>NW_028240227.1:0-632778 GCF_028749965.1 Puma concolor
AGGAGGAGGGGCAGCTGGAGGAGGGAGTTGAGGAGGACGAGAGCAGAGGGAAGAAGAGGAGGTCAAAAGTCAGAGGTAGGGCAGGAAGGGCAGTAGCAGGAGAGGACCTGGAGAAGGAGGAAGATGCCTAGGAGGAAGAGTTGGAGGAGGAGGAGGAGGTGGAGGATCAGATGGAGGAAGAGGATTGGGAGGAGTTACGGGAGGAGGAGGAGGAGGACGACGACGACGATGACCACGACGAGAAGGAAGAGTGAATGATCGGGTGCAGGCAAGGGAAGAAGTGGAGGAGGAGGAAGTCCAGGAGGATTTTGGAATCAAGGTAACGCTGGCTTCATAGAAAGAGTTTGGAAGTTTTCCTTCCATTTCTATTTTGGGAACAGCTTCAAGAGAATAAGTGTTAACGCTTCCTGAAATGTTTGCTGGCACTCCCCTGGAAAGCCATCTGGCCCTGCAGTCTTCTTCCTTCCGCAGGTTTTTGATTAGTGTTTTGATTTCTTTATTGGCTATGGATCTGTTCCAATTTTCCTCTTCTTCCTCTTTCAGCTTTGGTAGTGTATATATGTCTAGGAATTTGTCGATTTCTCCCAGATTGCCCATTTTATTGGCAAATAATTGCTCCTGTTGTTCTCTTATTATTGTTTGCCTTTCTGCTGTGTTGCGTGTGATCTCTCCTCTTTCATTCTTGAGTTTATTTATTTGGGCCCTTTCTTTTTTCTTTTTTCATCAAACTAATGACTGGCTTATCAATTTTGTTAATTCCTTCAAAGAAGCAGCTTCTGGGCTCATTGATCTGTTTTCCTTTTTTGGTTTGTTTGTTTGTTTGTTTGTTTGTTTGAGGTTGTTTTTGTTTTTGTTTTGTTTGACTTTTGGTTTCCATAGCATTAATTTCCGCTCTAATCATTGTTAATTCCTGTCTTCTGAATGTTCTGTGTTTCATAGGGTGTTCTTTTCACAGCCTCTTAAGGCGTAAGGTGAGGTTGTGTCTCTGAGATCTTTCTTTCTCCTTTCGGAAGACCTGACTTACTAGATAGGTCCTCTTATTACCGACTCTGGTGTGTCCCAGAGGTTTTGGGTTGTGGTGTTATCAGTGACTTCCAGATACGTTTTCATTGACTTGCATATACTTTTTATACCCTCTTTAAACACTTGGTTTCCACATTCATTCTTTAGTAGGATGTTCTTCAGTCTCCCAGTATTTGTTAACTTTCCAAATTGTTTCTTGTAGTTGATTTCGAGTCTCGTAGTGTTGTGGTCTGAAGATATGCACGGTGTGACCTCGATCTCTTTGAACTTCTTTAGGGTTGACTTTTTTCCATATGATATGAAATATAGAGGAGAATATTCCATGAGCACTGGAGAAGAACGTATATTCTGCTGCTTTATGATGAAATGTTCTGAAGATATCTGTGAAGCCCATCTTGTCCAGTGTGTCATTCCAAGCCCCCGTTTGCTTGTTGATTTTTTGTTTAGATGATCTGTCTATTGCAGCGAGTGGGGTGTTGAAGTCTCCCGCTCTGATGGCATGACTAAGAATGATGTAACTTATGTTTGTGGTTAATTGATTTGTGTATTTGGTTGCTCTCAAATACGCCACATAAATGTTTTCCATTGCTAGGTCTTCTTGGTGGATAGACCCCTTGATTATGACATCATGCCCTTGTGCATCACTTGACACAGGCTTTACATTAAAGTCTAGATTGTCTCATAGAAGTATGGCTGCTTTGGCTTTGTTTTGTTGACGGTTAGCATGACAGATGATTCTCCATCCTCTTATTTTCACTCTGACCTTGTGTTTATAACTAAAGTGGGTGTCTTGTAAACACCATATCGATGGCGCTTGTTCTCTCATCCATTCTGTTCCCCTATGTCTTTTGATTGAAGCATTGAGTCCACTGACATTAAAATGAGTACTGAAAGATATGAATTCATGGCCATTATCTTCTTTGAAGTGTTGGAGAAAAAAAAATCTATATATCTTTATATCTATATCTACATCTACCTCTATATATCTCTATCTCTATATATCTAATTATGTATTTCTATCTATAAATATAAATAAATATACATAAATAAAAATATAATTATAAGTATACATATACATATACATAGATGATAGATGATGATAGGGAGATGATAGATAGATAGATAGATAGATAGATAGATAGATAGATAGATAGATAGATAGATAGATAGATAGATAGATAGACAGACAGATAGATAATAATTTCTCCCCTCTTAGTGTCCCCCCTTAAAATTGCATGCAGGTGTGATTCAGCGGTCACAAACTCCTTTAAATTTTGTTTGTCTGGGAACCTTTTTCTCTCTCCTTCTATTTTGAATGACAGCCTTGCTGGATAAAGAATTCTTGGCTGCGTAAGTTTCCAATTCAGCACTTTGAACAAATCCTACCCCTCCCTTCAGGCCTGCCAAGTTTCTCTGGATAGGTCTGCGGCAAACCTGATCTATCTTCTCTTGTAGTTTAGGGACTTGTTTTCCCTTGCTGCCTTCATGATTCTCTTTGCCTGAGTACTTTGTGAGCTTGAATATGATATGCCTTGCTGCCTTGCTGAGGGTCAGTTTTTGTTGAATGTAGTGGAGGTCCTAGGCGCTTCCTGGATTTTGATGGCTGTGTCTTTCCCCAGGTTAGCAAAATTTTCCTCTATGATTTGCTCACCTAACCCTGCTGCCCCTATTTCTCTCTCTCCCTCTTCGGGACCCCTATGATTCTGATGTTGTTCCTTCTGCATGAGTCACTGATTTCTCTAATTGTTCAACCGTGCTCTTTTCCTTAATCTCCCTCGATTTTCCTGCTTCCATATTCTCCATCAGTTTGTCCTCCGTATCGCTGATTCTCTGTTCTGTCTCATCCATCCTTGACACCGCTGCATCCATCCGTCATTGCAGCTCAGTTATATCATTTTTAATTTCATTCTGGACAGCTTTTACTTCATGTTTTCTCTGCACAAAGGGACTCTAATCTACATTGGACCGCATCTAGTATTCTTATCATCGTGCTTCTACATGCTGCTTCAGTCATCTTGCTTGTATCTGTGTTGGTTGAATCCCTGGCTCTCGTTGCTTCATGCTCTTTCTTTCTGGGTGAATTCCTTCCTTTCGTCATTTTGAAGGGAGAAAAGGAACTCATGAGGTAGAAAATTCAAATGAACTATCCAAAGTATAAAATGTTAAAAGTAAAAAATTAAAAACACACACGTAAAAAAGGGAATGAATGATGCTAGATTCTAGGCATGTTTCATCTGGGTGTTGAAAGGGGTTTGACACGAGAGAAAAAAAAAGTGGGAGTGGAGAAAAATTTAGAAAGTAAAAAATATTACAACGGGAAATGTGAGAATTTGAAAAATCAAAACACTGAAATAGACTAAAAGCAGAATATGGGAGTAAAATAGAATTTGTGAATATAGACACGAAAGGAAAGAATAATGTAGAAGAATATTAAAGAAAATTAGTAAAATTTCCACCTGCCCAGTCTCCTTCGCCTCTCCGGGCACAGAAGCAACTCCCTTCCTGAGCCTCCTCGCTCTCCAAGTTCACTTCTCCATGTCACGTACCTGTTGAAGTCTGTGGTTCAGGATATGCAGATTGCTGTGCTAATCCTCCCGTCAGTTTCCTGGGTGGGTAGGATGGTTTAGTGTTGGTCTGGCTGTATTTCATGCACACGAGACACTTAAGAAACTTCCATGCTGTCTGCCATCTTGGCTCCTCCCCAAAGAGGTGAGATCTATAGCACCAGTTCTCCGACATGATATATCCCACAGGACAGTTGTGGTCGATGACAAAGCGGAAAAGGACATGGACCAAAGAGGGAGGCCACCCTGGAGGGGGAGGCAGAGAACTGGCTCCAGACCCGGGAAGGGGAGGAGGGGCTCAAATGCTGGAGCCACGCCGACTTCCCTTCCTGCTGAATGTTCCTGAACAGCAACCAACTGTCTGGGTCTGGTCTGGAGATCCTTCACCCCAAGGACCCATGGTCAAAAAGTTCACTGCCCTGCCTCTGCCCCACCTCCACCACAGCCACAGCCACAGCCACAGCCACTGCAGTGTGCGGAGGCCCACGGGGCCATGGGCGTGCTTCCCACATGCTGGTGGGCTCCAGAAGGAGGCAGCAGGCATTTAAAAACCTTGGGCCTCGACGCTCCACCTGATGGGCTAGACTATCTGGAGCCTCATGCCTCAAGTTCCCACTCCTTGTTGTCTATGGCCCTCCTAGCCTGAGGATGGGCTAGGGCCCCAAAGCAAATGAGTCATATTCCAGAAAACGATGAGATTCTTGAGAATACCGGGCCTCCATTCTGCTGGAAGGGGGCGTTCGAGAGTCCAGGAATCGTGGCCACACCCCTGTCTTAGTCCCAGACAATTTCACCCATTCATACACATGCACACGCACAGACAAAGGCACCACACGCACACTCCCCCTCTGTGGCTATCTCTAGTTGTGACTTACTCTCCTTCCTCTGCCTCCTTCCATGTCCCTCTGGTCTCTGTCTTTCTCTGAGTCCCTGTGATCATTTTCTGTAGGGAACGCTTTCTCCCTCCCCCACCTCCATCTCTCTTTCTCTGTCTCTGTCTTGTCCCTGGACAGTCTCATTGCATCTGGGTTTCCGTGTGCTGTGCATGTCCATATGGACATAGTAGGCTGCTGATGGCACAGGGCTGCAAGGGAACACACAAAGGAACGCGTAAGTAACGGGGGTCAGAGCACATCCAGACCTCCTAAGCTGGGACTGCCTCCAGGCAGCCGCCACAAGCTGGGTATACATGTGAACTGTGAAAGGTCAGTCCCTTGGCCCTTGCCCTGTAGGTTGCAGCCAGCTGGGAGGTACTGAAACCCAAAGGACTCCCCAGTGTTTAGAGGGTGTGAAGAAAGGGCAGGGGCCGAGGAGGCTGGGAACATAGTCGTGATTGGTGTTTCTCCACATGCCATGTTCCAGTGCCATTGGTACTGGAAGGTTGGTATCAGTTGTGGCTCCCTTTCCTTGGCATCTAAATGCAAGCTCCCGTGACCCAATGGAAGTCCTGGATCTGCCCTAGTTTTCAGCCAGGTTTGGGCCCCAGGACAAATGCATGTGGGGTGTGAGGGGGGAAAGCAAGTGTGGGTCGTGAGGAGGAGCTAGCCTCGTGAGTGGGATGTGGCAGAGGGCATGAGTGAGTGCAGAGGTCCAGTAGAGTGTCTGCGAGTGTATTGTGGCTGGCGCCAGTGAGTACTTTTGCCTGAGACCTAGCGTTTTTGCTGGCAGCGCGTGCGTGTCTGTGTCCACGTGCCACGTGGCCGTGCATCTCTGTGCCGGAGTGAGTGTGTGTAGGCCGTTGGCTAGTGAAGGAAAGAGACTGGGGGCTTTCCTGGCTTGGTGGGTAAGGGCGAGGCTAAGTGCCAAAGTCCAGCGAGTGCAATCCCTTCGCTCCTGGGATCAACAGGGACCTAGCTGATCACCTTTTATGACAGGAGGAAAGCCTGGATTTTGCCTGGGTCCGCTCGTCCTGTGTTGCCTTGGCCAGGGGCAAGTTGGGGTTGGGCCTTCCATGGCCCAGCGGAGGAGGAACAACGTTCCCTGCAAGGAAGCGGGGATTAGTGGAGGGAGGCAGCAGATAGCATGAGTAAGTCTGGTCCTGCTCCTGGACCGGCCTAGGGGGATCATCGCAAGGCCTTGTGGTCCCAGCCAGGGTACGGGTCTCGTGAACATCCTCCTGGATGACCCTGCAGAGACAGGCCTGGCTGGTCTAGGGCCCCTTGCGAAGTTGGGGCCCGGCCCCTGGGCCCCAATATTGTGGTAGGTGTTGTTCAAACTGAAAGGCATTGCCTGCTTCTCCCAGGCAGTCCCTGCAACTGGGACCCAGATTTGCTCCCACGTTCCTGCCAAGGGGTCTCCCAGCAATGCATGGGAGTTTGACAGGACCCATTTCTCTGGAGGGAGTGAGTTGTATAGGTCAGGTGCACCAGGCTCTGGGCCTGATTTCCTGTCTTGCCCACCCCCTACATCCTCTGCTGAGGGCAGCTTGAGGGCTCACCACTGGACCTGTTCCTCTCCCTTTCTGGGTAAATGTTTGCCTCTCTGTCTGTCACAGTGGCCACCCCCTCGCATCCCCCTACAACCTGTTCAGCCTCTACCCATCCACCTGCGTTTCTATGCATTGCTGTCACCTGAAGCTGTGGTGTGCTGCCTCATATATCACAGCCACCCTGGAGCATTTCTGTACCCCGTACGTATCCTGACGTGGTCCAGCGAGTCTGGAGGAACCTCTTCTGTGTCACGGAAGCAACATGTTGGCCAGAGTTCCCGGCACACCAATTTGGCAATCCTAGAATCCCCGGCCTGCCTGGCAGCCTCCTGGCCCCATAAAGAGAGAGGGGAACAGTGCATTCCACCAAAGGGAAAAGGCAATGCATGAGTGTGTTGACTGGCCAGGCAATGCATCTCGAGCCTCCAATCCTGCAGTGTCTCTGTGTGGTGTGTGTGTGTAGCTGCTGCTGTCTGAAGGAGACAGGCAGGGAGTCCACATCACCACTGCCCTGACAGGGAGGGAGACCACATCACTGCCCTCACTTCACACCTTCTGCAGCTTATTGGTTCCCCAAACTGGTAACGTGGCTTCGTGTAGACCCTGGGGCGTGTCCTCACTTGCGTCCCAAAGCTACATCCCCCAACCCCCTGATACCTTTCGGAGGCCCTTGAAATCATGCTGTCTGTGGCACAGGGGGACAGTGTTTTGAGTCAGCACCCACGCTCATGGCAGCCTGCTGCCTAAGTGAGTGGTTAAAGGAAATGGGACCAGGATGAACAGACATACGGCCAACGAAGGCCTGGGGAGGGTCCCTGTGAGAAGATGGCCAAGCACTGTGGGAGGAAGGGGACCGCTGTCTGTGAGACAGACACAAGCTCCAGGAGTCCCAGGGCCCATGGTCACGGGTCTTTCCTGTGCACTGCCACACACGGGAGGAATGGGCAGCCGATCATGAGGGGGGCGGTGTGTGCTTGCCAGTGTGTCACTTTCCAGGCAACAGGGACAAACGGCAAGAGCTTCGCGCATGCTATGTAGCCTCCCCTAGTGTGGCGTCCTCCCCACATCACACACCTCTTGTCACCGACCTTCTCTAGCCAGTGCACTGCTAGACTGCTGTCATGACAAACATGTCTCCTTGGAGCAAGGATGGATGTAGAGAGTATGCAAAGGAGGCTGAGCAGTTGGAAAACCAGGGGGCACAGACAGCAGGCGCACAGCTGGAATGCGTCTCCCGGACAGCCAAGGTGATCCGCTCCGTGGAGTTGTCAGACTAGGGGCACAATGAACAAAGGTGGCGGTGTAAATGGGAAAAGCGTGGAGGTCCCCCTTTACCCGTGCGTGTAGATAGCCGCGTGCCCAGCGCACCGTGGAATTCAAAGGTCACTTTTGCATGCCCAGAATCCAAACAGGACACTCAGAGGTCACGGAGGGCCGGCTGCAAGCCCCAGGGAGGAGTTGCATTGCATGGGGCCCAGAGCCTTCCTGCCTAGGCAACAGATGCGCCCCAGTTTCCAGGTGACCTAGGGGCGGGATGGCGAAGCCACGCACACCACCCTCCCTATGATTGGTCCTGAAGGCAGTGAAGCAGCCTGGGCGTGGCTTGGAGCTCCCTCAGCCTCAAAGCCGAAGGCGCACCTCTCACCACAAAGGCCTCCTAGGCGGCAGCAGCATAGCGATAGCTACGGGGAGGCATCCTGGGTACAGCAGCTTGCGCATGCGCCCGCTCGAACTTTGGGCTCTGTGAGGAAGGGGGAGCGAGTTGCCAGCCATTGCCCTCAGGTCTCCACTGACTGGGTCTGGGGAGGGGACCGTGCTCTCACCTCCCGCTTCGTCGTCGGTAGCAGCCACAGTTCCTGTCTCGGGCCGGGCCTTATGATGCGCGACTCGTGTTTCTGAAACACTGGGGATGCCCGGAGGCCCCATGCCGCCTTCGACCGGGAAGGGGGCGGTCGAGAGACGAGGGCCCGTGGGGACAGTGGGTCTCCGGCAGGGCCGGAGGTGCCGCAGGCCGAAGGCTTGCAGGCCACCAGCGAACAGCCTGTGCAGGAAGGCCAGGCCCGACCCGAGGTGCAGGTGGGCAGCCCCAGCGAGATATCACTGCCTCTGGAGCATGGCATAGTGGTGGTGGAGGTGCTGTGGGGTCTGGTGGAGAAGGAAGTTGAGGTGGCGGCCGCAGAAGAGGACGCGCCTGGGGAAGAGGGGCATGACCAGAGGAAGAAGGGGGAGGAGGAAGAGGAGCAGGAGCCGGGGAAGGTGAAGGTCCAGGTTCACGAGGAGGAGGACGTGAAGGACGAGGGGGAGCAGCAGGAACAGAAGAGCAGAAGGAGGAGGAGGAGGAGGAAGAGGGGAGAGGCAGCAGGAGTAAAAGATTAGAAGGAGGAGAAGCAGAAGCCCAAGCAGAAGGAGGAAGAGCGGAAGGAGGAGGAGTTGGCGGAAATGAAAGGGGAGGAGCAGGAGCACCAGGGTATACAAGCGGCAGCGACGGCGGCGGCGGGGGCGGCGGCGGGGGCGGCAGTGGCATGGGAAGAGGACCAGGAGGAGGAGCGGGAGGAGGAAGGGAAGGCGTGGGAGCCATTAGAGGGAGAGCAGAATTGCAAACCTAGGAGGAAGAGGAGCAGGAGAAGGAAGCGCTGGAGGAGCAGCAGCAGGGCCAGGAGGAGGTGGAAGGCAAGGAGGACAAGGAGGAGCGGGAGGAGGAGGAACAGAAGCCGAGTGAGCAGGAAGGCCGATGGGTGGAAGAAGCCCAGGAGCTGCACGTGAAGCAGGATAAGAAGGAGCAGTTCGAGACAGGCCTCCGTCCTTGCCCTTCCCCACTGGAAGCTCTGGAGGCCCTTCAGATAGAGCTACAGTCCGTGAATAAACAAGCCAGCCAGGAGCACGCTCGACTCAAACTCAGGATGGGGCAGAGCCGGCGGCATCATCTGGAACAGAGAAGTGCCCTTATCCAGCGCATCCGTGGTTTCTGGGCCAAACTGTGTCCTTCCTGCTGCTGGTGGAGGGTCCAGAGGGGGCTGGGCTTGCACAAGAGGAAGGAAAGGGAGGTGACATTTAGAGGAACCCAGGACAGGGACTGGAGCTAAGCCACGCTCCAGTGGCCAGGAAGGTGCAAACCTGATCCCATCCAGCGGTCCTGGCTCTGCAATGAGTGTGGGAGGAGGGCAGTGCTGGGGTGGTGGAGGCACCTGTGCTTTACCTCGCACCTGACACGGAAACAGCGCTGAGAGAGTGCAGAGTGGCGGTGGAGGTCCAGGCCAGGACAGGGAAATGACCGAGGGCTTCTTCCCATGCAAAGCCACGTGGGGGCACGTTTCTGGGTCCCGCTAAGCATCTTGCTGCGGGGAAAGAGATGCGAATGACCACTGGTCGGCGCGAGACTGGATGTGTGCTGTGTGGCTGTGTGGAAGTAAGCGTCCTCAGTGTCCTCATGAGCACACAAGGCTAGGCGTGGATGCAGGCGTCTGGGCATGCACAGCCTCCTGTGCGTGTCTAGCAGAGCCCTGTGGAATCCTGAGACCCCATGGGCCTGGATGCAGCCTGTGGGGAGGGCGTGAGGCCCTGGGGGAGGACCCCAGTCCCTGGGGGAGGACGCCAGGATGCGGTCCACACTGGTTCTCTGGGTCGAGATCTCTCATGCCCAGCACCTGAAGGCTCTTTGACCTGCAGCAGTTTGTGAACCACCCTCAGATGTCAGCCCTGATTAGTAAGCACGATGAAATATGCTTGGCCACATGACCAATTTGAAGGTCGGCCTGGGAGTGGGAGGCGGTGTGGGTGGGTGGCTGTGTGGGCGGGGGAGGTGGTGGGGAGAAGTGGTGTGTTCCTTCCTCAGGGGAGGGCGGGTCTCCTGGAACAAGATTTCACATTTCTGCCCCACATTCCTACCACGGCAGGTGGAGCAACACCAGTTTCCCAGGGAATGCCGGAAGATCCTGCTGTTTTTTGGCAAGAACTCCTACTTCCACAATGAAGTCGTTATGAAGGAGTAGGTCCTTGGCCTTGCTGGTAAGTGTCCACTGAATGCATGGGCGGCAGTGGGTGGAGGGTTGAATGTGATTAGTTCTCTGGAGCCTTCTCACATACTCGTCTTCCTGCAGGGTATAGGGCGTCTCATTCCAGTCCCATCCAGTGGTACCCAAGGTACAGACAGGAGGCCTACAGACGCAGGCATGACAACAGCAGCCTCAACTTCTTCACCTGGTTCTCTGACCACAGCTTTGCCGGCTCTAGCAGGATTGCTGAGGTGGGGCCCTGTAACAAGGAAGGGAGGTGATTTTCATGGGTTCCCCCACTGCGTGGGACAGCTACCTGAGGCCTGACCTGTCCCCCCCAGCAGATAATCATAAAGGATCTTTGGCGCAATGCCCTGCTGTATTTCAAGATGAAGGAGGCCCCAGGAGAGAGAACTGAGAGGGAAAGAGGTGAGCAGCCAAGGGTGTGGGCACTGAAATGTGTGCCGTGGGGCCCATGGCACAATTCTCTTCTGCATGGAGGCACCGAGACTCACAGTGGCACAGGAGGTGACACCAGGTCAAAAGGGCATCGGCCTGAGACAGGGCGTCTTAAGAAGTAACGTGTCAAAGAGGCTTTGCCCCTTTGGGGAGGCTGAAGGTGGGCAGTGGGCTAGACAACAAGAATGAGCAAAGCGGGACATCCAAAGCTGCCTCATCAGATAGCACGATGACAACTGTCATTCCAGGACCATGAATCCCACCCTCAGGCGTCCTACCACCATCCCACATGTTGTCTGGCTTCTGGAGCCACTTGTCAGCTTTGACACAGCTTATCACACCCTCCCATTCTACTTTCCGTTTGGAAACATTCAAGCAATGTTAAACAGGGCCAAGATAAGACTCTCACCTGTCCTGTGTGTGTGTGTGTGTGGGGGGGTTGGTGTGTATGTATGTGGGTGTGGTTGTGTCTGTGTGTCTCTGTCTGTGTGTACCCTTATATCCCAGGGATATGCAAGATCTTGAGAAAACTATAAGGAGCATCACACTTCATGGACCCCAGTGGAAAGCCTTCCGACGCTCACCGATGGTCCACAAGATTCTCCTGCCCACGAAATAAAGACAAGGCTGGTGGTGACACGTGGCACAGGGTGGGGTCCAATACATTCGAAGAAATATAGAATGGGAGATAAACAGCATGAAGTGTTTGTGTGTGTTTTCGGCTCAGGTACGCTCTGGGGCATGTCCATGTATACATGTGGCTGTCCAGAGGTGTAAGTGTTCTGTGCCTGCACATTGGAGTTCCAAGAAAGGGCAGGACGTAGGACATTGTCCTTAGGGGTGGGTCACACATTGGGATTGCATGTGAGGTCACTTAGATTGAACCAATGGAGAGTTGAGTGAGGGAGGACAGGGCACAAACCTGATCGAAAGGCCAGTGCCCAGGTTCATATCTTTCCTGTGAAAATGAGGAAATTCAAGGAAATGCAGAGGCCAGCACAGGCCAGGGATGTCCAATACTTAGGGTTTGGGGATGTCCATGATGGTCTCCCCAGAATCACGCATGGTGACATCCTCAGTAATGTTGACTGAACCGCCACACAGAGAGGAATTCTCCATGGTGTCTGCATGGTTCAGCAAACATGAATCAGACTCCCAGGTAGGAGGTAATGGACAAATGAGGGAACAGAACACACAGGAGGCACACAGAAACAAGACACACGCTGTCAGGGGGAAGTCTCTCCCAGCCAGGAATATGCCACATGGCAAAAGAGTAAGTGGAAAACATTGCTAGACCACCTTTCACACTTTACGCCTGCATCTCAATGTGCAAGCCAGTGACGTCTCAGCCCCTAGGGTACAAAGGGTTTGAAAACAGAAGGATGGAAAATAGATGTGTGACTTAATGGTCACAGCAAGGCAGCTGCATTTGGAGACATTAACTGGCTGGCAGTGAGTGCATGGCCAATCCTCTGACGAAGGTCCTAAGGGCACGGAAGGATTTCTGGCTCCGAGAACATATAAGAGAACACGCAGAAGCCCCTCCAACTGACAGCAGGACAGCAATAGGATCTGTCAGTGGAATAAAGGGGTTGAACTCAGAAGGAAACACACTCAAGTGCAGAAGCATACACCAAAGACAAGACAGGCCAGCAGAGCCGCAGATGACACAACACGCAGGTGTGCAGAGACGAAGGCGGTTACACGGGTACAGCTGTGCCCACTTAGGCCAGGCAAGGAGGCATCACCAGAGAGGCGTTGGCACAGGCAAAGCCAGGAAAGGACACAGACACTCCAGGGCTCACTCAGGGAGACAGAGGAGCAGAGGCAATGCAAGACATTTCCTGTACACAGAGAACAACAGGACGATCCCGACAGGCCAATGAGAGACACGTGTGGTTCAGACATGGAAGTCAGAAGGCTCCTGAATTGTCGAGGGTGTCCCCTGTCGAGTGACAGCACTCTGGAGCCCACACACGCTGGTGTTGTGGTGGAAGAGGCCGCTAGGCAGCACATACAGTTGTGCAGGGGGTTTAGCAGCTCCTGGAACCTGGGGCTCTCCAGAGAGTGCTGCGGCTAAGGGAGGACACCGGGGGCTGCAGGATGTGCAGCCTGAGGGCTGTAATCCCTCGGACACAGAACACCCAGGCCTCTGACCATGGTCCCAATACACAAGTGTCCACACTTGAGGGTTTGGCTCTGGTGGCCATGAGGACATCCCACACCACACCTTGTCTGTACCTTCTCTTTGGGACAGGCCTGGTGGAAAAGTCACCCTGGCCCCTCAGCAGGTATTGGCGGGAGATATTAACATGTGGGGGACCTTGTGTTCCCCTGTCCCATAAACTGTTCCTGCTCGGCAAGACCTATCATGTAACGGCCTGCTTGTGCAGTAAGATGCCCCAAAGGACCCAGCCTCATGACACTGAGGCCGTATTCCCACTGCAGAGTCATGGGCCATACTTTCTTTGGATGTTCACACCCAAAGACACGGACCAGCACAGGGAGCTTTTCCAGGGTACCCCAACGTTTACACATCAAGCAGCTGAGAAGACGTGCTTCTCCAGCCAGTGTGCAGACAGCAGCGAGAAAAAGACCTGCCATCCCTTCTAGAGAGTGTGACAGCCTCCGCCCGGGAAGAGGTAAGGCTTGGGCGCACAGATCTCCAACTCCACAGCGTGCTGACACCCCGCTGACCATGTTGTCTGCATATTGGTAGGGCCAAGAAGCCTCCATGCATTGGGACTGCCAACGCCTTCTCTGGAATAGAGCCACTGCAGGGAAGGCTCTTGTACTACAGAGCTGTGCAGTGGGGATCCTGGGGGTTTGGGCAGCTTGGGAGACAGGAAGATTAGTGTGGGGATGTCAGTCTCAGGCATGCTGTGCTGGGGGCCGTGTAACTTGGGGATAGAGAAGAGCCTGTGATGGACAGGGCTGAACTCTATCTATTGCATTGCTAGCACGGTGGAGCTTTTGCACCATCCCTAGCACAGACATCTCTAGCAAGCAGCCATCTGCTGTGTAAGGAGTACCCCAGCATTCACCGCTTCCCAGGTGAGGCTCGTCCCAGTCCTTTCTAAGCTCCAGGCCTGCCCGGGACCTCTGCACAGAATGCTAAGGCTGCACAAGTCCATCGTTCCCTATGTGGCTGAGGCAGCCTTTGTCCAGGCACTCGGGCCAAGGAACGCAGGCTGCCTGGGACGAGGCGACTTCTCTGAGTGCCTGCTGGTGTTTGCACTTGGGATTCTTCTCAAGTTTCACGTGGCGTGTTGGACACATGACATAAGCCTGTGGCCCTAGAGGAATAGCAGCACCCGACTCATCACGGCTGATGATGAGAGGGCAGCGGGAACACGGGAGAGGATGGCGTGTCCGTGGCCTTTAAGAGCCCCACCTCCCCGCAACCCTCCACTCTGTTGGCTTGCAATCTGGGCCACCCATTCGTAACCGGAGGTCATTTCAGAAACAGCGAAGTTCACACAAGGACATCAGTACTAGGACTAGGGGTGTTTGCTATGTTTCAGATATTGTTCTAAACTCTTTATGTGATCATTATATTCATCTCTTGGTCTTACATATATGAGAACGAAAGCACAAAAGCATTAAAAAAATGTGTGCCGATGATCATACACCTAGTAGTGGTGAGACAGGATGTAAACTTGGGTGAGTTGGCACTAGAGGACACTATTTCATGCCACCTCTCAGTTCCATCACATGCCACCTGTGTTGACCTTGGGAGCAGACAAGTTCCTTAACCTCGGAACTTCTTCAATTTGCTGATGAGTAAAAGGAGGTTAATAGTAACCCCTCCCTCATAGGGCCCTAAGGAGAATGACAGGAAGTACTTGTGAAATGTTCAGAACCTCACCTGGTATGAGTAAGAACTAAGTAAGTGTTGGCAAGAAACATCTCAGCCAGGCTAGCTGGTCCCCAAGTCTTACTCATTTGCTCCAGTGTTAGAGTTATGGGGTTATGCTAGTTTTTCAAAGAAATGACTTGCATCGCTTTCATTCTCTTGCTGCTTTTTCTTAAACCAGTTGTAGTCATATACATTGTCTCCAAAACATTCATTGTCTGTTTTATTGATATCTGTACATAGGATTTTTTAATAACCAAAAGCTCCTTAATGTTACCATGTTTTACTTTAATAATTTGGTTTCCTTGAATTTTCTGTTTACAAGAAAAAAAGTTTAATTTTACTGACTTGGTAACTTGGTTAACTTTTAAATTTCTTGGTTAAATACAAAAGTTTTTGTATTTAAGGAAAACATCTAACACTTTCAAGTTGCCCTTGTACAGCTTTGATCATATCTGACAATTACTTTTTGGTGCTATTCCTAATCAACCTGCTTTTTGGGTGTTATCCCAATCACATTGTTCGGTGAGCTCCTTTCTGGGTCACATTTGTTCCCTCTCCAATTGCTCTCTCAGGCTACTCTCACCTCAGGGCTTCTCTTCTAAGCCTGAAATTCTCTTGACTCTGTTTATCTCCTTCCAACAAGTGTCAATTATACATAACTGCGATGAAGGAAGGGAGATCAGATTTTTCATGAGTCTTCCTGATGATATTACATGATCCAGGCTCACAAGGCAACAATTTACCATTCTCCCATTCAAACAAGAAATAATTAGAAATATGGTCAGAGAATTGGCGCCATTTGCCATAACAGAAGTAAAAGGAGAAGGAGGTGGAAGGCAGGAAGGCAGGAAGGCAGGAAGGCAGGAAGGCAGGAAGGCAGGAAGGAAGGCAGGAAGAAGGAAGGAAGGAAGGAAGGAAGGAAGGAAGGAAGGAAGGAAGGAAGGAAGGAAGGAAGGAAGGAAGGAGGGAGGGAGGGAGGGAGGGAGGGAGGGAGGGAGGGAGGGAGGGAAGGAAGGAAGGAAGGAAGGAAGGAAGGAAGGAAGGAAGGAAGGAAGGAAGGAAGGAAGGAAGGAAGGAAGGAAGGCAGGAAGGCAGGAAGGCAGGAAGGCAGGAAGGCAGGAAGGCAGGAAGGAAGGAAGGAAGGAAGGAAGGAAGGAAGGAAGGAAGGAAGGAAGGAAGGAAGGAAGGAAGGAAGGAAGGAAGGAAGGAAGGAGGGAACTTAACAATAAACATGAAAGAAGTATATAAATAAGCCTTTCAGAAAACTTTAAACACATCTGAGAGATATTAAAAAAAAAAGCTTAAATATAAACATTCCCTGTGTAGGAATAGGAAAAGTTAATATTGTAAGAATGCCTACTATCTCTAAATTACTATGGAAATTTGTTGCAAGCCCAATAAAATATGGATTTTTTAAATCAGATCAGCTGGTTCTAAGATTTTTGTATAAATATCAAAATTCAAGCTGATCCAGAAAAATTTTTCTGAAAAGGAAGCATATGAATTAGGCGAGTTCTACCAGATAGTAAATTATGTTATAAAGCAAATGTGGCCCAGCTGAATGAATGAATCATCATAGAGAATTCAGAACTAGGTTCAAAGCATATGCAAATTTAGTATATAACTAAGTGAACCTTTCAAAGCAAATGCATTGTTCGAATAATAGTAACAGTGATACTATTCATGAAGTTTCAATACTTTTCTTATAAATGTCTTAATTTGCATTATGTCATATTGTTATATGCTATAATATTGTTACCTATCTTATATGTTTTCTTATAAAAATGCATGTATAAAATCCTAGGAGAAAACAAGAAAGTTATTTTTCTATTCTCTATTGGGAAAAGCCTTCTTAATATTTACTGAGCATTTATTGCTAAGAAATTTTAAGCACTTACGTATTTATTTATTGAATTATTGAATTCCCACACTGTGATAATGCCCGTTTCACAAAAGAGAAAGCAAAGAACAAAAAAGGTAAGGGGACTTTATTTGTTTCCCTATAGCTCAAGATGGAAGTACATAGTCAGATAGTTTTACTCTAGAGCGTGTGTTCTCAAACGTGATGATAACAACTGACAAACACTAGAGACAGCTGAGTCAATGGTGGAGCCCAGTGGAAGGCCATGCGCTCAATCCCTCCTTGGCCTTAAAAGGTAGGCAGTATCTGTCTGCACTTGTCCACAGGTGGGTCATTGTTAGCATAGGCATAAAATGTCTTGGCATCATTACTTAACCTGTGAACAAGTGGCAGTATGGCCCTGGTTGCAGAGAAAGAAATTTTGCCTACCACCAGGGAGCGATGTGTGAGAGGCAGTCTTATAAACTGGGAAATTAGTTATGCTGCACCTGACAGCACCTTAACCTGGAAATACAAAATTTCATTATAAACAACCTATGCGTTTCCCCCTAAGAGTAAAACAAACAAACAAACAAACAAACAAACAAACAAAAACAACAACAACACAAAAGCCCAGGAGGCAAGCTTACCCTATACCTGCAAGGAGGATGGCTTCCCACATGCTTTGTTTACGAAGTATCTTTTATGTGGATCAAAGGAAAATATAACTTTCTTAGGTAAGATTTATGTGTCAAAGCATTCATTTTTGCCAACGCTCCAACACAGTCATCTGCAGAATCACTTTAAATCTTATCTCACTGCCTCCCCCAGTTTTATTACAAATTGAGAAGATATGTTTTTATGTAAGTCAATCTATGAAGTCCTAGGAGAAAACATGGGGGAATTATTCTTATAATCCAGAATGACAATGATCTTTCTAAAATAGGGATGGACGTCAAGCTCAGATGTAACGATAGTAGAGAAGGATCATTTTTATTATATTGAACATATTTATTTTTTTAATTTTGTAAAGAAAAAACAAAGCCAAAAAAAATAAAAAAGGAAAAGAAAAAATAAAGTGAGGTGCCTGGGTGGCTTGGTAGGTTAAACGTCCAAAATCGACTCAGGTCACGATCTCATGGTTTGTGGGTTTGAGCCCTGCATCTAGCTCTTTGCTGAAAGCTCAGAGTCGGGAGTGTGTTTCAGATTCTGTGTCTCCCTCTCTGTCTTCTCCTTCCCTGCGCTCTCTCTCTCTCTCTCTCTCTCTCTCTCTCTCTCTCTCACAAAGTAAATAAACATTAAGTTAAAAAAATAAAAATCAAAATAAAATGAAGGCAAATGAAATTTAGTGGAAATATTTGCACCACCAATAGAAACACAGAAGACAAATTCACATAATGCTTGTATTGCTTTTTTTTAAGCCACACTGTAAAACAAAACAAAAATCCAAAAGAAGGAATAGAGGAAAGAAAAAGGAAGTTCACCAGAAAACAAGCATAAATGACTTTTAAAAACTGTAAAGACGTACCACCACATTTTTAGAAAGCAATTGCAAATAAAAATGAAATACTACTACTCTTGTATTGGACAAAAACATTGGTAATGCACACTATTGATAAGGGAAGAGGAAAGAGGCATTTCAGAAATGTAATTGGCGAACTGGTACCTCTTCTTTGGAAGACAGTTTAACTTGATAATGGTAAAAATAACAGTAATAACATTTATTGAGTATTTGGCATGTTGGACAGACACTGATCTATTTCACATAATTTAATTTAATTATTCCTCATAACAACCAAATGAAGTGCTTTATATTACTATCCCTCTGAGAAATCAGAGGCACAAGAAGATTAAGACATGTGCTGTGAATGGAGTAGCTGAAATCAAACTCAGTAATAAAAATTCACTTTAAAATACCAACTTGACAATATCCATAAAAACTCAACATATTTATACCTGTTATCTGTATACCTTCTTGAGGGTTAGGTTTTTCCCTACGACACAGAAGAAGGAAGAACTATGGTTTTAACAGGGTAAAAGTGGATTTCTCTCCCAAATCAATGAACTTTGGAGGTATACAGCTCAAGTCTGATTGGGCAGCTGCATTCTATGAAGTGCATAGAAATATGGTTCCTACCAGCTCTTGCTGGAAGAATCTCAGTTCACTTTCCATCCAAATGGTTTGGCCTAGAGTTCAGGATCCAAGGCAGCATGTGAATGACATCAAAGAAAAAATAAAGGACACAAGGCACACAGCTGTCTCAACTTTCTCAGAAGGTGCCACATGACACTTCATCTTATATTGCTTTGGCTGCAAGGGAAGCTGGGGTATGTAGTCCTAATTCTGAGTGCCCGTAGGCACAGCTCAGCGCTGGTAATAACCTGCAAGGGAAGGAGGTGGAGGAATGGATGTGGAAGAGGTTCTTTCTGTCCTACTGATACCACAATTCCAGTTCTAGGAAATTTCCCAAGATTTTTACATTACAAATCTTCCTTGATTTAGGATGGACTCACCTCTAGATAAAACCAGTGTGAGTGGAAATTAATCTAAGCCAAAAGTTCATGTAACACACGTAATGTGCTGAATATCATAGTTTAGTCTAGCCTGTATTATGTGTGTTCAGAATAGTTGCATGAGCTGAAATTATGAGACATAATCTAACACACAGCCTATGTTACATTAAAGTTTAACTGTCTCATGTATTTCAGTGAATACTGTGATGAAAGCATAAACACAACGGTTGTGTGAGTACAGAATGGCTGTAAGCATATAGATTGTTCACCACCATGATCATGTGGTGGACTGGGAGCTGTGGCTGGCTGCTCTGCCAGGCATCACAGGAAAAGGTCGTATCGTCTCTCATTAGCACTGGGAGAGGTCAAAAACTTAAATTTGAAGTACAATTTATCTTTGAAAACGTTTAATGTTTATTCAAGTTTTGGAGAGAAAGAGAGACAGAAAGAGTGTGAGCAGGGGATGGGCAGAGAAAGAGAGAGACACACACAGAATCTCAAGTCAGCCCCAGGATGCAAGTTGTCAGCATAGCCTGAGGCAGGCTTGAACTCACGAACCGTGAGATCTTGACATGAACTAAAGTCAGATGCTTACACCACTGAGCCAGCCAGGTGCTCTTCAAAGGACAATTTGTAAACAATGCTATCATTTTCACACCATTGTAAGGTCCAATAACTATAAGTCAAACAATATTAAGCCAGGGACTGCTATTCCTCCATTCATGCTTGCAGATATATTTTTGATCATCCTATGCCTGCCAGTAAACTCACGTCCATGGACTGCATCGTTGAGGCTTTCTTGTCGTCTGGCTTCCATCCATAGTTGGCAGGTATACTAATAGGTAGCCAGAGAGCAAAAGAAAAGCTGTCATTATATGTACTCTGAACTCTGGAATTTTGGCAGTGGCTTATTCCTCAGTCTATGACCACATCTCCTGTTAGGTGGCTTCTCTCCCAGCTGTGGGCTCATTGGCTTCTAGTAACACTTGTCCTTTCCTTGTCTCTTGGTGCCTGGAGAGGTGAAGTCTTCTCTTGCTAGTCCCCAAGGACTCAACTACTTAGTTTGGAGGCCGTTTATCTCACCAGCACCTGTGTTCATAGTTCCTCCTTTAAACTCTTTCCAGGTAAGGTTTTCAAGGCACCACCCACACTCTGCCGGACTCTGGCAGGCAAACATATGTACAAGGACTTTCACTGCAGCATTGCTTTCTATAGTCGTAGACTACAAACAAATTAAATACACATAAACAGGGGACAGATTAAATACCTCTAATGCAGCCAGGGTAGGAAATACCATGAAGTCTATTTAAAAAATAATGTCCCATTGGACCAGACACTTTAATTTTTAATAGGGCAAATCTCATGTCATACTTTTTCACAATCACAAAAATCATGTATCTATAAAATGGAGAGCTGTAGATAATATCTTGGTACCAGCTTGGTACTATATATATATTTATATATCTATATCTATATCTATATCTATATCTATATCTATATCTATATCTATA
This sequence comes from Puma concolor, assembly GCF_028749965.1. NCBI lineage: Eukaryota > Metazoa > Chordata > Mammalia > Carnivora > Felidae > Puma > Puma concolor. The sequence continues at coordinate 20,191 of NW_028240227.1, forward strand.
TCTATATCTATATCTATATCTATATCTATATCTATATCTATATCTATATCTATATCTATATCTATATCTATATCTATATCTATATCTATATCTATATCTATATCTATCTATCTATATCTATATCTATATCTATATCTATATCTATATCTATATCTATATCTATATCTATATCTATATCTATATCTATATCTATATCTATATCTATATCTATATCTATATCTATATCTATATCTATATCTATCTATATCTATATCTATATCTATATCTATATCTATATCTATATCTATATCTATATCTATATCTATATCTATATCTATATCTATATCTATATCTATATCTAATCTATATCCATATCCATATCCATATCCATATCCATATCCATATCCATATCCATATCCATATCCATATCCATATCTATATCTATATCTATATCTATATCTATATCTATATCTATATCTATATCTATATCTATATCTATATCTATATCATCTCCATCTCCATCTCCATCTCCATCTCCATCTCCATCTCCATCTCCATCTCCATCTCCATCTCCATCTATCTATCTATCTATCTATCTATCTATCTATCTATCTATCTATCTATCTATCTATCTATCTATATACTCTCTCAGTTTACAACTCTTAGAATAACGTAAATTCTCCCACGATTGGCTAAAGGACCCTACAGTTGAATTCAAATGCCCTAGTGTTACTCTGGGTTGAATTCATAGGGTCAAAAGTCTTTACTGAGCCCTTAGCCTTCAGACCCATTCCTTCCATTATTTGTCAATTGAGCTTCAATTTATTGAGTGGCTACTTTTTTCCAAACTGTAGAAGGTGCTAGAAATTAATGAATGGATAGTCCAGGTCCACAGAAATATTAAGTCCTATGTTGCAGACACGAAAGCGTAAGAGGTGTTGGGGCACCTGGGTGGCTCATTTTGTTAAGGGGCCGACTTCAGCTTGGGCCATTATCTCACAGCTTTTGAGTTCAACATCCATGTAGGACTCTGTGCTGACAGCTGAGAGCTGGAGGCTGCTTTGGTTTCTACACCTCCTTGTCTCTCTGCCTCTCACCCACTGATGCTCTGTCTCTATCTCTTCCAAAAATATAAATAAATAAATAAATAAATAAATAAATAAATAAATAAATAAATAAATAAACAAACATTAGGAAAAAAAATTAAGTGTAAGAGGTGTCAATTGAAGTGTGTATAGAGATTAGAGTCGGGGCATAGAAAGAGAGTGTTGGATCAGGATAAGTAACTAGAGCAACTTCCTAAGAGTATGAGTGAGAGTGGGTAGTAATAAAAGGTCAGTAGGGGTGCCCTAAGAAGACTCGTGAAAGGGACGTCATGTAACGCATTGGAAACAACGTAACTTGAAGCAGGAAAGCAGGACACTTGAAGTAATGTATGACCTTTGATAGAAGATTAAAATGGTGAGTTAAGCTGTCAGATGACATCATCACTGTCATCATCACTGTTGAAAGAATCAAAAGGGTAGGGGAAAGGGATGAATTAAGAGTGTCTACTACATCACCAGACACATTAAAGATACTCAACATCACTAATCAGAGAAACCTGAATCAAAACCACATTGACACATCAATTCACACCTGACACAATGCCTAGTATGAGCAAGACAAGAAATAACAAGTATTGGTGAGAAGGTAGGAGAAAAAGGAACACCAATGTACACTTGGTGGGAATGTAAATAGTTGCAGCCACTCTAGGGAACAGAATGAAGGTTCGTCAAGAAATTAACTCAGAAATACTACATCATCCAATAATTCCACTACTGTAGATCACTATCCAGCCTCTCCCTTAACCCTGAAGGAATTTTCTCTCTGCTGGAGCAATGTCTCCAACCTCTAGAACCTACACGGCATTTATCTTTGTTCCTCATTCTGGCAACTTGATTCTGCTTGCTGAGACATCTCTTAAATGGAGTCCCCATCTGATTCTTTTTTTTTCTTCATGGGGATCACTACATGTCCCAGAATGTTGTGACATCAAAACGAATATGGCCTGTTTTTCATTCCTTCATGTGACCAATGGGACCAAGTCTACTGGACGTAGACTGAGTTTCACTCCAAATGATGATGGACTCAACATGCTACTTTGCCCAAGAAATATACTTGTATCTTAGAAGATCCTCACAGAAATAACAGTGTTACCCAACCACCCAGCAGAGTTGGCAAGTAAGGCAGCCTGCTAAGAACACATCAAAATGCAAACATGTTTTCTCGTGCTGCATCTTTTAGCAGGTAGGCAGGTAGTCCAAAGCCAAAGAAGTAAATTATTTTAAGTTAGAGAATGAAAGGAAGGTAAACTGCCATAAAGGTATTTTAAACTGTTGGGAAAAAGGAGAATATGAGTGTCATAAACTCACAATCACTCATACAGGACATCACACATATTCCAGGAATTTTAAGAGAGAAACATGTGGTTCATATGGTAGAGAAAGCGCCACTATTGCCACTCTCTTTATGCTCTGACAATAACGTGGTCACCATGAAAGCTGCCTGACACCTACTAAAAAACCCAATTAATGACAGATGATAATGGAGCGCCCATGCAATACCATGGTAGACATGTGTGGGCAGAGGTTAGGAAGCCCAGAACATGGTCCCTGTCCTTAAGAAACCTGAAACGTAAGGGAAAGTGAAGTGAAACCAATAAGAGTTAAAACCTGTGTTAAAATAACTGGTTGACTTCTAGTCAGCATCAAGAATCAGACATGTTATTTCTGTGGAACTGTGAACATCGCCTCTGTGTTAGAGAGTTCTCTTGAGTTTTCTAATGTTGCGAAACACTGGCCTTTTCTGAGCCTGGGCAATTCCCAAACTTGTGCATTGTGACACAAGCCTGTCAGATCAGCGGGCTCCTTATATGCTGCTTCCTGCAGAATGAGCTGGCAGTTTTATCTGTCTTCCACACCACCTGGCTTAGCAAATTAGATCATATTAGGGCTATTGTCTCAGAGACAATAAGAGGCATCTGTAACTGAAAGAGACCATGATGATATCTTCTAAAGAGACTTTGAAGAGTAGAAAGGTCAACAAGACGACTATAACTATCATCATTGTTTTTTTTTTAACCCGTCCTTCTCTTCCTCTCTTATACATGCTAACCTTTAGTAAAATATATAAAATCAACACATTTCTTTTATCTTGGCACAGAGTGTTGTGAGAAAGAGTAACTTACATTATGCAGCACAGTTTTATGTACAAAATCCTTCTGCATATACGAACTCTTTTGGTCTCAAAGCAAACAGTATAGAAGTAAGAATTGTTGACACAATTTACAGAAGTTCATTGGGGGTTTCGGCTCCATTCATTCCACCACTACAGGTGAGGAAACAGTTACCTTTCCCACTCTCATGAGCAGGAGTTCCCCTCCTTATAGATCAGACAAGTCTTGTTCTAAATGTCACCACTCTTTCGAGGCTCTGCCTCTCCTACCTGCCAATTCTTTCTACTAATTCTCTCCATTCAATTCAATTCAATTCAATTCAATTCAATTCAATTCAATTCAATTCAGGACATTCGATTCAATTAACTCAATTCAATTCAACTCAATTCAACTCAATTCAATTGGCAATTAACAAAGGCTACCCATAGGTCAAACTGTATACTAGGAACTGCAATGACCAAACTGACCCCCTCAAGCAGTGGCCAAATTATCTAGGGAGACAGGGACGCAAATTATTACAACATGTCAAAACTTACAGTACAGGGCACTGCACATGGTACCACAAGAGTTCCAAGAAGAGACTAATTAACTCTGCCTGGTGGGATTAAGTAAGTAATGGTTGAGGCAATTTTGAAATATGAGTGATTATGGTAGAGAGGGCTTCTCAGGCAGATGCAACCTTACATATGCCAAGGTAAAGAAGTGGGGAACCGAAGGAAGTTCCATCTACTTCCTGCACATAGGAACATCCTATGTAATTGGAGGAAAGCAGCACAAAAGTTATTTGATGGCCACTGACTAGAGTGAGGTCAGAAGGCTACTTCCTCACACCCCTAGACCTCTAGTTCACAACTTCCTTCTCCACAAACTTCCAACTGTTCCCAACCCTTCTTCACTCTGGTCTTATAACTTTGCCTATTACCGCACTGAGAAAACCAGGCGGTGAAAAGAGAATTTGCAAAATCACCTATCGCATCTACCATTCCATCTACTTCTATTTCCTTCTGCTCTGCTTTCACCAACATTCATATGAAGGATCTGTTCATTCCTCTCTGAGCCAATTATCTTTTGGACACTAGACCAAAGTCACTCTTGCCCTGTTAAGAACATTTCTGTCAGCAATTCTCCCCCACTCTGCCATATCATCATTTCCAACAGCAATATGGAAATTAAAAAAATGCTTTTATTTCTCAAATTTTAGAAAGAAAAAGCAAAGCCCTCTCTTGACCCTGCTCCCTTCCCTTCCCACTGCTGCCTCACTTTTCTCCCTCATTTTGTCACAATGCTCCTTGAAAGAATTGCCTTACTCCCTGTCTACAGTCATTCTACTCCAATTCTCTGTTCAATCCACTCCCATTCGGCTTTTCCCCGGTGCTACTGAAATGGTTCTCATCACATGTCAATGACATCCACTTTGCAAAACACAGTGATTATTTATATTTTAATAATTTTTCAAGTGTATGTATTCATTTTGAAAGAAAGGGAGAGTGAGCAGGGGAGGATATGAGACAGATGGAGGCATAGAGAGAATCCTAAGCAGACTCCACACTGTCAGCATGGAGCCCGACCTGGGGCTTGAACCCACAAACCATGAGATCATGACCTGAGGTGAAACCACGCGTCTGACACTTAACCAAGTGACCCCCCCATGTGACCCTGATGATCATTTATTTGACCTCATCCTATTTGACTTGCCATCAGCACTTGACCAATTTGATACCTCCTTCCTTGAAACACATTCCTTACCAGGCTTCCTGGACTCGAGAGCCTCCTCATGTCCCGCCTATTCCTTCAGTGGCCACTGTGTCTAGTTTCCTTCGCTAGGTTTTCCACATCTTGCAGTACTTTAAGAGTTAGAGACCCCAGAGCCCAGTCCTTGCATGTCTTCTCGCTCATCCATTCACACTCCCTAGCTGATCTCATGCGATCGCATGCTAAGTAATCCAGCCTACAGTCCACACTAAACTTCTTAGTTTAAACTCCAGATGCCTATATCTAACTACATTCACAAAAAGGCAGCTTGGATGTCTGATAAGCATCTCAAAATCACCATGTTAAAAGAGCAAGTCCTGATGTTTCCTGTAAAACCCATGATCTCTAACAGACAACTTAAAACTACTACCAACCTGTGGTCCAGCCCCAAAAAACAAATACAAAACAAAAACAATACCAAACAAACAAACAAACAAAAAAAAAACGAACTTGGTGTCATCTTTTATATCTGTTTTTCTCATACCTTATATTCAAACCACAAGCAATCCTATTATATCCACATTTATACTATACACATGATCATAATTTTCTTACTATATCCCCTTCTTCCATCCTTATTCAGGATGGAAGTTATTTCAGGATTACTACAGTAACCTCCTTATTTTGTTGCTGTTGTTGCTTGTATGCATGCTTCCCACTCCATCCTGCTCCCCAGACAGTAGTCAGAGTGATTTGTTTAACATACAAATTAGGATCACCTGGGTGGCTCAGGTGGTTAGCCATCTGACTCTTGATTTGGCGCAGGTCATGATCCAGAAAGCATGACGTTATGGGGTCAGAACCTGCATTAGGATCTGTGCTAGGCATGAATTAGGCATGGAGCCTGTTTGAGATTCTCTCTCTCTCTCTCTCTGTCTCTCTGTCTCTGTCTCCCTATAAACCCCTGCGGGCACTCTCATTAAGTTAAATTAAATAGATAGATAGATAGATAGATAGATAGATAGATAGATAGATAGATAGATAGATAGATAGATAATTAATTAAATGAAACTAAAATGTGAATTTGGTCAGACTACTCAACTGACTCTCCATCTCATCGAAAATAAAAGTCAAAGTCCTTATACTGACTTTCACATTCTTCATGATATGCACCCTACACATACCCTCTCTGACTAAATACCAAATGAGTAAATGAGTGAATGGTTGGTAGAGAAGAGGAACATAAGATTAGATTAACCTTATAGAATTAATCAGATGATGAGCAACGTTCTAACTAAGCCAAGAAGTGTCTTCAGGTTTATTTGAATACAATGGGTAGTCATCAACGACATTCGGGCACCATAACTATCTCCTGTTAACTGTTTCTAGGATCCAATTCATATGTCACCTTTTACATTAATCCTCACTCTTTACCAATCTCCCATTCCCACATGAAATCCATCCAAAGGAAACTTTGATACTCCTTTAATGTGTCACATTTTCAAACTTCCGTGTCTTGCTCTCTCTCTCTCTCTCTCTCTCTCTCTCTCTCTCTCTCTCTCTCTTTTCCTGCCTGTAATGCCCTTCCTTACTCTGTTGATTTGAAATATGTCTTCTCTAGAAGACTCACTTCCAGTGACTCTCATTTGTGTAAAGCACTCCCTGGGTACCCTAGAGAATCATGTGTTTTCTTCTTTGCAATTCCTGGGTACATTTATCCACCTCTATTACAGATGTTGTCAGCTCCGTATAGTTAATTTGTTTACACAGTGGCAAATCCCTGGATAACAAGGTCCAGTATTAGGTCTAGGTAAGACCTCTGTTCTTTGTATACAGTGCCTACAACCTAGTACGTGCTCAATGCATGCTTCATGAATGGAAATGAGGCAGGAGAATAGAATGAAAATTAGTAGGGTGAATATATAAGAGAAACCAGGAGAGTCAAATGTTATCAAAAACAAAAGAAGAGATAGTTTCAAGAGGTAAGGAGTGGTCCGTGTTTCACAGTTTGGTGTTTTGTTTTACGTGAGTTTGAAATAAGTTACAGGTATCATTGCATTTAACAAGTAGGAGATATGTGGAAATAAAATAGTCAAATTTCAGTAGCATATGGCAGAAATTACCTTATATCCAAGCAGTGACTTAATATGAGCAATTGTGTGTTCAAACCATCAAGAGAAGTGTTAGTTAAGTGGGGTGTACACTGCACTCCCAGAATCCAAAGACAGCCCTGCAGAATTGTCTTGGCAGAATAACCCCAGCAGACTCACTGCTCTGTCCAGGCAGACTCACTGGTGTTCTGGGCCTAGGGTATCACTAGGTAAGAGTCAAGTGTCAGTAGGTTGGGTTCTTATCTGGATAAATCTACTTCTGAGATTATTTGGGTTTCGGACAATTAAGTTCCTTGCAGTTATACAGCTGAGGTCTTCATTTTCAGATTGTGGGATGGCCAGCCAGAGAAAACTCTCTGCTTTGCATGGGTTTATGATGCATGGATTCATGATGATTCTAGGTTGATCCAGAAAATCTCTCTATAATACAACACGACTATAGAAATGGTCTCTCTTCATATTCATGGGTTGTCAGCTGTAAGGTATGGAATGTTGGGGGCTATTTTTTTTTTTCTTTAGAATAATGTCTACCACATTCTGTTTAAAAAAAAAAAAAACAGCTGTAGAACCAATAGATAATACTTTCACCTTCTGAATTAGTAAGATTCAACAGAGAAAAATTCTGTTTCTCATATATATATAATATATTATAATATATAATATATTTATATTTATATTTATATTTATTTGTATTTAATTCATATTATTTATATTTAATATAAATATATAATATATTATATAATATATATTATAATATGTAATAAATTTATTTATATTTATAATTATTTATATTTAATTTATATTATTTATATTTAATATAAATATAATTATATATTTATGAATGTTTTATTTATATTTATGTATTTATTTTTTATTTATTTATTTATTTATTTATTTATTTATTTATTTATTTATTTATTTATTTATTTATTTATTTATTATAAGAAATTGGCTCCCATAAAGGTGGACGCTGACAAGCCCCAAGATCTTCAGGATGTGTTGGCTCGATGGAAACCCACGAGATCTGATGGCATAGTTCTTGTCCAATGGCTGGCAGGCTTGAATATCAGGTAGATCTGCTCTTTCACTCTGAATCTGGGGAAGAGGCCAATGTTCCAGTTTAAAGGCATTCAGGCAGGCAAGAGTAATTCCCTAGTATCCCTGGGAGAATCATCCTTATTCTATTCAGGCCTTCTCACTGATTACATAAGGCCCACTTACATTAGGAAAATAATCTGTTTTACTCACTGTCCAGACTCAAGTATTTCCCATCACAAAACACCAGAAAAACGTTTCACCAAGCATCTGGACCTCTGTGGCCCAGTAAAGTTGACACATAAAATTAGCCAACATATTTTCCAAATTTCATGCAAGCACATGAAGCGGATGCACCTAAGCCCTATCAAGAACCCAAGCTACAGAGGCACCAGGCAGCTTGATAAGGTACATTAGCACAGCGTCTTTCAAATATTTTATGCCCAATCTACTGTAAGGAACACAGTAATGTGTAATGTTCACGTGCAAAGAGCAGACAGGACTAATTATTACAAAGACGTGTTGAAGCATGTAGAAACTGTCCACTTCTATGCCACTGATAATTAGTGCTTGTCTCCCTTTGGTTATCATGCCAATGCATAAGGCACAGTTAGAGAACATTGTTACGCAACAATGGCAGCTCTCAGGTTTCATGTTTCTGTTAAACGCCCTCATAGGTTGAACTGTGTCTCTGCAATAGGTAAGGCCCTAGAGAAGAATTCACCCACTTTGCACCACTCACTCTCCCTGATTAAGCTGTTCTGCAAGGAAACGGCTTACTTTTTTATTTTTTATTTTTTTTTCAACGTTTATTTATTTTTGGGACAGAGAGAGACAGAGCACGAACGGGGGAGGGGCAGAGAGAGAGGAAGACACAGAATCGGAAAGAGGCTCCAGGCTCTGAGCCATCAGCCCAGAGCCTGACGCGGGGCTCGAACTCACGGACCGCGAGATCGTGACCTGGCTGAAGTCGGACGCTTAACCGACTGCGCCACCCAGGCGCCCCTTACTTTTTTAAATGATTGCTTTTTGTTCCTTGGATAAGGAGCAGACATATTTCTGAGTGCAGCATTTCTATTTAACTGTACTCATGCCCTAAAGAGATTCTAGGGATCAGCTCAGGGAGTCCACTTGAATTGATATTCTTCATCTCTATTGAAACATTACTGGCAGACGTTCACAGTCAGATTTCATTCTGTCTGACTGAGAGAAACGGAGGAATTTGGCTTTCTGAACCAAGACCACATGATGGAATGGTCTGCACTCAGTTGCAACAGATTGTGAATGAGGAGGAGACAGGGACATTATATGATCCAGGATGTGAGGTTGTAGGGTTAGCTTATGGTGGTTGTAACCAAACCTTAATATTGTGTGGAGACTAGACAACCTTGAAATCCCTATAATGTGATGGTCTGGGGACTCTTACCATATAGATTGTCAAAAATCTTGTTATATGTCTGATACAGAAGCAATAGAACTCATTCACTTAATATAGATTTAATGAGCATATACTATGTGGTATTTAGAGCTCTACTCTTGTTGAGGAAGTGAATAAAGTACTACAACTTTATTGGAGTACGGGGTGATCAACGGGGCTCAAACAGACTCTGGTCTCTAGCTTAGAGACCTCGCTTCTGGGTTCTTCTTCCTTTGTTTGGTGCATGTGCGAAAACCCCCACAGATATGGAAGCTGACGACTATACATTACCCTCCCCACTTGACTCCATGCTCAGACCTTTGGTGAGCCACATTCCCTGACCAAACTCTCTGAGTGCCACTTGGTTTTTCCTCCAGTGTTCCAGCCTGGTTCGAAAACATTCTAGATTGCTGACCAGGAAACCCAACCGCACTGGTCCATTGTTGCCACCTGTTTGGGAAACCAGCGAGATGATGGCAAAGCAAAGGCTCACAAGGGAGAAAGTGCATGCTCTGCCTGAATTTCAGCAGCCTACTTCTCCGTTGTCTTGGGCATGTCCTGCTCCATGGAACTGGTAAGGCCGGGGCCCCGAAGAAGCCAAGTATACCCAACAGAGCAGAAGGGGGACATGATCAATCCCCAGAGGATTTATAGGTGTCCCAGGTAGAAAATTTTGTGGAGGGAAATGTAACAGACTCTGGTGTGTATGCGCGCGTGCGTGTGTGTCTGTGAGAGGGAGAGAGAGAGAGAGAGAGAAAGAGACAGAGAGAGAGAGAGACAGAGAGAGAGGATGTACAGCTAAGCAAGGCTTGCCTGTCGAGTTAGAGTTTGTGGCCTTATGGACGGGCGCCCTTAAGGTCCCCAAAAGTCTATGGAGTCTGAATGGGCTCCCCTGTGTCATTGTGAGAGTATAAAGTCTAGGGCGGTATCGGATCAGATCCCATCACAAGTCACAAAGCCGAGTCCACTATAGCCAAACCTCACCTAAACTTTCCCTCAGGAATGCGACCAGAGGAATATCTGAATACCCTCCCATCTGGCGGTATACCTAAGTTTGTCCGTCTTTGTGTCACCAAATATGAGAAAAATAATAATGGGATGAAAACAGAGTAAGCCTACGATTTTAGAGGTCGTGATCAAAAAATGTTAAAAGGGGTTTTCAGGTTACCATGGGGTGACAACGACACCCAAGAAGTTAAGGAAATTTTGTGAACTAGAATGGCCCACATTCAATGTAGGATGGCCTCCAGAAGGGACGTTAGATGCTCAAATAGTGCAGCAGGTTTGGCTAATAGTCACTGGGAAACCAGGCCACCGTGATCCATTTCCGCACATCGACTCCTGGCTTGAAATTGCCCCAAATCTACTGCCTTGAAGGTGATTCATCATTAGCAAACAGAGCCAGGCAAAGGTTTTACCCACTTTATGTGGAGGCTCACCCAGGGAGCCAAAGAAGCGACCCACTGCTCCTCTAATATTTGAAGGAGATATGGAGGAAGATATTGTCTTTCCACCTCCTCATGACTCTTCAAGCTCCGTCCCCCGTCCCCCGGAGCTTGAAACTCCTCCTGCATCTGTCTCTCCAGCCACAGCCAGAGTGAGTGCAGTTGCCACTGCAGTCAGTGCCGCCCATCTCCCCGCCGCTCTCAGACCCAGATAACCCACCCCAACATGGGCCAGCAGCCAGACTGTGCCACAGACCCAGACCTTAAACTCTCCGAATGTATGTAACGCAGAGGAGAGAGCCTGAAAGACAGAATGAAGATGGACTAGTCCATAGCAGCCATTCCATGATGTGTTATCTACCTTTCTCTACAACCGACCTCCTCAATTGGAAACACAACACTCCACCATACTCCGAAAAGCCACAAGCAATGGTCGACTTGATGGAGTCCCTCTTCCAGACCTACTGACAGACTTGGGAAGATTGTCAACAGTTACTCCATACTTTGTTGAATTAAAAATAAGGATGACAGAAACATGACAGTACCTAGAAGATCACACATCTCCAGGAATCAATGACCCTACTGTCTGGGCTGAAGCTGCATGCCTGAAGAACACCAAACATGGGATTTCACCACAGAAGGAGGACAGGGCCACGTCTGAGGATACCAGGAAGCCCTCCTTCAGGGAGTCTGAGCTGGAGTCAACAATCCCATGAACATGACTAAAATATCATCAGTCACACAGCACGCGGGGAGTCTCCGGGAGACTACTATGAAAGATTCTGTGAAGCGTACCGTGTATACGTCCCATTTGACCCCGTGGTACCAGAAAGTCAACAGATGGTAAATACCTCTTTTGTGGCACAGGCTGCCCCAGATATCCGACGAAAACTCCAGAAGTTGGAGGGCTTTGCCATATGAATATCACTCAGCTGTTAGAGGTCGTCAATACAGTTTTCACCAACAGAAATTTGCAGCTGAAAGAGAAGTGAAGACTAAAAAAGAAGGCTACCTTTCTCACAGCAGAACTAAAGAACAGATGCTACTGTTTTTTAGCAGCATCGAAAAATCCCAACCACAAAAAGGGGGGAAGACCATAGCCCCCTTAGCTAGAGACCAGTGTGCATACTGCAAAGGCAAGGAAAACTGTAAGAATGTCCGAATTGGATGGGGACCTCAAAACCCAGCCAATATCTGGAGGAACCTCGAGGTGAGAACCTTCTTGATCTGGCCGGAGTAGAATTGGACTGAGGGGGACCGGACTCTTTCTTTCTTGGCCCCCATGAACCCACGGCTGAAATGAGGTGGAGGGCTGAACAATAAATTTCATGGTTGAAATACTTTTCAACTGGGGCTGAATACTCCTTGGTTACTTCCCTGGTAGCGCCCATAGGCCAAAAGACAGCAACCATACTTGGGGCTACTGGGACACAGGCAATGCAACAGCCCTTCTGTCAAGCTCAACAAGGTGCACTTGGGGGTCACAAGGTCCGGCATGAGTTCCTCTACTTACTTGACTGCCCGATTCCTCTCCTGGGCCGCGATCTACTCTCCAAACTTGGTGCCCAATACCTTTTGAACCTCTGGACACACTAGCCTCCAATTAAACCCAAGGCAGAAGGAATGTTGGTCGTGGCTATACCCCTACCAAGGGATAAAGAATGGAGACTGTTCTGTGCCCAGGCCTTAACTTGTCACCCCTAAGAATTCAGGCTTATGTTCCCCTCCCTATGGGCTGATGATAACCCGCCTGAAATACCTTGGAATCGGGTCGCAATCATTGTCGACCTGATCCCTGCAGCTCAACCTCAGACACCAAGGCAGTACCCCCTTCCACTAGATGCTAGAATTGCCTACAAGAGCACCTGACCACGCTCAGAGAAAGAGGTATTCTAACTGAGTGCCAATCAGTTTGGAATACCTCACTCTTGCCAGGCAAGAAGCCAGGAGGAGGACACCAACCAGTACAGGATTTGAGGGCCATTAGCAAAGTGACTCTTGCCTTACACCCAGTCATTCCGAACCCTCAGAATACTCTCCTCAGCCAAATTCCGTGGTCAGCCAGAAGGGTTGCGTGCTTCGACTTAAAGGATGCTTTCTTCTGCCTCTGCCAGGCTCCGCAAAGGCAACCATGATTTGCCTTTGAATGGACTGAGCCCATTACAGAGCGCCAGAGGTAGCTGACCAGGACACTACTTTCCCAAGGTTTCAACAACTCGCCAATTCTTCTGTGGGAAGCCCTAGGTTCAGATCTCACTGACTTCGGAAGGACACCGCAGGGTCTGTCCTTCTCCAATATGTAGAAGACCTCCTTTCCAGCGACACCCAGGAAGACTGTATGAAAGGTAATCAGGCCCTCTTACAGTTCTCATCCTACTTGGGGTACCAGGCTTCTTGGAAAAAGGCACAGATTCGTCAGCAGCAGGGCCAATACTTAGGCTCCCTCCTCACAAAAGGAAAAAGTGAACGAGGACCGGGAAGGAAGAAAGTGTGGCACCACACTGCCACAACCCCAAACAAAACGAGGCTTGTGTGAATGTTTAGGGGCCAGAGGTTTCTGTCGCATTGGGAATCCTCAGATGCTCAGCCATAATGATGTCCCTCTATGACCTGTTGGGAGGACCAAACTGGGAGCTCATCACATGGACTGAGGAGGTGAGGGCCGCTTTCACAGAAATAAAGTTGGCTCTGGGAAAAGCCCCAGCCCTTGGTTTGCCTGACATAGACAGACGCTTTAACTTCCTCACACATGAAAAGGAGTGCTCACTCAGAGCATGGTGCCTCGGCAATGGCCAGTGTTCTAACTGTCAAAAAAAAAAAAAACCAAACTTGATCCTGTGGCTGCAGGATGGCCCCTGGGCCTCAGAGCTCAGAGCCACAGTCCTGCTCATCAAGGTTGCAGACAAGCTCACACTGGGCCAAACATTTAATGTTAAGGTCCCACACACGGTCGTGTGGCTCACAAGCACCCAAGGATATCATTTCCTCTCCATTTCTCAGCTGACACATTCCAAGGCCTTCTCTATGAGAACCCAAGGCTCACTCTTGAAACAGTGTAAGAACAGTAATCCTGGCCAACTTCCTTCCCACAGAGGAGGGAGAACCTGACCATGACTGTTCTGGAGTAGTAGATGAAGTCTACGCCAGCTTCCCAGACCTCCAAGACCAGGATATAACAAGCCCAGGGGTCACCCTGTTCAGCGCTGGGCGCAGCTATTTAGAGGAGTGCAGCCAAAGAGCAGGGTATGCCGTATTCACAACCACGGAAGTCGGGAATCCAAGGCCTTGTCAGAAGGATGGTCGGCACAATGGGCTGGACTCAGTACGACTTAATCTCAGCCATCATCCTTCGCAAAGGTAAATGAGTTAATATCTACATCGATTCCCCGTATGGCTTCGCTACTGTGCATGTACATGGGGCCATCTATAAAGAAAAAGGCCTCCTTACCGCTTCAGAGAAAACTATCAAAAACGAGGAAGAAATACTAAAGCTTCTTGAGACCATATGGCTACCAGACAAAGTAGCTATCCTACACTGTGAGGGACCTCAGAAATGAGATGACCCCATAAATCAAGGAAATCACCTGGCCGACAAAACAGCCAGAGTGGCTGCCTGAGGTGACCTAGGTGACGCTCCTCCCTACACTCTGACTCTTGCGCCCCAGAAGGAAGCCTCCCCACCCATGTACACAAGTGAAGAAAGAAGTTGGGCCTTGACAGAAGTGGACACACTAAGCAAAGACGGATGGTGAGTCTTCTCCCGTCATCTATGTGAAAGCACCTAGTGAAGGAAGATAACTAACTCACCCTCTTAGGGAAAACTGCTCTCGAGTTCCTCCTCAGAAAGAACTACGATATCAGCCAGCTGCTGGCATTATGCCAGGCTGTCAGTGAATAATGTGTAACGTGTGCCAAAAAAAAATGCTTGCTCTGCCCCACGGCCCTTGCCTGGCTCACAAAGGATGGACTTAGGGGTGGACTTTACCAACATAAAACCAAATAAAGAGTTGAGGTACCTCGTTGTAATAATCTGCACCAACTTGGGATGAGTCCAAGCTTTCCCGACCAGAATGGAATGAATTCACGAAGTGGCCAAAGCTCTTCTATGGGAGTTTGGGCTTAACCACACACAGTAATAATGGACCTGCGTTTGGAGCGGACATTATACGAACCCTAACAAAGTCCCTTAACATTGCCTGGAAACTGCACACTGCTTAACGCCCCCAGGGCTCAGGGAAAGGTAGAGAAGTTGAACTGCACCCTCAAAGAAACCCTGGCCAAGTTCCACCAAGAGACTAACCCCCTATGGACGGATTTGCTTCCGCTGGTCCTCCTGTGTGCCCAATGCCCGCCTGGGGCACTGGGATTCTCCCCTTTTGAGTTATTATATGGGCGATCCTCCCCCCGACCCCCACGCACACACACACATATTTAGGAAAGCTCCCAGGAGACCTACACCAGATTGCAGACAAAGAAATAAGATAACACCTCCAGAAATTGGGGGCAGTCCTAAACAAGTTAGAGATACACCATAGAGAGGGTCACAATTTCCTTAGGGACCCCGTTCACTTCTTTCAGCCAGAGGACTCTGTGTGGGTCAAAGATTGGAAGAAGGAACCTCTTACACCATACTGGACTGGGCCTCACACTGTTATTCCAACAACTCCTACAGCCCCCAAAACTTCAGGTATCACCCCATGGGTCCATCACTCCACAGTTAACAAGTCCAACTCAGAAGTACCCACAACCTGGCGAAGTGATCCAGATCCAGTCATCCCGCTTAAACTGACCCTCAAAAGGGAACTGACCCCTGAGGTGTCCAGCCCTGCTCCAGCCACACCATGGGAGATGGCTGGCCTGCACACAGCAGGAGCTTGAGGAATCAATGCGTGAACCAAGCCCAGGGGTTTGAATGCAACTCTGCCAACCCTTGCCCCTTACTGGTGTCATAAGCCTGGTCTTACTTCTTACTGTTGGGCTGATAGAGACCGTGCCAACAAGCTGGACATGGTGCAAAAGATGCATCCTGGGCCTCACATACCTCCTCTGGATGGGAGGGTTACCAAGTATTGCCTGTATATTATGATAACCACTCTCACCCTCACAACTGCAGCTTATCGACTTTGCCCACACAATTGCCATAGGACAATAAGGGGGTCCAGGGGGTTCAGCACCTTTCCCTCCCTCCACAAAGATTGCTACATGGGAAAAACACCCACTCTCTGTCAGTCACCTGGTGCCCCAAGTGCTAAGTATTGGACCGAGGATATAACCAAAACTATCAGTAACCCAAGTCACAACAAGGGCATCCAGAGAGGGAAGCGAGCTTGCTACACTTACCTTCCTCAATGGGGAATCTGAAACAGGGGAGGGCTGCACCACAGGGCCCTTCAAAAATTTATAAAGCATACCCAGGATAGGGTAATACAAGCCATAAAGGCGACCACTCTGCCAGCGGCCTACCAATGTTTGAAACTTCAGCCGTCAATCAGATGCCTACCAATTCCCCACTCCAGCATTGGGCCGACACTGCTCTACTAGTCCTCCATAAGATAGATAATCACATGCAAACCTGCTGGATGTGCTTGCCCCTCAGCCAGAGGACTTACTTAGCTACTCCGATCCGTTTGACCTAGGAAGCTCCTGAAAACCTCAAAACCAACACCTCTGTCTTAATTGGACCCCTGGCCACTAGGGTCCATCTCCCAATGCCGACAATCTAATCCGTACAGTCCCTGAATTCCCTCTCTAGGAGGAAGAGAGAGAACATTAATGAGGACTACAACCCTATGTTGCACCCTTGGGGTGTTCTATCTGTGTTCTAATTCGGCCTATCGATGCTTAGAGGCCAACTGGACTCCGAAATGTTATTCCATCCTCCGGACCCCAGAGATATTTGTATACACTGAAGATCAGTTGCTAACAACCTTTAGCCCCAAGTCTCAGGCTAAACGGGCAGTCCTGCTACCCATTCTGATAGGCTCAAAAATTGTGACAGCAATAGGAACTGGATAAGGGGGCATAGGTTTATGCATAGGACTGTACCATAGACTATCTCAAGAGCTAAATGAAGACATGGAATGGGTGGCCGAGTCTCTGGTAACTTTAGAGAACCAAATAAACTCTCTGGTGGCAGTAACCCCCCAAAATAGACAGGCCCCCGACCTCCTCTCTTCAGAAAATGGAGGGACTTGCATCTTTTCAGAGACTGAATGTTGCTATTTTTTAAACCAGTCAGAAATACTTACAACTAAGGTTAAGATTTAAAAAAGTAAAATAATAATAATAATAATAATAATAATAATAATAATAATAATAATAATAATAATAATAAAATAATAAAAATTCACCTTAGACAAGGGGAAAGTAACAATCAATGGAACAAATGAGATCTCACGGATTGGGATCCTGGCTTCCTGTCGTGACAGGGCCCCTCTTCTTCATAATTTACTTGTACACATTGGCCTCTGTACACTGAATACCATAATACGTTTTATTGAAAACACTGTTGCTCGCCAAACTACTGCACGCATCTTAGCCTTCTGAGGGTACCAACCTAAAAAACTGAAAGGTGATACCTACTGAAAAGGTTTCTTAAAAGTCATAAAATGGGATAATGTTGGAGAAGTGAATAAAATACTGCACCAAAGATGGCCGCTGGGACTAAAATGAACTCTGGGCTCTATCTTAGAGACCCCTCCTCCTGGTTCTTCTTCCTTTGTTTCCTGTGTGCAAGAAAACCCCCACAGATATGGCAGCTGATGACTGTAAATTTCCTGCCCCACTTGCATTCAGCGCTCAGATGTTTGGAGAAACAGGGTCCTCTGAGCCCGCCGTTCCACTAAGATCTGCAATCCAAAGAAGATCT
This sequence comes from Puma concolor, assembly GCF_028749965.1. NCBI lineage: Eukaryota > Metazoa > Chordata > Mammalia > Carnivora > Felidae > Puma > Puma concolor. The sequence continues at coordinate 37,955 of NW_028240227.1, forward strand.
CCGAGCGCCACTTGGTTTTTCCGCCAGCGTTCCAGCCTGGTTCTGGACCATTTGAAACACAGAAGTGAGCAAGACAGACCAAGTCCCTTCTTATACAGTATAAGGAGGCAGAGCACCATTAACTGGTAAACAAGTAATTAACAAGTGTACAAGGGTAATGGGGTGCTGGGACTCAACCAGCTCCAAGTGTCGAAAGCAAACATATGCTATATCACCCATCTCATGTATGGATCATAGTTCTAAGTGATGTGACATTTATAATTGATACACGTGATAACTGCCAGGGGATTTCCCCTTTTCCCAAGTTACATTTATTTTGAAGAACTTATGTGAGTGTATGAAAGATATTGGGGATTTCGAGAATCAGTAGATGCTGGTGGACCAGGTTTGAAATAGCAGCCCCAGAGGTCAAAAGACACAATATCCAATCATGTTTTGTGTGTTTGTTTGTTTGTTTTTAAGAACTTCATTAATGTTTAACTGATATACACAAACTTTACATATTTAAAGTACGTAACTGGGGGAGCACCTGGATGGCTGTCACTTGAGCATCAGACTCTTGATTTTGGCTCAGGTCATGATCCCAGGTTCGATTAAGTCCTTTATTGGTCTCCGTGCTAAGCATGGAGTCTGCTTAAGATTCTCTCTTTCTCCCTTGCCTCTCTCCCCCACTTATGAACGCTTCATCTCTCTCTCTGAAAAAAAAAGCCCTAATAAATAAATTACTTAATTAATAATTAATAATTAATACTAATACTAATAAGTACAATTACATAATTTGGTAAATTTTGGTCACATATCCACCAATGTATACATAACAAGGAAAAGAATATGTCTGTCATCACTAAAAATGTCCTTGTATCCTTTAGATATCCCTCCATCCCCCACGTCTTCCGGATTCCCATTCCTAGGCAATCTCTGGTCTGTTTTCTATCCCTACATATTATCTTGCGTTTTCTAGAATACTATACAAATAAAATTATATAAGACATACTCCTTATTATTTAGGAGTGGGGAGTAGACTTCTTTCACTTAGTATTTTGAAGATCATCCATAGTGTTGTGTGTATTAATAGTCTGTTACTACTTTGTTTATCCGTTCACATGTCAGTGGACATTTGTATTATTTGCACATTTGGCGTATTTATTTCTTTTTATGAGAGAGAGAGAGTGAGAGGGGAAGTGAGAAGGAGAGGGGAGGGTGGAAGTAGAGGTGGGGGAGAGATAGGGAAAGGGAGATGGAGAGGGAAAGGGATATAGAGAGGGAGAGGGAGAAAGAGAGGGAGAGGGAGAGGGGGAGGGAGAGAGAAAGAGAAAGAGCAGAGGGAAAGAGAAACAGAATCTTAAGCAGACTTCATGCTTAGTGTGGACCTCAATGTGAGTCTCAATATCACGACCCTAGGATAATGACCCCAGCCGAAATCAAGAAATCTACCAACTGAGGCACCAGGTGCTCCTTAGCCTATTGAAAACAAAGCTTCTATAAACATTCATTTTTTTCTTCTCTTTTCGTTTCTTTTCTTTTCATTTCTTTTCTTCTCTTTTCTTTCTTTCCGTCTTTTTTTTTTTTTTTTTTTTTTGTATGATCGTATACTTTGATCCCTCTAGGGAAAATACTTGAGAGTAGATTTGGCTGAGTCATAGAATAGGTTGCATGTTCAGCTTTTTAGGATACTGTCAAACTGTTTGCCCAAGTAGTTTTATCACTTTTACATTCTCATCAGCAGTGTGTGAGAATTCCAGTTCTTTCATATCCTAGCTAACACTTCGGAGCCCTGTCTTTTGATTTTAGACACCTTGTAGGCATGAAGTAGTAGTTGATCTCATTGTATCTCATTTATCTCATTGTAGTTTATATTTGCATTTCCCCTCATGATGCTGAACACATTTTCATGTGTGTATCTGCTGTACATATATCTTTTTTGGTAATGTGTCTTCTCAAATCTTTTGCCTTTTTTTTGGATTATTTAGCTTCAGAATATTGAATCTTGCAGATTGCCCATACGTTCTAGATATAAGTCCCATTTCACATAGATGACTGGTATATATATTCTCCCAGTCTCAGTCTTGTGATTTCAAAGTCTTTGTTCTTTGAAAAGCAAAAGTTTTAGTGTGATAAATTCCAACCATATGTTTTTCTGTAATGAATTATATTGTTCGTGGTGTAGCTAACAAATGTTTGCCTAAGCCCAGATCATAATGGTTTCCTCTTTAGGTACTTTAAAAATGTTATCATACTGTATTCTAGATTGCATGTGTTCTGATGAGAAATCTTTTCCCTCCCTTTCCCTGGATGAAAGCAATTTGATTGTGGGGTGCCTTGGTGTAGGTTTCCTCATATTTCCTGTCCTTGAGGTTCATTGACCTTATTGGAACTATATATTTTTAGTTTGCATCAACCTTAACAACTATAAATTCAAATTAGTTTCATTCTTTACTCAAATTAGTTTTCTTGTCTGTGTTCCTTGGAGATACAATTACATGTATGTTGGATGGTTTGCAGGCATATTTTGTCTGTGTGTTTCATTTCAGACGATTTCCATTGCTATGTCTTTAGGTTCATCAACCTTTTTTTCTGCACTGTCTATATGCCTTTAATTCCATTCAGTAAACATAGACCAGATTTTTTATTTTAGTCATTGCTTTTGTCATGCGAAGTTTGGTTTAGGTCTTACATACCACTTGCATGTCTCTATTTAACATGCTCATTCTGCCCTATAATTTCTTGCATATACTGGTAATAGTTATAACAACTATTTGAATTTTCGGAGGTATAAATTATATCATTTGTGTAATTTCTGGGTCAGTGTCAGTTGAGTTCCCCTTCCTTACGTGTCTTATTTTCCTGCTTCTTTGTATGCCTGATAATTTTTTATGGGTTGCGAAACATGGTCAGTTTTAGCCTGTTAGATGCTGGATACTTTTAGATTCCTAAAAATATCCTTGCCTCTGATTTGGTACAGGGTTTAGTTTCTTACAAATAGCTTGATCCTTTCAGGTCTTTCTTTAAAGACATTTTGGGCAAGGCACAGGCAGCACTTAGTTTACGGATAATTTTTGTCCAGCACTGACACAAAAATCAAGTATTTTCCAAATGGCAGGTACATTGTGAGGTCTTCCACACTGGCTGTCAGGCATTATTCCTGACCCTGTATGGCAGTGGTTATTGTTCCTTCCCCTGGTCTCAGTGTCCTCATACACAAGAGTTTGTCAATATTCCATTGAATACTCAAGGCAGACCATCTGTTGATCTCTGGAGTTCTCTCTGTGAACAACTTTCTCTTCTTTGGTACTCTGCTCTGTGAAATATAGCAGTCTTCCTGAATCAGTGACTACTCCCTCCACAATTCATGGAAAATATTGGGCTATGCCAGCTTCCTCCTCTCTATACCACAGACTCAAAACCCAGCCTAGTCAATAAGCTAGGGCACTATAGGAACCATGCCACTTATTTCCGAATATCAAGGATCACTGCCCTTCACTGCCTCATGTCTGATGTTTTGAGAACAGCTTCTTATATATTTTGTCTACGCTTTTAGCTGCTTCCATAAGGAGTATAAATCTGGTTTTTGTTATTACATTTGTCTGGAAGTAGACGTGTTAACACCAGTTTACATTTTAGTATTGAGTCTTACTTCTCTGGCTTTGTTCTTTCATCTTTTTATTCTCCTTTGATGATAGATTTAATGGGGACATATGGAGAATGACCATTGCTAGACATAGGGAGAAACTAGCATTGAGCTGACAGATTGGAAGTATAGTTAGAAAAGAGAAAAAAGGGAAAGAATGAGAATATGCAGTCAAATCTTGAAGAAAGGAATTGATGGCGATTGTCAAAGCCATGTGAAATCCCAGCTCCCACTTTAAGACACATAATATGAGAATTGAAACTAGTGTCTTCAACTTGGAATGCTTAATATGCCAGTGAGCTTTACTAATTTTTAATGGTCTTCATAATTCCGTAACAAAGGCCGAGGTTTGGAATTTCTCACCTTTGTTTCTCAGAGAGGAAACACACCAATCTCACCCAGAAAGCAGTGCTTGGGTGAAAACTAGACGTTTTAAATGATTTTTTTTTACTGCTTTGTTCACATGATTCTTTAGCAGTGTTCGCCTGGGAATAGAACAAACTGTGGCACAGAAGAAAACACACTGGACATGGAGGAGGAGTCTAGGGTTGTTGTCTAACACGGTTATAAACAAGTTATGGGGGAGGCACTTGACTTTCCTAGGTCTCAATTTCCTCACCTGGAAATTGGAATAAGGACTCCCATATGAAGGGCCATTGTGAGATTAAATGAGTTGACGCATGTGCCATTTTTACAGAGCCTAACACTTAATATTACATGCAAGCGTCTGTGTATTATTTCTTCTAGAGGGAGGGATTTTCATTTTTTTTTCAGTGGAAGGAAAGAGATGAATATACAACTGGACTATCAAATTTGAGGTGGATAGAGGACTGGCTTACTGGTCTACCTCCTTGTACTCTTTCAGCCATCCTGGCCCTGGGCTGCCTCCAAATTGAAGAATCAGTGTCAGAAGACCTGAGATTCCTCCGTAGGTATCTGACCCCAGACAGAATATTAGCCTGTCTTAGCTGTTCAAATGAGGCTAATGATGGCTATCATCCGTGGAGCACTTGTTCCGTGTTGTCAGGTGTTGGATTAAGCACCTTGCCAATAGTGTCATTTAATCTTTTTGACCCTTTGTTATTATTTCCATTTTATAAATTAGGCAACAGATTTCAGATATGTTAAGTAATTGGTCCAAGATAACACAAACACGAGTGGGGTGGCTGGGATGGGCACCAACTCTGCTCCTATGCCAACATGCATGCTCTCACCAATGTTACACTGCCTTCCCATGAGCGTGTTAAGGGTTTGGAAAGCCACCCCTGATAAAGTAACATGGAGTATGTTGGTGCCCTTGCTAAGATCTTTTTCCCTTACCTTACCGAAAACATTTTCATATCAACTGAAACACTAGTCCCTGCGCAAGACAACTTTCCTCGAATTTCTCTTAACGCTATACACTGGTCAGAATATAAAAAGCAACGACTTCAGAACTTGAAATTTAGCAATAGGAGGTGAATGAGGGAAGGGAAGCAAAACAAGAATGACCCTGTGATGGTTATTATTACGTGTCTACTTGAGTTGGCCGTGGGTTGCCCAAGGTTAAACATTTTTTCTCGCGATATTTGTAGAGTGTTTCTGGGTGAGATTAGCGTTTGATTTGTGGACTCAGTAAAGCACTGTCGTCGCCAGTGAGTGTGGGCAGCATTCAATCTCCTGAGGTCCCGAAGAGAACACAGGGTAGAAAAAGGAGGAATCCATGTCCCACCGCTTCTTTTCTCAGCCTTAGAAGGTGATCCCGCTTAGAGGCAGAGCAGTCGGTAGGGGTAGGGTTGGTTCCCCGGAAGTGCCTTTGGTCCAACCACCCACAGTGATGTGATTTCCCTGCAGGACTGAAATGAGGGCCCATGTGCCCTTATGGTTCAGGGCTACCGTTGGAAGGGCAGAGCCAAACGTATGCGTGGGACAGACTGAAAGTGTCTCAGGATCTCCTCCTCCAACTCCAACAAGGCCGTGGAAATGTCATGGAGAGAGTGTGACTTCCACTCAGGATTTTCTCCAATGGTAATTGGCCCCAATCCGTTATTTCTTTTAGACGTCCATGCTAGGTGCCTTTAAAGCCAGAGCCCAGGCCTGCGTTAGGGTAGGTCCCAGCTACCTGGATGTAGATTTCCTGGTTTCCCAATACCTTTTGTTGAAGAGACTGTCTTTCCCTCATTGTTTATTCTTGCCTCTTTGTTATAGGTTAATTTACCACATAAGCATGGGTTTATTTCTGGGCTTTCTATTCTGCCCATCGACCTATGTGTCTGTTTTTGTGTCACTACCCATACTAATTGGTTTACTTGAAGCTTTGTAGTACATCTTGAAATCTGGGATTTTGATACCTCCAGCTATGTTTTTGTCTTTCAAGATTATTTTCACGATTCAGGGTCTTTTGCGGTCACATACAGATTTTAGTATTAGTTGTTTCAGTTCTGTGAAAACTGCCTTTGGTATCTTGATAGGGATTGCATTGAAACTGTAGAGAGTTATGAGTAATATGGACATTGTAATGATATTAATTCTTCCAATCCATGATCATGGGATATCTTTCCATTTGTTTGTGTCATCTTCAATTTCATCACTGACTTATGGTTTTCACACTATAGGTCTTTCACTTCTTTGGATAAGTTGAGTCGTGGCTATTTTACTCTCTCTCTTGTTTTGGTGCAATTATGAACTCGTGCTGTTTTCTTAATTTCTCTTTCTGTGACTTCATTATTATTATATAGAAACCCTACCAATTGCTGTGTATCAGTTCCGTATCTGCAACTTTCCTGAATTCGTTTATTACTTCTAGTAGTTTGGGGGGAAAGTTTTAGGGTTTTCTATGCATATTCTTACGTCATCTGCGGATAGTGACAGTTTAGCCTGTTTACAAACGTAGATGAATTTAATTTCTTTTTTCTTATCTGATTCCTGTGGCTAGGACTTCTAGTGTTATATGAAACAAGAGTGGCAAAAGTAGTCATATTTATCTTGTTCTTGATCTTAGAGGGAAATCTCTCAGTTTTTCACCATTGAGATGTTAGGTGTGAACTTTCTAATATAAACAATATATAAAATAATATTTTCATGTGTTGAGGCATGTCCGCCCTCCCGACTTTGTTGAGAACTTTTACCATGATACATGTTAAGTTTTGTCATATGCTTTTTCTGCATTTATTGGTATAATCATATGATGTTTACCCTCCGTTTTGTTGAGGTGGGATATTATGTTGATTGATTTGATGAGCCATCTTTGTTTCCCTGGAATAAAAGCCACGTAATCATTTTAGCGTGTTGTTGAGTGGAGTTTGATAATATTTTATTGAGGATTTTAAAGTCTATTTGTTTTGATTTAGGTGTTGCTACCTGGTTCTGAGTTGTTGTTGTAGTTTCATGTTATTTTTGTTGTCCTTGTTGTTGTTTGCTTTCATTTGAGTGGGAAATGTATCTCCATCCCTTCACTTTCAGTCTGTATGTGTCTAGGTTGAAGTGAGTCTGTGCTATGCAGCATATGGATGAGTGTTGTTTTTTATCCATCCTGTTACCCTATGTACTTTGACTGGAGCACTTCAGGCATTTATATTTAAAGTAATTGTTGATCGTTATGTACTAATTGTAATTTTGTTGTTTGTTTCCCGGTTGCTTTTGTAGTTCTGTTTCTTTTTTCCGTACTATCTTTCTTTCTCATAGATGAATTTGTGTTGTGCTTCACTTGGCTTTCTTTTTCCTTATTTTTCATGTATTTTGTGTTTTGAGTTTGTTATCACAAGGCTTACATATAACATCCCAAGGAAACAGCAGTTTATGTTAATTTGGTGGTCACTTAAATATACACACATTCAAGAAATTTAAGAAGACTAACTTTTGGGGCAACTGGGTGGCTCAGTCAGTTAAGTGTGCGATTTCGAGCTCAGGTCATGATCTCACAATACGTGAGTTTGAACCGCATGTTGGACTCTGTGCTGACAGCTCAGAGTCTGGAGCCTGCTTCAGATTCTCTGCCTCCCCCACTCTCTGTCCCTCCCTGTTAACACTCTCTCTCTCTCTATCTCTCTCTCCAACATGAAATAAAACATATATTTTTTAGTAAAATAAAATACAAACTGACTTTTTTAAGTCCTCCTCCATATTTTATGTGTATGTTGTCATATTTTACATATTTTATTCATAATTCTGTAATATCTAAGTATGAATTTCCCTGCTTAACATTTCTTGCATTGCTGATTAGTGGTGATAAACTTCCTTATCTTCTGTTTGAGAAACTATTTATCTCTTTTTTTTTCAAATGTTAATGATAATCTTTCCAGGTAAAGTTTCTTGGTCGTGGGATTATCTTTTCAGGCCTTTGAAGATACCATGTCACTCTTTCCCAGCATGCCAACTTTCTGCTGAAAAATCGGCTGACAACTTTAGGTGTTTGTTTGTTGAGATCTGTTTTTCAAATCATAGGTAACTTTTGCTTCTCTCTTAAAACTTTTGAAATTCTTTATTAATCTTTTACTTTGACACTTTAATTATTACGTGTCATAGTGTGGGGCTCCTTGGTTTCATCATGTTTGGAACTCTGTGCTTCTTGTCCTAGATGTCTGTTTTCTTCCCTAGTTTTGGAAAGTCTTCAGTTATCTTTTGTTCAAATACTTTTTGTACCCCTTTTCCTTCTTGTGGAATCCCTATTATGTGCATTTTTGCTCACTTGATATTTCCAAAGTATCCCTTAACTTATCCTCATTAGAAAAAAAAATCTTTCTGCTGTTTCTTTTCGGTGCTTTCCCTTAATCTGTCTTCCATATCCACTGATATGTCCTTCCTCATGTCGTCTTCTAATGTGGATTCCCTCTAGTGTTCTTTTTTTTCAGCTATTATCTTCTTGATCTCTGAATTTGTGTGTGTTTGCTATCTCTTAATTAAGGGTCTCACTTAGTTCGTGTCTTTTCTCTGTAGCCCGGCGAGCATCTTGACCATTATTAATTTATATTCTTTATTTAATTGAGGCAAAATGCTTACCTCCGTTTCAGCTCTTTTCTGGGTTTTTTATTGTTCTTTATTTTGGAGCATATTTCCCTGTCTTTTCATTTTGCTTCTCTTTCTGCATTTGTTTCTATAGACTGGCAGAGTAGCTACTTCTCCTACACTTGAAGGAATTGTCTTATACATGATTGTCCCCCTGGGTAGACACTGTGTGCAAGTTGGTGACATTTGCTGGCTGGCCGAAGTCGTGGCTTGCATGGACCGGGAATCCTGGGGCTATCTACATAGCAGGCGCCCTGTCAGGATAGTTAACGCTGAAGTGAAGGCAGACTGTGGTGTCCCAGGATTCTGTGTGTTGAGGGTACAATGGCAGGACAGCTGAAACTGAATTGAATGCAAGTTGAGGCATGCTGGGGTGCTGTGTACAGGTACCCTGTACAGGGTGGCTAGAACATAAGCAGTCTGGGGGTCAGGATGTCCTCGATGTCTCTATGCAAACGATTCCTGGGCAAGATAGTTTAAGCTAAAGTGTGTACAAGCTGAAGGCACCTGGGGCTGTACTTGCAGAGGATACCTTGCCAATATAGTTGAAACTGAAGTGGATATAAACTATGGTGTACCAGGACTTTCCACGGATGGGTGCCCTGAAGGGGCCGTGGGAGCTGAGGTGGGTTACAGTCCAGGAATGGCTCTTTTTATATGCTAGTTGCTCTTTCAACTGCATTGATTAAGGGGGGAAAACAGCATGTCGTGTGTGTGTGTGTGTGTGTGTGTGTGTGTGTGTGTGTGTGTGTGTCCAGTGCAATTGGGGCTGGTATGTATTGTTGGCCTGGAACCTAGAGAGGCAACAGGCCAGCTGCAGCAACTGGACCCTGTTCTGGTGTATGCATTTAAGGTGGATGGAGAATGTGGGGCAGCTGGGTGGCTCAGTGGTTCGAGTATCTGACATCAGCTCAGGTCATAATTTCACAGTTCATGAATTTGAGAACCACATTGGGCTGGATGCTGTCAGTGTAGAGCCTTCCCTGAATCGTCTGTCCCCCTCTTTCTGCCCCTGCTCTGCTTGTATTCTCTGCTTCTCAAAAATAAGTAAACAGGAAAAAATGTGGATGTAAAATGTAACCCTGCCACTCTCCCTTCTCTATGACCCAGAGAGAACTCCTGTGCCTCCTCTGACGTTGACAGAGTTCTAATGCTCTCTTTTATATGACAGTTGTTCTTTTCAAACTGCAGTGTTGTTTTTTTTTCTTTCTGTTTTCTGCCCAAGGACAGAGGAGTCTGTTTCTGTTCCTTCCCCAACTGCCCTTGGCAACGTTAGGGGTGAGTGTTTCCTTTGTTACTGTCTCACTGTCTTGCTGTTGTCTTTTGATTTTCTATGTTTTGTTAGGCACCTTCTGTGCAGTCAGTCCTCAGCTCTTCAGGAGGAATTGTTATATCAATAGGTACAATCCCCAGGGAGATGGACCAATTGGAAGTACACCTTCTGGCTGGTTCACCAGAAAATGTAGTCATGGAGTTCAGGCATAAGAGCAGCTCGCTCCAGGGGACCCAAAAAAGGTGAGGTTTGGCTACTCATTATTGACAAAATCGCAATTCAAAGGAACTAGTGGAGGTGAAACAAATGGGGAACTTATTCAGAGGCCGACACCAGAGATACAACAGACTCCCATCAAAGACTCTCTGTAAAGTGCTCCAAATATCTCCAGGCTTATGTGAGGAAAATGTGGGACAAAAAGAGGTAGGTACACACAGATGGTCACTAAGGTCAGGTTGGTCATTGTCTTGGGCTTGAGGGTGGAGTCTTATTGGCTCAGGGAGTCCTTATTGCTAGATGGGTAGTTTCAGTTCCCATGAGATGATTCTTTGCTTTCAGGATCCTGAATTAAGATATAACCTGAGAGTGGGGAGGGGACGCCTGGGTGGCTCAGCTGATTAAGCATCCGACTTCAGTTCAGGTCAGGATCTCATAGCTCCTGGGTTCGTGCCCCACATTGGGCTCTGTGCTGACAGCTCAGAGCCTGGAGTCTGTTTCCAATTCTATGTCTCCCTCTCTCTCTGCCCGCCCCCCACTTGCGCTCTGTCTCCCTCTGTCTCAAAAATACATAAACATAAAGAAAGAGAGAAGCTGAAAGAAAAAGTGAATCAATTAGAAAGTTTAAGGTCGATGTAGAGGTAGTTGAAACCTTCTTTCACCTTGGAGGAGTTGAGTTCAAGGCCTTCCTACACAGCCATCTTGAACCGAAACGAGAATAGGGTCCCTCTGAATCCTAATTTGATTGGGGAAAGTTTGGGAGAAATCCAAGGAAGGAGACAATAAAAGCAGGGAATCAGCCAGTCCTATGTACAAATCGACATAAACACCAGTACCTCCCCTGATTACAAGCGTGCCATGTACAGAAAAAGGCATAGAAAAGGCCTTCGCATTGGGAAAAGTAAAAATAAAAAGTACCTCGATTCTTTTATTTATTGATTTTTCAATTCGTATTTTGGAAAGAGAGAATGAGCAGAGACACGGAGAGAAAGAGACAGAGGGTAAGACAGAGAGAGAAGCTTAAGCAGGGTCCATACTCAGCACAGAACCCCAAACGGGACTCAATCCCCTGACCATAGAACCATGACCTGAGCTGCTGAACCCAGCAGTCTGGTAGTCAACTGATGGAGCCATCAAGGTGCCCTGAAAACTGCCTCAACTCTTAAATCATGTGATTATCAACATGAAACAAATTCTAAGGAGTATGTATCAGTTTTCTAGAACTCAAACATAATTAAATAAGCCCCAGAATAAACGGTCAATATATAAAATTCAGTCTCATTTTTATACATAAGCAATGAACAATTAGAATATGAACTGTTTTTTAAAGAACCATTTAATATCACACCAAACATTGAAATACTTACATTTAAGTCTAACAACCATGCACAGGATCTGTACGTGAAAAGCCACAGAAGGCTGATTGGGTAAATCAAGGAAGATATAAATAAATGGAGAGATATGCCGTATCTATCCATGGAAGCCTCGCTAGTAACATGTCAATTATCAACTTGATCTAGAGATTCAACATAATCCCAGTCGACATCCCAGGATTTATCTGTGGATATCAGGAGGCTCATTCTAAAATATGTGTGAAAAGACAAAGGAACGAGAACAGCCAAACAGCTCTGAAAACTAACCAAGTTGGAGAACTCATGTTGCACCATTTTAAGACTTACTATAAACGTCCAGTAATCAAGGCAGTGTGATATTGAAGAAAGATGGACACACAGATCAAGAGATAGAACAGAGAATCCAGAAACTGACCACATACACAAGCATCCTCACCCAACTTCTGATAATGACATATAGCCAACCTAACAGAAAAAGGGAGATAGTCTTTCACAAGTGTTACGGGAACAATTAAGTGTTCGTATGCAATGGTAATCAATAAACTAAGTAATAAATTGCTTAATCAATCATTTCTTTGATTAATGAATTAAGTAAAAGAAGCCTTGACCTAAATTCATCACTTATACAATCATTCACTCAAATGGATCATAGATGTAAGTGTAAAGTACAAAATTAGAAAACATTCTTTTTTTTTTTTTCAACGTTTATTTATTTTTGGGACAGAGAGAGACATAGCATGAACGGGGGAGGGGCAGAGAGAGAGGGAGACACAGAATCGGAAACAGGCTCCAGGCTCTGGGCCATCAGCCCAGAGCCCGACGCGGGGCTCGAACTCACGGACCGCGAGATCGTGACCTGGCTAAAGTCGGACGCTTAACCGACTGCGCCACCCAGGGGCCCCTATAAAACATTCTTAAGAAAGAAGGAGTGATGTTGATTCATTGAATCATTCAGTAAATACTTTTGAAGCATTTAGAATGAGACAACAGAGTCTACGCCCTGAGGATCCACTAGGGAACCAAAGGAGCAAGGATCACTGCGTTCTTGGTGCTCAATAGTCCAGTCGGGGAGACTGACAAACATAATGGAACTAGAAACTATGGTAGAGAATAATAAATGGGGAAAAAACAAGTAAATACATCTTGGAGAGGATATAAGCATTGGGAGAGGGGTGTGAAATACTAGACAGGGTGAAATACTCGACACAGAGGGCTCTACTGAAAAAGGTGTCAGTTGAATAAATACCTCACGGAAATGAGAGAACTACCTGCTGACAGGAAGGTGATCTAGGCAGAAGGACCCATGAATTCCCCAAGGCAGGAGGGTGAACGTGTGTACTGATGGGAAGCAAGGAGGCCAGCATAGACAGAGAAACGAGGATGAGAAGAAGGAGAAATAAAGAGGTGGAAGTTGTGGGTCAAGTAGGAGAAAAAGAGTTGAGGGAGAGAAGGGTGTAAAGACTGCCAGCAATAGACAAGGTGAAGCGAAATCTGGTAATACCTGTTCCTCCGCCTCACATTACAGGCTGCAGTTCTTTTTATTTTTTAATTGACATTTACTAAAGTGTGTCTACACCATGAAAAGCTAATTCTACTTGTAGCAACTATTCGAAGCAAGAAAATGGAACATCCTAAATGATCAATAGCCGTGTTTAAATAAGTTATGGCATGGGACACCTGGATGGCTCAGTCGGTTTGGCATCCTAATTCAGCTCGGGTCATGATCTCAGGGTCCGTGAGTTCGAGTCCCGCTTTGGGCTCTGTGCTGACAGCTCAGGGTCTGGAGCCTGCTTCGGATTCTGTGTCTCCCTTTCTCTCTGCCCCTCCCCCGTTCATCCTCTGTCTCTATCTGTCTCAAAAATAAATAAATATTAAAAAAATTATTTTAAATAAGTTATGGCATGCTATGAGGCCTTTACAATTCATAGCCCTACAGAACATTTGTGACTTAGCGAAATGCTCGTATCACTAGAGGACCAAAAATGGGATTCACAGGTACATAGCAAATTTTGGTTAATGCATGTACATATACCTCTTCCCTGATGATTATACCACAGTGTTAGAGGTGGTTACCTCCAGGGGCGCCTGAATGGCTCAGTCGGTTAAGCATCTGGCTCTTGATTCCAGCTCAGTTATGATTCCACTGTGTGTGCGATCAAGCTACACACTGACAGCGTGGAGCCTGCTTATGATTCTCTCTATCTCTCTCTCTCCTCCCATCCCCCATCTTGCTCATCTCTCTCTCCTTCTCTCTCTGTGCCAAAAATACATAAACATAAAAAACGTGTTTACATATGCTTATCCCCAGGTATTTGACTTATGACCATATTTCTTTCTTTCTTGTTTATTTTCTAAATTTTCTGCAATAAACTTAAGACTGCCGTAATCATAAAGTAACGTTTCAAATAAATGATTTAGTCTAGTATCAGTTAAATAAATAAAATGTGTCAATTCATAAATTTATTAGGTCCATTCAACATATCAAGGATAGTTTCAAACAGTCCAGTGTTATTCCTTTAGCAGACACCCTCCCATCTGATTTGACGTTGACTCAACCGCTTCACCAAGAAAGATTTCTAAACTTTGACCATGTTTGATTCTTTATAAAAGTTTCTGAAAGCATGCAAGACCGCATCCTTGCCTTCAAGAAACTTTCAATATTTGAGGGTACAAAAAACCCAAACACCATACAAAGCACAGTGAGACTTCAAGGTCAAGTTTCATGTAGCAGGAGAAGTCCACTGAGCCGAGGTGATCAGTAAAGGCGTCTCAGAGGCATAGCACAAAGCATCTTAAAGGATGACCAAATTTCTAGTTGGCAGGCAGAAAGGAGGAAGACAAAGGAGACAAAAGCAAATGTGAGGGAATAAAGGAGGGGCAGGCATTCCGAGAACAGTGAGAACAACACTGTTGGAGCTTGAGGTTCTTCTACAACAATGGCCATTAAGTATTTGTGACGATGACAAAGACTGGGTAGAAGATGATGGACCTACATAACCCATCATGTCCATACTCTTATGTAAGAAGCTCTTGGTGACAGCGAAGAATTGGAGACCATCCGTTAGAACCTAATGATGGTAATAACGAAGCAAGTTATAGAAAGAAAACAATGAAAAGATAAAATTCTAAGCAAAATTCTCTAAGCATATGAATTAATACCCAATCAACAATCAATTGAAATCCATGACCAACTTAAGACCCCTCTTGTGTTTCTCTCTTAATGGGGCATTGTCTTCAGTGGCTCAAGAGGGAAAGAGACTCATTGTCAGTCCTCCCCTCCTCAACGTCTTTCCTGTGATCCACTCAGCAGCAGGGGCTCTCAACTCCACCTTCAACGTAGGCCAAGCCAGCTAGTTTCTCACCACCTTCCGCCTACTCTCCATTTTCGTTGTTAGCCCCATGCTGACCTTCCCTTCCCACCAAAATCCCAGTTCATTCTTTTCACTGCATCTGGAATGCAATCCAAAACTCCTGAATCTGAGCAGTTCATTCCTCTGCTTACGACCACACTCTAGTCCCCACTGTACTCAAAATGACACATAGAATCTGTAATGTGACCACCAGACGTTGGCAGTCCTGCCTTGTCACCCCTCTAATGCCATCTTTCCTGATTCTCCTTTCATTAGGTGACCGGGACGGTCTCTTCTCCTGGTTGCTCAAATTAGACCCACGTAGGTTCCGCTTAGAATGCATTTTGTGGTCTCTGGTTTCCTTACCAGTTCTTGCTACGGCTCCAAGTTTGAAAAAAGGACTTTTCTCCCCAAGAAACCTTTTTTGGCCACTCCTGTAATCTACACTTTGTCCCCTGTGCCATTCCTTCTCATAAAATTTAGTGTTCTATTTAACAGCATTTGCCACACGTTGTAATTACACCTGTCCCATTTGTAGCTAAGATTTGAAACATCCTGAATATATGGAGCGTGCATGTTGGATTATCACTGTGTACTTGAACCTAATAGCACCTGACACCTAAGGTGTTCAATAACAGTATCCACGATGCCTGAAATAGGGGATGTTTAACTATCTCCCGGCGTGCTAGACTGCAATACACATTCAGGATTTCAATAATCTCTACCACCAAATTTAGTATACATATACAAAAAGGGAAGGGTCACGTCCTCACGCATAGGAGAAACATTTTGTCTCGTTGATAGCTTCTATGGTGTAGCTTACATTTTGACCTACATAAGACCCCACCCTGGAGATACAGTTTGTATGGATGTAGTGACAACTATGAGGAAATCAAAACAAAATACAGTGTTTATGGAGTGTAATGTGCCAGGAGTTTTTCCACACGTTTTACAGGCATTACCTATAATCTCACCGCTATACTGGACATAGGCGTTATACTTCCCCTTTAGAAATTGGAAAAGCAAAATCGGAGGTATCATTTGCCTACAATCTAAGATCTGGCTGGTAGAAGAAATCGATGGGGCCAGGTAAGTTACAAAATCCACAATTTTGCCCAAGGTAACCTCTGGGAAATCAGAAAATGAGCGGCTTTCATAAGTGCAGCTGCCTAGAGCTTTTCAGAGGAGCTGTCTGTGTGGCGCCGGGGCTTTGGCGCCATCACATCTCCAGGATCTCACTACCAGGAGTAACCCCCATTGTTGGGAAGGGCAAGAACACCCATCCGTGGCAACTTAACGTGTTTTAACCCCTGTCAAGATAGAGCAAGCCTCCAATTACTTCATTTGGTACTTCAAGGAACACATCAAAGCACACCTCGTGGGATTTTCAAAAATCACTCTGAGATGAGAACACAAACACAAAAGTCATAGCAACACGAAGCAAGTAACACTTTCCAAAACACACGTCCTGAAGGGCCAGGCCATGGAGAGGGTATGAGCCCACTTTAAAGTAGCAGTGCTCTCAGGTGCAGAGCACATAAAACAAAACAAAACAAAGCAAAACAACAACAACAACAACGACAACAACAACAACAACAACGTTAAAACACATAAGGGATAGAAAACTATCCAAAATGATGAAACGCAAGAATTCCCCTCAGACGAAATTCCAGGAAGAAGTGACCGTTAAAGAATTGATCAAAATAGATAAAAGCAGTATAACAACAAGGAGGTAGAATCATATTCATAAGATTAATCACTGGGCTTCAAAAAAGGTATAGAAGACAACAGAAAATTTATCATTGCAGTGATAAAAGACCTAAAACATAGCCATGGTTAATTGAAAAGTCAATGACATAGAGATTGATTTTCATCACTGATAAAAAAAAAACCAGATAAGCTGGAACGTTGGATGTCCATTACCAAAGTTAGTAGTTATGCAATTGTAGCAAAAGCTAATTCTAGAAAAAACGATTAAATAATGAAAAACAGAAAGCTAAAATATGTCAAGGTTTAAATACCTTGCATGAGCCGTGCAGCTGTATAGTTGTTTAAAATTCTAGGATATCACGGGGCGCCTGGGTGGCGCAGTCGGTTAAGCGTCCGACTTCAGCCAGGTCACGATCTCACGGTCCGTGAGTTTGGCCCCGCGTCGGGCTCTGGGCTGATGGCTCAGAGCCTGGAGCCTGTTTCCGATTCTGTGTCTCCCTCTCTCTTTGCCCCTCCCCCGTTCATGCTCTGTCTCTGTCTGTCCCAAAAATAAATAAACGTTGAAAAAAAATTTTTAAAATTCTAGGATATCAAAAAATATTATGTGATAGCCATTGTAACACGTGCAAAGTTCACCATGTCGACCTTTGCTCTTCTCAATGTGGAGTAATAAGTTATTGGGCCTTATAGAGTATCTGAAAAAATGAATATTAAAAAGTTTTTGAAAGTATATGTTTCTAGTGAGTTTGGTCATGTCAAATAAAGTGTGTTATTTCCAACACCTATTCACGTGCACTCTTAGTATGGCTAGAGTCCATAAAAAGTTATTGCACCATTGCAATAAACAGGATTACCAGTGCAATCTATTTTTTTAATTCCATTTGTTCATTTATTTGAAAGCCAGAATAGTGCATGGAGAATGTACCCTGTAGGTTCTGGATTCTCTCGTTGATTCCAAATGTCTTATTGGGGCTGCTACCATAAAGACGGTAAAACAATATTATCTGCACCATGAACATGTAAAATTTGGCAAACCTCACGAGTATTACAATTTTGCTGTTTAGCATATGTGTTTACAAATACACACGTGTGCACTGGGTGAAGTTAGATGTTTCATACTTCTCTCCATATCATGAGGGATTCAATACGTTTTAAAGAGTTAGATTCCAGTTACCAATTCTAATCTGGGATAACATGCACAGTTCTTGCTTATTTGTCACTTATTGTGCAATTATGAAGTTAACATAGGGCCCAAAGGGTAAATTCTTTTTAACTACACTTAACTGAACATATATCATTGAAAGTCAAGCTTTGGCCTTTCAAAGATGACATGAGAGTGAACGCGGAGAACCCAAAAGACTCCATGAAAACGCTGCTAGACCTGATACATGCATTGACCAAACTCACAGGATACAAAATCCGTGTAAAGAAACTGATTGCATTTCTATACACCAATAAGGAAGCAACCGAAAGAGAAGTCAAGAAATCAATGCCAGTTACAATTTCACCAAGAACTGTAAAATACCTAGCAAGAAAACTAACCAAAGATGTAAAAGATCTGTACAGTGAAAAGTATAGAAAATGTATGAAGGAAAATGATGAAGACACATCAAATACAGAAAAAAAAAAAAAAAAACAATCCATGCCAAAGAGTGGAAGAATGAATACTGTTAAAATGTCAATACTACCGAAAGCAATCTACACATTTAATGCAATACCAATCAAAATTGTACCAACATTCTTCTCCAGACTAGAGCAAGCAATCTGAAACTTTGCACAGAACAACCAAAGAACCTGAGTAGTCAAAGTTAACTTTAAAAAAGAAAGCCAAAGTGGGAGGCAGCCCAGACTTTCGCCTCTCCTATGAAGCTGTAATCGTTAAGATAGTATGACTTTGGCACAAAAACAGGCACATGAACCAATGAAACAGCATAGAGAACCCAGAAGGGGCCCCACAATTGTATGGTGAACTAATCTTTGACAAAACTGGAAAGACAATACAATGGAGAGAAGACAGCCTCTTTACAAAGGGTGCTGGGAGAACGGAACAGTAACATGATGAAGAATAACCTAGATGACTTTCTTACAACGTGCACAAAAATAAAGGCAAAATGGATGAAAGCCTTAAATGTGAGACAGGAAACCATCAAAACACTAGAGGAGAAAAGAGGAAAAAAAACCCTTTGACCTCAACTGCAGCAATTTCTTCCTTGGCATGTCTCAAAAGACAAGGGAATGAAAAGCAAAAATGAATGATCAGGACCCAGTCAGGATACAAATCTTCGGCACTGCAAAGGAAACAATCAGCAAAATTAAAAGGCAACCGATGGAAGGAGTGAAGATGTTTGCGAATGACATATTAGATAAAGGTTTACTACACAAAATGTATAAAGAACTTACCCAAGTCACACCTGGAAAATGTAATACAGTGAAACAATGGGCAGAAGACATGAATAGACACTTTTCCAAAAGAGACATCCAGATGGCCCAAAAACACATGAAAGGATGCTCAACATCACTCATCATCAGGAAAATACACATCAAAGCCACACTGACATACCACCTGACACTAGTCAGTGTGGCTAAAATGAGCAACTTAGGAAACCACAGATGCTGGTGAGGATATGGAGATAGAGTAACCCTCTCTCACTGTTGGTGGGAAAGGAAACTGGTGCACCACGGCAAGCATGAAACCTACAGACATCACAATGACTCTAAGCGCATAACTTTCCATAATAATACTGAATTTCAATGGACTAAATACTCCAGCCAAACAACATAGTGTATCAGAATGGATAGAAAAAACAAAAACAAAAAACAGAACAAGACCCATCTATTTGCTTTCTACAAGAGACTGCTTATAGACATGAGGACACCTTCAGATTGAAATTGAGGGGATGGAGAATTATCTATCATGCTACTGGAGGTCAAAAGAAACCTGGAGTAGCCAAATTATATCATACAAAGTAGAGTTTAAATTAAAGGCTGTAACAAAAGATGACGAAGGGCTTTCTATATTAATTCCAGTGTCTCTCCATCAGGAAGAGCTACAAATTTTAAATGTCTACCCACCGAATTCGGAGACACACAAATATATAAACAATTAATTAAAAACATACAGAACCTTGTTGATAAGAATGTGGTAATTGCAGGGGACATTAAATTAAACACAGAAAAAAGATGGAAAATCTCAAAAAGCATGGAGGTTAAAAAACATCCCACCAACGAATAAATGGGTCAACCAGGCAACTTGAGAAGAAATTAAAAGATATAAGGAAACAAATGAAAATGAAATACAACAATGCAAACCCTTCGGGATGCAGCAAGGGCAGTCCAGACAGGGAACAACAAAAACAAAACAAAACAAAACAAAACACAACAACAACAACAACAACAACGACGACGACGACAAGAAGCATTGCTATCCAGGCCTATCTCAAGAAACAAGAAAAATCCCCAATACAAAATCTAACAGCACACCTAAAGGAACTAGAAGCAGGACAGCAAAGACACCCCAAAGCGAGCAGAAGAAGAAAAATTATAAAGATCAGAGCAGAAATAAACAATATGGAGTTTAAAGGAAAACAGTAGAGCACATCAATGAAACCAAGAGTTGTGTTTCTGAGAAAATACACAAAATTGATAAACGTCTAGCCTGGCTTCTCAAAAAGAAAAGAGAGGGGACCCAAATAGGTCAAATCACGAATGAAAATGGAATTATTACAAAGAATCCATCAGAAATTCAAGCATTCATCAGGAAACACTATAAAATCTTCTATGCCAACAAACTGGACAACCTGGAAGAAATGGATAAATGCCTCCATACCCACACACTTCCAAAGCTCAAACGGGAAGAAATAGAAAATGTGAACGGACCCATAACTAGTGAGGAAATTGATTCAGTTATCAAAAATCTCCCAATAAATAAGAGTCCTGGTCCAGGTGGCTTCCCTGGTGATTTCTAGCAGACATTTAAAGCAGAGATAATAGCCATCCTTCCCAAGCTGTTCCAAAATATGGAAATGAAAGGAAAACTAACAGACTCATTTTATGAAGCTAGCAAACTGTGATTCCCAAACCAGACAGAGACACACAAAAAAAGGAGAATTACAGGCCAATATCCCTGATGAATAGGGGTGCAGAAATTCTCAACAAGATACTAGCAAATCACATTCAATAGCATATAGAAAGTATTATTCAACACGATCAAGTGGGATTCATTCCTGGCCTGCAGGGCTAGTGCCATATTCACAAATCAATCATTGTGCTACATCACATTAATAAAAGAAAAGATAAAAACCATACTACACTGTCAATGGACGCAGAAAAAAGGATTTTAGAAAATACTGCATCTTTACTTAATACAAACCCTCAAGAGAGTTGGGATAGAAGGAAACTACTTTAAACATCATAAAAGCCATTTATCAGAAGCTCACAGTAAATATCGTCCACAAAGGGGAAAAACTGAGAGCATTCCCCCTGAGATCAGGAAGAAAACAGAGATGTCCACTCTCACCCCGGTTGTTGAACATAGTGTTGGAAGTCTTAGCATCAGTAATCAGAGAGCACATGAAATTAAAGGTATCATCATTTGCAACGATGAGGTCAAACTTCCACTTTTTGCAGATGGCATGACACTATACATGGAATTTCGGACAGACCCCATCAAAAGTCCTCTATCACTGATACATGAATTCAGCAATGTTGCAGGGTACAAAATCAATGTACAGAAATTGGTTGCGTTTTATAAGCCAATAATGAAGCAACAGAAAGAGAAATAAAGAAACGGATCCCATTTACAATGCACCAAGAGTCATAACGTACCTAGGAATGAAGCTAACCAAAGAGGTAAAAGATCTGTATGCTGAAAACTATAGAAGGCTTGTGAAGGAAATTGAAGAAGATACAGAGAAAGTGAAAAACATTCCATGCTCGTGGATTGGAAGAATAAATATTGGCGAAATGTCAATACGACCCAACGCAGTCCTCACCCTATAGGCAGCACCAATCACATTGCACCAGCACTCTTCTCCAAGATGGAACAAACAATCATAAAATGTGTATGGAAACACAAAAGACCCTGAATAGCCAAAGTAATACTGAAGAAGAAAACCAAAGTGAGAGGCACCACAATGCCAGACTTTAGCCTCTACCGCAAAGCTATAACCATCAAGACAGCATGGTATTGGCACAGAAACAAATACATAGACTTAATGGCATAGAATAGAGACCCCAGAATTGGACCCACATACGTATGACCAACTAATCTTTGACAAAGCAGGAAAGAATATCCAATGGAAAAAAAGACAGTCTCTTTAACAAATGGTGCTAAGAGAAGTGGACATCAACATGCAGAAGAATGAAACTAGACCAGTTTCTTACACCACTCACAAAAATAAGCTCACAATGGATGAAGGACGTGAATGTGAGACAGGAAACCATCAAACCCTGGAGGAGAAAGCAGGAAACATCCTCTTTGACCTCAGCGTCAGCACGTTCTTAGCTGACACATCTCCAAAGGCAAGGGATTTAAAGCAAAATGAACTATTGGGATCTCATGAACATAAAAATCTTCTCCACAATGAAGGAAACAATCGACAAAACTAAAAGGCAACTGAACGAATGGGAAAAGATGTGTGCAAAGGCATACTGGATAATTGGCTAGTATCCTAAACCTGAAAAATGAACTCCCCAACTCCACACCCGGAAATCAAATAATCCAGTGAAGAAAACGGCAGAAGACTTGAACAGACACTGTTCTAAAAAAGACATCCAGATTGTCAAGAGACACATGAAAAGATGCTCAACAGCACTCCTCGTCAGGGAAATCCAAAGCAAACCCACACTGAGATACCACCTCATGCCAGTCAGAGTGGGTACAATGAGCAAATTAGAAGACTATAGATGCTGGTGAGGATGCGGAGAAACAGGAACCCTCTTGCACTGTTGGTGGGAATGCATCCTGGTGCAGCCACTCTGGAAAACAGTGTGGACGTTCCTCAAATCATTAAAAATAGATCTACCCTAAGACCCAGCAATAGCACTGCTAGGAATTTACCCAAGGGGTACAGGAGTGCTGAGACATAGGGGCGCATGTACCCCAATGTTTATAGCACTACTTTCAACAACAGCCAGACTATGGAAAGAGCCTAGCTGTCCATCAACTGACAAGTGGATAAAGAAGTTGTGGTTTATGTATACCACGGAATACTACTTGGCAATGAGAAAGAACGAAATCTGGCCATTTGTAGCAACGTGGATGGAACTGGGGGGTATTATGCTACGTGAAATAAGTCAGGCGGAGAAAGACAGATACCATTTGTTTTCATCCATGTGTGGATCCTGAGAAACTTAGCAGAAGACCATGGGGGAAGTGATGCGGGGGAAAAGTTATAGAGAGGGAGGGAGGCAAACCATAAGAGACTCTTAAATACTGATAACAGACTGAGGGTTGATGTAGGGTTGGGGGAAAGTGGGTGACGGGCATTGAGGAGGGCACTGTTGGGATGAACATTGGGTGTTGCGTGGAAACCAATTTGAAAATAAATTACCTTTAATGAAAAAGGAAATCCAGGGGTTGCTCTTACTGAATATGAGGATAGCTTTCCATTTTCAGCACTTTCTGAACGTGAGGTAATACTGGCTTAAGGTGCGTAGAGGAAAGTTTGGTTTGTGTGTTTAAGAAAAGGAGTTGAGTAAAGACAGAGGCCTCTGACATGTATCATGTTGACCTTGGCAAGTGTCTCTTCTGATTATTACCATGACTTATCCCTTTTCTTGAATCACATAGTTTGGTGTCATCCTTTCATGAGGAAGTGGATTTCAATTGATCATGGTAGGTGGTCCTTATAATATTTTGTGAATTATTTGTGTACGTGGTGATGATGGATGGGCCATGCTGGTTGCTTTCAAAAGCACTTACACGGACGGTGTAACACGTTTTCTGTTCCTGGAATCCCATACGGTCTTTTACTACCTTGTGTATGACTTACCTGAAATATCATGAATTGGTAGGTACCAAATAGGTTTTAGTGGCACTGAATGCCCTAATGGCCACTCACGCAGAATTCGTTGACGCTTTGCTCTTAAGGACACAGTGACTCGGTCTTCCCTAAGCTGCGTGAAAGTGAGCATGCACACTAACTAGGCAAACAGTTTGCTGCTGCTGTGAAGAGCAGCTTCCTGATCTGTGAGCTATAGCAACACACATATGGAACCCTAAGCAAGGCACAGTGTATCTGTATTTTTGAAAGAGTAGAGTAGTTAGTTCAATTTGGGTTTCAGTGCGTTGCATGATAAGGCATTTAATTAGCTAAAACCCTCTTACAGTCATGTTTCATTGCAAGTTGTGTGTACTCTCCACCGCGAAGTGTCATCTCATGTTGGATGGAATTAATGGAGGCTGAGGCACCAGTGCATTCACGTCGAGGACAACCCTCTTGAACTCATCAAGAACTATGGGCCTTCTCAGGTAAGATTACGTGCAGGTCTTTCTCAAGGGCATAATCTTAAACATAGCCCAACCTAAGGCAGCTTTGGGCAGCAGGCAGTGATAGGTTAGGCAGACATTGTGACCTCACAATGGTCTCCTAGCGCCTGGTCTCCTAGCAACTGCGGTGTAACTCTCACAGCCTGCTGCCTGATTTGGCTTCTGGTAGGAAATTAATCAGGACCCGGCGGCGGCGGCGAGACCTGGCAAGCGCGGGCGGCCCCTAGCGGCCTCACCTGCTGAGCCGCATGAAGAGGCGGCGGCGCAGGCCCCGGGAGGCCCTGGCCCCGGCCGCCCGGGGAGGAGCCTCTAGCGATGCAGCATGGGCCGCGCTGGAGGCGCCTGAGGAGAAAGTGGTGTACACGCGGTGGCAACCATCGCCACTGTCGTTGGCCAACAGCAGCAAGGAGCTGATCGACGCTTTCAAGCTGTTCGTGCCCCGCAGCACGGAGTTCATGAGCTCAGACGCGGAGCTCTGGAGCTACCTCTGCAGCCTCAAGCACCAGTTCTCCCCCCGCATCCTGCGCAGCAAGGACGTCTATGGCTACTCCTCCCTCCTGGCCCAGGTCCCGGATCCCTGTCACCAGCCCCCCGAGGCCCGCCTCCAGAGGCGCCGGCCAGCTGCCAGGAGGAGGCGCCACGGAGCCCGGAAGGTCGCCGCCGGCCAGAGGAAGGTGCCGCCCCCGCCGCCGCCGTCCCGCGAGGACAGCAGCCCCCGCAAGCCCACGGCCCCCGGGCCCAGCTCCGGGGGCCGCACCCTGGAGGAGAGTGGGAGGGCGGCCACCCCAACGCTGACCACCTTGCCAAGCATCCGCGTAGTCGGCGACGTGTGGGTCGAGAGCAGCGTGGCAGAAGCGCGGCGCCAAGCGCGCCAAGTCCTGGGAGTGAACCTGGAACCCGTGGTGAGACTCCGCCGCGTCCCAGTGCCTGGGCGTCAGATGCGGGCCACAGCCGCGCGACCTCCCAGCCCCGGGACGGGTTGTGCCTGGAGGGATGAACCAGTGAGAGCCGGGCCCGCATCCCCTAGTGCACTTTACCGGCGAAGAAGCACCAGACGGTCCCGGCCCGCGCCCCAGGGATGCGGCGCCGCCTTCTGGGACTCTGGGGCAGCTGTGCCCTCTACTGCCTCCCAGCACCGGGTCTGCGGAGGGAGGCGACCCCTGGACCGCAAGGGAGGTCCCCTTTCTTCCTAACCCCAGATTGAGAGGTCTCCAGGACTGTAGGGGCAGATCCATGATCTCTCTTGTTCCCTCATTGCTCTGAAGTCGTCAGAAGAAGCCATTCCACCCCCACCGTCTCCAAAGGAATGTGGTTCCATGCTTGTGTAATAAAGCTAGAGTTTCTTTGCCCTTCACCCACCTCCCGGCTCCTCCCGCCAATTTCTTTCTTTCTTTGTGTGCATGTGTATGTATATATATATCTTCTAGGAAGATTTAAAGTACTCATTCTTTAAATGTTTAGAAGAGACAGTAGAGAAAAAAGGGTGTGACTTAGGGGTCTGCACTCAGATTAAAATAAGATTACTGAAGTATAGTATACATACAAAAGGACATATATTATTTTTTTCATGTTTGTTTATTTTTGAGAGAGAGACACCGTGTGAGCAGGGGAGGGCCAGATAGGGAGCCACAGGATCCAAGCAGGCTGCAGGCTCTTAGCTGTCAGCACAGAACCTGATGCGGGGCTCGAACTCACAAACCATGGGATCATGACCTGAGCCAAAGTTGGACACTTAAGTGACTAGCCACCCAGGCACGCAAAAAAGAACATATATTATTAAAAGTATTCTGAGCACAGCTTGATGCAATCCAGTTCAATATACTTGTGGAATCAGCACTCATTAAAAAAGGTACCAGGACCCCAAGGGACCACTTGTGCCTCTTTCATTCACAGTCTATCTCTCCATTGGGTCGGCAATTATTCTGACTTCTTACAGAATCTACAACTTTTGCTTGTTTTTGGAGTATATAGAAATGGAATTATGTGTCCTACACCTAGCTTCTTTCACTCAAACTTATGTTAGTGATATTCATGGTATTGTATGTATAGATCCTTTCTGCTCATTGGTGGATAGAATTTCATTATATGAATAGTTTACAATATTTCTGCAACTCTTGGTGGACATTTAGGTAGGTTCTGGCTTAGGGTAATTATGAATAAAGCTTCAGTGAACATTATAGGACACGTCCTTTGGTGAACACTTTTTACAATAGTCTTTATTTATCTAGGAGAGAATTTGCTGGGTCACATGTCATCCAACTTATCAGCTTTGGTAAGGTTCCTCCAAAGTGTTTCCAAAATGGTTATACCAATTTACACAAACTTCTTTCTATAGTAGTGCCTGCGTAGTGCCTGTGGGCTCTGAATACTTGATAGCTTTGCCAACACTTGCTAAAATATTATCTTTTTCATGTTATCTATTCTGGCAGGGGTACAGATTTTTTTTTTATTTGAGAAATATCAATCCAAGTATTGTATACAAATAGTTAAAAAAAAAAAAACACAACATCCAAATTGCAGATCAGGGCTTGCAATAAAAAATCAAAAGCTTTGTTTCTCCCATGAACACCTCTTCCCCAGAGGCAACACTTTCTTTTGTTTTGTTTTTTCTTTTTTTTTAAATCAGGGTTTTTTTAAACAGACCATTTTTTAAGGACAATTTTAGATTTAGAGACAAATTGCACAAAAATACAGGTTCCTCACCCCCAGTAGTTCTATAGTACCTTGCACTAATGTGGATACATTAATTATAAGTGGTGGATGAGCCATTCTTGTTGACACATTATCATTAGACACATTATCATTAACTAACAGTTAGGGTTTATTTTGTGTTATATAGATTCATAAGTTTTGAGAAATGTATAAAGGTATGTATCTACTATTGCAGTATCATACAGAATAGTTACACCACCCTAAAGTGCCCGGTGCTCCGCCTATTACCACTTCCTCTCTCCCCCTAAACCCTAATGGCCACTGGTCTTTTTACTGTCTCCGAAGGTGTTTTGTTGTTTTTGTTGTTGTTGTCGTCCTTGTCATTGTTTTGTTTTCTTTTGTTTTGTTTTTCCAGAACGTTATCATAGTTGGAAACGTAAAGCAAATGGCTTTTTCGTATTGGATCCCTTCACTTAGTAATCCACACTTAAGTTTCCTCCATGACTTTTAACTAGCTCCCTTTCTCCCTCTTTCCTTCCCTCCTCTTCGGTCTCTCTGCCTCCCTTTCATTGAGGGAGTTTATTTTCTAAAACAGCTTGTAAAGAGCTGGTCTACAGAAAAAGACTGGAAAGTGCAGAGTTCCCCTGTTCTCCCTCCTACCCCCCAAAACATAGTTTTCCCTATTGTAAACTTCTTGTGTCAGTGTAGTGCATTTGTTACAACGGATTAGCCCATATGAAAACTATTATTAACTAAAGACCGAAGTTTAGCTTAGCATTCACTGTGGTGTGCAGTTCGCTGAGTTTTGACAAACGCACAATGCCATGATTCAAAGCATTTCACTGTCTTACAAGATGTTTCACTGTTGTAAATATTCCCTGTGCTTCAACGATTATTCATCTCTCCCTTCCCCCCTGAGTTCCTGGCAACCACAGGTGTCTTTACAGTCTCCATTATTTGAGGCAATATTTTTAACTGTTCCAGGTTTATATTCTTTTGTTAGGAATCTTCATGAAGATAAGTAATATACTATACTGCTGCTTATTGATTTGTCAGTTTTAAGCACCGTCTACTGACTTCCTATGTGAAGTTGACGTATAGGTCGCTTAAGCCACCTGTCTTCTCTCTCCTCACCTTCCGATATATTCCCGAACTTCTATCTGTATACTGTTTCAGTCAGGTCCAGCCAGCCGGTGAGTCACTATAGGTATTTTAAACAGTTACACACGTGACGGGAAATCCCAGAAGCCAAACACAGGATGGCGAAGCAATCAGGAATTAGTATCATCAGAAAGCTGTTTCCACCCGCAGAGTTAGAGAAATTCAGAACCATACCTAGCAGGAACTGAGAACATGGGAGAAGAGGCTCTTGCAAAGAAGCTAGTATTTGGAGGAGATAAAATCACTGGTAGGAAGTGAGCGGGAGAGAGAAAAACCTCTGGGCTTATACCTTCCTCCCTTTCTCCCATCAAACACCCATTGGTCAAAGCCCTCTGGAAGCCAGTTGGCAAGGAAACAGGAAACACAGTCTGTAGGAGAAGTGCAGGAACTGGATCTGAGGGCAAAAACACATAACGGATGAAGTTACATGTAGGTACTAGTTAGGGTTCTCCAGAGACTCAGTATCAATAGGAATTGGTTCACAGGATTACGGAGGCTGAGAAGGGCAGACCCAGGAGATCGAGTAGTTCAGTTCCAGGCAGACTCCCAAAGCCTAAGAATCAGGAGAGCTGATGATGTATGTTCCATTCCAAGTCTGAGCCTGAAGTCAGGAGACCAAAATCGCAGCTTGAAGACAGTCAGATGGACACAGTGGATTCTCTCTTACTCCGCCTTTTGTTCTATTCAGGTCTTCAATCGATTAGTTGAGGCCACCCAGTGTTTGGCAAGGCAATATGTTTTGCTTAGTCTACTGATATACAGATGTTAATTGTACTAAGAAATGTCCTCACTGACTCACTAGAAATACTGTTTAGCCATATATCTGGGTACCCTGTGGCTTAGCCCATTTAAAACATGAAATTAACCATCACAAGATATAATTCTATGTTTATATGTATGTATGTATGTACGTATGTATGTATGATTGTATGCTATTTGAGAGAGACAGAGAGACAGAGAGAGAGAGAGAGAGAGAGAGAGAGAGAGTATGCTCAAGCAGGATAGGGGCAGAGAGAGAGAATTCTGAGCTGTCAGTGCAGAACTTAATGCTCATCTTAGTCTTATGAACTGTGAGATCATCATCTGAGCCAAAATCAAGAGTTGGATTGTGAACTCACCGAGCCACTCAGGTACCCCACAAGATGTAATTTTAAAATAGAGACCTATTTCCCTTACCTGTACTATCATTTTTCATTCCTTACAGTGTAAGATAAAGGTCTTCCTTAACCTTGCTGCACTTTTTCTCTGTCTCCCATCAGCTTTGGGCTTCTGTTTGTCATTGTTGTTAACACTGCTGTTATGCTCTGCAATCAAGTCTCTTTAGAGGGTTCAAGGTTGATTCTAAAACTTGAAAACTAATAAATGGTTTAAATTATTGGGATTATTAAATAATATGCAAACATTAGATTTACCACACTTTTCCAGGAGTCCTTGGACCTGCTGAATGAGGACATCTCTAGCATCAAGGTGAAATGGATCCTTTCTCTTTGTATTCCACCAGTGCTTTAAACCATGCCATGTTTCAATTGGCTCATTCAGACTAAGGCCGTCTTATGGATATTTTCTGGTTCTCCTTAATTTTCTAATTGCACTCTTTGTTTTTTTTTATTTATATATGAAATTTATTGTCAAATTGGTTTCCATACAACACCCAGTGCTCATCCCAAAAGGTGCCCTCCTCAATACCCATCACCTACCCTCTCCTCCCTCCCACCCCCCATCAACCCTTAGTTTGTTCTCAGTTCTCAACAGTCTCTTATGCTTTGGCTCTCTCCCACTCTAACCTCTTTTTTTTTTTCCTTCCCCTCCCCAATGGGTTCCTGTTAGCTTTCTCAGGATCCACATAAGAGTGAAACCATATGGTATCTGTCTTTCTCTGTATGGCTTATTTCACTTAGCATCACACTCTCCAGTTCCATCCACGTTGCCACAAAAGGCCATATTTCATTTTTTCTCATTGCCACGTAGTATTCCATTGTGTATACAAACCACAATTTCTTTATCCATTCATCAGTTGATGGACATTTAGGCTCTTTCCATAATTTGGCTATTGTTGAGAGTGCTGCTATGAACATTGGGGTACAAGTGCCCCTATGCATCAGTACTCCTGTGTCCCTTGGATAAATTCCTAGCATGCACTTCTTTGTTTTATTGCACTCTTTCAGTGTTCTCAAATCATGCCACTTTATGACATCTTCCTGCTAACCTCTTAGCGGTTTCTCACTGGACCCTTCTCTTTTCCTGCCTCATGTAGGCGGTGTCTCAGTAGGTCTGCTTCATAGCTTCCTTCCTGTGATTTTCCTCTGCTACGCTCCCAGTTTGTTTCCATGGTTTCATGGTAATATGGCTATCTGGGAAGTTAGGGAGCATTTAAAAGCCTGGACTCTTGAGCCAGACGGCCTGGGGTTAGACTTTACTTGTTCCACTTACCAACTGTGTAAGTTGGTTGTTGGATGAGGTATTTGGCTTCCTTATAATCCTGTTTCCTCCTCTCGAAGATAAGAATGGTAATTGTATATACTGTATAAGTTTGTTGTGTGGTTCATATGTAATAATATATGAAAATAACCCATAACAGTGTCTGGCACAAAAATAAACACTCTGTTAATGTTGCCTATTATTAAGCATATTTTTTCTTTATTTTTTCTCTCCTTGTTTTGCTGGAGTACACCTTCAGATAACTTCCTAATGAAGAATGCGTAGAATCGAATGTTCTGTGTCTTTGCACGTCTGAAGATATCTTGAGTCCACTCTCAAATTTAATTGATAATTTTGATAGTGTAGAATTCTAGCTTCTTTTTTTAATTGATTTATTTTGATTTTTTTAAAGTTTGCCTCCAAATTAGTTAGCATGTAGTGCAACAATGATTTCAGGAGTAGATTCCTCAGTGCCCCTTACCCATTTAGCCCATCCCCCCTCCCACAACCCCTCCAGTGACCCTCACTTCTTCTCCATACGTATGAGTCTCTTCTGTTTTGCCCCCTCCCTGATTTTATATAATTTTTGTTTCTCTTCGCTTATGTTCATCTCTTCCACTCATAGAATCCTAGCGTCTAATGGCCAGTTGTCCCTTCCATCAATTTTCCCCTAATCACAAATCCATTGGAACTACAATATCTGCTCTTTAGAGTGTTTTTAACTGACTATAACTTCCACCTTCTTCTAGTTTTCAAAATCATTCAGTACGTCTGGCCTATGCTTACGGAAAAGGGAATGGAGGTCCCCCTTTTGAAGGGCTTAAAAGAGAATTTATGACATATTTTAGACTGCCACAGCCTGTCTGCGGGCCTCCTATTATTCACTCTCATCCTGCATGAAAAGTATCCTCACCCTACCCCAAGAATCCTCCTTCTTAAAGACCCAACCCTTGTAACATCAGCTCAAAGTCCTGGATATTGTTATCTAAATTAGGTCCAGGTGTGAAAAAGTCTCCTTGGGCGCACTGGTCCTCGACTACACTTTTAATCTGAAGACCTATGAATGAAGACCTATGAATTCAGCATACAACCAACACGGGCATGTGGTAACCAGAAAACACACACAAAACACACACACACACACACACACACACACACACACACACACACACACACACAGAAAAAGCAAACAAACAAACAAACAAACAAACAAACAAACAAACACACCAACAAAACACAAACATTGCTGTTCCAAAAGAAAGGAAGGAGGTAATCATGAATGAGTCCCTGGTCCATAGCAATTCTGAAGTTCAGCTGGTACAGGTAGGCAGTCCTTTCATTGGGTCTTAAGACCTGGGAATGATTTTCCATGGCCCTAGCTCCTCCGGGGTTCTGGCTTTCAACCTCCAAGTCATTCTTCCCTTCTCATGAAAGGTAGCCTGTGTCTACAGCCTTATGGTTGTCTCGACCTACTTACTGATTGGAGGAGTTTGTGGGTCCAAAGCCTTCTTTCATTTTACTCTCTGGGATTAAGGAAACCCTTCTCTACCATGGACTTTTCCAAACATTTATAAGGAAAGACATCCTAAACTTCAAGTGATATTGTAACAGAGAGAACCCTGTGCCCCACAGTTTACTCTGCGAGGGTATGCTTATGAGATAGAACGCTGGTCTTCTCCAAGACCCTTCTTCATTTAGGAAACTTTTCTAGCATCTTTTCCCCAACGTCATCTGCTGCGGGATGTTGGTAATAATTTCACCTTCAATAAGAGTGACAACATTGATGTTATCTGTGCTAACAAAACATGAAATTGTATTTGAATGGCATTGAGTAAGTGCAAGTAGTATCGGTTAGGGACGTGTTCAGCTGTCACAGAAAGGCTGCCGCCAGTGGCATAATCAAAGTGAGTTTTACTCACAAAGAGGCTGTAGGCTGTGCTCCATTAAGGCAACAATGTCATCGGCAGCAGGCTGCATGCAATGGCAGAGCTGCCAATTTCTTTATGACCTCCTACAAAATTTTGGAAAAAAGGTTAGCAGCTATTAATATAATACCAATGTTTTTAGCATTTACCGTCTTCAAGATGCAGCACATGTGTGAGTATTTCAAGCTCACAGCACATCTGTGAGGTACAATTGTTGATGTATTTTGGAGGTCATTCATTTTCTTCTTAAGTCAAAAATTAGCTGTCATATGTCTAGGGCATGTGGCTTCACCAAATCCCCTCCTAGGTTTCCTTGGCTTATCAATGCATCAAGCAAACTCATAGGAATTCTAGATTTTAATCCTTGTGGGCCATGGAGAAACCAGTTCTGCCTTATCACATCACATTACATACTCAGGCCATTCAGTATACTCTCAGATGAACCCTTGGAAGGTGCTCCTGTATTAGCGTTGTATTTCTGTTGACAAGAACCTTACCACGTTTCCTTGTTTTAATTCTTAGCATCATATACCAACTGCAATATCATCACGGAACAATGGTGGCCTCCAATGTAGCATCATCAGCTCTGGAAACTTCAGATATGGCCACGGTAACAGTTAAGGTGGACTCCAACCAGTTCTTGGCCACTTGGACTTGTCTGATTCTCTCTGTTTATCTACCTCCCACCCCACACTCCCAGCCCCAGCAGCAGTGAGAATCTGGTCAGTCAGGGAATCTCCATAGATACAGATGCAGATGCAGATCATTTCTCTGGATAATCTTTATGGTTGACTGTGGCCTGGGTAGCAGGACTGGTTCAGACAGAAACACCTGATTTGGGTGCCATCAATCCGTCTCTGTGCCCTCTCTGAGAAATGGGACAGTATGCATTTCAAACACTTCAAGTCTCCACTTCTTCCTGCACACTTCTGTGTTTTGTTGCTTTCATCCACCTACCAAAGCAACCCAAACTTTATGCTACAGAGAGTGGGGCTCCTGTGTCCTTTGCAGATGGGAATGCTGTTACTAGTTTGGGTTATCTTAACAAAATCTGGCACATTACCTAAAAATGTAGAATTCTGTATGAATTCGGAATCCGCACCTGTAGGAAGCCCTCCATGATTCCGTTGATTAGGGAGAGGTATCAGACCATACTGTAAGAAACCCTGCCTTCAAATGCTACAGCTCTATGGACTTTCAAAGCACTATTTTTAACCTGGTTATCCAAAGTCGTTAAGTCATTGTGACTATACATTCAGAACTTTTTTAAGATCTGGATCGTAGTCTCCAATTTTTTCATGGCCTTCCTAACCCATTGATTCCCAGAGTTCTCTTTATTTTTGAATCGTTCTCTTGGGCATTTGACCACACCTGTCAAATAAAAAATAACCTCAATTTGAATATGAACATTTAAGAGCAGTCACGTGTTCAGTGCCCAAATATTTTATTATTTCTGTTAAGAGTTTATTCTGTCTGTGGATGGTGAAGAAACAAATGCCTGTTTTTTCTTTGTTTGTTTGTTTGTTTGTTTTCATTTTCCCCACATATATAAGTAGATGTGCAAGGCAGAATGCTAGGTACCTGTCAAGGGTAATAGGACGTTCAGGAGTGTAAATGAGATTTCTGTCATCAAAAAAAGAAAAAAAATTATTTGATGAACTAAGATAAGCTAAGCTTTAAAAATGAAAGGAAAATAGCCATGAACTCAGATAAAAGTTAGGCAATGAAGTACTTTTCCCTAGGGCAGCAAGGAGTTATGAGAAATACCATGATCTGTAGAGTGTGTACTACAAAGCTCTACTGACACGATGATAAAGCTCATCTTTAAAGCTTGCTTTGTGTACTGATATTATTCCTTTCTTCTTGAAATCTAAAGAAGCTTTTTCTCTTTGGCTGTTAACATGAAATGAAAAGACACTTTCCCCCTATCTTTTCTTCTGCCGTATTTACACTGAGCTTCTTACAAAAGTCTTTTATGTATTCGTTGCTTTTTATCTTCATCCTTTGTCGAAAACAAGCCTTGAGATTGGGAATGATGTGGACTATTTCTAACCCAAGCTCACAGGACTTAACTTCTCATAAAACCCATCATTTGAGGAGGCAATGAACTCGTATCATGGAGTTCCTTGTGCAGCCCATGGGCAGGATTCCACTGAAAGAATCGATAGCATCATGGAGACCCTGTCTCTGGAAGGAACTAACAACAAATAAGGATTTGACCTTATAGGCTGATTTTCCTAGGAATTTAGGAATCAAGAGGGCCAGAAGTGGGATGGTGGGAGAGGGACACTGGAGAAGGGCTGAATACCCAGGTTCACTTGAAGCCAACTGAGCAGAGGAAGGTTCTGTCCTGGAGGAGCTTGTGTCAGTAGGGATCAGCTCCCAATTGTTACAGACTTAGTGAAAATACACTCATGAGAGCGTACAAGAAGGATGCTTCCAGAACTCTAAGAGGTTATGTTCCTTTCTTATGTCTTTCTTTATGGAAAATGTCTTGGGGGTGCTTACTTCCCCTTTGTGTGTCCACAGTTCTTCTTCCCACTAGTTGTGTTGTCATGAACCTCCTTACGTAGCCCTTGCTCCCCTCCTAGACCATGTGTTCCTCATGGGCAGGACTCATCTTAGCCATCCGTGTGTTGTTACTACAGTGCCAGCCATGGGCAAAGGACCCTGTCCATACTGAATGAATGCAATGTTTTATAGAGTTTCAGTTCCCAATTTTTACAGAAGAACTAGCTGTCTCACTTCAATTTGATGTGTAACAGCAGCAGTCTATAAAGGGGAGTCTCTCTCACATTCTCTCTTTTTTCAAACACCTGCATCATCAACTTTTGATTAACTCTTACCCTTTTGTGATAAGATGAATTGGGTGGAACCTTTGCCATCCCTTACGATCTTCTTTGCAACCCAACACCACTTAAATTCCCTATCCTACAGTAAATTCTTGCTTAGCAAGAAGCAATATAGTTCAGTGAGTAAGAGGGTGGACCCTGGAGCCAGGCTGACTGGGATCTCAAATCCTATTTTGCTCTATTTCTAGCAGCAGACCTTTGGACAACTTACTTTTTCTCTTTGCTACTCAGTTTTCTCAGCTGTAAAATCAGGCACAACCTAGCACCTTCACCATAGAGCTCTGAAATGAATTCAGTGGGGTAACAACGGTAAAACACTCAGAATAATGCATGGAACCCCCTTCACTGCGAGTCAGTAAACACTCGCCTCTATCAGTGATGTAATTACGGTTTTGACAAAGTCGCTGCTTGCTTACTTAAAACCTTCACGTTGGCTGTGTTGAATGTACAGAACAGGTGAACTGTGGAAGGCACCATGTCAGAGTCAGGCTTATGTGGTAGAATGAGGCCCAATTCCCTGATGCTGGGGATTGCAAGAGGATACTCAAGGGCACAGAGAGGCACAGAGAGGCACAAGGCTCTCGGGACAAACCCATAATGAGATGATCAGAAAGCCATAGGAAAACAGAGGGAACAAACTTATTTCTCTTTAGTTCCCACCATACACCAGTACAGTTCTCTGCAATTCACACATGTTTCCCTCTCAAGCAAACATAACAGGCCTGTGGCAAAGGTATTATTATTTCCACTTAACAGGCAACTAGACTAATGCTTAGAAAGCTTACATAACTTGCCAAATATCACATCTATGTGGCAGAGCTAGGATTTGAACCAGCATCGGTCACATCCCACTGCCTCTACCAAACTTGAGAAACATCTTTGGAAGAAGTGAAATACGTTAATCCTAATCATGCACCGAATCACATAGGACTGGATATTATAGGCCCATGAAATCCCAAGGCGGAAAAAAAATTAATTTACGAAGGCTATTTTGCTTATTGTTATATTCCTCAGAGTGCACCGCTTAAGTGTTCTCTATTTACGAAATGACTGAGTTTATGAGGGAATGGACAGAAGTGTGAATACCTATGCTCATACGATTACACCATGTAGTTTGGTTGAGGATCTTGAAACACTCTGCCTTACATCTAAACTCATCAGAGTAACGGGAACGTTAGAGCTGTCATAGCAGGTGAAAGAGAAGGTTACTTATCATACCACTTGTCCCAAATTACTCGTAGACCAGTTTCAAAATCAGCACACAAACATAAGACAGTGAGAGACAGACAGGAAAGCTCAGAGAGAGGGAGAGAGACAATCCCAAGCAGGTTCTACGCTTCCGCACAAAGCCTGATGCAGAACTGGAGCTCGCAAACCATGAGATCATGACCTGAGTCGAAAGCAATACAGTCACATGCCTAACTGACTGAGCCATCCAGGAGCTCTCACCTTTGTTCACATAGTAATTCCCAGGTTTTTACGTAGATAAATGACAGACCTCACAAACAAGAACAAAACAGATTAGAACGATGGTTCAAAACCAAGGATTGCAAGATTGCAGTAAGGACGTAATATGTGGGAGTAATCGGGGTGGGTGGGAGGAAGAAAGGGCCAGGGGGCAGATGGAGGGTCTGTAAATGGACGTTGGCATTCTAGCAAAGGTGGAGAGTTGTTACTTCCACTCCTTTCCTCCAGAACTTGTTACCCCAGCATGTGGTGTCCACTGACAATATGCTTCAGAGCTGGAGGATGGATAAGCTGCCCATTGTAATCAGGGGAAAACATTCCACCCACAGAATTCACTAATTCCCCTGTTCTGTAATGTTTACCCTCTCACTGGCATTGCTAAAAGCACCTACTTTCTCTACACCACCATAGAACAGGTGGATTTTCCCTTGTCAGCCTTTGCTCGCTTGCTTGTCCGTTTATTGGTCCACCTGTGGCTTTATTCACCACTCACCGATAACTGACAGGGACTCTGTGTGCCAGGCTCTGTTCTCGAGGGATACCCCTGCCTCCGTGGTGGTTGTGGGTAATTCTTGACTTCTGGGCTTCCAGCTACTACATCACGTGTGGCTCTCCATCACCCTCTGTTGCTTTTTCATTGTCATTGGGCAGGTGTCTGTCTGCTTCTTCTCTCTAATTATGTACACGGTAGAAATCAGTGCTTTGAGGGTATGGATGACTGCAGTGAACAGACTCCTGGACGTGTCTTTTACCTTGGGGAATTGTGCATATTTGTGTTTCAAAATCTAGTTTATCCTAGAGGTAGACATTTGAAACAAAGCACACACAGTCCAGACGGGGCTCAAGAAACAAAATCGTTGGATGTGTCCCCGAGCCTGGTAGCAATGCAGGTGCGCTAGAGGCCTATAGATGCGGAGCTAGACTGTTGGATGACAGCTTCACTGTGCATCTTCAGCTAGGAAGTGGTACAGCTGGAATGAGAATTCTCCTAGTGTGATTCTTGGCCAGTGTTTTCCTGCTCACTCTTCGGCCTGGGAGGGCTGAGACCTTTTGGAACTTTGTTGCGTTTTGCTGCAGAATCAAACACTAGCTAGGTTTCTCAGGTACGTATAGAATGGGCTGTGACAGCAAGGTTGGTTGGGGGTCAGGGAGACCTGGCAGGAGGGAAGAAAGTGAACAGGCAGGAGAGGGGGACTGACAGAGGCTGTTTTCTTCCATTTTGTTCTGGGAAGACCTTAGTGAGGATGTCTTGTCCTGAGTACTGGTGAAGTTTATATACTGGCCGTGGAGTTGTGCGGGCACCTTAGAGAGAGTCCTGACAGTCTGAGGGAAGTGTGTGTGTGTGTGTGTGTGTGTGTGTGTGTGTGTGTGTGTGTGTGTGTCAGAGAGAGAGAGAGAGAGACAGAGAGACAGAGAGAAACAGAGAGAGGGAGAGAGAGAGAGAGAGAGAGAGGGAGGGAGGGAGGGAGAGAGAGAGAGAGAGAGAGAGAGAGAGAGAGAGAGAGAGAGAGAGAGAGAGAGAGAGAGAGAGAGAGAGAAGTCCCAGTAAGGGAATGTGATATTTATTCGGATTGCCTCTTCAATTCATTTTGAAAGGATTCAAATCACAGGGAATTTTTCTTAAAACTGAAAGTATGTACTGAGATTAATCCTAATAACATGAATAAGAAAATAAGATCTAGAACATGATGTCCATCAATTTATAAATCAATCCTTCTGGAGCAGAGGGGTCACCATGGTTGAGAAGTAGGGGGATCTGTACATCCCATGTCTCTCAAACAAAGTGCTGAAGCCAAAGCATTTTGAACCCCAAAAGTCTGCGAGGAAATCAGACTGAATTCTCCCTGAAGGAAATGAGACACCTTGAGAGATGACAGGTGGCTGATTGTGAACTGGGGTACATAAATTGGGCCAAGAAGGAATGGAGGGAAGAGATCCCCTTCTGCGGAGAGACAAAAGTAAGAGAAAGAGTGGCTGCGGAAGTGTAGGGCTGTATGTGGATAAGAGGAGAACCTCGGACTGGGACTGACAGGGATCTTATCTCTAACTGTGGGGCTTTCTTGGGTCTGGGGCTAGGATCCCTGTATGTGCACATGGGGAGGAGAGGAGCCAGCATTGGTTTCAGGGGTAGAGCAGGGGCACAGTCCACAGAAGGAGACACTAGCCCCTCCCTGGTGGGCTGTGCAATAGAACAAAGCCTGCCCGCATCCTCTCCCCCCCCCGGATCAGTGTCTGGGTCTAGGGCGCAGTCTGCAGTAGGAGAAAGTGGCCCCCTCACTGGAGGCGTCGCTGTGGGACAAAACAATGCCTGCCTGCATCCATCATGCCCAAGCTCAGCAGTGAGGTCAACAGCGCAGTCCACAGCAGGAAAAGGCGGGGCTCCCTGAAGCACAGCAGCACAAACAAAGCCAGGAAGACATTTGGAGCAGCACAGAGAGGCACTGCCCCAGTGCCAGAGCACACGGAATGGGTCTGTGAACCTCCACAAGCGCTGTGCCAAAGGAGTCAGCGGAGCAAGAAGGACCACCCTGCGTGTGCTCTCGGCACAATGAGGACAACTGGAACGGAGTACACCAGGTCATGCAGAAGAGGCTGGGCATCACCATTTCCCCCCTGCCACCACCACCAAGGCGGGGCCTCAGGGATCAGTCCAAGGGTCCAGAGTGGAGGTGGGACCAGCCTACCCCAAACCACGCCCCTCTGTGCTGGGTACCTGCTTGTCTGATGGAGCAGGATAGGTGCTGTGGAACCAGGCAGCTCCGTCTTCCGGGCCGGTGATGCTGCCTAGACTGGAGTAATTCCGGGACAATTCTTGTTCTTTAGACGTATTCTCCCTTCCTATCTCTTCCCTCCTTTAGGTTGATAACTTTACTTGTTGGTTTGTTTAAGCAGACATTTATAATCCATTCCCTTGATACATTTCCTACCTATACTTGTATACTTGCCTTTCTCTCTCTCTGGGATAATCAAGCCATCTAGTTTCTCTGTCTGGCTAAACTTATCTTCCTTTTGTTCCCCCACCTCCTTCCTTATTTTCCTTTCTCTCTGTTTCCATTAAGCCATTTCGCCTCCCAGCCTGGTCAATATATATATGTTTTTCCTTTTCCCCACTCCTGTCATTTCTCTCTTTATATGTGTTCTTCCAACAGCAACGTCTCTATCTTGTTCTTTACTTGTAGCTGGTGTTTCTGGTCTGTTTGTTTGTTTTGTTTTGGTTTTTGATTTCAGACTGTTTTTCTGTGTGTGTGAGAGCGTGTGTGTGTCCATTTATTTCTTTTATTTGCACGTTGCCTTACATGTCTCTCTTTCCTGTTTGTTCGTTTGTTTCTTTTCCTTTCCAGGGCCACTTCAAGGAACAAATAAAAGCACACCTTGTGGAGGGTCAAACACATCATTACGAGTAGAGAACTCAAACAGCCAATGTCACAATAACAGAGAGCAAGTAACACTCTCCAAGAAACACTACCTGCAGGGCTAGAACCGGCAGAGGGCGTGAGCCCCCTTTCCTATAGCAATTCTTGCAGGTGCAGAGCAAATAACAAGCTTGTAAACCTCCTAGGAGAGAGAAACTAGCCAAAATAATGACACAGAAGAATTCCCCTCAAAAGAAATTCCGGGAAGAAGTGGACAGCTAACGACTTGATCAAAACAGATATAAGCTACATATCAGAATTTAGCATAACAGTCCAAAGATTAATCGTTGGGATTGGCCAAGCCATAGAAGACAGCATGGAATCAATTATTGCGGAGATCAAGGAAATAAAAAGTAATCGTGATGAATTCCAATGCTATAAATGCGGTGCAAATTAAAATGGAGGCAGCCACAGCGCGGATTGAAGAGACAGAGGGGAGACTAAATGAATCAGAAGGTAAAAATATGGGGAAAAGGAGGTGAGAAAAAGATAGAAAAAATTGAGGATCGAGAGGGGAGAATTAGAGAACTAAGTGATGAAATCAAATGGAACCATATCCATATCACAGGATTTCCAGAAGAGACAGAAAAGGGGTGTGAAGATGACCTTGAACAAATCATAGCTGAGAACTTCCACAAGCTGGGGGAGGACAGCGGCATTGAAACCCAACGGGCACAGAGAACTCCCTTCAGATGTAACCTGAGTTCATCTTCTGCACAACATAGCATGGGGAAACTGGCAAAATACAAGCATGAAGAGAGAATTCTGAAAGCAGCTAGGGATGAATGGACCTTCACATACAAAGGTAGAGAAGTATTGGGATAGAAGCAGACCCATCCACTGAAATCAGACAAGCCATAAAGGACTAGTGTAATCTTCAATGTGATGAACAGGAAAAATATGCAACCAAGAATCCTTTATCCAGCCAGCCTGCCATTCAGAATCGAAGGAGAGGTAAAGGTCTTCCCAAACAAACCAAAACTGAAGGAATTCACCACCGCTAAACCATCCCTACAAGAGATCCTAAGAGGGATTCCTTGAGGGAAATGTCGCAAGTATCACAAAGTACCACAGACACCAGTACAAGCATGAAAACTACAGACATCACAATGCCTCGGAACCATCGCTTTCCATAACAACAGTGCATGGAAGTGGAATAAATGCTCCAACCAAAAGACACAGGGTATCAGAATGGATAATACAAAACAAGACCCATCTGTTTGCTGTCATACAACAGACTCATTTCAGACCTGAGGACACCTTACCCTTGAAAGTGGGGGGATGGAGAACTACCTTTCATGCTACTGGGAGTCAAAAGGAAGCTGTAGTAGCCATACTTCTATCAGACAAACTTGACCTGAAATTAAAGTTTGCAGCAAGAGATGTTTAAGGACATTATTAAATAATTACAGTGTCTGTCCATCAGGAAGAGCTAACAATTATAATGACTATGCACTGAATTCCGAAGCACACAAATATTTAAAACATTTAATCACAAACATAAACAATCTTATTGATAAGAATGTAGTAATTGCAGGGGTTTTAATACTCAACTTACAACAATGGACAGAAAATCTAGACAGAATCAGGAAAGAAACAATGGTCCTGAATGATACATTGGACCAGAAGGACATGACAGATAATTTAGGACTCTACATCCCAGAGCAGCAGAGCACACTTTCTTCTGGAGTGCACGTGGAACATTCTCCAAGAGAGACCACATACTGGGTCGCAAAAAGCCTTCAATAGATATAACAGCATTGAGATGACACCATGCACACTTTGAGATCACAATGTTTGGAGCTTGACATAAAGTACAGGAAAAAGTCTGCTCAACCTCTAAAAGCATGCAGGTTAAAAAACATCCTACTAAAGAATGAATGAGTCAACCAGACAATTGACATAAGGAAACAAATAAAAATGAAAATACAACAATCAACGCTTTTTGAAAAAAAATTAATTAAAAAGATGGAAAAAGGGTTACTGAAGCTGAGTTTTGCATATTTGTGAGAGCATGTTATGCACTAAGGAGTCTGAGTGCTTGGGGTAAAGGCCATTTCCATACCTTTCTTAGTTCTGTGACCTTGAGCAATTATAACATCTCCTTCAGCCTCAATTCCTTCTTCTGGACACAGGGTCAATTGAGATGCTTTATGAGGTAACGTGCCTGCCACAGGGAAGTGATTGGTAGCTGTAAGTTCATTGCTCTGCCCCTCGTATTCCCAGGACTCCTGCCAGGGAGCCTGGAGGCCTGCGTGCTGGCCTGAATCTGCAGCATTTTCAGGCAAATCGTTCACTTTGTGATTAAGGCTTCCCGTTTCACTGAGCCCTTGATTCACCCCATGTGTTCTGGCAGCTGCTGCCCTGCGTGGGTTCCCTCCTCCTTTTTGAGACCCTTACTTGGTGTTGTGGGATACAGTGATCACACCACCTGAGCATCAGTTATTAGCAATAAGCGTGATTCCTCTGAGTACCTATGGTATTCTGATTATTCCCACATAAAGCTAGTGTTCTGCAGCTCTGATTATCTGCTAAATTATACCAAGGCATAGTTTAGAAGATTCTTTTGTTGTTGTTGTTTTTGTTGTTGCTGCTGTTGTTGTTGTTGCTGCTGCTGCTGCTGCTGTTGTTTTTGTTGTTTAGAAATCATTTGCTTCAGGTTCATCTAGTCTATCCAGTAACACCTGCAATAAC
The DNA here is from genome assembly GCF_028749965.1 of Puma concolor. NCBI lineage: Eukaryota > Metazoa > Chordata > Mammalia > Carnivora > Felidae > Puma > Puma concolor. Next base: position 80,538 of record NW_028240227.1, read on the forward strand.
AGTGAGATAAACTTTGGTTTTACCTTTTTTCACTTTTTACCGCCAGTGGATTTTGTTTTTGTTTTTGTGTTTCAGCCTCCCTTTGGAAATTCTATTTCTTCCATCTTCTCGCTCATGTGTCCTAAAGAGACAACTGATTGTTTACCAGTTGCTGTCTCTGGGAGGTTGTTGCTGTTTGCCAGGTGTTAGTATTGGCATGCCAGGCCTGGGGTGTTCATTCTTTCAACAGACTTTTGTTCCAGATCTTCATGACAAAGGCAACAGAATGAAGAAGGTACTGTGTTGAAGCAGTTAGATTTCATCATTATCCACGTGGATAATCCCACGACCAAGAAAACTTTACCTGGAAAGATTATCATTAACATTTGAAAAAAAAAGAGATAAAGAGTTTCTCAACCAGAAGATAAAGAAGTTTATCACCACTAATCAGCAATGCAAGAAATGTTAACCAGGATAATCATAATTAGATATTAAAGAATTATGAATAAAATATGTAATATATGACAACATAAACATAAAATATGGAGGAGGGACTTAAAAAAGTTACTGTTTGTATTGTATTTTACTAAAAAATATATGTTTTATTTCATCTTTGAGAGAGAGAGAGACAGAGTGTTAACAGGGAGGAACAGAGAGTGGGGGAGGCAGAGAATCTGAAGCAGGCTCCAGGCTCTGAGCTGTCAGCACAGAGTCCAACGTGCAGTTCAAACTCACGTATTGTGAGATCATGACATGAGCTCGAAATTGCACACTTAACTGACTGAGCCACCCAGTTGCCCCAAAGGTTAGTCTTCTTAAATTTCTTGAATGTGTGTATATTTAAGAGACCACCAAAATAACATAGACTGCTGTTTCCTTGGGATGTTATATGTAAGCCTTGTGATAACAAACTCAAAACACAAAATACATGAAAAATAAGGAAAAGAAAGCCAAGTAAAGCACAACACAAATTCATCTATGAAAAAGAAAGAGAGTACGGAAAAAAAGAAACAGAGAACTACAAAAGCAACCAGAAAACAAAGAAAAAAATTTCAATTAGTACATAACGGTCAACAATTACTTTAAATATAAACGGCTGAAGTGCTCCAGTCAAAATACATAGGGTAACAGGATGGATACAAAACAACACTCATCCATATGCTGCCTATCACAGACTCTCTTCAGACCTAGACACATACAGACTGAAAGTGAAGGGATGGAGATACATTTCCCATGAAAATGAAAGCAAACAACAACAAGGACAACAAAAATAACATCAAACAACAACACCTCAGAACCAGGTAGCAACACCTATATCAAACCAAATAGACTTTAAAATCCTCAATAAAATATTAAACTCCACTCAACAACACACTAAAATGATTCCGTGGCTTTTATTCCAGGGAAACAAAGATGGCTCATCAAATCAATCAACATAATATCCCACCTCAACAAAACGGAGGGTAAACATCATATGATTATACCAATAAATGCAGAAAAAGCATATGACATAATTTATCATGTATCCATGGTAAAAGTTCTCAACAAAGTCGGGGGGGTGGACATTCCTCAACACATGAAAATATTATTTTATATATTGTTTATATTAAAAAGTTTACACCTAACATCTGAATTGTGAAAAACTGAGAGCTTTCCCTCTAAGATCAAGAACAAGATAAATATGACTACTTTTGCCACTCTTGTTTCTTATAACACTAGAAGTCCTAGCCACAGGAATCAGATAAGAAAAAAGGACTTAAAGTCATCTACGTTTGTAAACAAGCTAAACTGTCACTATCCGCAGATGACATAAGAATATGCATAGAAAACCCTAAACTTTCCCCACAAAAGTACATGAAGTAATAAACAAATTCAGGAAAATTGCAGATACGGAACTGATACACAGAAATTGGTATGGTTTCTATAAAATAATAACGAAGTCACCGAAAGAGAAATTAAGAAAACAACACGTGTTCATTATTGCACCAAAAAAAGAGAGAGAGTAAAATAGCTACGACTCAACTTATCCAAAGAAGTGAAAGAACTGTAGTGTGAAAACCATAAGTCAATGATGAAATTGAAGATGACACAAACAAATGGAAAGATACCCCATGATCTGGATTGGAAGAATTAATATAATTACAATATCCATATTACTAATAACTCTCTACAGTTTAAATGCAATCCCTATCAAGATACCAAAGGCACTTTTCACAAAACTGAAACAGCTAATTCTAAAATTTGTATGGGACCACAACGACCCTGAGTCGTGATAATCTTGAAAGACAAAAACATAGCTGGAGGTATCAAAACCCCAGATTTCAAGATGTACTACAGAGCTTCAAGTAAACGAATTAGTATGGGTAGTGACACAAATACAGACACATAGGTCGATGGGACAGAATAGAAAGCCTGAAATAAACCCATGCTTATGTGGTAAATTAACCTATAACAAAGGAGGCAAGAATAAACAATGGGGGAAAGACAGTCTCTTCAACAAATGGTATTGGGAAACCAGGAAATCTACATGCAGGTAGCTAGGACCCAACCCTAACGCTAGCCTGGGCTCTGACCCTAAAGGCACCTAGCATGGACGTCTAAAAGACATAACAGATTGGGGGCAATTACCATTGGGGAAAATCCTGAGTGGAAGTCACACTCTCTCCATAATTTTCCACGGCCGTAATGGAGTTGGAGGAGGAGATCCTGAGACAGTTTCAGTCTGGCCCACGCATACGTTTGGCTCCGCCTTTCCAACGCTATCCCTGACCCATAAGGGCACATGGGCCTTCATTTCAGTCCTGGAGGGAAATCACATCACTGTGGGTGGTTGGACCAAAGGCACTTCCGGGGAACCAAACCTACCCCTACCCACTGCTGTGCCTCTAAGCGGGATCACCTTCTAAGGCTGAGAAAAGAAGCAGTGGGACATGGATTCCTCCTTTTTCTACCCTGTGTTCTCTTCGGGACCTCAGGAGATTGAATGCTGCCCACACTCACTGGGGACGATAGTACTTTACAGAGTCCACCAAATCAAATGCTAATCTCACCCAGAAACACTCTACAAATATCCCGAGAAAAATGTTTAGTCTTGGGCACCCCACGGTCAACTCAAGTAGACACGTAATAGTAACCATCACAGGGTCATTCTTGTCTTGCTTCCCTTCCCTCATTCACCTCCTATTAGTAACTTTCAAGTTCTGAAGTCGTTGCTTTTTATATTCTGACCAGTGTATAGCGTTAAGAGAAATTCGAGGAAAGGTGTCTTGCGCAGGGACTAGTGTTTCAGTTGATATGAAAATGTTTTCGGTAAGGTAAGGGAAAAAGAACTTAGCTAGGGCACCAACATACTCCACGTTACTTTATCAGGGGTGGCCCTTAGCTTTCCAAACCCTTAACACGCTCATGGGAAGGCAGTGTAACATGGGTGAGAGCATGCATGTTGGCATAGGAGCAGAGTTGGTGCCCATCCCAGCCACCCCACTCGTGTTTGTGTTATCTTGGACCAATTTCTTAACATATCTGAAACTCAGTTGCCTAATTTATAAAACGGAAATAATAACAAAGGGTCAAAAAGATTAAATGACACTATTGGAAAGGTGCTTAATCCAACACCTGACAACACGGAACAAGTGCTCCACAGATGATAGCCATCATTAGCCTCATTTGAACAGCTAAGACAGGCTAATATTCTGTCTGGGGTCAGATACCTACAGGGGAATCTCAGGTCTTCTGACACTGATTCTTTAATTTGGAGGAAGCCCAGGGCAAGGATGGCTGAAAGAGTACAAGGAGGTAGAGCAGTAAGCCAGTCCTCTATCCACCTCTTATTTGATAGTCCAGTTGTATATTCATCTCTTTCCTTCCACTGAAAAAAAATGCAAATCCCTCCCTCTAGAAGAAATAATACACAGACGCTTGCATGTAATATTAAGTGTTAGGCTCTGTAAAACTGGCACATGCATCAACTCATTTAATCTCACAATGGCCCTTCATATGGAGTCCTTATTCCAATTTCCAGGTGAGGAAATTGAGACCTAGGAAAGTCAAGTGCCTTCCCCATAACTTGTTTTTGACCGTGTTAGACAACAACCCTAGAATCCTCCTCCGTGTCCAGTGTGTTTTCTTCTGTGCCACAGTTTGTTCTCTTCCCAGGCGAACACTGCTAAAGAATCATGTGAACAAAGCAGTAAAAAAAAATTCATTTAAAACGCCTAGTTTTCACCCAAGTACTGCTTTCTGGGTGACAGTGGTGTGTTTTCTCTCTGAGAAACAAAGGTGAGAAATTCCAAACCTCGGCTTTTGTTACGGAGTTATGAAGACCAGTAAAAATTAGTAAAGCTCACTGGCAGATTAAGGTTTCCAAGTCGAAGACATTAGTTTCAATTCTCATATTATGTGTTTTAAATTTTTTTTTTTTTTTCAACGTTTATTTATTTTTGGGACTGAGAGAGACAGAGCATGAACGGGGGAGGGGCAGAGAGAGAGGGAGACACAGAATCGGAAACAGGCTCCAGGCTCCGAGCCATCAGCCCAGAGCCTGACGCGGGGCTCGAACTCCCGGACCGCGAGATCGTGACCTGGCTGAAGTCGGACGCTCAACCGACTGCGCCACCCAGGCGCCCCATATTATGTGTTTTAAAGTGGGAGCTGGGATTTCACATGGCTTTGACAATCGCCATCAATTCCTTTCTTCAAGATTTGACTGCATATTCTCATTCTTTCCTTTTTTTCTCTTTTCTAACTATACTTCCAATCTGCCAGCTCAATGCTAGTTTCTCCCTATGTCTAGCAATGGCCATTCTCCATATGTCCCCATTAAATCTATCATCAAAGGAGAATAAAAAGATGAAAGAACAAAGACACAGAAGTAAGACTCAATACTAAGTTGTAAACTGGTGTTAACACGTCTACTTCCAGCCAAATGTAATAACAAACTCTAGATTTATACTCCTTATGGAAGCAGCTAAAAGCGTAGACAAAATATATAAGAAGCTGTTCTCAAAACATCAGACATGAGGCAGTGAAGGGCAGTGATCCCTGATATTGGGAAATAAGTGACATGGTTCCTATAGTGCCCTAGGTTATTGACTAGGCTGGGTTTTGAGTCTGTGGTATAGAGAGGAGGAAGCTGGCATAGCCCAACATTTTCCATGAATTGTGGAGGGGGTAGTCACTGACAGGAAGACTGCTATATTTCACAGAGCTGAGTACCAAAGAAGAGAAAGTTGTTCACAGAGAGAACTCCAGAGATCAACAGATGGTCTGCCTTGAGTACTCAATGGAATATTGATAAACTCTTGTGTTTGAGGACACTGAGACCAGGGCAAGGAACAATACCCACTGCCATACAGGGTCAGGAATAATGCCTGACAGCCAGTGTGCAAGACCTCACAATGTACATGCCATTTGGAAAATACTTGATTTTTGTGTCAGTGCTGGACAAAAATTATCCGTAAACTAAGTGCTGCCTGTGCCTTGCCCAAAATATCTTTAAAGAAAGACCTGAAAGGATCAAGCTATTTGTAAGTAACTAAACCCTGTACCAAATCAGAGGCAAGGATATTTTTAGGAATCTAAAAGTCTCCAGCATCTGACAGGCTAAAACTGACCATGTTTGGCAGCCCATAAAAAATTATCAGGCATGCAAAGAAGCAGGAAAATAAGACACGTAAGGAAGGGGAAATCAACTGACACTGACCCAGAAATTACACAAATGATATAATTTATACATCCGAACATTCAAATAGTTGTTATAACTATTATCAGTATATGCAAGAAATTATAGGGCAGAATGAGCATGTTAAATAGAGACATGCAAGTGGTATGTAAGACCTAAACCAAACTTCGCATGACAAAAGCAATGACTAAAATAAGAAATCTGGTCTATGATTCCTGAATGGAATTAAAGGCATATAGACAGTGCAGAAAAAAAGGTTGATGAACCTAAAAACATAGCAATGGAAATCGTCTGAAATGAAACACACAGACAAAATATGCCTGCAAACCATCCAACATACATGTAATTGTATCTCCAAGGAACACAGACAAGAAAACTAATTTGAGTAAAGAATGAAACTAATTTGAATTTATAGTTGGTAAGTTTTATGCAAACTAAAAATATATAGTTCCAGTAAGGTCAATGAACTTCAAGGACAGGAAATATGAGGAAAACTACACCAAGGCACCCCACAATCAAATTGCTTTCATCCAGGGAAAGGGAGGGAAAAGATTTCTCATCAGAACCAATGCAATCTAGAATACCGTAGGATAACATTTTTTAAGTACCTAAAGTAAGCAACCATTATGATCTGGGGTTAGGCAAACATTTCTTAGCTACACCACCAACAATATGATTCTTTACAATAAAAACATATGATTGGATTTTATCACACTAAAACTTTTGCTTTTCCACGAACAGAGACTTTGAAATCACAAGACTGAGACTGGGATAATATATTTACCAATCATCTCTGTGAAATGGGACTTATATCTAGAACATATGGGCAATCCGCAAGATTCAATATTCTGAAACTAAATAATCCAAAAAAAGGCAAACGATTTGAGAAGACACATTACCAAAAAAGATATATGTACAGCAGATACACACATGAAAATGTGTTCAGCATCATGAGGGGAAATGCAAATATAAACTACAATGAGATAAATGAGACACAATGAGATCAACTACTACTTCATGCATACAAGATGTCTAAAATCAAAAGACAGGGCTCTGAAGTGTTAGCTAGCATATGAAAGAACTGGAATTCTCACACACTGCTGATGAGAATGTAAAAGTGATAAAACTACCAGGGCAAACAGTTTGACAATATCCTAAAAAGCTGAACATGTAACCTATTCTATGACTCAGACAAATCTGCTCTCAAATATTTTCCCTAGAGGGATCAAAGTATACGATCATACAAATTCAAAAAAAAAGACAGAAAGAAAGAACAGAGAAGAAAAGAAATGAAAAGAAAAGAAACGAAAAGAAAAGAAAAAAATGAATGTTTATAGAAGCTTTTTTTTCAATAGGCTAAGGAGCACTTGGTGCCTCAGTTGGTAGATTTCTTGATTTCTGCTTGGGTCATTATCCCAGGGTCGTGATATTGAGACTCACATTGAGCTCCACACTATGCATGGAGGCTGCTTAAGATTCTTTTTCTCTCCCTCTGCTCTCTCTTTCTCTTTCTCTCTCCCTCCCCCTCTCCCTCTCCCTCTCTATCTCCCTCTCCCTCTCCATCTCCCTTTCCCTATATCTCCCCCACCTCTCCTCTCACCCTCCCCTCTCCTTCTCACTCCCTCTCTCTCAATCTCTCTCTCTCTCATAAAAAGAAATAAATACGCCACGTGTGGAAATAATACAAATGTCCACTGACATGTGAACGGATAAAAAAAGTAGTAACAGACTATTGATACACACAACACTATGGATAATATTCAAAATACTAAGTGGAGTAAGTCGACTCCCTACTCCTAAATAATAAGGAGCATGTCTATATAATTTTATTTGTATAGTATTCTAGAAAATCAAGATAATATAGGGACAGAAAACAGACCACAGTTTGCCTAGGATGGGAATTGGGAAGACGTGGGGGCGGAGGGATATATAAGGGATACAAGGACATTTTTGTGGTGACAGACATATTCTTTTCCTTGTTATGTATACATTGGTGGATATGTGACCAAAATTTACCAAATTATGTAATTGTCTCTATTAGCATTAGTATTAGTATTAATTATTAATTAAGTAATTTATTTATTAGGGCTTTTTTTTCAGAGAGAGAGATGAAGCGTTCATTACGGGGGGAGAGAGGCAAGGGAGAAAGTGAGAATCTGAAGCAGACTCCATGCTTAGCATGGAGCCCAATAAAGGGCTTAATCGAACCTGGGATCATGACCTGAGCCAAAATTAAGAGTCTGATGCTCAAGTGACAGCCATCCAGGTGCTCCACCAATTACGTACTTTCAATATGTACAGTTTGTGTATATCAGTTAGACATTAATGAAGTTGTTAAAAACAAACAAACAAACAAACAAACAAACAAACAAACAAAACATGATTGGATATTGTGTCTTTTGACCTCTGGGGCCGCTATTTCAAACCTGGTCCACCAGCATCTACTGATTCTCGGAATCCCCAGTATCTTTCATACACTCACATAAGTTCTTCAAAATAAATGTAACTTGGGAAAAGGGGAAATCCCCTGGCAGTTATCACGTGTATCAATTATAAGTGTCACAACACTTAGAACTATGATCCATACATGAGATGGGTGATATAGCACATGTTTGCTTTCGACAACTTGGAGCTGGTTGAGTCCCAGCACCCCATTACCCTTGTACACTTGTTAATTACTTGTTTACCAGTTAATTGGTCCTCTGCCTCCTTATACTGTATAAAAAGGGGCTTGGTCTGTCTTGCTCACTTCTGTGTTTATAATGGTCCAGAACCAGGCTGGAACGCTGGCAGAAAAACCTAGTGGCGCTCGGAGATCTTCTTTGGATTGCAGATCTTGTGGAATGGCGGGCTCAGGAGACCCTGTTTCTCCAAACGTCTGAGCGCTGAATGCAAGTGTGGCAGGAAATTTACAGTCATCAGCTGCCATATCTGTGGGGGATTTCCTGCACACAGAAAACAAAGGGGGAAGAACCAGGAGGTGGGGTCTCTAAAATAGAGACCAGAGTTCGTTTTAGTCCCACCGGCCGTCTTTGGTGCAGTATTTTATTCACTTCTCCAACATTGTCCCATTTTATGTCTTTTAAGAAGATTTTTAGTAGGTATCACCTTTCAGTTATTTAGGTTGGTACCCTCAGAAGGCTAAGATGCCTGCAGCAGTTTGGTGAGCAACAGTGTTTTCAATAAAATGTATTCTGGTATTCAGTATACAGGGGCCAATGGGTACAAGTAAAATTATGGAGAAGAGGGGCCCTGCCAGGGCAGGAAGCCAGGATCCCAATCCGTGAGATCTCATTTGTTCCATTGATGGTTACATTCCCCTTGTCTAAGGTGAATTATTATTATTATTATTATTATTATTATTATTATTATTATTATTATTATTATTATTATTATTATTATTATTAGTTCCTTACCCTTAGTTGGGAGTATTTCTGACTGGTTTAAAAAATAGCAACATTCCTTCCCCGAAAATTTTCAAGTCCCTCCATTTTCTGAAGTGAGGAGGTCGGGGGCTTGTCTATTTTGGGGGGTTACTGCCACCAGAGAGTTTATTTGGTTTTGTAAAGTTACCAGAGACTCGGCCACCCGTTCCATGTCTTCATTTAGCTCTTGAGATAGTCTATGGTACAGTCCTATGCATAAACCTATGCCCCCTTATCCAGTTCCTATTCCTGTCACAATTCCTGAGCCTATCAGAATTGGTAGCAGGACTGCCCGTTTAGCCTGAGACTTGGGGCTAAAGGTTGTTAGGAACTGATCTTCAGTGTATACAAATATCTCTGGGGTCCGATATATGGAATAACATTTCGGAGTCCAGTTGGCCTCTAAGCATCGATAGGCCGAATTAGAACACAGATAGAACACCCCAAGGGTTCAACATAGGGTGTAGTCCTCATTAAGGTTCTATCTCTTCCTCCTAGAGAGGGAATTCAGGGACTGTATGGATTAGATTGTCAGCATTGGCACCCCTAGTGCCCAGGGGTCCAATTAAGACAGAGGTGTTGGTTTTGAGCTTTTCAGGAGATTCCTAGGTCAAACGGATTGGAGTAGCTAAGTAAGTCCTCTGGCTGAGGGGCAAGCACATCCAGCAGGTTTGCATGTGATTATCTATCTTATGGAGGACTAGTAGAGCAGTGTCGGCACAATACTGGAGTGGGGCATTGGTAGGCATCTGATTGACGGCTGAAGTTTCAAAGGTTGGTAGGCTGCTGGCAGAGTGGTCGCCTTTATGGCTTGTATTACCCTATCCTGGGTATGCTTTACAAATTTTTGAAGGGCCCTGTAGTGCAGCCCTCCCCTGTTTGAGATTCCCCATTGAGGAAGGTAAGTGTAGCCAGCTCACTTCCCTCTCTGGAGGCCCTTGTTGTGACTTGGGTTACTGATAGTTTTGGTTATATCCTCGGTCCAATACTTAGCACTTGGGGCACCAGGTGACTGACAGAGAGTGGATGTTTTTCACATGTAGCAATCTTTGTGGAGGGAGGGAAAGGTGCTGAACCCCCTTATTGTCCTATGACAATTGTGGGGGCAAAGTGGATAAGCGGCAGTTGTGAGAGTGAGAGCAGTTATCATAATATACAGGCAATACTTGGTAACCCTCCCATCCAGAGGAGGTATGTGAGGCCCAGGATGCATCTTTTGCACCATATCAAGCTTGTTGGCACGGTCTCTATCAGCCCTACAGTAATAAGTAAGACCAGGCTTATGACACCAGTAGGGGGCAAGGGTTGGCAGAGTTGCATTCAAACCCCTGGGCTTGGTTCACGCATTGATTCCTCAAGCTTCTGCTGTGTGCAGGCCAGCCATCTACCACGGTGTGGCTGGAGCAGGGCTGGACATCTCAGGGGTCAGTACCCTTTGAGGGTCAGTTTTAACGGGATGGCTGGATCTGGATCATTTCGCCAGGTTGTGGGTTCTTCTGAGTTGGACCACTTAACTGTGGAGTGATGGACCCATGGGGTGACACCTGAAGTTCTGGGGGCTATAGGAGTTGTTAGAATAACAGTGTGAGGCCCAGTCCACCATGGTATAAGAGGTTCCTTCTTCCAATCTTTGATCTACACAGAGTCTCCTGGCTGAAAGAAGTGAACGGGGTCCATAAGGAAACTGTGACCCTCTCTATGGTGTATCTCTAACTTGTTTAGGACTGCCCCCAATTTCTGGAGCTGTTAGCTTATTTCCTTGTCTGCAATCTGGTGTAGGTCTCCTGGGAGCTTTCCTAAATGTGTGTGTGTGCGTGGGGGTGGGGGGGAGGATCGCCCATATAATAACTCAAAAGGGGAGAATCCCAGTGCCCCAGGCGGGCATTGGGCAGACAGAAGGACCAGCGGAAGCAAATCTGGCCATGGTGGTTAGTCTCTTGGTGGAACTTGGCCAGGGTTTCCTTGAAGGTACAGTTCATCTGCTCTACCTTTCCCTGAGCCCTGGGGGCGTTAAGCAGTGTGCAGTTTCCAGGCAATGTTAAGGGACTTTGTTAGGGTTCGTATAATGTCCGCTCCAAATGCAGGTCCATTATTACTGTGTGTGGTTAAGCCCAATCTCCCATAGAAGAGCTTTGGCCACCTCGTGACTTCATTCCATTCTGGTCTGGAATGCTTGGACCCATCCCAAATTGGTGCAGATTATTACAAGGAGGTACCTCAACCCTTTATTTGGTTGTATGTTGGTAAAGTCCACCCCTAAATCCATCCTTTGTGAGCCAGGCAGGGGCCATGGGGCAGAGCAAACATTGTTTTTGGCACACATTACACATTATTCACTGACAGCCTGGCATAATGCCGGCAGCTGGCTGATATTGTAGTTCTTTTTGAGGAGGACCTCTAGAGCAGTTTTCCCTAAGAGGGTGAGTTAGTTATCTTCCTTCACTAGGTGCTTTCACATAGATGACGGGACAAGACTCACCATCCGTCTTTGCTTAGTGTGCCCACTTCTGTCGAGGCCCAACTTCTTTCTTCACTTGTGTACATGGGTGTGGAGGCTTTCTTCTGGGGCACAAGAGTCAGAGTATAGGTAGGAGCTTCACCTAGGTCACCTCAGGCAGCCACTCTGGCTATTTTGTCGGCAAGGTGATTACCTTGATTTATGGGGTCATCTCATTTCTGAGGTCCCTTACGGTGTAGGATAGCTACTTTGTCTGGTAGCCATATGGTCTCAAGAAGCTGTATTTCTTCCTCGTTTTTGATAGTTTTCTCTGAAGCGGTAAGGAGGCCTTTTCCTTTATAGATGGCCCATGTACATGCACAGTAGCAAAGCCATATGGGGAATCAATGTAGATGTTAACTCATTTACCTTTGCTGAGGATGATGGCTCAGGTCAAGGCGTACTGAGTCCAGCCTATTGTGCCGAACATCCTTCCGACAAGGCCATGGCTGTCCGATCTTCCGTGGCTGTGATGACCGCATACCCTGCTCTTTGGCTGCACTCCTCTAAATAGCTGCTCCCATCGCTGAACAGGGTAATCCCTGGGCTTGTTATACCCTGGTCTTGGAGGTCTGGGAAGCTGGCGTAGACTTCATCCACTACTCCAGAACACTCATGGTCAGGTTCTCCCTCCTCTGTGGGAAGGAACGTGGCCAGGTTTAGTGTTCTTACACTGTTTCGAGAGTGAGCCTTGGGTTGTCATATAGAAGGCCTTGGGATTGTGTCAGCTGAGAAATGGAGAGGAAATGATATCCTTGGGTGCTTGTGAGCCAACACGACTGTGTGTGGGACCTTAACATTAAATGTTTGGCTCAGTGTGAGCTTGTCTTCATCCTTGATGAGCAGGACTGTGGCTCTGAAGTCTGAGGCACAGGGGCCATCCTGCAGCCACAGGATCAAGTTTTTTTTTTTTTTTTTTTTTTTTTTTGGCAGTTAGAACACTGGCCATTGCCGAGGCACCATGCTCTGAGTGAGCACTCCTTTTTGTGTGTGAAGAAGTTAAAGGGTCTGTCTATGTCAGGCAAACCAAGGGCTGGGGCTTGTCCCAGAGCCAACTTTATTTCTGTGAAAGCGGCCTTCACCCCCTCAGTCCATGCGAGGAGCTCCCAGTTTGTTCCTCCCAACTGGTCATAGAGGAAACTCATTATGGCTGAGAATCCGAGGATTCCCAATGCGACAGAACCCTCTGGCCCCTAAACATTTACACAAGCCTTGTTTTGTTTGGGGCTGGGGCAGTGTGGTGCCACATTTTCTTCCTTTCCGGTCCTCGTTTTCTATTTCCTTTTGTGAGGAGGGAACCTAAGTATTGGCCCTGCTAACGAATCTGTGCCTTTTTCCAAGAGGCCTGGTACCCCAAGTAGGATCAGAGCTGTAGGAGGGCCTGTGTACCTTTCATACAGTCTTCCTGGGTGTCACTGCAAAGGAGGTCTTCTACGTATTGAAGAAGGACATACCCTGCGGTTTTCTTCGGAAAGTCAGCGAGATCTGAACCTAGGGCTTCCCGCAGAAGAATGGGCGAGTTGTTGAAACCTTGGGAAAGTAGTGTCCAGGTCAGCTGCATCTGGCGCTCTGTAACGGGCTCAGTCCATTCAAAGGCAAACAATGATTGCCTTTGCGGAGCCAGGCAGAGGCAGAAGAAAGCATCCTTTAGATCGAAGCACTCAACCCTTCTGGCTTACCAACGAATTTGGCTGAGGAGAGTATACTGAGGGTTCGGAATGACTGGGTGTAAGGAAAGAGTCACTTTGCTAATGGCCCGCAAATCCTGTACTGGTTGGTGTCCTCCTCCTGGCTTCTTGCCTGGCAAGAGTGAGGTATTCCAAACTGATTGGCACTCAGTTAGGATACCTCTTTCTCTGAGCTTGGTCAGGTGCTCTTGTATGCCCATTCTAGCCTCTAGTGGAAGGGGGTACTGCCTTGGTGTCTGAGGTTGAGCTGCAGGGATCAGGTCGACAATGATTGGGACCCGATTCCAAGCTACTTCAGGTGGATTATCATCAACCCATAAGGAGGGGAACGTAAGCCTGAATTCTTAGGGGCGACAAGGTATGGCCTGGGCACAGAACAGTCTCCATTCTTCTTCCCTTGGCAGTGGTATGGCAATTCCAGAGTTTCCTTCTGCCTTGGGTTTAATTCGAGGCTCGTGTGTCCAGTGGGTTCAAAAGGTATCTGGGCCCCAACTTTGGAGAGTAGATTGTGGCCCAGGAGAGGAATCGGGCAGTCAAGTAAGTAGAGGAACTCATGCCGGACCTTGTGACCCCCAAGTGCACCTTGTTGAGCTTGACAGAAGGGCTGTTGCATTGTTGTGTCCCAGTAGCCCCAAGTATGGTTGCTGCCTTTTGTCCTATGGGCGCTACCAGGGAAGTAACCAAGGAGTATTCAGCCCCAGTTGAAAAGTATTTCAACCATGAAAGTTATTGTTCAACCCTCCACCCCATTTCAGGTGTGGGTTCATGGGGGCCAAGAAAGAAAGAGTACGGTCCACCTCAGTCCAATTCTACCCTGGCCAGATCAAGAAGGTTCTCACCTCGAGGTTCCTCGAGGTTCCTGGCTGGGTTTTGAGGTCCCCACGAATTCGGACATTCTTACAGTTTCCCTTGCCTTTGTAGTATGCACACTCGTCCCTTGCTAAGGGGGCTATGGGCTACCCCCCTTTTTGTGGTTGGAGTTTTTCGATGCTGCTAAAAAACAGCAGCATCTGTTCTTTAGTTCTGCTGTGAGAAAGGTGGCCTTCTTTTTTAGTCTTCGCTTCTCTTTCAGCTGCAAATTTCTGTTGGTGAAAACTGTATTGACGACCTCTAAAAGCTGAGTGATATTCATCTGGCAAAGCCCTCCAACTTCTGGAGGTTTCGTCGGATATCTGGGGCAGCCGGTGCCACAAAAAAGGTATTTACCATCTGTTGACTTTCTGGTGCCACGGGGTCAAACGGGACGTATACATGGTACGCTTCACAGAATCTTTCATAGCAGTCTCCGGGAGACTCCCCAGGGTGCTGTGTGACTCATGATATTTTAGTCATGTTCATGGGATTGTTGACTCCAGCTCAGACTCCCTGAAGAAGGGCTTCCTGGTATCCTCAGACGTGGCCCTGTCCTCCTTCTGTGGTGAAATCCCATGTTGGGTGTTCTTCAGGCATGCAGCTTGAGCCCAGACAGCACGGTCATTGATTCCTGGAGATGTGTGATCTTCTAGGTACTGTCATGTTTCTGTCATCCTTATTTTTAATTCAACAAAGTATGGAGTAACTGTTGACAATCTTCCCAAGTCTGTCAGTAGGTCGGGAAGAGGGACTCCATCAAGTCAACCATTGCTTGTGGCTTTTCGGAGTATGGTGGAGTGTTGTGTTTCCAATTGAGGAGGTTGGTTGTAGAGAAAGGTAGATAACTCATCATGGAATGGCTTGTCTGGACTCGGTCCATCCTTATTCTGTCTTCAGGCTCTCTCGTCTCCTTTACATGCATTCGGAGAGTTTTAGGTCTGGGTCTGAGGCGCAGTCTGGCTGCTGGCCCATGTTGGGTGGGTTTTCTGGGTCTGAGAGTGGCGGGGAGATGGGCGGCACTGACTGCAGTGGCATCTGCACTGACTCTGGCTATGGCTGGAGAGACAGATGCAGGAGGAGTTTCAAGCTCCGGGGAAGGGGAGAGAGCTTGAAGAGTCATGAGGGGGTAGGAAAGACAATATCTTCCTCCATATCTCCTTCAAATATTAGAGGAGCAGTGGGTCGCTTCTTTGGCTCCCTGGATGTGCCTCCATAAAGTGGCTAAAACCTTTGCCTGACTCTGTTTGCTAATGATGAATCACCTTCAAGGCAGTAGATTTGGGGCAATTTCAAGCCAGGAGTCGATGTACGGAAATTGATCAGGGTGGCCTGGGTTCCCAGTGACTATTAGCCAAACCTGCTGCACTATTTGAGCATCTAACGTCACTTCTGGAGGCCATCCTACATTGAATGTGGACCATTCTAGTTCACAAAATTTAGTTAACTTCCTGGGTGTCGTTGTCACCCCATGGTAACCTGAAAATCCCTTTTGACATTTTTTGACCAGGACCTCTAAAATTGTAGGCTTACTCTGTTTTCATCCCATTATTAATTTCTTTCTCATATTTGCTGTCACAAAGACGGACAAAGTTAGGATATACCGCCAGATGAGAGGACTATTCAGATACTCCTCTGGTCGCATTCCTGAGGGAAAGTTTAGGTGAAGTTTGACTATAGTGGACTCGGCTTTGTGACTTGTGATGGGAATCTGATCCGATACCGCCCTCGACTTTATACTCTCACAATGACACAGGGCAGCCCATTCAGACTCCATCGACTTTTTGGGTCCTTAATGGTGTCCGTCCATGAAGCCACAAACTCTATCTCGACTGGCAACCCTGGCTTAGATGAACATCCTCTCTCTCTCTCTCTCTCTCTCTCTCTCTCTCTCTCTCTCTCTCTCTCTCTCTCTCTCTCTCTCACACACACACACACACACACACACACACACACACACACACACACACACACACACATGCACACCAGAGTCCATTACATTTCCTTCCACAAAATTTTCTACCTGGGACACCTATTAAGTCCTCTGGGGATTGACCATGTCCCCCTTCTGCTCTTTTGTGTATGCCTGACACTTCGGGGCTTCGGCCTTACCAGTTCCATGGAGCAGGACCTGCCTAAGACAACGGAGAAGTAGGCTGAGGAAATTCAGGCAGAGCATGCACTTTCTCCCTTGTGAGCCTTTGCTTTGCCACCACCTCGCCGTTCTCCCAAACCGGGGGCAACAATGGGCCAGTGCGGTTGTGTTTCTTGTTCAACAATCTAGTATGTTATGGAACCAGGCTGGAACACTGGAGGAAACACCAAGTGGCACTCAGAGAGTTTGGTCAGACAGTTTGGCTCTCCAACGTTGAGCGTAGAGTCAAGTGAGGAGGGTATTTTATAGTCGTCAGATTCCATATATGTGGGGGTTTTCGCACATGCACCAAACAAAGGAAGAAGAACCCAGAAGCGAGGTCTCTAAGCTAGAGACCAGAGTCTGTTTGAGTCCCGCTAACCATCTTTGGAGTACTTTATTCACTTCTCCAATAATAGTAGAGCTCTAAATACCACATAGTATATGCTCATTAAATCTATATTAAGTGAATGAGTTCTATTGCTTCTGTATCGGACATATAACAAGATTTTTGACAATCTATATGGTAAGAGTCCCCAGACCATCACATTATAGGGATTTCAAGGTTGTCTAGTCTCCACACAATATTTAGGTTTGGTTACACCACCATAAGCTAACCCTACAACCTCACATCCTGGATCATATAATGCCCCTGTCTCCTCCTCATTCACAATCTTTTGCAACTGAGTGCAGACCATTCCATCATGTGGTCTTGGTTCAGAAAGCCAAATTCCTCCGTTTCTCTCAGTCAGACAGAATGAAATCTGACTGTGAACGTCTGCCAGTAATGTTGCAATAGAGATGAAGAAGATCAATTCAACTGGACTCCCTGAGCTGATCCCTAGAATCTCTTTAGGGCATGAGTACAGTTAAATAGAAATGCTGCACTCAGATATATGTCTGCTGCTTATCCAAGGAACAAAAAGCAAGCATTTAAAAAAGTAAGCCGTTTCCATGCAGAACAACTTAATCAGGGAGAGTGAGTGGTGCAAAGTGGGAGAAGAATTCTTCTCTAGGGCCTTAACCATTGCAGAGACAGTTCACCCAATGGGTGTATAACAGAAACATGAAACCTGAGAGCTGCCATTGTTGGGTAACAATGTTCTCTAACTGTGCCTTATGCATTGACATGATGATCCAAGGGAGACAAGCACTAATTATAAGTGGCATAGAAGTGGACAATTTCTATATGCTTCAACACCTCTTTGTAATAATTAGTCCTGTCTGCTCTTTGCACGCGAACATTCCGTTGTTGGTCATTTTCCCCAAGAAAGAATTGGTCCCCTGTGTTTCAGTGGGCTTGTAAACTTAGCCTTCCTGAATAGCGTTGGAGACAGCCAAAGGGCATCTCTTGGTACCTGTTGTTTCATTTTGTTTGATAGTTATGGACCTACCCCGATACAAGGATTCGGAATTTTCTTAGTATGTCTTAAGACTGAATTGGAAGCCCATTTTCTGTATTCCATTCAACTTAACAAAGAGAGTATTGCATGTCAGACATTGTGAAACATATAACTGAAGGAATATTACTTCCCAAAGTTTGACCCTCAAAATCAGTCACCTACTAATGATGCCTTGTTTTTTGGAAGGTCATGAAGGTGTGGATCAAGGCAAGAGTGGATTAAAATTAAAATGGAACCAATAAGAAAATATAAAAGTACATTTACCCTTAGTTCGGATAACCAATAATTCATGAAATGGTGTTTATTTCATTTCTTTATATGTATGTTTATGTGTATGCTTATACTGGGCTGTGACGAAATATGTGTTCCTTACAGTAGATTGGGCATAAAATATTTGAAAGACGCTGTGCTCATGCACCTTATCAAGCTGCCTGGTGCTTCTGTAGCTTGGGTTCTTGATAGGGCTTAGGTGCATCCGCTTCAAGCGCTTGCATGAAATTTGGAAGATATGATGGCTAATTTTATGTGTCAACTTTACTGGGCCACAGAGGTCCAGATGCTTGGTGAAACGTTTTTCTGGTGTTTTGTGATGGGAAATACTTGAGTCTGTACAGTGAGTAAAACAGATTATTTTCCTAATGTAAGTGGGCCTTGTGTAATCAGTGAGAAGGCCTGAATAGAATAAGGATGATTCTCCCAGGGATACTAGGGAATTACTCTTGCCTGCCTGAATGTCTTTAAACTGGGACATTGGCCTCTACCCCAGATTCAGACTGAAACAGCAGCTCTACCTGAGATTCAAGCCTGCCAGCCATTAGACAAGAACTATGCCATCAGATCTCGTGGTTTTCCAGCTAGCCAACACATCCTGAAGATCTTGGGACATGTCAACGTCCACATTTATGGGAGCCAATTTCTTATAAGAAATAAATAAATAAATACATACATACATACATAAAACATTCATAAATATATAAATATATTTATATTAATACATTCATATTTTATATGAATGTATTAATATAAATATAAATATATTATATATTATAATATATATTATATATATGAGAAACAGAAATTTTCTCTATTGAATCTTACTAATTCAGAAGGTGAAAAATATTACCTATTGGTTCTACAGCTGTTTTTTTTCTTAAACAGAATGTGGTAGACATTATTCTAAAGAAAAAAATATAGCCCCCAATGTTCCATACCTTAAAGCTGACAACCCATGAATATGAAGAGAGACCATTTCTATAGTCGTGTTGTAATATAGAGACAGATTTTCTGGATCAACCTAGTATCATCATGAACCCATGCATCGTAAACCCATGCAAAGCAGAGAGTTTTCCCTGGCTGGCCATCCCACAAGCTGAAAATGAAGACCTCAGTTGTATAACTGCAAGGAACTTAATTGTCCAAAACCCAAATAAACTCAGAAGTAGATTTCTCCAGATAAGAACCCAACCTACTGACACTTGACTCTTACCTAGTGATACCCTAGGCCCAGAACACCAGTGAGTCCACCTGGACAGACTAGTGGTCTGCTGGGGTTATTGTGGCAAGACAATTCTGCAGGGTTGTCTTTGGATTATGGGAGTGCAGTGTACACCGCACTTAACTAACACTTCTCCTGATGGTTTGAACACACAATTCCTCATATTAAGTCACTGCTTGGATATAAGATAATTTCTGCCAATATGCTACTGAAATTTGACTATTTTATTTCCACATTCCTCCTACTTGGTAAATGCAATGATACCTGTAGCTTATTTCAAACTCAAGTAAAACAAAACACAAAACTCTAAAGAACGGACCGCTCCTTACCTCTTGAAACTACCTCTTCTTTTGTGTTTGATAACATTTGACTCTCCTGGTTTCTCTTATATATTCCCTCTACTAATTTTCATTCTATTCTCCTGCCTCATTTCCATTCATCAAGCATGCATTGAGCACGTACTAGGTTGTAGGCACTGTATACAAAGAACAGAGGTCTTATCTAGAACTAATAATGGACCTTGTTATCCAGGGGTTTGCCATTGTGTAAACAAATTAACTATACTGAGTTGATAACATCTGTAATAGAGGTGGATAAATATACCCTGGAATTGCAAAGAAGAAAACACATGATTCTCTAGGGCACCCAGGGAGTGCTTTACACAAATGAGAGTCACTTGACGTGAGTCTTCTAGAGAAGACATATTTCAAATCAACAGAGTAAGGAAGGGCATTGCAGGCAGGAAAAAAAAAGAGAGAGAGAGAGAGGGCAAGGCACGGAAGTTTGAAAATGTGACACATTAAAGGAGTAGCAAAGTTTCCTTTGGATGGATTTCATGTGGGAATGGGAGATTGGTAAAGAGTGAGGATTAATGTAGAAGGTGACATATGAATTGGATCCTAGAAACAGTTAACAGGAGATAGTTATGGTGCCCGAATGACGTTGATGACTACCCATTGTATTCAAATAAACCTGAAGACACTTCTTGGCTTAGTTGGAACCTTGTTCATCATCTGATTAATTCCATAAGGTTAATCTAATCTTATGTTCCTCTTCTCTACCAACCATTCACTCATTTATTCATTTATTTCTTTAGTCAGAGAGGGTATGTGTGGGGTGCATATCATGAAGAATGTGAAAGTCATTATAAGACTTTGACTTTCATTTTCGATGAGAGGGAAAGTCAGTTGAGTAGTCTCACTAAATTCGCATTTGAGTTTGTTTTATCTATCTATCTATCTATCTATCTATCTATCTATCTATCTATCTATCTATCTATGTATCTATCTATCTATCTATCTATTTAATTTAAAGAGAGTGCCCCCAGCAGTTTAGAGGGAGAGAGAAACTGAGACAGAGACAAGAGACAGACAGAGAGAGAGAGAGATCTCAAACAGGCTCCATGCCTAATTCATGCCTAGCTCAGATCCTAATGCAGGTTCTGACCCCATGACGTCATGCTTTCTGGATCATGACCTGTGCCAAAATCAAGAGTCAGATGGCTAACCACCTGAGCCACCCAGGTGACCCTAATTTGTATGTTAAACAAATCACTCTGACTACTATCTGGGGAGCAGGTTGGAGTGGGAAGCAAGCATACAAGCAACAACAGCAACAAAATAAGGAGGTTACTATAGTAATCCTGAAATAACTTCCATCCTGAATAAGGATGGAAGAAGGGGACATAGTGAGAAAATTATGATCATGTGTACATTAAAAATGTGGATATAATAGGATTGTTTGTGGTTTGAATATAAGTGATGAGAAAAACAGATATAAAAGACTCCACCAAGGGTTTTTGTTTTGTTTTGTTTTGTTTAGTTTGTTTTTGTTTTTGTGTTTGTTTTTTTGGGCTGGACCACAGGTTGGTGGTAGTTTTAAGTTGTCTGTTAGAGATCATGGGATTTAGGGGAAAAATCAGGACTTGCTCTTTTCACAAGGTGATTTTGAGATGCTTATCAGACATCCAAGCGGCCTTTTTGTGAATGTAGTTAAATATAGGCATCTGGAGTTTAAAGTAAGAAGTTTAGTGTGGACTGTAGGCTGGATTACTTAGCATGCGATCGCATGAGATCAGCTAGGGAGTGAGAATGGATGAGAGAGAAGACACGCAAGGACTGAGCTCTGGGGTATCTAACTCTTAAAGTACTGCAAGATGTGGAAAACATAGCGAAGGAAACTAGACACAGTGGCCACTGAAGGAGTAGGCGAGACATGAGGAGGCTCTCGAGTCCAGGAAGCCTGGTAAGGAATGTGTTTCAAGGAAGCAGGTATCAAAATGGTCAAGTGCTGATGGGAAGTCAAATAGGATGAGGTCAAATAAATGATCATCAGGGTAACAAGGGGGGGTCACTTGGTTAAGGGTCTGACTCTTGGTTTCACCTCAGGTCATGATCTCATGGTTTGTGGGTTCAAGCCCCAGGTCGGGCTCCATGCTGACGGTGTGGAGTCTGCTTAGGATTCTCTCAATGCCTCCATCTGTCTCATATCCTCCCCTGCTCACTCTCCCTTTCTTTCAAAATGAATACATACACTTGAAAAATTATTAAAATATAAATAATCACTGTGTTTTGCAAAGTGGATGTCATTGACATGTGATGAGAAGCATTTCAGTAGCACCGGGGAAAAGCCGAATGGGACTGGATTGAACAGAGAATTGGAGTAGAATGATTGTAGACAGGGAGTAAGGCAATTCTTTCAAGGAGCGTTGTGACAAAAGGAGGGAGAAAAATGAGGCAGCAGTGGGAAAGGAAGGGAGCAGGGTCAAGAGAGGGCTTTGCTTTTTCTTTCTAAAATTTGAGAAATAAAAGCATTTTTGTAATTTCCATATTGCTGATGGAAATGATGATATGGCAGAGTAGGGGAGAATTGCTGACAGAAATGTTCTTAACAGGGCAAGAGTGACTTTGGTCTAGTGTCCAAAAGATAATTGGCTCAGAGAGGAAAGAACAGATCCTTCCTATTAATGTTGGTGAAAGCAGAGCACAAGGAAATTGATGTAGATGGAATGGTAGATGCGATAGGTGATTTTGCAAATTCTCTTTTCAGTGACCTGGTTTTCTCAGTGTGGTAATAGGCAAAGTTATAAGACCAGAGTGAAGAAGGGTTGGGAACAGTTGGAAGTTTGCGGAGAAGGAAGTTGTGAACTAGAGGTCTAGGTGTGTGAGGAAGTAGCCTCTGACCTCACTTGAGTCAGTGGCCATCAAGTAACTTTTGTGCTGCTTTCCTCCAATTACATAGGATGTTGCTATGTGCAGGAACTAGATTGAACTTCCTGCGGTTCCCAACTTCTTTACCTTGGCATAGGTAAGCTTTCATCTGCCTGAGAAGCCCTCTCTACTCTAATCACTCATATTTCAAATTTGCCTCAACCATTACTTAGTTAATCCCACCAGTCAGAGTTAATTAGTCCCTTCTTGGAACTCTTGTGGTACCATGTGCAGTGCCCTGTTCCGTAATTTTTGCCATATTGTAATAATTTGCGTCCCTGTCTCCCTAGATAATTTGGCCACTGCTTGAGGGGGTCAGTTTGATCATTGCAGCTCCTAGTATACAGTTTGACTTATGGGTAGCCTTTGTTAATTGCCAATTGAATTGAGTTGAATTGAGTCGAATTGAATTGAGTTGAACTCAATCGAATGTACTGAATTGAATTGAATTGAATGGAGAGAATTAGTAGAAAGAATTGGCAGGTAGGAGAGGCAGAGCCTCGAAAGAGTGGTGATATTTACAACAAGACTTGTCTGATCTATAAGGAGGGGAACTCCTGCTCATGAGAGTGGGAAAGGTAACTGTTTCCTCACCTGTAGTGGTGGAGTGAATGGAGCCGAAACCCCAAATGAACTTCTGTAAATTGTGTCAACAATTCTTACTTCTATACTGTTTGCATTGAGGACCTAAAGAGTTCATATATGCAGAAGGATTTTGTACATAAAAATATGCTGCATAATGTAAGTTACTCTTTCTCACAACACTCTGTGCCAAGATAAAAGAAATGTGTTGATTTTATATATTTTACTAAAGGGTAGCATGTTTAACAGAGGAAGAGAAGGACGGGTTGAAAAAAAAAAAACAATGATGATAGTTATACTCGTCTTGTTGACCTTTCTACTCTTCAAAGTCTCTTTAGAAGATATCATAATGGTCTCTTTCAGTTACACATGCCTGTTATTTTCTCTGAGACAATAGCCCTAATATGATCTAATTTGCTAAGGCAGGTGGTCTGGAAACAGATGAAACTGCCAGCTCATTCTGCAGGAAGCAGCATATAAGGAGCCCGCTGATCTGACAGGCTTGTGTCACAATGCACAACTTTGGGAATTGCCCAAGCTCAGAAAAGGCCAGTTTTTTGCAACATTATAAAACTCAAGAGAACTCTCTAACACAGAGGTGATGTTCACAGTTCCACAGCAATAACATGTCTGATTCTTGATGCTGACTAGAAGTCAACCAGTTATTTTAACACAGGATTTAACTCTTATTGGTTTCACTTCACTTTCCCTTACGTTTCAGGTTTCATAAAGGCAGGAACCATGTTCTGGGCTTCCTAATCTGTGCCCACACATGTCTACCATGGTATTTCATGGGCGCTCCATTATCATGTTATTAATTGGGTTTTTTAGTAGGTGTCAGGCAGCTTTCATGGTGACCACGTTATTGGCAGAGCATAAAGAGAGTGGCAATAGTGGTGCTTTCTCTACCATATGAACCACATGTTACTATCTTAAAATTCCTGGAATATATGTATGATGTCCTGTATGAATGATTGTGAGTTTATGACACTCATATTCTACTTCTTTTTCACAACAGTTTAAAATACCTTTATGGCAGTTTACCTTCCTTTCATTTCCTAACTTAAAATAATTTACTTCTTTGGCTTTGGACTACCTGCCTACATGCTAATAGATGCAGCACTAGAAAACGTGTTTGCATTTTGATGTGTTCTTAGCAGGCTGCCTTACTTGCCATGTCTGCTGGGTGGGTTGGGTACCACTGTTATTTCTGGGAGGATCTTCTAAGATACAAGTATATTTCATGGGCAAAGTAGCATGTTGAATCCGTCATCATTTGGAGTGAAACTCAGTCTACGTCCAGTAGACTTGGTCCCATTGGTCACATGAAGGAATGAAAAACAGGCCACATTCGTTTTGATGTCATAACATTCTGGGACATGTAGTGATGCCCATGAAAAAAAAAAAAAAAAGAATCACACTGGGGACTCCATTTAAGAGATGACTCAGCAAGCAGAATCAAGATGCCAGAATGAGGAACAAAGATAAATGCTGTGTAGGTTCTAGAGGTTGGAGACATTGCTCCAGCAGAGAGAAAATTCCTTCAGGATTAAGGGAGAGGCTGGATAGTGATCTACAGGCCGCTTGTTACCACCTCCAGGCCATGATCTTTCTACTCCCCTGCAATTCCTTCCTTCACCTCCTTAGTCCATCTATTCAATCCCAGAGTGCCACCCTTTTCTTCATGGAAATTTCTGGAGTCCCTTCTTACTCTTCTTTCTTCTCACGTTGCTCCTACCTTTGTTGTGGGCAATTTCAGAATCCTGGTAAAATTGCTCTAGCAATGTAGCTTCAGGGTTCTTTAAATTTCCTGGCTCCCACAACCTTAAGAGTCAGTTTCCTCCAGTAGCTAACTTCCGTGATGGTACTCTGAGCTCTATGATCATCCAGATGTCTCCTGCTAGAATGTCAACCTCAACGTGCCAATATCTCAGAAGATAACCTCCCCTAACCAGGTGTCTCACTACTTGACTTCACAACTTCTCTTCTTCAGCCCGATAGAGACTTGCGGTACTTCCTTCCTCCCTCTCATTTCCCTGCATATCATCCCATGTGGCTCCACTTCCCTTCCTAATGCAGTGTATACACCTCAGTATGTCACTTTGTGCTGGAACGTCCTAGTCCTCTGCTGCATCTGCGTTGGTGGCCTTGAAGCTTGGATGAGTCCTCCACTCTGTCAGCCCATCCTCTGTCTCACTCAGCCCAGTGAACTGTTACAGGGACTCACAGTCACTAGGGTCACTCACTCTAATTTTATGGTTGCGGATGTCAACATACCGCCAGAGCTTCTTGCCAATCTTAAGCGGTCTTCTCCCCACAGCAGCTATTCCATACCTCCATCATTACCCTCAACCTATCTTTTTCACCTTTCCCTGGGAAACGGCTCTTGTCTCATAGATAGAACGTAGATTGTAGACACCTTCAAACTCTCACTCAGACCTCATAATGACACCTTTCAACACAACTTTCAACCCCAACCCCAGTATGAGAGACAAAATGTTCCTACTCCCACTCTAGATTCATTAATTCATTCGGCAATCACTGAGAGCCAACTGAGTCCTATGAAACACTGTGCTATATGCTTGGGACATTAGAGATGAGGGGGTAGACCCTAATCACAAGGAGCTTACAATTATGTAGGGGAGACAGTTATTATGGTGTAATGGTCCAAAGATGCACGGAGCATGAGGAGAGTGTGAAGGCAAAATCCATGTAACTCAGCCTTCAGGGGAAGGAGATAAAGTGTTGTAAGGGACTTTTCAGATGGGGTGGTATCTTGAACTAATCCTTAAAGTGTGAGTAGGTATTAATTAGGCAAGGTTGGAGTAGGACGGGACAAGAGGTTCAGGCATTACACAGTAGAGAAAACTCACACTGAATATAGGGAGAGGGTATAAGTAAAAATTGGAAATTGAGTCCTTCCAATTCTTGACTGTGTCCTACGCTTTGCGAAGAGGTCATCTCACAAAGAACCTCAAACGAGCACATGTTCCCAAAATTTCCTTCTCCATTTTTTATTCTTTATCCTAGTGTAATTCCTCTCATTTCCTCACCAGTATGATTCATTAGTAACTCACTTCTGTGGATACTATGGCAACCACATTTCCTCTATGCTGCACCCTTCTGTATCTTTGTTTGGCATCAGTGGAGCCTCATGATGGATCTCATATCTCTACTCCCCTTAGAGTGGACTTTGTAACATGCAAAAGTTATTCCATCACTGCCTTCCAAGCTGTGGTTCCCCCACACTCCAGCATGAGAGAAAACACCTTTCCCATCCGCACCCTGCCCCCACCTTTGCATCCTTACTTGTCCTGGGTCAATTGTTCATGCCCTTAGACACTCTCATGATCAACTATCAGCAAATTCCTTAATATGCCCTATTGTTTTATGCCTAGATGTCTTCCCCATCAACATGGGTATGTTTTGATGCAGCGTCTTAATTGGTACATATTTTAAGGCAGGCTAAAATAATTATCAAATATCTAACCTATTCTCTTTTTTTTTTTTTTTTATTTCCCGGGTAACAACGGTAATAGATTCTCTTTTTTTACATTTTTAATTTTCTATTATTGAAGTATAGATTACATAGAGTGTTATTTTAGTTTCAGGTGTATAAAATAGCGATTTGATAATTCTATACATTATTCAGTGCTCTCCGTGGTAAGTGTAATCACCATTTTTCACCATATAGTGTTGTTATAATATCAACTATATTTCCTGTGCTGTACTTTTCATCTCTGTCAGTTATGTATTTTATGACAGGAAGTTTGTAACTCTTAGTCACCTTTCCCTATCTTACACACCCCACCCACTTCTCTTCTTGTAACCACAAGTTTGTTCTCTGTATTGAAGAATCTGTCTGTTTCTTTTTCTGTTTTGTTTTTTAGCTTCTACATAAAAGTGAAATTATATGGTATTTTCTTTTATCGTTATAATCCCACGTGGCATAATACCCTCTAGGTTCACACATGTTGTTGCAAACGGCAAGGTTTATTCCCTTTTTTTTTAAATTAAAATATATTCCATTATATGGACACTACATTTCTTTATGAATTCATCTGTTGACAGACTCTTGGGCTGCTTCCATAGCTGGGCTATCATAAATAATGCTTTAATAAACACAGAGGTGCATGCCTCTTTCCAAATTGGGGTTTACCTTTTCTTTGGGTAAATACCCAGGAGTGGAATTATTGGATGATATAGTACTTCTGAGTTAATTTCTTGACGAACCTGCATTCTGTTTCCTAGAGTGGCTGCACCTATTTACATTCCCACCAAGAGTGCATTGGTGTTACTTTTTCTCTTACCTTCTCACCAATACTTGTTATTTCTTGTCTTGTTGATACTAGGCATTCTGTCAGGTGTGAATTGATGTGTCATTGTGGTTTTGATTGAGGTTTCTCTGATTAGTGATGTTGAGCATCTTTAATGTGTCTGGTGATGTAGTAGACACTCTTAATTCATCCCTTTCCCCTTCCCTTTTGATTCTTTCCAGGGTGATGATGACACTGATGATGTTATCTGACAGCTTAACTCACCATTTTAATCTTCTATCAAAGGTCATACATTACTTCAAGGGTCCTGCTTTCCTGCTTTAAGTTACGTTGTTTCCAATGCGTTACATGACGTCCCTTTCACAAGTCTTCCTAGGGCTCCCCGACTCACCTTTTATTACTACCCACCGTCACTCATACTCTTAGAAAGTTGCTCTAGTTACTTATCCTGATCCAACACTCTATTTCTATGCCCCGACTCTAGTCTCTATACACACTTCAATTGACACCTCTTACACATAATTTTTCTCCTAATGTTTATTTATTTATTTATTTATTTATTTATTTATTTATTTATTTATTTATTTATTTATTTTTATTTTTGGAGAAGAGAGAGACAGAGCATCAGTGGGTGAGAGGCAGAGAGACAAGGAGATGTAGAATCCGAAGTAGCCTCCAGCTCTCAGCTGTCAGTGCAGAGTCCTACATGGATCTTGAACTCACAAGCTGTGAGATAATGGCCCAAGTTGAAGTCGGCCCCTTTCCAAACTGAGCCACCCAGGTGCCCCAACACATCTTACACTTTCATGTCTCCAATAGGACTTAATATTTCTATGGACCAGGACCATCCATTCATTAAGTTCTAGCACCTCCTACAGTTTGGGAATAAAATAGACACTCAATAAATTGATGCTCAATTGACAAATAAAGGAAGGAATGGGTCCGAAGACAAAGGGCTCAATAAAGACTTTTGTTCCTATGAATTCAACCCAGAGTAACACTAGAGCATTTGAATTCAACTGGAGGGTCCTTTAGTCAATCGTGGAAGAAATTACCATATTCTAAGAGTTGTAAGCTGAGAGAGAAAGATTTTTTTGAAGAAATATGAAAGGTAGTTTAATTTCCTAAGAGGCCAAGCCTTGAAAGCTTATCTATAAGAACTATATAATGTAAGATGATTCTGGATCATGAAGAAACTCAAGTGCAGTGAGAGCCGTGACAACATGGGGAATACACAGTAAGGACAACAGTAGTCCCGGAAGTGCTGTCCTGTGTGAGAAAAGAGAGTTTAGTGACCCTGTATGGAGGGAGAGGATACAGGGTGGGCAGAGTAGGGAGGGGGGGAAGTTGGGATCCAAACTGCAATATTGAAATATCAGAGGAGTGTTATGGTCATATTCATAAACTTCCCTATATGTATCCTAAGGAAAACTTTTTTTTTCCTTTAACGAGCTTTTTAAAGGTAATATACACAAGGTAAAAATTCATATAGTAGCAAAACAAGTTATTCAATGAAATTAAATCTATGTCTTCGCTAGGCCTCCATTATTCTTCCCCAGAAGAAGACCACTTTTAACAGTTTGTAGGGTTTTTTTCCAGAATCTCAAGTATATCATATGCATATCTCACATGAAAAAAAATATATATAGCTGGTACCAAGATATTATCTACACCTCTCTATTTTATAGGTACATGATTTTTGTGATTTGAAAAGGTTTGACATGAGATTTGCCCTGTGAAAAATTAATGTGCCTGGTCCAATGGGACATTATTTTTTAAATATACATCATGGTATTTCCTACCCTGGTTCCATTCAAGGTATTTAATCTGTCCCCTGTTTATGTGTATTTAATTTGTTTGTAGTCTACGAGTATAGAAAACAATGCTGCCGTGAAAGTCCTTGTGCATATGTTTGCCTGCCAGAGTCCAGCAGAGTGTGGGTGGTGCCTCGAAAATCTTACCTGGAAGGAGTTTAATGGAGGAGCTATGAACACAGGTGCTGGTGAGATAAACGGCCTCCAAACTAAGTGGTTGAGTCCTTGGGGACTAGCAAGAGAAGACTTCACCTCTCCCAGGTATCAGGGGACAAGGAAAGGACAAGTGTTACTAGAAGCCAATGAGCCCACGGCTGGGAGAGAAGCCACCTAACAGGAGATGTGGCCATAGACTGAGGAATAAGCCACTGCCAAAATTCCAGAGTTCAGAGTACATATAATGACTGCTTTTCTTTTGCTCTCTGGCTACCTATTAGTATACCTGCCAACTATGGATGGAAGCCAGACGACAAGAAAGCCTCAACGATGCAGTCCATAGACGTGAGCTTACTGGCAGGCATAGGATGATCAAAAATATATCTGCAAGGATGAATGGAGGATTAGCAGTCCCTGGCTTAATATTGTTTGACTTCTAGTTATTGGACCTTACAATGGTGTGAAAATGATAGCATTGTTTACAAATTGTACTTTGAATAACACCTGGCTGGCTCAGTCGTGTAAGCATCTGACTTAGTTCATGTCAAGATCTCAAGGCTCCTGAGTTCAAGCCTGCCTCAGGCTATGCTGACAACTTGCATCCTGGGGCTGACTTGAGATTCTGTGTGTGTGTGTCTCTCTCTCTGTCCCTCCCCTGCTCACGCTCTTTCTGTCTCTCTTTCTCTCCAAAACTTGAAATAACATTAAACATTTTCAAGGATAAATTGTACTTCAAATTGAAGTTTTTGACCTCTCCCAGTGGTAATGAGAGGCGATACGACCCTCTCCTGTGATGCCTGGCAGAGCAGGCAGCCACAGCTCCCAGTCCACCACATGATCATTATGGTGAACAATCTATCTGCTTACAGCTATTCTATACTCACAGAATCGTTGTGTTTATGCTTCCAACACAGTATTCACTGAAATACATGAGAGAGTTAAACTTTAATGTAACATAGGCTGTGTGTTAGATGATGTCTCATAATTTCAGCTCATGCAACTATTTTGAACACACAAAATAGAGGCTAGACTAAACTATGATATTCAGCACATTATGTGTGTTAAATGCATTTTTGGCTTAGAATAACTTCCACTCACCCTGGTTTTATCTAGAGGTGACTCCATCCTAAATCAAGGAAGATTTGTAATGTAAAAATCTTGGGAAATTTCCTAGAACTGGAATTGTGGTATCAGTAGGACAGAAAGAACCTCTTCCACATCCATTCCTTCCCTAGCAGCCCAAGCAATATAAGAGGAAGTGTCATGTGCAGGTTCTGAGAAAGTTGAGACAGCTGTGGGCCTTGTGTCCTTTATTTTTTCTTTGATGTCATTCACATGCTGCCTTGGATCCTGAACTCTAGGGCCAAACCGTTTGGATGGAAAGTGAACTGAGATTCTTCCAGCAAGAGCTGGTAGGAATTAGATTTCTATGCACTTCATAGAATACAGCTGCCCAATCAGACTTGAGCTGTATACCTCCAACGTTCATTTACTTGGGAGAGAAATCCACTTTTACCCTGTTAAAACCATAGTTCTTCCTTGTTCTGTGTCGTAGGGAAAAACCCAACCCTCATGAAGGTATACGGATAACAGGTATAAATATGTTGAGTTTTATGGATATTGTCAAGTTTGGTATTTTAAACGGAATTTTTAATACTGAGTTTGAATTCAGCTACTCCATTCACAGCACATGTCTTAATCTTCTTGTGCCTCTGATTTCTCAGAGGGGTAGTAATATAAAGCACTTCATTTGGTTGTTATGAGGAATAATTAAATTAAAATATGTGAAATAGATCAGTGTCTGTCCAACATGCCAAACACTCAATAAATGTTATTACTGTTATTTTTACCATTATCATCTTAAACTGTCTTCCAAAGAAGAGGTCCCAGTTCGCCAATTACAATTCTGAAATGCCTCTTTCCTCTTCCGTTTTCTATAGTGTGCATTACCAATGTTTTTGTCCAATAGAAGAGTAGTAGTATTTCATTTTTATTTCCAATTGCTTTCTAAAATTGTGGTGGTACGTCTTTACAGTTTTTAAAAGTCATTTATGCTTGTTTTCTGGTGAACTTCCTTTTTCTTTCCTCTATTCCTTCTATTGGATTTTTGTTTTGTTTAACAGTGTGGCTTAAAAAAAAGCAATACAAACATTATGGAAATTTGTCTTCTGTGTTTCTGTTGGTGGTGCAAATATTTCGAATAATTTTCATTTGCCTTTATTTTATTTTTTTAATTTTTTTAACTTAATGTTTATTTATTTTGTGAGAGAGAGAGAGTGCGAGCAGGGAAGGAGAAGAGAGAGAGGGAGACACAGAATCTGAAACAGACTCCTGACTCTGAGATTTCAGCAAAGAGCTAGATGCAGGGTTCCAACCCACAAACCATGAGATTGTGACTGAGTCGAATTTGGACGCTTAACCTACCAAGCCACCCAGGCACCTCACTTTATTTTTTCTTTTCCTTTTTTTTTTTGTTTGGCTTTGTTTTTTCTTTACAAAATTAAAAAAATATATGTTCAATATAATAAAAATGATCCTTCTCTACTATCGTTACATCTGAGCTTAATGTCCACCCCTATTTTAGAAAGATCATTGTCATTCTGGATTATAAGAATAATTCCCCCATATTTTCTCCTAGGACTTCATAGATTGACTTACATAAAAAAATATCTTCTCCATTTGTAATAAAGCTGGGGAAGGCAGTGAGATAAGATTTAAAGTGATTCTGCAGATGACTGTGTTTGAGCGTTGGCAAAAATGAATGCTTTGACACATAAATCTTACCTAAGAAAGTTATATTTTCCTTTGATCCACATAAAAGATACTTCTTAAACAAAGCATGTGGGAAGCCATCCTCCTTGCAGGTATGGGGTAAGCTTGCCTCCTGGGGTTTTGTGTTTTTTTGTTTGTTTGTTTGTTTGTTTGTTTGTTTGTTGTTTGTTTTGTTGTGTTTTACTCTTAGGGGGAAACGCATAGGTTGTTTATAATGAAATTTTGTATTTCCAGGTTAAGGTGCTGCCAGGTTGAGCATACTAATTTACCAGTTTATAAGACTGCCTCTCACACATCGCTTCCTGGTGGTAGGCAAGATTTCTTTCTCTGCAACCAGGGCCATACTGCCACTTGTTCACAGGTTAAGTAATGATGCCAAGACATTTTTATGCCTATGCTAATAATGACCCACCTGTGGACAAGTGCAGGCAGATACTGCCGACCTTTTAAGGCCAAGGAGGGATTGAGCCCACAGCCTTCCACTGGGCTCCACCATTGTTTCTGCTCTCTCTGTTGTATGTCAGTTGTTATCATCACGTTTGAGAACACACGCTCTAGAGTAAAACTATCTGACTGTGTACTTCCATCTTGAGCTATAGGGAAACAAATAAAGTCCCCTTACCTTTTTTGTTCTTTGCTTTCTCTTTTGTGAAACGGGCATTATCACAGTGTGGAAATTCAATAATTAAATAAATAAATACGTAAGTGCTTAAAATTTCTTAGAAACAAACGCTCAGTAAATATTAAGAAGGCTTTTCCCAATAGAGAATAGAAAAATAACTTTCTTGTTTTCTCCTAGGATTTTATAGATGCATTTTTATAAGAAAACATATAACATTAATAATATGACATAATGCAAATTAAGACATTTATACGAAAAGTATTGAAACTTCATGAACAGTATCATTGTTACTATTATTCGAACAATGCATTTGCTTTGAAAGGTTCACTTAGTTATATACTAAATTTGCATATGCTTTGAACCTACTTCTGGATTCTCTATGACGTTTCATTCATTCAGCTGAACCACATTTGCTTTATAACATAATTTATTATCTGGTAGAACTCGCCTAATTCATATGCTACCTTTCCAGAAAAATTTTTCTGGATCAGCTTGAATATTGATATTTATACAAAAATCTTAGAACCAGCTGATCTGATTTAAAAAAATCCATATTTTATTGGGCTTGCAACAAATTTACATAGTAAGTTAGAGATAGTCGGCATTCTTACAATAATAACTTTTCCTGTTCCAACACAAGGAATGTTTATATTTAAGCTTTTTTTTTTTTTTTTTTAATATCTCTCACATGAGTTTAAAGTTTTCTGAAAGGCTTATTTATATACTTCTTTCATGTTTTTTGTTAATTCCTCCCTTCCTTCCTTCCTTCCTTCCTTCCTTCCTTCCTTCCTTCCTTCCTTCCTTCCTTCCTTCCTTCCTTCCTTCCTTCCTTCCTTCCTTCCTTCCTTCCACCTCCTTCTCCTTTTACTTCTGTCATGGCAAATGGCGCCAATTCTCTGACTATATTTCTAATTATTTCTTGTTTGTATGAGAGAATGCTAAATTGTTACCTTGTGAGCCTGGATCATGTAATTTCATCAGGAAGACTCATGAAAAATCCGATCTCCCTTCCTTCATCGCAGTTATGTATAATTGACACTTCTTGCAAGGAGATAAACAGAGCCAAGGGAATTTCAGTCTTAGAAGAGAAGCCCCTGAGGTGAGAGTAGCCTGAGAGAGCAATTGAAGAGGGAACAAATGTGACCCAGAAAGGAGGTCACTGAACAATGTGATTGGGATAACACCCAAAAAGCAGGTTGATTAGGAATAGCACCAAAAATAATTGTCAGATATGATCAAAGCTGTACAAGGGCAACTGAAAGTGTTAGATGTTTTCCTTAAATACAAAAACTTTTGCATTTAACCAAGAAATTAAAAAGTTAACCAAGTTACCAAGTCAGTAAAATTAAACTTCTTTTCTTGTAAACAGAAAATTCAAGGAAACCAAATTATTAAAGTAAAACATGGTAACATTATAGAGCTTTTGGTTATTAAAAACTCCTATGTACATATGCCAATAAAACAGACAATGAATGTTTTGGACACAATGTAAAGGACTACAACTGGTTTAAGAAAAAGCAGTAAGAGAATGAAAGCAATGCAAGTCATTTCTTTGAAAAACTAGCATAACCCCATAACTCTAACACTGGAGCAAATGAGCAAGACTTGGGGACCAGCTAGCCTGGCTGAGAGGTTTCTTGCCAACACTTACTTAGTTCTTACTCATACCAGGTGAGGTTCTGAACATTTCACAAGTACTTCCTGTCATTCTCCTTAGGGCCCTATGAGTGAGGGTTTACTATTAACCTCCTTTTACACATCAGCAAAGTGAAGAAGTTCACAGGTTAAGGAACTTGTCTGCTCGCAAGGTCAACACAGGTGGCATGTGATGGAACTGAGAGGTGGCATGAAATAGTGTCCTCTAGTGCCAACTCACCCAAGTTGACATCCTGTCTCACCAGTACTAGGTGTATGATCTTCGGCACAGATTTTTTTAATGCTTTTGTGCTTTCGTTCTCATATATGTAAGACCAAGAGATGAATATAATGATCATAAAAAGAGTTTAAAACAATATCTGAAACATAGCAAACACCCCTTATATAGAATCTTATTATTACTGTTATTATTATTATTATTATTATTATTATTATTATTATTATTATTATCATTAAAACAGGACGGGACAGAGAATACCTAAAAAGATATAATAACACATATGGAAACAATGAATTTCCTGATACCTAAAATATCAGAAAATCCAGTGATTTAATTAGGTGGTCTAAAGTGTTTTTTTTTTCTTTTTCTTATAAATTGAATTTATTTTTAAATATTTTATGGTTTTGAAACAATATGTTATTTCTTTCTGAGAGAATGCAAACAGGATCAGAGAGAGAGGAATAGCATATCTGAAGTGGGCGTGATGCCTACAGCACTGAGCCCAATGTAGGGCTTCAACCCACGAACTGCAAGATCATGACCTGAGCCAAAGTTGGATGGGCAACCAACTGAGCCACCAGGATGCCCCTATTTTTTTTCACATATAGTGTTATATTAGTTTCAGAGTACAATATAATGATTCAGCAATTCCTTACAATACCCAGTACTCATGGCAACAAGTGCACTCCTTAATCCCCATCACATATTTCACTCACTACATCTGAACCCCCCCACACACACACTGGTAACCAGCATGTTGTTATCTATAAATAAGTGTATGTTTCTTGATTTATCTATTACTCTGTTTCCCCAACATTTGATCATTTGTTTAGTTTCTTAAATTTCACATATGAATGAAGTCATATGGTATCTGTCTGTCTCTGACCGACTTATTTTGCCTAGCATTATATTCCCTAGCTCCATTCATGTTGTTGCAGATGGCAAGATTTCATTATTTTACATGGCTGAGTATAATTTCCCTGTGTGTTGGTATTATACAGAATATACCACATCATATAATTATGTGTATATAATACCACATTATAATACCACATCATGCATACATACTAAATCTTTATCCATTCATCATTTGATGGACACGTGGCTTTCCCATAATGCTGCCAAAATTATCAGGGTTCTTGTCTCTCTTTGAATTATCGTTTCTGGATTCTTTGGGTAAATACACAGTAGTGTGATTGCTGCAGTTATAGTTTTCACGTTCTGAGGAACCCACTATGTTTTCCACAGTGACTGCACCAGTTTGCATTCCTATCAACAGTGCAAAAGTTCTTTTTCCATATCCTCCTCAACACCTGTTGTTCATTGTGTTGCTGATTTTAGCTATTCCAAAGAGTGTGAGGTGGTATCTCATTGTCCTTTTGACTTGCAATTTCCTGATGGTAAGTGATGATAAACATCTTTTCAAGTGTCTGTTGGCCATCTGGATGTCTTCATGGAGGAGTGTCTGTTAAGGTCTTCTGCCCATTTTGTAATTGGATAATTTCGTTTTTCAGTATTGAGTTTTTGTAAGTTCTTTATTTAGAGGATACTAATCCATTACTGGATATGTCATTTGCAAATAGCTTCTCCCATTCTGTAGGTTGCCCTTCATTTTTGTGGAGTTTTTCCTTAGCTGTGCAGAAGCTTTTTATTTGGATGCAATCCCAATAGTTTATTTTGCTTTTGTTTTTGTATTTTTGCTTTTGTCTCAGGAGATATACCTAGAAAACGTTTCTTTGGCTAGTGTCAAAAAATTACTGCCTGTGTTCTCTTCTAGGATTTTTATCTCTAATCCATTTTGGATTTATTTTCATGTGTTTTGTAAGAAAGTGGTCCAGTTTCGTTCTTTTCCACATTTCTGTTCAGTTTTCCAACACCATTTGCTAAAGAGAATACCTTTTTCCCATTTTATATGCTTTCTTGCTCTGTCAAAGATGAATAGACCAGATACTTGTGGGTTTATTTCTAGGTATTCTGTTCTGGTCCATTGGTCTACGTTCCAATTTGTGCCAGTACCATGCAGTTTTGATAACTACAGCTTTGCAGTATAACTTGATATCTGGAGTTTGTGATGCCTCCAGTGTTTCTTTGTTTGTCTGTCTGTTTGTTTGCTTGTTTGTTTGTTTGTTTGTTTGCTTGCTTAAGATTGCTTTGCTCTTCAGGTTCTTTGGTGGTCCCATATAACGTTTAGGACTGTTTGTTCTAGTTCTGTGAGAAATGCCGTTGGTGTTTTCATCGGGGTTACATTAAATATGTAGATCGCTTTGGTAACATAGACATTTTGACATTATTTGCCCTTTCAATCCATGAGCATGGAATTATCCATTTCTTGGTGTTGACTTCAGTTTCTTTCAACCTTATTTAATAGGTTTCAGAGTATAGGTTATCCACCTCTTTGTATATGTTTACCCCTAGATATCTTATATTTTTGGTCCAATTATAAATGGGATTGTTTTCTTAATCTGTCTTTCTGCGGCTTCATTATTAGTGTATACAAATGCAAGAGATTTCTATATGTTGATTGTACCCTATGACTTTACTGAATTCGTTCTTCAGTTCTCACACTTTTGTCCGTGGAATCTTTCAGGTTTTCTACAGTAGAGTATCATGTCCTCTATAAATCGAGAACATTTTTCTTCTTCTTTATTGATTCCATTGTCTTTTACTTCTTTTTAGTGTCTAATCGCTGTGGCTAGGAGTTCTAGTACTGTGCTGAATAAAAAAGTGGTGGGAGTGGACATCCTAGTCTTGTTCCTAAGCTTATGGGAAAAGCTTTCAGGTTTTCCCCATTCAAAAAGATTTTAGCTATGAGTTTTTCATAGATGGCCTTTATTATGTTGAGGTATTTTTCCTCTAAACCTAATTTGCCGAGGGTGATTATCATGAATGGATGTTGTAGTTCTTCAAATGCTTTTCCTGCATCTGTTGAAACGATAATGTGGCTCTTCTCCTTTATCTCATTGGTGTACTGTAACGTGTTAATTGATTTGTGAATATTGGACTATCCTTGCAAACTAGGAATAAATCTACCTCAATTGCGGTGAATACTTTTTTTTTTTTATTTAATTTTTTTTCAACGTTTTTATTTATTTTTGGGACAGAGAGAGACAGACCATGAACGGGGGAGGGGCAGAGAGAGAGGGAGACACAGAATCAGAAACAGGCTCCAGGCTCTGAGCCATCAGCCCAGAGCCCGACGTGGGGCTCGAACTCACGGACCGCGAGATCGTGACCCGGCTGATGTCGGACGCCTAACCGACTGCGCCACCCAGGCGCCCCTGAATACTTTTTTTTAAATGTATTATTAGAGTCAGTGTGCAAGAATTTTCTTGAGAATATTTGCATCTATGTTCATTAAACATATGGGCTTGTCCTTCTTTTTCTTAGTGGAGTAGTTTTCAGATTTTGATATCAAGTTAATGCTGGTCTCATTGAATGAAGTTGCAATTCCTTTGAGAAGAACAGGGAGTAACTCTTCTTTAAGTTTATAGTAGAATTATTCTGATCCTGGACTTTGGTTTCTTCAGAGCTTTTGGATTAGTAATTCACGATTGAGATTCTATCTCACCGTCACTGTGCCCCACCTCTGTACTCTCTCTCTCTCTCTCTCTCTCTCTCTCTCTCTCTCTCGTCTCTTTCTCTCTCTCTTTCAATAACTTTTAAAAAGATAAGTTGAGACATTTTAAAATCAAATAAAATATCATCAATTTGGGCAATATTGTCAGATGGAATGAATTTGAGAGGCTTTTTAATATTGACTTCAAACTTGTCATCCCAATTTTCAATCAATAAAAATTTGAGAAGTGTTGCAAGATTGAAAATCAAATCATATTTTGAAGGAGTTTTAAAAAATCATATAATACAGCATAACAAATTTGAGAATGAATGTTGAAAATAAAATTGTGAACAAAACAAAATACCTAATTTTGTCATCAACCAAATTGATCACACGCTCACACCAACAAGACTCTTGAAGGAGTCCCAGTACTGATGCCCTTGTGTGAACTTCGCTGTTTCTGAAATGACCTCAGTTTACAAATGGATGGCCCAGATTGCAAGCCAACAAAGGGGAGGTTCACGGGGAGGTGGGGCTCTTAAAGGCCACGGACACGCCATCCTCTCCCATGTGCCCGCTGCCCTCTCATCATCAACCGTGATGAGTCGGGTGCTGTTCTTCCTCTGGGTCCACAGGTTTATGCCGTGTGTCCAATACCCCACGTGAGACTTGTGAGAAGACTCCCAAGGGCAAACACCAGCAGGCCCTCAGGGAGGTCGCCTCGTCCCAGGCAGCCTGCGTTCCTTGGCCCGAGTGCCTGGACAAAGGCTGCCTCAGCCACATAGGGAACGATGGACTTGTGCAGCCTTAGCATTCTGTGCAGAGGTCCCGGGCAGGCCTGGATGTTAGAAAGGACTGGGACGAGCCTCACCTGGGAAGAGGTGAGTGCTGGGGTACTCCTTACACAGCAGATGGCTGCTTGCTAGAGATGTCTGTGCTAGGGATGCGGCAAAAGCTCCACCGTGCTAGCAGTGCATTAGACAGAGTTCAGCCCTTTCCATCGCAGGCTCTTCTCTATCCCCAAGTTACATGGCCCCCAGCACAGCGTGCCTGGACTGACATCCCCACACTAATCTTCCTGTCTCCCAAGCTGCCTAAGCCCCCCAGGATCCCCACTGCACAGCTCTGCAGTACAAGAGCCTTCCCTGCAGTGGCTCTATTCCAGAGAAGGTGTTGGCAGTCCCAATGCATGGAGGCTTCTTTGCCCTCCCCAATGTTTCGGAAACACAAGTCGCATCATGCGGCCCCAGCCCGAGACATGAACTGTGGCTGCTACCGAGGAGGAAACAGGAAGTGAGTGCACGGCCCCCTCCCCAGACCCAGTCAGTGAAGACCTGAGGGCAATGGCTGGCAACTCGCTCCCCCCTTCCTCCCAGAGCCCGAATGTCTAGGGGGCGCATGCACATGGTGCTGTACCCCCGATGCCTCCAGGTGGCTATCGCTATGCTGCTGCCACCTAGGAGGCCTTTGTGGTGAGAGGTGCGCCTGTGGCTTTGAGGCTGAGGGAGCTCCAAGCCCAGCCCAGGCTGCTTCACTGCCTTCAGGACCAATCATAGGGAGGGTGGTGTGCGTGGCTTTGGCGGTCCCGCCCCTAGGTCACCAGGAAACTGGGGCCAGCCTGTTGCCTAGGCAGGAAGGCTCTGGGCCCCATGCAGTGCAACTCCTCCCTGGGGCTTGCAGC
Source organism: Puma concolor (assembly GCF_028749965.1). Classification (NCBI taxonomy): domain Eukaryota; kingdom Metazoa; phylum Chordata; class Mammalia; order Carnivora; family Felidae; genus Puma; species Puma concolor. The sequence continues at coordinate 120,233 of NW_028240227.1, forward strand.
TGGCCCTCATTGCCCTCTGGGTGCCCTGTTTGGCTTCTGGCCATGCGAAAGTGACCTTTGCATTCCACGGTGTGCTGGGCACGCGGCTATCTACACACACAGGTAAAGGGAAACCTCCACGCTTTTCCCATTTACACCGCCACCTTTGTTCATTGTGCCCCTAGTCCGACAACTCCACGGAGCGGATCACCTTGGCTGTCCGGGAGACGCATTCCAGCTGTGCGCCTGCTGTCTGTGCCCCCTGGTTTTCCATCTGCTCAGCCTCCTTTGCATACTCTCTACATCCATCCTTGCTCCAAGGAGTCATGTATGTCATGACAGCAGTCTAGCAGTGCACTGGCTAGGGAAGGTCGGTGACAAGAGGTGTGTGACGTGGGGAGGACGCCACACTAGGGGAGGCTACGTAGCATGCGCGCTGCTCTTGCCTTTGGCCCCGATGCCTGGAAAGTGACACACTGGCAAGCACACACCGCCTCCCTCATGATCGGCTGCCCTTTCCTCCCGTGTGTGGCCGTGCACAGGAAAGACCCGTGACCATGGGCTCTGGGACTCCTGGAGCTTGTGCCTCTCTCACGGACAGCGGTCCCCTTCCTCCCACAGTGCTTGGCCATTTTCTCACAGGGACCCTCCCCAGGCCTTCGTTGGCCGTATGTCTGTTCATCCTGGTCCCATTTCCTTTCCCACTCACTTAGGCGGCAGGCTGCCATGAGCGTGGGCACTGACTCAAAACACTGTCCCCCTGTGCCACAGACAGCATGATTTCAAGGGCCTCCGAAAGGTATCAGGGGGTTGGGGTTGTAGCTTTGGGACATAAGTGAGGGACACGACCCAGGGTCTACATGAAGCCACGTTACCACTTTGGGGAACCAATAAGCTGCAGAAGGTGTGAAGTGAGGGCAGTGATGTGGTCTCCCTCCCTGTCAGGGCAGTGGTGATGTGGACTCCCTGCCTGTCTCCTTCAGACAGCAGCAGCTACACACACACACCACACAGAGACACTGCAGGATTGGAGGCTCGAGATGCATTGCCTGGCCAGGCAACACACTCATGCATTGCCTTTTCCCTTTGGTGGAATGCAGTGTTCCCCTCCCTCTTTATGGGACCAGGAGGCTGCCAGGCAGGCCGGGGATTCTAGGATTGCCAAACTGGTGTGCCGGGACCTCTGGCCAACATGTTGCTTCCGTGACACAGAAGAGGTTCCTCCAGACTCGCTGGACCACGTTAGGATACGTACGGGGTACAGAAATGCTCCAGGGTGGCTGTGATATATGAGGCAGCACACCACAGCTTCAGGTGACAGCAATGCATAGAAACGCAGGTGGATGGGGAGAGGCTGAACAGGTGGTAGGGGGCTGAGAGGGGGTGGCCACTGTGACAGACAGAGAGGCAAACATTTACCCAGAAAGGGAGAGAAACAGGTCCAGTGGTGAGCCCTCAAGCTGCCCTCAGCAGAGGATGTAGGGGGTGGGCAAGACAGGAAAGCAGGCCCAGACCCTGGTGCACCTGACTTATGCAACTCACTCCCTCCAGAGATATGTGTCCTGTCAAACTCCCATGCATCGCTGGGAGACCCCGTGGCAGGAACGTGGGAGCAAATCTGGGTCCCAGGTGCAGGGGCTGCCTGGGACAAGCAGGCAATGCCTTTCAGTTTTAACAACACCTACAACAATATTGGGGCCCAGGGGCCGGGCCCCAACTTCGCAAGGGGGCCTAGACCAGCCAGTCCTGTCTCTGCAGGGTCATCCAGGAGGATGTTCACCGAGACCCGTACCCTGGCTGGGACCACAAGGCCTTGCGATGATCCCCCTAGGCCGGTCCAGGAGCAGGACCAGACTTATGCTATCTGCTGCCTCCCTCCACTAATCCCCGCTTCCTTGCAGGGAACGTTGGTCCTCCTCCACTGGGCCATGGAAGGCCCAACCCCAACTTGACCCTGGCCTAGGCAACACAGGACGAGCAGACCCAGGCAAATCCAGGCTTTCCTCCTGTCATAAAAAGTGATCAGCTAGCTCCGTGTCGATACCAGGAGAGAAGGGATTGCACTCGCTGGACTTTGGCACTTGAGCCTCGCCCTTACCCACCAAGCCAGGAAAGCCCCCAGTCTCTTTCCTTCACTAGCCAACGGCCTACACACACTCACTCAGGCACAATGATGCACGGCCATGCGGCACATGGACACAGACACGCACGCGCTTCCAGCACAAACGCTAGGCCTCAGGCAAAAGTACTCACAGGCGCCAGCCACAATACACTCACAGACACTCTACTGGACCTCTGCACTCACGCATGCCCTCTGCCACATCCCACTCACGAGGCTAGCTCCTCCCCACGACCCACACTTGCTTTCCCCCCTCACACCCCACACGCATTTGTCCTGGGGCCCAAACCTGGCTGAAAACTAGGGCAGATTCAGGACTTCCATTGGGTCACGTGAACTTGCGTTGAGATGCCGAGGAAAGGGAGCCACAACTGATACCAACATTCCAGTACCAATGGCACTGGAACATGGCATGTGGAGAAACACCAGCCATGACTAGGTTCCCAGCCTCCTCGGCCCCTGCCCTTTCTTCACACCCTCTAAACACTGGGGAGTCCCTTGGGTTTCAGTACCTCCCAGCTGGCTGCAACCTACAGGGCAAGGGCCAAGGGACTGACCTTTCACAGTTCACATGTATACCCAGCTTGTGGTGGCTGCCTGGAGGCAGTCACGGCTTAGGAGGCCTGGATGTGCTCTGACCCCTGTTACTTACACGTCCCTTTGTGTGTTCCCTTGCAGCCCTGTGCCATCAGTAGCCTACTATGTCCATATGGACATGCACAGCACACGGAAACCCAGATGCACTGATACTGTCCAGGGACAGGACAGAGACAGAGAAAGAGAGATAGAGGTGGGGGAGGAAGAAAGCGTTCCCTAGAGAAAATGATCACAGGGACTCAGAGACAGACAGAGACCAGAGGGACATGGAAGGAGGCAGAGGAAGGAGTGTAAGTCACAACTAAGGATAGCCACAGAGGGGGAGTGTGCGTGTGGTGCCTAGGCGGGTGCGTGTACATGTGTATGAATGGGTGAAATTGTCTGGGACTGAGACAGGGGTGTGGCCACGATTCCTGGACTCTCTAACGCGCCTTCCAGCAGAATGGAGGCCCGGTATTCTCAGGAATCTCCGCGTTTTCCGGAACATGACTCATTTGCTTTGGTGCGCTAGCCCATCCTCAGGCTAGGAGGGCCATAGAGCACAAGGAGTGGGAACTTGAGGCATGCGGCTCCAGATAGTCTAGCCCAGCAGGTGGAGCGTCGAGGCCCAAGGTTTTTAAATGCCTGCTGCCTCCTTCTGGAGCCCACAAGCATTTGGGAAGCACGCCCATGGCCCCATGGCCCTTCGGACACTGCAGTGGCTTTGGCTGTGGCTGTGGTGGAGGTGGGGCAGAGGCAGGGCAGTGAACTTTTTGACCGTGGGTCCTTGGGGTGAAGGATCTCCAGACCAGACCCAGACAGTTGGCTTTGTTCAGGAACCATCAGCAGGAAGAAAAGTGGGCGTGGCTCCAGCATTTCAGCCCCTCCTCCCCTTCCCGGGTCTGGAGCCAGTTCTCTGCCTCCCCCTCCAGGGTGGTCTCCCTCTTTGGTCCATGTCCTTTTCCGCTTTGTCATCGACCACAACTGTCCTGTGGGATATCTCATATCGGAGAACTGGTGCTATAGATCTCACCTCTTTGGGGAGGAGCCAAGATGGCAGACAGCATGGAAGTTTCTTAAGTGTCTCGTGTGGATGAAATACAGCCAGACCAACACTAAACCATCCTACCCACCCAGGAAACTGACTGGAGGATTAGCACAGCAATCCGCATATCCTGAACCACAGTCTTCAACAGGTACGTGACATGGAGAAGTGAACTTGGAGAGCGAGGAGGCTCAGGAAGGGAGGTGCTTCTGTGCCCGGAGAGGCGAAGGAGACTGGGCAGGTGGAAATTTTACTAATTTTCTTTAATATTCTTCTACATTATTCTTTCCTTTCGTGTCTATATTCACAAATTCTATTTTACTCCCATATTCTCCTTTCAGTCTATTTCAGTGTTTTGGTTTTTCAAATTCTCACAACATTTTCCTTTGTAATATTTTTTACTTTCTAAATTTTTCTCCACTCCCGCTTTTTTTTCTCTCGTGTCAAACCCCTTTCAACACCCAGATGAAACATGCCTAGAATCTAGCATCATTCATTCCCTTTTTTACGTGTGTGTTTTTAATTTTTTACTTTTAACATTTTATACTTTGGATAGTTCATTTGAATTTTCTACCTCATGAGTTCCTTTTCTCCCTTCAAAATGACGAAAGGAAGGAATTCACCCAGAAAGAAAGAGCATGAAGCAACGAGAGCCAGGGATTCAACCAACACAGATACAAGCAAGATGTCTGAAGCAGCATTTAGAAACACGATGATAAGAATACTAGCTGCGGTCCAATGTAGATTACAGTCCCTTTGTGCAGAGAAAACATGAAGTAAAACCTGGCCAGAATGAAATTAAAAATGATATAACTGAGCTGCAATGATGGATGGATGCAGCGGTGTCAAGGATGGATGAGACAGAACAGAGAATCAGCGATACGGAGGACAAACTGATGGAGAATATGGAAGCAGGAAAATCGAGGGAGATTAATGAAAAGAGCACGGTTGAACAATTAGAGAAATCAGGACTCATGCAGAAGGAACAACATCAGAACCATAGGGGTCCCGAAGAGGGAGAGAGAGAAATAGGGGCAGCAGGGGTATGTGAGCAAATCATAGTGGAAATTTTTGCTAACCTGGGGAAAGACACAGCCATCAAAATCCAGGAAGCACCGAGGACCCCCATTAGATTCAACAAAAACTGACCCTCTACAAGGCAGCAAGGCATATCATATTCAAGCTCACGAAGTACTCAGGCAAAGAGAATCATGAAGGCAGCAAGGGGAAACAAGTCCCTAAACTACAAGAGAAGATAGATCAGGTTTGCCACAGACCTATCCAGAGAAACTTGGCAGGCCTGAAGGGAGGGGTAGGATTTGTTCAAAGTGCTGAATTAGAAATTTATGCAGCCAAGAATTCTTTATCCAACAAGGCTGTCATTCAAAATAGAAGGGGAGAGAAAAAGATTCCCAGACAAACAAAATTTAAAGGGGTTTGTGACCGCTGAATCACTCCTGCATGCAATTGTAAGGGGGGACACTCAGAGGGGAGAAATGATTATCTATCTATCTATCTATCTATCTATCTATCTATCTATCTATCTATCTATCTACCTACCTATCATCATCTATCATCTCTCCATGTATATGTATATGTAATTGTATATGTATATGTATATGTATATGTATATGTATACTTATAATTATATTTTTATTTTTATTTATTTATTTATTTATATTTATAGATAGAAATATATAATTAAATATATAGAGATATATAGATGTAGATGTAGATGTAGATGTAGATATAGATATAAAGATATATAGATTTTTTTTCTCCAACTCTTCAAAGAAGATAATGGCCATAAATTCATATCTTTCACTACTCACTTTAAATGCCTGGGTGGCGCAGTCGGTTAAGCCTCTGACTTCAGCCAGGTCACGATCTCGCGGTCCGTGAGTTCGAGCCCCGCGTCGGGCTCTGGGCTGATGGCTCAGAGCCTGGAGCCTGTTTCCGATTCTGTGTCTCCCTCTCTCTCTGCCCCTCCCCTGTTCATGCTCTGTCTCTCTCTGTCCCAAAAATAAATAAACGTTGAAAAAAATGTTTTAAAAAATAAATGTCAGTGGAGTCAATGCTCCAATCAAAAGACATAGGGGAACAGAATGGATGAGAGAACAAGCGCCATCGATATGCTGTTTACAAGACACCCACTTTAGTTGTAAACACAAGTTCAGAGTGAAAATAAGAGGATGGAGAATCATCTGTCATGCTAACCGTCAACAAAACAAAGCCAAAGCAGCCATACTTCTATGAGACACTCTAGACTTTAATGTAAAGACTGTGTCAAGTGATGCACAAGGGCATGATGTCATACTCAAGGGGTCTATCCACCAAGAAGACCTAGCAATTGAAAACATTTATGTGGCGTATTTGAGAGCAACCAAATACACAAATCAATTAATCACAAACATAAGGAAACTCATTCTTAGTCATGCCATCAGAGCGGGAGACTTCAACACCCCACTCGCTGCAATATACAGATCATCTAAACAAAAAATCCACAAGCAAACGGGGGCTTGGAATGACACACTGGACAAGATGGGCTTCACAGAGATCTTCAGAACATTACATAATAAAGCAGCAGAATATACTTTCTTCTCCAGTGCTCATGGAATATTCTCCTCTATAGATCATATCCTGGGGATAAAAGTCAACCCTAAGGAAGTACAAAGAGATCGAGGTCACACCGTGCATATTTTCAGACCACAACACTACAAGACTCGAAATCAACTACAAGAAACAACTTGGAAAGGTAACAAACACTGGCAGACTGAAGAACATCCTACTAAAGAATGAATGGGCAAACCGAGGGTTTAAAGAGGGTATAAAAAGTATATGCAAGTCAATGAAAATGTATACGGAAGTCAGTGATAACACCACAACCCAAAACCTCTGGGACCCACCAGAGTAGGTAATAAGAGGACCTATCTAGCAAGTCAGGTCTTCCTAAAGGAGAAAGAAAGATTTCAGAGACACAACCTCACTTTACGCCTTACGAGGCTGTGAAAAGAACACCCTATGAAACGCAGAACATTCAGAAGACAGGAAATAACAATGATTAGAGCGGAAATTAATGCTATGGAAACCAAAGTCAAACAAAACAAAAACAAAAACAACCTCAAACAAACAAACAAACAAACAAACAAACAAACCAAAATAGGAGAACAGATCAATGAGCCCAGAAGCTGCTTCTTTGAAGGAATTAACAAAATTGATAAGCCAGTCATCAGTTTGATGAAAAAGAAAAAGGAAAGGGCCCGAATAAATAAACTCAAGAATGAAAGAGGAGAGATCACAAGCAACACAGCAGAAAGGCAAACAATAATAAGAGAACATTAGAAGCAACTATTTGCCAATAAAATGGGCAATCTGGGAGAAATGGACAAATTCCTAGACACATGTACACTACCAAAGCTGAAAGAGGAAGAAGAGGAAAATTGGAACAGACCCATAGCCAGTAAAGAAATCAAATTACTAATCAAAAACCTGCCGAGGGAAGAAGACTGCAGGGCCAGATGGCTTTCCAGGGGAGTGCCAGCAAACATTTCAGGAAGCGTTAACACTTATTCTCTTGAAGCTGTTCCCAAAATAGAAATGGAAGGAAAACTTCCACACTCTTTCTATGAAGCCAGCGTTACCTTGATTCCAAAACCAGAAAGAGACCCCACTGAAAAGGAGAAGTATAGACCAATTTCCCTGATGCACATGGATGCCAAACTCCTCAACAAGATATTAGACACTCGGATCCAACAATACATTAAGATGTTATTCACCACGACCCAGTGGGATTTGTACCTGGGAGGCAGGGCTGGTTCAACATCCACAAAACAATTCACGTGATTCATCACATCAAAAAAAGAAAGGACGAGAACCACAGGATCCTCTCAATCGATGCAGACAGAGGGTTGACAAAATACAGCATCCTTTCCTGGTAAAAACCCGCAAGAAAGTAGGGATAGAAGGAGCACACATCGAGATCATAAAGCCACGTATGGACGACCCGACATTACTATCATCTCAATGAGCAAAAGCTCTCAGCTCAAGTCACGAAAGAGACAGGAATGTCCACCCTCTCCACTGTTATTCAACATAGTATTGGAAGTCTTAGCCTCAGCCTCTTCATCCTTCTGCTCCCCCTCTTCAGCTACTGCTCTACCAGCCCTGGCTCTACCTTGTCTCCTCCTTCTACCCTCTGCTCACGTCCTCCTCAATTTCCTCCCCCAGCTGCTCCTGCTCTTCGACTCGTGCTCCTCCTCTTGCTCCTCCTGGACTTCCTCCTCCTCCACTTCTTCCCTCGCCTGTACCCGATCATTCACTCTTCCTCCTCCTCCTCCTCCTCCCATAACTCCTCCCAATCCTCTTCCTCCATCTGATCCTCCACTTTCTCCTCCTCCTCCAACTCTTCCTCCTAGGCATCTTCCTCCTTCTCCAGGTCCTCTCCTGCTACTGCCCTTCCTGCCCTACCTCTGACTTTTGACCTCCTCTTCTTCCCTCTGCTCTCGTCCTCCTCAACTCCCTCCTCCAGCTGCCCCTGCTCCTTTGGCTCGTGATCCTCCTCTTCCTCGTGCTGGACATCATCCTCTTCCATTTGTCCTTCTCCTGTACCCCGTCATTCACTCCCTCTCCTCCTCCTCCACTTCTTCTTCTAACCCCTCCCAATCCTCTTCCTCCAGCTCCTCCCGCTCCTCCTCTTCCTCCTCGGTCTCTTCCTCCTTCTGCTCCTACATTTCTGCTCACTCTATTCCAACCCTGGCTCTACCTTTGCTCCTCATCCTCGTCCCTCTACTCTCGTCCTCCTCAACTTCCTCCCCAGCTGCTCCTCCTCCTTGGGCTCGTGCTCCTCCTCATCCTGGACATCCTCCTCCTCCACTTGTTCCCTCTCCTGCACCCAATCATTCACTCCTCTCCTCTTGCTCTAATGCCTCCCAATCCTCTTCCTCCAACTCCTCCTTATCCCCGTCCTCCTCCTCCTCCTCCTCCTGCTCCTTCTCCTCTTCCTCCAATGCTTCCTCTGGTCATCCTTATCTTCCCCAGGCACATCTTTGTCCCTTAAGACCATCACAATCTCCTCTAAGAATGGGAGTAAAAGCTCTCACACTGCCCCAAGCATCCACAATGAGCACCGGACCCTGAGGCATGGGCCCTCGCAAGCCATCGTGTCCTTGCAAAAGGAGCCTGTCAACCTTCCAGGCCTCCCGGGGAGACCTGGCAGTGGGAACCTGGGAGCAGCGACAGGGTCCCCGGTGCAGCGACACCCAAGGGACGATCGTATCGTGCTCTGTTGTTTCAACAACACCTATAGCAGTATCGTATCTAGAGGCCAAGCCCTAACGGGCCTCACATACGACCCCTGACCAGCCAGCCCTGTGTCGGCAGCGCCATCCAGGAGGAAGCTCACCGACACACATGCCATGCCTGGGACCCCAAGGCGCTTCGATCACCCCCTAGGCAGATAAGGTCAGGGCTAGGTTACTCCATGGGACCTGATGCATCCCTACAGTCATCCCCAGTTCCTTGTAGGACAGGTCAGACTTCCTCCACTGGGCCATGGGGTCTCCATGCTGTCAAGCTGGCAGCAGCCAACATATGAACAGCGGTACTGGGACACTGTCCAGCCTTTCCTCTCATGCTGGATGGTGGCCGTGTCTTTACCGAAAGCCCTGTATGGGGGCAAAGAGCTGTGGGGAAGGCAGGCAGGCGGGTAGCCAGGCACAGATGTTACCACGTGCTGTGATCCCGCAGGGTCACTGGGACTTCACTTCCATATGGCCCACATGCAAATGCTAGGGATGGGGCTTTGGGGGCAGTGTGGACGCCTTGCAGCTTCAGTGTCAAGGAACTGGGCACACACACCTGTGGGCACAGCCGGCAGCAGACTGGGACCAGTGTTCCTCCCTAGGCCCCTTTGACCCACCACCACCTGAGAAGAATACGGGGGGTGGGCTGAAAGGCTTTAGACTACCCAAAGTGCACACAGAGTGGGCCACGTGCTGCCCGCTGTGGTTTGGGGCGGGGCGGGTGGAGCACGGTCGGGATTCCTGACTCCAATGTGCACAGCATCCTCCGTCGACATGCAACCGCTGAGACACTGAGAAAGGAACCCAGTTCCCCATGTTACATGAGGCCAGGAGTCGACAAAGCCTGAGGCTAATCAGGGTCGCCAGCACAGGGACTGAGAGGCTCATGCTGGCACCACTTACGTGCAAGGGGAACAGAGTTCTGGGACACACCTTGACATGTCCGGAGCCCAGCTGCAGCGGCAGGGGTGATCTTGTGGGGCGGGGAGAGGTGTTGCTGGCAACAAACTGTCCCCTAAGAGAGCAGCTGGCAGACTCTTCACCTGCCCATCCACACAGGGATCCCCACACACCACACTTCTGCGGCACTCCAGGGGGACGCAAGTCACCTGAGTTCTAGGGTCCAAGCTCCTCCCTTTCCCTGGGCCTGGTGCACAGGAAGCAGAGAGGAGAGCCCCGAGGAAGAGCTGACTGGTGACAAAACATGGCACGTCTGCCTAGAGCAGAGAGTATTGCTGGACGCCTCCCTCCAGTGAATTATCTACGCCCTCTGCACACAACATAGCCTAACAGCTTGGGTTCCTTAGCTACTCTGTGCACAAGTTCTGGGCACAACCTTGTAGCCCCTCCATATTTGCTACTGTAGGCCACCAGGGCAATTCAACACACACACACACACACACACACACACACACACACACACACACACACACACACACTCACTCACTCACTCACTCACACACTCACTCTCACGTAGACACATACTAACACACACACAAGCACACTCACTTACACATGGTCCACTGGCCACTGGGCAAGGGTTTCCTCCCCTCGGTCCCCGTCTTGACCTTGCACCAATTTCCCTTTTGCATCCTGACTTGAGCCCCCTGGCAGAGCAACAGTTGCACCCATCGCAGCGATTACCATCAGGACTCAGGAGGGAAGGGACTGCACTCCTATATTCTGGCACCTGACCGTCCCACATAAGCACCTCATCCACCGAGACCCCTGTGTCTCCGCTTGTCTCGCCGGCGGCCTACACACCCACTCGTGCACACACAGAGACACACGGCTATGCAATCGCATGAATATATGCACACACACACTGCCGGCACCACCACGGATCTCAGGCCCAGTTTGCCACAGACGCCCACACACACTCACAGGAAATCACGCTGGGTCTCCACCCTCGCACGTACTCTCTCCATGAAATCCCACTCATAAGCCTCACTGCTGCCCACAACCCACACCTGCCTCTTGCCCTCACACATATCCCATCCTGAGCCACTGTCTCAGGACAGGGCTCGGGGTCAAAGGGACCCCGGGTGTGGGAGGCAGCAGTAAGGTATACTGGGATCGACTGTGAGAAGCCTGCCTTCTCCTGAGTTCTCCAGGGACATGGTTCCTTAGCTCTGATCCTCACTGGAAGTGTTGCTCACTGGATTCTCTCTCACCAAGGAGACGACACCCCTCTGGGACCAAGGATCCTGGCTGAATCTCCCCAAGTCCTGGACACACTGTACCAGCACCCAATGGACCAATTTGGTCCCGCTGTGCAATCCCCTTCCCTGCCTTTCGGCTCTGGCCTATTCAACATGTCTCCACATAACAGGTCTGTCTCTTCCTCCTCCTCCTTCCAGACTCTGCCTGCCCAGGAAGGCAGGCCTCTGTGCACATGGCAACACCTGCCCCACACCAGTACTGGATCTCCTCTGCACACACAGAATCATCCTGTCAGCGGCTAGGACAGTCACACTCAGGTCCCGTCCTCGTCACCCCTCCTTGGGTCCCCCATAAACACACACACACACACACACACACACACACACACACACACACACACACACACACACAGAAACAGAAGGGTTTTTAGCTTCCTGTATGTGTCCACATAAACATCGTGGCAACTCTTCAAGGCTGCCACATGTGATCACTTCCCCAATTGTCTCCGGGGCTCGTAGAAGACAGGAGACGCATCCACCATTCTCTTCCAGTGCTGCTCACGTCCTCCATTGTTTCTGCATGGGCAAACATAGAAGTTCTGTGCCTTTCACGCCCACACAGATGCAGAGCCCCTGACGCATATGGGCACATGCAGACACATTCGCGTACACGCACACACACGCACCCCCACGCAACAGACACCATGAGTGATACGGGATATTTGCAAATACATCCCAGATTGTATCACTCTTGTGCCTCACCCTTTTGTGATCCCTCTTGCTTTCTCACCCAGGGATTCATTTCCAGGCCCCAATGGCCTTGGACTAGTTCTAAGAATGGTTGTCAGGTTGCGGGAGGACATGGCGTGGTGGGGCACATGGAAGGAAGTGCAAGATTCTCACCACAGTGGCGCCTGGGGACAGGGCAGCTCCAGTCCCAAAGACTGGCAGGCAAATCCAAACTGAAGGAGCAGAGGGAAGCCCGGGATAAGGCAGACATCCACGGGGAGCATTTGTGGTGGAGAAGCATTGCTCCTCCCGAGTTGCTCTCCAAAGCCCTAGCCCACAGCACAACTGCATTTGGTTTGCAGGCATCGTCCCAATGTGTGTTTGCGGCTGAGTCCCTGCAGGTCCCTTGTCATCCTCCCACCCGCTCCCCATGCTACCTAGGTCCCAGTCTCGGCGGACCTTCCATTTCCAAGCCAATGTCTGGCCCACGTTCCCTTGCCCATACAACACACGTGTCAACACACCGCATACTGGCCTTCTCACCGACACGTGCACACGTCAGGTCACTGTCTTCTGGTCCCTTCCTCCCTCTGGTTGTACTGCAGGGGATTGGGCCACAGGTCCTCGATGATGATCTGGTAGGGGACACAGGCCGGCGCCACATTGGGCATAGTCCACTCTCTTCTCTGGCCGGGGGCCACCCACATCCCCACTGCTGATGAAGGCCTCAGGTGCCCCACCTCGGCAATCCTGTTTGTCCCTGGACAGCTGTGCTCACACAGCCAGTTGAACAAGTGAAGCTGGTGGGGTCATACCTGAGACTGGGAGCTCCATGTTCATAATCGCAGAACCACTGGACTGGAGTGGCACGTGATGCCCTGTAGCCTGCAGGAAGAGAGGTTTTGAGGAACTACCTGATGGCCTCTTCCCCACCCACCTCCCCCTCCCCCTCCCTCCTGCCCCTGATGCATGCTCATCAGCCCCCTGCCCTGCACCATCATGGGACCCACACCCTACCAGCAGAGCTAAGCTGATACTCCTTAATGATCACTGGGTTCCAGAAGTACTGGTTCTCCACAAAGAAAAACATCACTCTGCAGCGGTACTTGGGATGGCCCACTTCCTCCACCTGCGGTGAGCAATGGGACAGGACGGGCAAGTGTCCTCCCTCGGGGTCCTGACCTCTTTGCCTGGCTATGAGGGTGAGCACCTTTGCCTCTCCCTCTCCTGCCCAAATCCCGCACCCGACAGGACGGCCCCAAGCCACAGCCTCCCCAGTCTGACCTCCAAGTCGACCAGGTAGCTGAGCACGTCTTTGTCCTGGGCAACGATCATGGCCGACAACTGGGGGTGATTCAGAATCTGTGCTGGGTCAAGGAGCTGTGCCTTCACATGCTGTGGAAACAGACACAGCCCACCCCCCCAACCCACCCAGGCTAAGAGCAAGGGAGTATATCAGGGCATGTGCAGAAAGACCAGGAAACACTAGCCCCCACACTCCTCAGCCTCTGCAAATGCACCAGACCCCATCGACACTGGGCTGTCCGTTGGCTTCCTGTACCTCCCACGCTGTCTGCACACAGCAGGGAGAAACTCCACTGCCTGGACTCCTCACAGTTCCTTCATATACCTGGCCTGTGTGGGTTGCCAGCAGCCCATCATAGCTTGTGATGTTGGCATGTGCTCTGACCCCTCCTCACGGCTGGGTGTCTTGGCATATTCCCGTGAAGACCAATGTTGTCACCGGCCTTCTGAGTCCAGAAGGAATAACACGGCTTACAAGAAACCGACTGCACACTTACGATGCAAACATAGGGTGTGGGAGGGAGAAAGAGATCGAGAAGCAGGGACAAGGAAGGGAGAGGAGGGAAATGAAAGTAGACACAGTGACACAGCCAGTCAGGAGAGAAAGACATGGGTGGGACCCAGCCGGAGCCTGAGGACAGAGAGGGAAGCAGCGGTGGATATAGCAGGAGAGAATCGTGTGTGTGTGTGTGTGTGTGTGTGTGTGTGTGTGTGTGTGTGTGTGTGTGTGTGTGTGTGTGTGTGTGTCTGGGGAGGCAGATTGTACCCCGCTCGGTGTCGGTCTGAGTCGTCCCACTGTCTGGAACAGGGGGGTGGCATGGTTCCACTAAAGGCCATGAGTGTGTGTCTGAAATGCTCTCTTTTGACGGAACTGCTAGAAAACGTGCACAGCCTGTGAATGTGAAGGTGGGTGTGCGGCCTCTGTAACTCTCCCATTTGGCATCGAAACGTTTCCTTGCCTTATCTGCTATGAGTGAAGGCTGCTTTGTGCTACCCTAGCTCTGGTAGCATGGGGACACATGCCTCACGTCCACAAATAATGTTTGAGAGCAGCCTGCAGGCCAACGCTGGCGGAGACCTAGAGGAAGCAGGTCCAAGTCCCCAAGTCCCCCCATCCCCAACAACCGCCCCTGTCCAAGGCCTTACATTGGATCCCAGAACACACCAACCCAGGGCCAGGGAACACTGCCCAGCTCTCCTCCTTGGGGGCCATCGTCCCAAGGCACCTTGCTCTGAGGGCCCAGCCCTCCTGCACAACAGCCCCCGCCATCCCCCACCAGAACAAGGAAGGACACAGCCTGGGCCCAGAAGCCAGGGATGTCCTTGATGATGGCCCTTCTGTGATCCAGGTAAGAAATGTGCCTCCGAAGAATCCTGTGCTTCAGCCGCCATAAGGCCCTGGAATCTTGGGCATTCCCAGCGCTGATCTCCAGCTGAAGACGCTCCAGAACTGCCAGCGGGTCCTTGGCTGAAGCAGGACGCAGCACTGGCTCTTGCTGCTGCAGCTCCTGTGAGAGCTGGGGCCTCCACCTCTGCATCTGCCTCAGGCTTCTCCTCTTGCTCCGGATTCTCCTCCAGCTGCTGTCTCTCCTCCTCTACCTCCTCCTGCTCACGCATGTCCTCTGCTTCTGGCTTGGCTTCCTCAGAATTCTACTCTCCAGTCACCTCTTCCTCGGTCACCTCCCCGTCCTCTTCCTCCACCCCGATCACCACCTCAGCCGCCACCATTCCTTCATCCAATACCACCACCAATTCCTCCGCTGCGCTTGCCACCTGTATCTCACACCCGGTGTGGGTTTCTTGCACAGGATGGGCGCTTGCCACCCCTGAACCTGGGGACTGCGGGCAGCCCACGCCCTCCAGCGCCCCTACATTCCCGCGGGCCAGGGACTCTCGACATTTCTCATCCAGGACGATCAGGGACCAGGGTCGACCGGAATCACCGCTTTTTCCGGACCGCGACACGCTGACCATGACGTTCGGCACCGGCCCCAGTGTAGCTAGGGCAGCCTCAGGACAAGGACAGGGAAATGGCAGCAGGTGGACGGTGCCTTGGCCGCAAGGCCTTGAGCTCCCTGCTGCCTACCGCCACAGCCCGCCCAAGTTGGGTGCAGGCACACAGGCTCTGGGATTTCACGACTCCGCATTGGCTGTGGCTGCTGTGGAGGAGAGGCTGAGACAGAGGCAGTGAAGAGTGTGTGCATGCGGCCTGGGGGCGAAGTGGTTCCAGGGCAGGTCAGGCCCGCTGGCCAGGTTGGTGGAGCAATCAGTTGCAAGACAGCAAGACAGGGTGTTGGCCACCAGCTAACGCGCGCCAGCGGCCGGTCCGGGCTCTGGAGCAAGGGCCCAGCCGCCAGCCTGGACCCCGTTTGGCCGCATGTCCTCTTCAGTGCTGTCACCTTCCAGGCCTGACTCGCGAAGTCCCGTGTCACACAGTCTGTGTTCGCTTGTACACCCTTTCCCCAGAGGCCTCACTCCGGGCAGCAGAGCATTCAGCACAGGAATGTCCACAGCGTGATCCACTACCTGCTCCACCCCTTTGCCCCTTTTTCATGAAGCTGGGGCAAGCCTGGAGAAGTCCTTAGGTGTCGCGCCTACCGGGGCCACATGGCCGTCTGCACGGTTTCTCCTCCTTGGCCATCAGCCTGAGGGCAGCGGTAAGGTGGGTGCCCACCCAGAACCAGTGACACCCACTCTAGACCCACCCCACCGCCGTGTCCTTGCAAGAAAGCAGCTCAGTAGAACTCACTGCACTGCAATTCAGAGCAAACAACAACCCCCACAGCCCCATCTGCCACTGTTGCCCTACTGATCTCCGTACAGAGCATCAGGGAGATGGGGTAGTAGGATTTAGCAGTTTCCTCCAGTCCGGAAATCTAACCTTCCACTAAAAGGAGGACGACTCCAAGCAGGGCGCTTAGGGGCTCTTCACCGAGAATTACAAACTTGTCTGTGTCTGTCTCTGAGAAAGCCCCGTGCCTGTTGTCACTAGTACACATGAAAGTAGACGAGTTCCCTCCACATTTCCCAGGCGCCAACGAGAATTCTGAAGAAGCGTGCATGCAGACACAGAATGTCCACTGAAAGAGACACACAGGGAGACAGAGATATACAGGGAGAGAGAGAGACACATGCAAGCAAATGAAGGAAGGACGAGTGGACGGGAAGACCGGCCTAGAGAGGGAGAGTCACAGGGAGATTGGCGGGAGAGACAGGGAGGAGGAGCAAGACAAGAAGAGACAGAGGGTCACCTATTACAAGGAAGACAGGTGGAGACAGGGGGAGGCATTAGTGAGGGAGAGGAGGGATACAAAGACAAAGAGACCTGGAAGGGAAGTGGGAGGGAGGGGCAGGAAGAAGACAAGGGAGGGGGAGGCAAGGGGAGGGTAAGAGGAAGGACTGCAGGGGCAGCTGAGGCAGAGACAGGTGGGCTGATTCTGACGACAGGGCAACTGCAGTGTGCAGTTTCACCTGGTGAAGTTCACCTGTGTAATTTCCATAGAGACGAATGCTGTACAGTGGTCAGCCCTCAGCACAAATGACACCGTTCTCACCTGGATCTTAAGGGCAGTCTGGAACGATCCCTGAACTAGAAGGAAGCTGCAGTGAGGTCATTCTGGGTGAGGAAGAGGGCACCGCAGGGAAGAAAGCAAGGACCCGATCCCCACAGGGCTGCTGGAAGCCCTGTACTTACCAGGAGCAGACAGGAAATGGGATTGCCGGAAAGAGACCGCAGAGACCTAGGGACAGCATGTGCGGTAAGAAATCACGTCCCCAAGCTCGGCAAATTCAAGCAAAAGCAGAGGCTGCACATCCATGGAAGTCAATGCTTTCCGAGTGGAACCAATGAGGTTCTCACAGATGCCCAGGAAATGTGCTCCACTCTGAGGCCCCACACCTCTGGCAAGCTTCTCATCCAAAGTGACTCATCACAGAGAAAGGGTGCACCGTGAGCAAAAGAGCCAAGATCTCCTTCGCATCCCCGGACGCAGACAGGTGATCCGCCCAGTAATCTCAATCCAACATATGGTGATAAAGTTTACATTCCACAACAGTGATGGAGGAAACTCTCACCCGAGTGGAGGACAATGAGTGAGAACCGCATCCCAGGCTGTAAGGTAAGGACAGACGTCAAGCTGTATTGACAAGTCACGAGACCGTGACTCAAATGTCTGTACAGACACAGAGCGTCTGCACAAGCATGAGGGCTGGATAGTTGGAAGCAGGTAGCTCGATTTCTAAGTCTGGGCTGCCCATATGATATGAAAGGCTAACACGTGCAAGCAGAGCTATGCCCATGTGATGCGGATCACCTTCCTGAGGCGGTACTTTGTACCCTGTGGATGACCTGGGAGACCCATGCAGGCAGGCTCCTTGTGCACCTCTGCCACTGGGCACATATGTGGGAAACGTAGGGTCAAAGGGTTCCCCGTCGGACTTAGTGTGGCTCACCCTTCAGCGGGTGCATTGATCATCAGTGCAGAGAGCACTGGGCTCCCTGAAAGAGGCCAACCCCTGACAGAAACACAGTGGTGGTGACCCCTGCTTGATGGACTCCTGAGGAGATTAAAAGGAGTTAAAGGCATGCAGTCCACCAGAGAGTAGAGAGGTGTTAAGCAGGGGAGGGTGCGATGAGGAGGTGTCGGGCCTAGGGTGTGAAGAGGCAATCATGCCATGTGCATGAGTTCTGGAGATCTAACTTGCACAGGGCAGCCGTAAGGAACGCTTCACCGCATCGTCAGGGTGCTCAGAGCTAAGTGCTCTCACCACAAATATAGACGGTTTGCTGAGAAATGTCCCGGTGAAGGTGGCTGGACGGAGCGCTTGCACGTGAAGGATACGGGCACCTCCGTGACTGCCCGTTGTGTACCTCAATCACGCACTAGTCCTGGTGGACTAAGCTGAGCTCAGTACCTTGCAGTCAAAGGTGTCTGCATGGTTCCTGCAAACATGAATCAGACTCCCAGGTAGGAAGTAATGGACAAATGAGAGACCAGAACACACAGGAGGCACACGGAAACGAGACACACGCGGGAAGGGGGAAGTCTCTCCTAGCCAGGAACATGCCACATGGCAAAAGAGTAAGTGGGAAAACGTTGCTAGACCGCTTTTCACACTTTAACCCTGCATCTGCAACATGCAAGCCAGTGACATTTGAGCCCTAGGGTCCAAAGCATTTGAAAACAGAAGGACGGAAAATAGAGGTGCGACTTAATGCTCACAGCAAGGCAGCTGCATTTGGGGACATTAACTGGCTGGCAGTGAGTGCATGGCCAATCCTCTGACGAAGGTCCTAAGGGCACAGAAGGACTTCTGGCTCCGGGAACATATAAGAGAACACGAAGAAGCCCCTCCACCTGACAGCAGGACAACAATTGGATCTGTCAGTGGAAGAAAGGGGTTGAATTCAGAGGGAAACACACTCAAGTGCAGAAGCATACACCAAAGACAAGACAGGCCAGCAGAGCCGCAGCTGACACAACACGCAGGTGTGCAGAGACAAAGGAGGTTACACGGGTACAGCTGTGCCCACTTAGGCCAGTCAAGGAGGCATCACCAGAGAGGCGTTGGCACAGGCAAAGCCAGGAAAGGACACAGACACGCCAGGGCTCACTCAGGGAGACAGAGGAGCAGAGGCAATGCAAGACATTTCCTGTACACAGAGAACAACTGGACGATGCCGACAGGCCAATGAGGGACACGTGTGGTCCAGAGACATGGAAGTCAGAAGGCTCCTGAATTGCCGAGGGTGTCCCCTGTCGAGGGACAGCACTCTGGAGCCCACACACGCTTGTGTTGTGGTGGAAGAGACCGCTAGGCAGCACATACAGTTGTGCAGGGGATTTAGCCGCTCCTGGACACTGGGGCTCCCCAGGGAGTGCAGCGGCTACGGGAGGACACCCGGGGCTGCAGGGTGTGCAGCATGAGGGCTGTAATCCCTCGGACACAGAGCACCCAGGCCTCTGATCATGGACCCTGGACACAAGTGTCCACACTTGAGGGTTTGGCTCTGGGGGCCGTGAGGACATTCCACACCCACACCTTGCCCGTACCTTCTCTTTGGGACAGGCCGGGCGGAAAAATCACCCTGGCCCCTCAGCAGGTATTGGCGCGATATATGAACATGTGGGGGACCCTGTGTTCCCCTGTCCCGTAAAGTGTTCCTGCCTGGCAAGACCTATCAAGTAACGGCCTGCTTGTGCAGAAAGATGCCCCAAAGTGCCCAGCCTCATGACCACTGAGACCGTATTCCCACTGCAGAATCATTGGCCATACTTTCTTTGGATGTTCACACCCAAAGACACGGGCCAGCAGAGGGAGCTTTTCCAGGGTACCCCGACGTTTACACATTAAGCAGCTGTGTAAGACAGCTGCTTCTCCAGCCAGTGTGCAGACAGCAGCGAGAGAAAGACCTGCCTTCCCTTCTAGAGAGTGTGACAGGCTCAGCCCTGGAAGAGTTATGGCTTGGACGTACAGATCCCCAACTCCGCAGCATGCTGACACCCACTGACCATGTTGTCTGCATAGTGGTAAGGGCAAGAAGCCTCCATGCATTGGGACTGCCAACACCTTCTCTGGAATAGAGACACTGCAGAGAAGACACTTCTACTGCAGAGCTGTGCAGTGGGGATCCTGGGGGGCTTGGGCAACTTGGGAGACAGGAAGATTAATGTGGGGATGTCAGTCTCAGGCACGCTGTAATGCGGGCCGTGTAACTTGGGGATAGAGAAGAGCCTGCGATGGACAGGGCTGAACTCTGTCTATTGCAATGCTAGCACGGTGGAGCTTTTGCCGCATCCCTAGCACAGACATGTCTAGCAAGCAGCCATCTGCTGTGTAAGGAGTACCCCAGCACTCTCCTCTTCCCAGGTGAGGCTAGTCCCAGTCCTTTATACCATCCAGGCCTGCCCGGGACCTCTGCACAGAATGCTAAGGCTGCACAAGTCCATCGTTCCCTATGTGGCTGAGGCAGCCTTTGTCCAGGCACTGAGGCCAAGGAACGCAGGCCGCCCGGGATGAGGCGACCTCTCTGAGTGCCTGCTGGTGTTTTGCCCTTGGGAGTCTTCTCACAAGTCTCACATGGCGTGTTGGACACACGGCATAAGCCTGTGGACCCAGAGGAAGAACAGCATCCGACTCATCACGGCTGATAATGAGAGGGCAGCGCGCACACGGGAGAGGATGGCGTGTCCGTGGCCATTAAGAGCCCCACCTCCCCGCGACCCTCCCCTCTGTTGGCTTGCAATCTGGGCCACCCATTTGTAACCTGAGGTCATTTCAGAAACAGCGAAGTTCACACAAGGGCATCAGTACTAGGACACCTTCAGGAGTCTTGTAGGTGTGAGTGTGTGATCAAATTTGTTGATCAAAAAAATGGGTGTTTTGTTTTGTTCACAATTTTATTTTCAACATTCATTCTCAAATTTGTTATGCTTTAATATATGATTTTTAAAAAGCTCCTTCAAAACATGATTTGGTTTTCAATGTTGCAACACCTCTTAAATTTTCATTTATGGAAAATTGGGATAAGAAGTTTGTAGTCAATATTTGAAAGCTTCTCAAATTCATTCCATCTGACAATATTGCCCAAATTGCTGATATTTTATTTGATTTTAAAATGTCTCAACTTATCTTTTTAAAATTTATTTATTTTGAAAGAGAGAGAAATAAAGAGACATCGAGACAGAGAAAGAGACAGAGAGGGAGAGTTCAGAGGAGGGGCACAGAGGTGGTGAGATAAAATCTCAATCGTGAATTAGTAATCCAAAAGCTCTGAAGAAACAAAGTCCAGGACCAGATCAATTCTACTATAAACTTGAAGAAGAGTTACTCCCTGTTCTTCTCAAAGGAATTACAACTTCATTCTATGAGACCAGCATTAACTTGATATCAAAATCTGAAAACTAGTCCACTAAGAAAAAAAGGACAAGCCCATATGTTTAATGAACATAGACGCAAATATCCTCAAGAAAATACTTGCACACTGACTCTAATAATACTTTATTAAAAAAGTATTCACCACAATTGAGGGAGATTTTTTCCTGGTTTGCAAGTATAGTCCAATAGTCACAAATCAATTAACACGTTACAGTACACCAATGAGATAAAGGAGAAGAGCCACATTATCATTTCAACAGATGCAGGAAAAGCATTTGAAGAAGGACAACATCCATTCATGATAAACACCCTCGGCAAATTAGGTTTAGAGGAAAAATACCTCAACATAATAAAGGTCATCTATGAAAAACTCATAGCTAAAATCTTTTTGAATGGGGAAAACCTGAAAGCTTTTCCCATAAGCTTAGGAACAAGACAAGGATGTCCACTCCCACCACGTTTTTATTCAAAACAGTACTAGAATTCCTAGCCACAGCAATTAGACACAAAAAGAAGTAAAAGGCAATGGAATCAATAAAGAAGAAGAAAAATGTTCTCGACTTATAGAGGACATGATACTCTACTGTAGAAAACCTCAAAGATTCCACGGACAAAAGTGTGAGAACTGAAGAACGAATTCAGTAAAGTCATAGGGTACAATCAACATACAGAAATCTCTTGCATTTGTATACACTAATAATGAAGCCC
This sequence comes from Puma concolor, assembly GCF_028749965.1. NCBI lineage: Eukaryota > Metazoa > Chordata > Mammalia > Carnivora > Felidae > Puma > Puma concolor. The sequence continues at coordinate 142,034 of NW_028240227.1, forward strand.
CGGAAAGACAGATTAAGAAAACAATCCCATTTATAATTGGATCAAAAAAATAAGATATCTACGGGTAAACTCATACATAGAGGTGAATAAACTATACTCTGAAATCTATTGAATAAGGTTGAAAGAAACTGAGGTCAACACCAAGAAATGGATAATTCCATGCTCATGGATTGAAAGGGCAAATAATGTTAAAATGTCTATGTTACCAAAGCGATCTACATATGTAATGTAACCCCGATGAAAACACCAATGGCATTTCTCACAGAACTAGAACAAACAGTCCTAAACGTTATATGGGACCACCAAAGAACCTGAAGAGCAAAGCAATCTTAAGCAAGCAAACAAACAAACAAACAAACAAGCAAACAAACAGACAGACAAACAAAGAAACACTGGAGGCATCACAAACTCCAGATATCAAGTTATACTGCAAAGCTGTAGTTATCAAGACTGCATGGTACTGGCACAAATTGGAACGTAGACCAATGGAACAGAACAGAATACCTAGAAATAAACCCACAAGTATCTGGTCTATTCATCTTTGACAGAGCAAGAAAGCATATAAAATGGGAAAAAGGTATTCTCTTTAGCAAATGGTGTTGGAAAACTGAACAGAAATGTGGAAAAGAACGAAACTGGACCACTTTCTTACAAAACACATGAAAATAAATCCAAAATGGATTAGAGATAAAAATCCTAGAAGAGAACACAGGCAGTAATTTTTTGACATTAGCCAAAGAAAAGTTTTCTAGGTATATCTCCTGAGACAAAAGCAAAAATACAAAAACAAAAGCAAAATAAACTATTGGGATTGCATCCAAATAAAAAGCTTCTGCACAGCTAAGGAAAAACTCCACAAAAATGAAGGGCAACCTACAGAATGGGAGAAGCTATTTGCAAATGACATATCCAGTAATGGATTAGTATCCTCTATATAAAGAACTTACAAAACTCAATACTGAAAAACGAAATTATCCAATTACAAAATGGGCAGAAGACCTTAACAGACACTCCTCCATGAAGACATCCAGATGGCCAACAGACAGGTGAAAAGATGTTTATCATCACTTACCATCAGGAAATTGCAAGTCAAAAGGACAATGAGATACCACCTCACACTCTTTGGAATAGCTAAAATCAGCAACACAATGAACAACAGGTGTTGAAGAGGATATGGAAAAAGAACATTTGCACTGTTGATAGGAATGCAAACTGGTGCAGTCACGGTGGAAAACATAGTGGGTTCCTCAGAACGTGAAAACTACAACTGCAGCAATCACACTACTGTGTATTTACCCAAAGATTCCAGAAACGATTATTCAAAGAGAGACAAGAACCCTGATAATTTTGGCAGCATTATGGGAAAGCCACGTGTCCATCAAATGATGAATGGATACAGATTTGGTATGTATATATGATGTGGTATATAATGTGGTATGATACACACATAATTATATGATGTGGTATATTCTGTATAATAGCCACACACAGGGGAATAGTACTCAGCCACGTAAAATAATGAAATCTTGCCATCTGCAACAACATGAATGGAGCTAGGGAATATAATGCTAGGCAAAATAAGTCGGTCAGAGACAGACAGATACCATATGACTTCATTCATATGTGAAATTTAAGAAACTAAACAAATGATCAAATGTTGGGGAAACAGAGTAATAGACAAATCAAGAAACATACACTTATTTATAGAAAACAACATGCTGGTTATCAGTGTGTGTGTGTGGGGGGGTGCAGATGTAGTGAGTGAAATATGTGATGGGGATTAAGGAGTGCACTTGTTGCCATGAGTACTGGGTATTGTAAGGAATTGCTGAATCATTATATTGTACATCTGAAACTAATATAACACTATATGTGAAAAAAAAATAGGGGCATCCTGGTGGCTCAGTTGGTTGCCCATCCAACTTTGGCTCAGGTCATGATCTCGCAGTTCATGGATTCAAGCCCTACATTGGGCTCACTGCTGTAGCATCATGCCCACTTCAGATATGCTATTCCTCTCTCTCTGACCCTGCTTGCATTCTCTCAGAAAGAAATAAGATATTGTTTCAAAACCATAAAATATTTAAAAATAAATTCAATTTATAAGAAAAAGAAAAAAAAACACTTTAGACCACCTAATTAAATTACTGGATTTTCTGATATTTTAGGTATCAGGAAATTCATTTGTTTGCACATGTGTTATTATATCATTTTAGGTATTCTCTGTCCCGTCCTGTTTGAATAATAATAATAATAATAATAATAATAATAATAATAATAATAATAATAATAATAGCAGTAATAATAGGATTCTATATAAGGGGTGTTTGCTATGTTTCAGATCTTGTTCTAAACTCTTTAGATGATCATTATATTCATCTCTTGGTCTTACATATATGAGAACTAAAACACAAAAGCATTAAAAAAATCTGTGCCGATGATCATACACCTAGTACTGGTGAGACAGGATGTCAACTTGGGCGAGTTGGCACTAGAGGACACTATTTCATGCCACCTCTCAGTTCCATCACATGCCACCTGTGTTGACCTTGCGAGCAGACAAGTTCCTTAACCTGTGAACTTCTTCACTTTGCTGATGTGTAAAAGGAGGTTAATAGTAACCCCTCCCTCATAGGGCCCTAAGGAGAACGACATGAAGTACTTGTGAAATGTTCAGAACCTCACCGGTATGAGTAAGAACTAAGTAAGTGTTGGCAAGAAACCTCTCAGCCAGGCTAGCTGGTCCCCAAGTCTTACTCATTTGCTCCAGTGTTAGAGTTATGGGGTTATGCTAGTTTTTCAAAGAAATGACTTGCATCGCTTTAATTCTCTTGCTTCTTTTTCTTAAACCAGTTGTAGTCAGTTACATTGTGTCCAAAACATTCATTGTCTGTTTTATTAGCATATGTACATAGGAGTTTTTAATAACCAAAAGCTCTATAATGTTACCATGTTTTACTTTAATAATTTGGTTTCCTTGAATTTTCTGTTTACAAGAAAAAAAGTTTAATTTTACTGACTTGGTAACTTGGTTAACTTTTTAATTTCTTGGTTAAATACAAAAGTTTTTGTATTTAAGGAAAACATCTAACACTTTCAAGTTGCCCTTGTACAGCTTTGATCATATCTGACAATTACTTTTTGGTGCTATTCCTATTCAACCTGCTTTTTTGGGTGTTGTCCCAATCACATTGTTCAGTGAGCTCCTTTCTGGGTCACATTTGTTCCCTCTCCAATTGCTCTCTCAGGCTACTCTCACCTCAGGGGCTTCTCTTCTAAGACTGAAATTCTCTTGACTTTGTTTATCTCCTTCCAACAAGTGTCAATTATACATAACTGCGATGAAGGAAGGGAGATCAGATTTTTCATGAGTCCTCCTGATGATATTACATGATCCAGGCTCACAAGGTAACAATTTAGCATTTTCCCATACATACAAGAAATAATTAGAAATATGGTCAGAGAATTGGCGCCATTTGCCATAACAGAAGTAAAAGGAGGAGGAGGTGGAAGGCGGGAAGCCAGGAAGGCAGGAGGGCACGAAGGAAGGAAGGAAGGAAGGAACGAAGGAAGGAAGGAAGGAAGGAAGGAAGGAAGGAAGGAAGGAAGGAAGGAAGGAAGGAAGGAAGGAAGGAAGGAAGGATGAAGGAACGAAGGAACGAAGGGGGGAAAGAAGGAAGGAGGGAACTTAACAAGAAACATGAAAGAAGTATATAAATAAGCCTTTCAGAAAACTTTAAACTCATCTGAGAGATATTTTTTTAAAAAAAGCTTAAATATAAACATTCCCTCTGTTGGAATAGGAAAAGTTATTATTGTAAGAATGCCAACTAAATTACTATGGAAGTTTGTTGCAAGCCCAATAAAATATGGATTTTTAAAATCAGATCAGCTGGTTCTAAGATTTTTGTATAAATACCAAAATTCAAGCTGATTCAGAAAAATTTTTCTGAAAAGGAAGCATATGTATTAGGTGAGTTCTACCAGATAAAAAATTATGTTATAAAGCAAATGTGGTTCAGCTGAATGAATGAATCATCATAGAGAATCCAGAAGTAGGTTCAAAGCATATGCAAATTTAGTATATAACTAAGTGAAACTTTCAAAGCTAATGCATTGTTCGAATGATAGTAACAATGATACTATTCATGAAGTCAATACTTTTCGTATAAATGTCTTAATTTGCATTATGTCATATTATTATATGCTATAATATTGTTACCAATGTTATAAGTTTTCTTATAAAAATGCATCTATAAAATCCTAGGAGAAAACAAGAAAGTTATTTTTCTATTCTCTATTGGGAAAAGCCTTCTTAATATTTACTGAGCGTTTGTTTCTAAGAAATTTTAAGCACTTACGTATTTATTTATTTAATTATTGAATTTCCACACTGTGATAATGCCCGTTTCACAAAAGAGAAAGCAAAGAACAAAAAAGGTAAGGGGACTTTATTTGTTTCCCTATAGCTCAAGATGGAAGTACATAGTCAGATAATTTTACTCTAGAGCGTGTGTTCTCAAACGTGATGATAACAACTGACAAACACCAGAGAGAGCAGAAACAATGGTGGAACCCAGTGGAAGGCCATGGGCTCAAACCCCTCCCTGGCCTTAAAAGGTCGGCAGTATCTGCCTGCACTTGTCCACAGGTGGGTCATTGTTAGCATAGGCATAAAAATGTCTTGGCATCATTACTTAACCTGTGAACAAGTGGCAGTATGGCCCTGGTTGCAGACAAGGAAATTTTGCCTACCACCAGGGAGCGATGTGTGAGAGGCAGTCTTATAAACTGGGAAATTAGTTATGCTGTACCTGGCAGCACCTTAATCTGGAAATACAAAATTCCATTATAAACAACCTATGTGTTTCCCCCTAAGAGTAAAAAAAAAAAAAAAGAAAAGAAAAAGAAAAAAAAGAAACAAAAAAGCCCAGGAGGCAAGCTTACCCCATACGTGCAAGGAGGATGGTTTCCCACATGTTGTTTAAGAAGTGTCTTTTACGTGGATCAAAGGAAAATATAACTTTCTTAGGCAAGATTTAAGTGTCAAAGCATTCATTTTTGCCAACGCATCAACACAGTCATCTGTAGAATCACTTGAAATCTTATCTCACTGCCTTCCCCAGTTTTATTACAAATGGAGAAGATATTTTTTTATGTAAGTCAATCTATGAAGTCCTAGGAGAAAATATGGGGGAATTATTCTTATAATCCAGAATGACAATGATCTTTCTAAAATAGGGGTGGACATTAAGCTCAGATGTAACGATAGTAGAGAAGGATCATTTTTATTATATTGAACATATATTTTTTAATTTTGTAAAGAAAAAATAAAGACAAAAAAAAACAGGAAAAGAAAAAAAAAGTGAGTTGCCTGGGTGGCTTGGTAGGTTAAGCCTCCAAATTCGACTCAGGACACGATCTCTTGGTTTGTGGGTTTGAGCCCTGCATCTAGCTCTTTGCTGAAAGCTCAGAGTCGGGAGTCTGTTTCAGATTCTCTGTCTCCCTCTCTCTCTTCTCCTTCCCTGCTCTCTCTCTCTCTCTCTCTCTCTCACAAAATAAATAAACATTAAGTTAAAAAAATAAAAAAAAATCAAAAAAAGGCAAATGAAAATTAGTGGAAATATTTGCCCCACCAATAGAAACACAGAAGACAAATTTCCATAATGCTTATATTGCTTTTTTTTAAGCCACAGTGTAAAACAAGACAAAAATCCAATAGAAGGAATAGAGGAAAGAAAAAGGAAGTTCACCTGAAAACAAGCGTAAATGACTTTTAAAAACTGTAAAGACGTACCACCACAATTTTGGAAAGCAATTGCAAATAAAAATGAAATACTACTACTCTTCTATTGGACAAAAACATTGGTAATGCCCACTATAGATAAGGGAAGAGGAAAGAGGCATTTCAGAAATGTAATTGGCGAACTGTTACCTCTTCTTTGGAAGACAGTTTAACATGATAATGGTAAAAATAACACTAATAACATTTATTGAGTATTTGGCATGTTGGACAGACACTGATCTATTTCACATAGTTCAATTTAATTATTCCTTATAACAACCAAATGAAGTGCTTTATATTACTACCCCTCTGAGAAATCAGAGGCACAAGAAGATTAAGACATGTGCTGTGAATGGAGTAGCTGAATTCAAACTCAGTATTAAAAATTCAGTTTACAATACCAAACTTGACAATATCCATAAAAACTCAACATATTTATACCTGTTATCTGTACACCTTCATGAGGGTTAGGTTTTTCCCCACCACACAGAACAAGGAAGAACTATGGTTTTAACAGGGTAAAAGTGGATTTCTCTCCCAAATCAATGAACTTTGGAGGTATACAGTTCAAGTCTGATTCGGCAGCTGTATTCTATGAAGTGCATAGAAATCTATTTCCTACCAGCTCTTGCTGGAAGAATCTCAGTTCATTTTCCATCCAAACGGTTTGGCCATAGAGTTCAGGATCCAAGGCAGCATGTAAATGACATCAAAGAAAAAATAAAGGACACAAGACACACAGGTGTCTCAACTTTCTCAGAAGCTGCCACATGACACTTCCTCTTATATTGTTTTGGCTGTAAGGGAAGCTGGGGTATGTAGTCCTAATTCTGAGTGCCCGTCGGCACAGCTCAGCGCTGGTAATAACCTGCAAGGGAAGGAGGTGGAGGAATGGATGTGGAAGAGGTTCTTTCTGTCCTACTGATACCACAATTCCAGTTCTAAAAATTTCCCAAGATTTTTACATTACAAATCTTCCTTGATTTAGGATGGAGTCACCACTAGATAAAACCAGTGTGAGTGGAAATTATTCTAACCCAAAAATGCATGTAACACACGTAAAGTGCTGAATATCATAGTTTAGTCTAGCCTCTATTATGTGTGTTCAGAATAGTTGCATGAGCTGAAATTATGAGACATCATCTAACACACAGCCTATGTTCCATTAAAGTTTAACTGTCTCATGTATTTCAGTAAATACTGTGTTGAAAGCATAAACACAACAGTTGTGTGAGTACAGAATGGCTGTAAGCATATAGATTGTTCACCACCATGATCATGTGGTGGACTGGGAGCTGTGGCTGGCTGCTCTGCCAGGCATCACAGGAGAGGGTCGTATCGCCTCTCATTAGCACTGGGAGAGGTCAAAAAGTTAAATTTGAAATACAATTTATCTTCGAAAACGTTTAATGTTTATTCAAGTTTGGAGAGAAAGAGAGACAGAAAGAGTGCGAGCATGGAAGGGGCCGAGAGAGAGACACACACACACACAGAATCTCAAGTCAGCCCCAGGATGCAAGTTGTCAGCATAGCCTGAGGCAGGCTTGACTCACGAGCCATGAGATCTTGACATGAACTAAAGTCAGATGCTTACACCACTGAGCCAGCCAGGTGCTCTTCAAAGTACAATTTGTTAACAATGCTATCATTTTCACACCATTGTAAGGTCCAATAAATATAAGTCAAACAATATTAAGCCAGGGACTGCTAATCCTCCATTCATGCTTGAAGATATATTTTTGATCATCCTAGGCCTGCCAGTAAGCTAACCTCCATGGACTGCATCATTGAGGCTTTCTTGTCCTCTGGCTTCCATCCATAGTTGGCAGGTATACTAACAGGTAGCCAGAGAGCAAAAGAAAAGCAGTCATTATATGTACTCTGAACTCTGGAATTTTGGCAGTGGCCTATTCCTCAGTCTATGGCCACATCTCCTGTTAGGTGGCTTCTCTCCCAGCCATGGGCTCATTGGCTTCTAGTAACACTTGTCCTTTCCTTGTCCCTTGGTGCCTGGGAGAGGTGAAGTCTTCTCTTGCTAGTCCCCAAGGACTCAACTACTTAGTTTGGAGGCCGTTTATCTCACCAGCACCTGTGTTCATAGTTCCTCCATCAAACTCTTTCCAGGTAAGGTTTTCGAGGCACCACCCACACTCTGCTGGACTCTGGCAGGCAAACATATGTACAAGGACTTTCACGGCAGCATTGTTTTCTATAGTCGTAGACTACAAACAAATTAAATACACATAAACAGGGGACAGATTAAATACCTCGAATGCAGCCAGGGTAGGAAATACCATGAAGTCTATTTAAAAAATAATGTCCCATTGGACCAGACACTTTAATTTTTAACAGGGCAAATCTCATGTCATACCTTTTCACAATCACAAAAATCATGTTTCTATAAAATGGAGAAGTGTAGATAATATCTTGGTACCAGCTATGCATATATATATATGCAAAGTACATACCTTGAGATTCAGGAAAAAAAAACCTACAAACTGTTAAAAGTGGTCTTCTTCTGGGGAAGAATAATGGAGGCCTAGCGAAGACATAGATTTAGTTTCATTGAATAACTCGTTTTGCTACTATATGAATTTTTACAATGTGTATATTACCTTTAAAAAGCTCGTTAAAGGAAAAAAAAGTTTTCCTTGGGATATATATAGGGAAGTTTATGAACATGACAATAACTCTCCTCTGATATTTCAATATTGCAGTTTGGATCCCAACTTCCTCCCCTCCCTACTCTGCCCACCCTTTATCCTCTCCCTCCATACAGGGTCACTAAACCCTCTTTTCTCATACAGGACAGCACTTCCAGGACTACTGTGGTCCTTACTGTGTGTTCCCCATGTTGTCACGGCTCTCACAGCACTTGAGTTTCATCATGATCCAGAATCATCTTACATCATATAGTTCTTATAGTTAAGCTTACAAAGCTTGGCCTGTTAGGAAATTAAATTACCTTTCATATTTCTTCAAAAAAATCTTACTCTCTCAGCTTACAACTCTTAGAATATGGTAAATTCTCCCACGATTGGCTAAAGGACCCTCCAGTTGAAATCAAATGCTCTAGTGTTACTCTGGGGTGAATTCATAGGAACAAAAGTCTTTATTGAGCCCTTTGTCTTCAGACCCATTCATTCCTTTATTTCTCAATTGAGCATCAATTTATTGAGTGTCTATTTTATTCCCAAACTGTAGGAGGTGCTAGAACTTCATGAATGGATAGTCCTGGTCCACAGAAATATTAAGTCCTATTGGAGACATGAAAATGTAAGATGTGTTGGGGCACCTGGGTGACTCAGTTGGTTAAGGGGCTGACTTCAGCTTGGGCCATTATCTCACAGCTTGTGAGTTCAAGATCCATGTAGGACTCTGTGCTGACAGCTGAGAGCTGGAGGCTGCTTTGGTCTACACCTCCTTGTCTCTCTGCCTCTCACCCACAGATGCTCTGTCTCTCTCTCCTCCAAAAATAAAAATACATGAATAAAAAATAAACATTAGGAAAAAAATTAAGTGTAAGAGGTGTCAATTGAAGTGTGTATAGAGATTAGAGTCGGCGCATAGAAAGAGAGTGTTGGACCAGGATAAGTAACTAGAGCAACTTTCTAAGAGTATTAGAGACAGTGGGTAGTAATAAAACGTGAGTAGGGGTGCCCTAGAAGGACTCGTGAAAGGGACGTCATGTAACACATTGGAAACAACATAAATTGAAGCCGGAAAGCAGGACACTTGAAGTAATGTATGACCTTTGATAGAAGAATAAAATGGTGAGTTAAGATGTCAGATGACATCATCAGTGTCGTCATCAGCCTGGAAAGAATCAAAAGGGAAGGGGAAAGGGATCAATTAAGAGGCTCTACTACAACACCAGACACATTAAAGATGCTCAACATCACTAACCAGAGAAACCTGAATCAAAACCACAATGACACATCAATTCACACCCGACAGAATGCCTAGTATCAGCAAGACAAGAAATAACAAGTATTGGTGAGAAGGTAAGAGAAAAAGTAACACCAATGCACTCTTGGTGGGAATGTAAATAGGTGCAGCCACTCTAGGAAACAGAATGCAGGTTCGTCAAGAAATTAACTCAGAAGTACTATATCATCCAATAATTCCACTACTGGGTATTTACCTAAAGAAAACATAAACCCCAATTTGAAAAGAGGCATGCACCTCTGTGTTTATTAAAGCATTATTTATGATAGCCCAGCTATGGAAGCAGCCCAAGAGTCTGTCAACAGATGAATACATAAAGAAATGTAGTGTCCATATAATGGAATATAATTTAATTGTAAAAAAAAAAAAGGAATAAAACCCTGCCGTTTGCAACAACATGTGTAAACCTAGAGGGTATTATGCTACATGGGATTATTCCGATAAAAGGAAATACCATATAATTTCACTTTTATGTAGAAGCTAAAAAACAAAACAGAAAAAGAGAAGACAGATTCTTCAATATAGAGAACAAACTTCTGGTTACAATAAGAGAGGGTGTGGGGTGTGTGAGATAGGGAAAGGTGACTAAGAGTTACAAACTTCCTGTCATAGAATGCATAACTTACAGAGATGAAAAGTACAGCGCTGGACATATAGTTGACATTACAACAACACGATATGGTGAAAAATGATGATTACACTTACCACGGAGAGCACTATGAATAATGTATAGAATTATCAAATCGCTATTATATACACCTGAAACTAAAATAACACTGTATGTAATCTATACTTCAGTAATAGAAAATTAAAAATGAAAAAAAAAAAGGTCATCTATTACCGTTGTTATCTGGCAAATAAAAAAAAAAAGAGATAATAGGTTAGATATTTGATAGTTATTTTAGCCTGCCTTAAAATACGTACCAATTAAGATGCTTCATCAAAACATACCCATGGTGATAGGGAAGACATCTAGGCATAAAACAATAGGGCATATTAAGGAATTTGCTGATAGTTGATCATGAGAGTGTCTAAGGGCATGAACAATTGGCCCAGGACCAGTAAGGATGCAAAGGTGGGGCAGGGTGTGGATGGGAAAGGTGTTTTCTCTCATGCTGGAGTGTGGGGGAACCACAGCTTGGAAGGCAGTGATGGAATAACTTTTGCATGTTACAAAGTCCACTGTAAGGGGAGTAGAGATATGAGCTCCATCATGAGGCTCCACTGATGCCAAGCAAAGATACAGAAGGGTGCAGCATAGAGGGAATGTGGTTGCCATAGTATCCACAGAAGTGAGTTACTAATTGAATCATACTGGTGAGGGAATGAGAGGAATTACACTAGGATAAAGAATAAAAAATGGAGAAGGAAATTTTGGGAACATGTGCTCGTTTGTGGTTCTTTGTGAGATGACCTCTTCACAAAGCGTAGGACACAGTCCAGAATTGGAATGAGTCAATTTCCAATTTTTACTTATACCCTCTCCCTACATTCAGTGTGATTTTTCTCTACTGTGTAATGCCTGAACCTCTTGTCTCCTTCCTACTCCAACCTTGCCTAATTAATACCTACTCACTCTTTAAGGATTAGTTCAAGATACCACCCCATCTGAATAGTCCCTTTACACACTTCATCTCCTATCCCTGAAGGCTGAGTTACATCGATTTTCCCTTCACACTCTCCTAATGCTCCGTGCATCTTTGGACCATTACACCATAATTTCTGTCTCCCCTACATGATTGTAAGCTCCTTGTGACTGTAAGCGCCTTGTGAGTAGGGTCTACCCCCTCATCTCTAATGTCCCAAGCATATAGCACAGTGCTTCGTAAGACTCAGTTGGCTCTCAGTGATTGCCGAATGAATTAATGAATCTAGAGTGGGAATAGGAACATTTTTGTCTCTCATACTGCGGTTGTGGTTGAAACTTGTGTTGAAAGGTGTCATTATGAGGTCTGAGTGAGTGTTTGAAGGTGTCTACAATCTACGTTCTATTGATGAAATAAGAGCCATTTCCCAGGGAAAGGTGAAAAAGATAGGTTGAGGGAAATGATGGAGATATGGAATAGCTGCTGTGGGGAGAAGACCGCTTAAGATTGGCAAGAAGCTGTGGGGGTATGTTGACATCCACAACCATAAAATTAGAGTGAGTGACCCTAGTGACTGTGAGTCCCTGTAACAGTTCACTGGGCTGAGTGACACAGAGGATGGGCTGACAGGGTAGAGGACTCAGCCAAGCTTCAAGGCCACCAAAGCAGATGCAGCAGAGGACTAGGACGTTCCAGCACAAAGTGACATACTGAGGTGTATACACTGCATTAGGAAGGGAAGTGGAGCCACAAGGGATGATATGCAGGGAAATGAGAGGGAGGAAGGAGGGACCACAAGTCTCTATCGGGCTGAAGAAGAGAAGTTGTGAAGTCAAGTAGTGAGGCACCAAGTTAGGGGAGGTTATCTTCTCAGATATTGGCACGTTAAGTTTGACATTCTAGCAGAAGACATCTGGATGATCATAGAGCTCAAATACCATCACGGAAGTTAGCTACTGGAGGAAACTGACTCTTAAGGTTGTGGGACCCAGAAAATTTAAAGAACCCTGAAGCTACATTGCTAGAGCAATTTTACCAGGATTGTGAAATTGCCCACAACAGAGGTAGGAGCAATGTGAGAAGAAAGAGGCGTAGGAAGGGACTCCAGAAATTTCCATGAAGAAAAGGGTAGCACTCTGGGATTGAATAGATGGACTAAGGAGGTGAAGGCAGGAATTGCAGGGGAGTAGAAAGATCATGTCCTGGAGGTGGTAACAAGGGGCCTGTAGATCACTATCCAGCCTCTACCCTAACCCTGAAGGAATTTTCTCTCTGCTGGAGCAATGTCTCCAACCTCTAGAACCTACACAGCATTTATCTTTGTTCCTCATTCTGGCATCTTGATTCTGCTTGCTGAGTCATCTCTTAAATGGAGTCCCCAGTCTGATTCTTTTTTTTTTTCCTCATGGCCATCACTACATGTCCCAGAATGTTATGACATCAAAACGAATGTGGCCTGTTTTTCATTCCTTCATGTGACCAATGGGACCAAGTCTACTGGACGTAGACTGAGTTTCACTCCAAATGATGACGGACTCAACATGCTACTTTGCCCAAGAAATCTACTTGTATCTTAGAAGATCCTACCAGAAATAACAGTGTTACCCAACCCACCCAGCAGACTTGGCAAGTAAGGCAGCCTGCTAAGAACACATCAAAATGCAAACATGTTTTCTAGTGATGCATCTATTAGCATGTAGGCAGGTAGTCCAAAGCCAAAGAAGTAAATTATTTTAAGTTATGGAATGAAAGGAAGGTAAACTGCCATAAAGGTATTTTAAACTGTTGGGGAAAAGGAGTAGAATATGAGTGTCATAAACTCACAATCATTCATACAGGACATCATACATATATTCCAGGAATTTTAAGATAGTAACATGTGGTTCATATGGTAGAGAAAGCGCCACTATTGCCACCTCTTTATGCTCTGCCTATACGTGGTCACCATGAAAGCTGCCTGACACCTACTAAAAAACCCAATTAATAACAGATGATAACGGAGCGCCCATGAAATACCATGGAAGACATGTGTGGGCAAAGGTTAGGAAGCCCAGAACATGGTCCCTGCCCTTAAGAAACCTGAAACGTAAGGGAAAGTGAAGTGAAACCAATAAGAGTTAAAACCTGTGTTAAAATAACTGGTTGACTTCTAGTCAGCATCAAGAATCAGACATGTTATTGCTGTGGAACTGTGAACATCGCCTCTGTGTTAAAGAGTTCTCTTGAGTTTTATAATGTTGCAAAAAACTGGCCTTTTCTGAGCCTGGGCAATTCCCAAACTTGTGCATTGTGACACAAGCCTATCAGATCAGCGGGCTCCTTAAATGCTGCTTCCTGCAGAATGAGCTGGCAGTTTTATCTGTCTTCCACACCACCTGGCTTAGCAAATTAGATCATAATAGGGCTATTGTCTCAGAGACAATAAGAGGCATCTGTAACTGAAGGAGACCATGATGATATCTTCTAAAGACACTTTGAAGACTAGAAAGGTCAACAAGACGAGTATAACTATCATCACTGTTTTTTTTTTTTTAAACCCGTCCTTCTCTTCCTCTGTTATACATGCTACCCTTTAGTAAAATATATAAAATCAACACATTTCTTTTATCTTGGCACAGAGTGTTGTGAGAAAGAGTAACTTACATTATGTAGCACATTTTTATGTACAAAATCCTTCTGCATATATGAACTCTTTTGGTCCTCAAAGCAAACAGTATAGAAGTAAGAATTGTTGACACCATTTACAGAAGTTCATTTGGGGTTTCGGCTCCATTCACTGCACCACTACATGTGAGGAAACAGTTACCTTTCCCACTCTCATGAGCAGGAGTTCCTCTCCTTGTAGATCAGAAAAGTCTTGTTCTAAATGTCACCACTGTTTCGAGGCTCTGCCTCTCCTACCTGCCAATTCTTTCTACTAATTCTCTCCAATCAATTCAATTCAATTCAATTCAATTCACTTCAATTCAGTACATTCAATTCAATCCAACTCCATTCAATTCAACTCAATTTAATTGACAATTAACAAAAGCTACCCATAAGTCAACCTGTATACTAGGAGCTGCAATGACCAAATTGACCCCCTCAAGGAGTGGCTAAATTATCTAGGGAGACAGGGATGCAAATTATTACAATATGGCAAAAATTACGGTACAGGGCACTGCACATGGTACCAGAAGAGCTCCAAGAAGGGACTAATTAACTCTGCCTGGTGGGATTAAGTAAGTAATGGTTGAGGCAAATTTGAAATATGAGTGATTATGGTAGAGAGGGCTTCTCAGGCAGATGCAACCTTACCTATGCCAAGGTAAAGAAGTGGGGAACCGCAGGAAGTTCAATCTAGTTCCTGCACATAGCAACATCCTATGTAATTGGAGGAAAGCAGCGCAAAAGTTACTTGATGGCCACTGACTCAAGTGAGGTCAGAAGGCTACTTCCTCACACACCTAGACGTCTAGTTCACAACTTCCTTCTCCACAAACTTCCAACTGTTCCCAACCCTTCTTCACTCTGGTCTTATAACTTTGCCTATTACCACACTGAGAAAACCAGGTCAATGAAAAGAGATTTTGCAAAATCACCTATCGCATCTACCATTCCATCTACATCTATTTCCTTGTGCTCTGCTTTCACCAACATTAACATGAAGGATCTGTACATTCCTCTCTGAGCCAATTGTCTTTTGCATACTAGACAAAAGTCATTCTTGCCCTGTTAAGAACATTTCTGTCAACAGTTATCCCCCACTCTGCCATATCAACATTTCCATCAGAAATATGGAAATTACAAAAATTCTTTTATTTCTCAAATTTTAGAAAGAAAAAGCAAAGCCCTCTCTTGACCCTGCTCCCTTCCCTTCCCACTGCTGCCTCATTTTTCGCCCTCATTTTGTCACAACGCTCCTTGAAAGAACTGCCTTACTCCCTGTCTACAGTCATTCTCTTCCAATTCTCTGTTGAATCCACTCCCATTCGGCTTTTCCCCGGTGCTACTGAAATGGTTCTCATCACATGTCAATGACATCCACTTTGCAAAACACAGTGATTATTTATATTTTAATAATTTTTCTACGTTCTAACTAAGCCAAGAAGTGTCTTCAGGTTTATTTAAATACAATGGGTAGTCATCAACGTCATTCGGGCACAATAACTATCTCCTGTTAACTGTTTCTAGGATCCAATTCATATGTCACCTTTTACATTAATCCTCACTCTTTACCAATCTCCCATTCCCACATGAAATCCATCCAAAGGAAACTTTGCTACTCCTTTAATGTGTCACATTTTCAAACTTCCGTGTCTTGCTCTCTCTCTCTCTCTCTTTTTTTTTTCCTGCCTGCAATGCCCTTCCTTACTCTGTTGATTTGAAATATGTCTTCTCTAGAAGACTCACTTCAAGTGACTCTCATTTGTGTAAAGCACTCCCTGGGTACCTAGAGAATCATGTGTTTTCTTCTTTGCAATTCCAGGGTACATTTATCCACCACTATTACAGATGTTATCAACTCACTATAGTTAATTTGTTTACACAGTGGCAGATCCCTGGATAACAAGGTCCATTAATAGTTCTAGATAAGACCTCTGTTCTTTGTATACAGTGCCTACAATATAGTACGTGCTCAATGCATGCTTGATGAATGGAAATGAGGCAGGAGAATAGAATGAAAATTAGTAGAGGGAATATATAAGAGAAACCAGGAGAGTCAAATGTTATCAAAAACAAAAGAAGAGATAGTTTCAAGAGGTAAGGAGTGGTCCGTTCTTTAGAGTTTTGTGTTTTGTTTTACTTGAGTTTGAAATAAGCTACAGGTATCATTGCATTTACCAAGTAGGAGATATGTGGAAATAAAATAGTCAAATTTCAGTAGCATATGGCAGAAATTACCTCATATCCAAGCAGTGACTTAATATGAGGAATTGTGTGTTCAAACCATCAGGAGATGTGTTAGTTAAGTGGGGTGTACACTGCACTCCCAGAATCCAAAGACAGCCCTGCAGAATTGTCTTGGCAGAATAACCCCAGCAGACTCACTGGTCTGTCCAGGCAGACTCACTGGTGTTCTGGGCCTAGGGTATCACTAGGTAAGAGTCAAGTGTCAGTAGGTTGGGTTCTTATCTGGAGAAATCTACTTCTGAGATTATTTGGGTTTCGGACAATTAAGTTCCTTGCAATTATACAACTGAGGTCTTCATTTTCAGATTGTGGGATGGCCAGCCGGAGAAAACTCTATGCTTTGGATGGGTTTATGATGCATGGGTTCATGATGATACTAGGTTGATCCAGAAAATCTGTCTCTATAATACAACACGACTATAGAAATGGTCTCTCTTCATATTCATGGGTTGTCAGCTGTAAGGTATGGATCGTTGAGGGCTATTTTTTTTTTCTTTAGAATAATGTCTACCACATTAGTTTAAAAAAAAAAAAAAACAGCTGTAGAACCAATAGATAATATTTTCACCTTCTGAATTAATAAGATTCAACAGAGAAAATTTCTGGTTCCCATATATATATATAATATATAGTATAATATATAATATATTTATATATTTATATTTGTTTATATTTATGTAAACACATTCACATAAAATATGAATCTATTACTATAAATATATTTATATATTTATGAATGTTTTATTTATTTATTTATTTGTTTGTTTGTTTGTTTGTTTATATTTCTTATAAGGAATTGGCTCCCATAAATGTGGACGCTGACAAGTCCCAAGATCTTCAGGATGTGTTGGCTAGCTGGAAACCCACAAGATCTGATGGCATAGTTCTTGTCCAATGGCTGGCACGCTTGAATCTCAAGTAGAGCTGCTGTTTCAGTCTGAATCGGGGAAGAGGCCAATGTCCCAGTTTAAAGACTTTCAGGCAGGCAAGAGTAATTCCCTTGTATCCCTGGGAGAATCATCCTTATTCTATTCAGGCCTTCTCACTGATTAGATAAGGCCCACTTACATTAGGAAAATAATCCGTTCTACTCACTGTACAGACTCAAGTATTTCCCATCACAAAACACCAGAAAAACGTTTCACCAAGCATCTGGACCTCTGTGGCCCAGTAAAGTTGACACATAAAATTAGCCATCATATTTTCCAAATTTCATGCAAGCGCATGAAGCGGATGAACCTAAGCCCTATCAAGAACCCAAGCTACAGAGGCACCAGGCAGCTTGATAAGGTGCATTAGCACAGCGTCTTTCAAATATTTTATCCCCAATCTACTGTAAGAAACACATATTTCGCCACAGCCCAGTATAAGCATACACATACACATACACATACACATACACATACACATACACATACACATACACATACACATACACATACACATAAATAAATGAAATAAACAACATTTCATGAATTATTGGTTATCCGTACTAAGGGCAAATGTACTTGTATATTTTCTTATTGGTTCTATTTAATTTTAATCCATTCTTCCCTTGATCCGCACCTTCATGACCTTCCAAAAAACAAGGCATCATTAGTAAGGTGTACTGATTTTGAGGGTCAATCTTTGTGAGGTAATATTCCTTCAGTTATATGTTTCACAATGTCTGACATGTAATACTCTCTTTGTTAAGTTGACTTGACTACAGAAAATGGGCTTCCAATTCAGTCTTAAGACATACTAAGAAAATTGCGAATCCTTTTATCGGGGTAGGTCCATAACTATCGAACAAAATGAAACAACAGGTACCAAGAGATGCCCTTTGGATGTCTCCAACCCTATTCAGGAAGGCTAAGTTTACAAGCCCACTGAAGCACAAGGGACCATTTCTATCTTGGGGGAAATGACCAACAACGGAATGTTCACGTGCAAAGAGCAGACAGGACTAATTATTACATAGAGGTGATGAAGCATGTAGAAACTGTCCACTTCTATGCCACTTAAAATTTTTTTCAACTTTTTTTTTATTTATTTTTGGGACAGAGAGAGACAGAACATGAACAGGGGAGGGGCAGAGAGAGAGGGAGACACAGAATCGGAAACAGGCTCCAGGCTCCGAGCCATCAGCCCAGAACGTGACGTGGGGCTCGAACTCACGGACCGCGAGATTGTGACCTGGCTGAAGTCGGACGCTTAACCGACTGCGCCACCTAGCCGCCCCTAAGCCACTTATAATTAATGCTTGTCTCCCTTGGATTATCATGTCAATGCATAAGGCACAGTTAGAGAACATTGTTACCCAACAATGGCAGCTCTCAGGTTTCATGTTTCTGTTAAACACCCCCATAGGTTGAACTGTGTCTCTACAATAGTTAAGGCCATAGAGAAGAATTGACCCACTTTGCACCACTCACTCTCCCTGATTAAGCTGTTCTGCAGGGAAACGGATTACTTTTTTAAATGCTTGCTTTTTGTTCCTTGGATAAGCAGCAGACATATTTCTGAGTGCAGCATTTCTATTTAACTGTACTCATGCCCTAAAGAGATTCTAGGGGTCAGCTCAGGGAGTCCACTTGAATTGATCTTCTTCATCTCTATTGCAACATTACTGGCAGACGTTCACAGTCAGATTTCATTCTGTCTGACTGAGAGAAACTGAGGAATGTGGCTTTCTGAATCAAGACCACATTATGGAATGGTCTGCACTCAGTTGCAACAGATTGTGAATGAGGAGGAGACAGGGGCATTATATGATCCAGGATGTGAGGTTGTAGGGTTAGCTTATGGTGGTTGTAACCAAACCTTAATATTGTGTGGGTACTAGACAACCTTGAAATCCCTATAATGTGATGGTCTGGGGACTCTTACCATATAGATTGTCAAAATTCTTGTTATATGTCCGATACAGAAACAATAGAACTATTCACTTAATATAGATTTAATGAGCATATATTATGTGGTATTTAGAGCTCTACTCTTGTTGGAGAAGTGAATAAAGTACTCCAAAGATGGTCAACGGGGCTCAAACAGACTCTGGTCTCTAGCTTAGAGACCTCGCTTCTGGGTTCTTCTTCCTTTGTTTGGTGCATGTGCGAAAACCCCCACAGATATGGAAGCTGACGACTATAAATTACCTTCCCCACTTGATTCTACGCTCAGATGTTTGGTGAGTCAAACTCTCTGACCAAACTCTCTGAGTGCCACTTGGTTTTTCCTCCAGTGTTCCAGCCTGGTTCCATAACATACTAGATTGCTGACCAGGAAACCCAACCGCACTGGTCCATTGTTGCCCCCGGTTTGGGAGAAGGGCGAGGTGGTGGCAAAGCAAAGTCTCACAAGGGAGAAAGTGCATGCTCTGCCTGAATTTCAGCAGCTTTCTTTTCCGTTGTCTTGGGCAGGTCCTGCTCCATGGACCTGGTAAGGCCGGGCCCTGAAGAAGTCAAGCATACCCAAAAGAGTGGAAGGGGGACACGATCAATCCCCAGAGGTCTTAATAGGTGTCCCTGGTAGAAAATTTTGTGGAGGGAAATGTAATAGACTCTGGTGCGCACGCGCGCGCGGGCGAGTGTGTGTGTGTGTGTGTGTGTGTTTGTGTGTGTGACAGAGAGAGAGAGAGACTGAGAGACAGACAGAGAGAGAGAGAGACAGAGAGAGAGAGACGATGTACAGCTAAGCCAGGGTTGCCTGTCGAGTTACAGTTTGTGGCTTTATGGACGGGCGCCCTTAAGGTCCCCAAAAGTCTATGGAGTCTGAATGGGCTCCCCTGAGTCATTGTGAGAGTATAAGGTCTAGGGCGGTATCGGATCAGATTCCCATCACAAGTCACAAAGCCGAGTCCACTATAATCAAACCTCACCTAAACTTTCCCTCAGGAATGCGACCAGAGGAGTATCTGAATAGTCCTTTCATCCGGCGGTATACCCTAACTTTGTCCGTCTTTGTGTCACCAAATATGAGAAAAAAATTAATAATGGGATGAAAACAGAGTAAGCCTACGATTTTAGAGGTCGTGACCAAAAAGTGTTAAAAGGGGTTTTCAGGTTACCATGGGGTGACAACGACACCCAAGAAGTTAAGGAAACTTTGTGAACTAGAATGGCCCACATTCAATGTAGGATGGCCTCCAGAAGGGACGTTAGATGCTCAAATAGTGCAGCAGGTTTGGCTAATAGTCACCTGGAACCCAGGCCACACTGATCAATTTCCGTACATCGACTCCTGGCTTGAAATTGCCCCAAATCTACTGCCTTGAAGGTGATTCATCATTAGCAAACAGAGCCAGGCAAAGGTTTCAGAAACTTTATCTGGAGCTCTCCCAGGGAGCCAAAGAAGCGACCCACTGCTCCTCTAATATTTGAAGGAGATATGGAGGAAGATATTGTCTTTCCACCTGCTCATGACTCTTCAAGCTCCCGCTCCCCTCCCCCGGAGCTTGAGACTCCTCCTACATCTGTCTCTCCAGCCACAGCCAGAGTCAGTGCAGTTGCCACTGCAGTCAGTGCCGCCCATCTCCCCGCCGCTCTCAGACCCACATAACCCACCCCCACATGGGCCAGCAGCCAGACTGCGCCTCAACCCAGACCTAAAACTCTCCGAATGCATGTAAAGGAGATGAGAGAGCCTGAAAGACAGAATGAGGATGGACCGAGTCCAGACCAGACATTCCATGATGTGTTATCTACCTTTCTCTACAACCGACCTCCTCAATTGGAAACACAACACTCCACCATACTCCGAAAAGCCACAAGCAATGGTTGACTTGATGGAGTCCCTCATCCCGACCTACTGACAGACATGGGAAGATTGTCAACAGTTACTCCATACTTTGTTGAATTAAAAATAAGGATGACAGAAACATGACAGTACCTAGAAAATCACACATCTCCAGGAATCAATGACCCTACTGTCTGGGCTCAAGCTGCATGCCTGAAGAACACCCAACATGGGATTGCACCACAGAAGGAGGACAGGGCCACGTCTGATGATACCAGGAAGCCCTCCTTCAGGGAGTCTGAGCTGGAGTCAACAATCCCATGAATATGACTAAAATATCATCAGTCACACAGCACCCTGGGGAGTCTCCGGGAGACTACTATGAAAGATTCTGTGAAGCGTACCCTGTATACGTCCCGTTTGACCCCGTGGCACCAGAAAGTCAACAGATGGTAAATACCTCTTTTGTGGCACAGGCTGCCCCAGATATCCGACGAAAACTCCAGAAGTTGGAGGGCTTTGCCATATGAATATCACTCAGCTGTTAGAGGTCGTCAATACAGTTTTCACCAACAGAAATTTGCAGCTGAAAGAGAAGTGAAGACTAAAAAAGAAGGCTACCTTTCTCACAGCAGAACTAAAGAACAGATGCTGCTGTTTTTTTCGCAACATCGAAAATCCCCAACCACAAAAAGGGTGGAAGCCCATAGCCCCCTTAGCTAGGGACCAGTGTGCATACTGCAAAGGCAAGGAAAACTGTAAGAATGTCCGAATTGGATGGGGACCTCAAACCCATCCAATATCTGGAGGAACCTAGAGGTGAGAACCTTCTTGATCTGGCCGGGGTAGAATTGGACTGAGGGGGACCAGACCCTTTCTTTCTCGGCCCCCATGAACCCACGGCTGAAATGAGGTGGAGGCTGAACAATAAATTTCATGGTTAAAATACTTTTCAACTGGGGCTGAATACTCCTTGGTTACTTCCCTGGTAGCATCCATAGGCCAAAAGACAGCAACCATACTTGGGGCTACTGGAACACAGGCAATGCAACAGCCCTTCTGTCAAGCTCAACAAGGTGCACTTGGGGGTCACAAGGTCCGGCATGAGTTCCTCTACTTACTTGACTGCCTGATTCCTCTCCTGGGCCGCGATCAACTCTCCAAACTTGGGGCACAGATATCTTTTGAACCCACTGGACACACTAGCCTCCAATTAAACCGAAGGCAGAAGGAAACCTGGTCTTGACGATACCCCTGCCAAGGGAAGAAGAATGGAGACTGTTCTGTGCCCAGGCCTTACCTTGTCACCCCTAAATTCAGGCTTACATTCCCCTCCCTATGGTCTGATGATAACCCGCCTGAAATAGCTTGGAATTAGGTCCCAATCATTGTGGACCTGATCCCTGCAGCTCAACCTCAGACACCAAGGCAGTACCCCCTTCCACTAGAGGCTAGAATGGGCATACAAGAGCACCTGACCAAGCTCAGAGAAAGAGGTATTCTAACTGAGTGCCAATCAGTTTGGAATACCTCACTCTGGCCAGGCAAGAAGCTAGGAGGAGGACACCAACCAGTACAGGATTTGAGGGCCTTTGGCAAAGTGACTGTTTCCTTACACCCAGTCATTCCGAACCCTCAGTATAGTCTCTTCAGCCAAATTCCGTGGCCACCCAGAAGGGTTGCGTGCTTCGACCTAAAAGATGCTTTCTTCTGCCTCTGCCTGCCTCCGCAAAGGCAATCATTGTTTGCCTTTGAATGGACTGAACCTGTTACAGAGCGCCGGATACACATGTCCTGGACACTACTTTCCCACGTTTTCAACAACTCGCCCATTCTTCTGAGGGAAGCCCTAGGTTCAGATCTCACTGACTTTCCGAAGGAAACCGCAGGGTATGTCCTTCTCCAATACATAGAAGACCTCCTTTCCAGTGACACCCAGGAAGACTGTATGAAAGGTACACAGGCCTTCTTACAGCTCTGATCCTACTTGGGGTACCAGGCCTCTTGGAAAAAGGCACAGATTCGTCAGCAGCAGGTCCAATACTTAGGCTCCCTCCTCACAAAAGGAAAAGGAGAATGAGGACCGGAAAGGAAGAAAGTGTGGCACCACACTGCCACAGCCCCAAACAAAACGAGGCTTGTGTGAATGTTTAGGGGCCAGAGGGTTCTGTCGCATTGGGAATCCTCAGATGCTCAGCCATAGTGAGGTCCCTCTATGACCTGTTGGGAGGACCAAACTGGGAGCCCCTTGCATGGACTGAGGAGGTGAGGGCCGCTTTCACAGAAATAAAGTTGGCTCTGGGACAAGCCCCAGCCCTTGGTTTGCCTGACATAGACAGACCCTTTAACTTCTTCACACACGAAAAGGAGTGCTCACTCAGAGCATGGTGATTCGGCAATGGCCAGTGTTCTGTCTAAAAAAAAAAAAAAAAAAAAAAAAAAAAAAAACAAACTTGATCCTGTGGCTGGAGGATGGCCCCTGTGCCTAAAAGCTCAGAGCCACAGTCCTGCTCATCAAGGTTGCAGACAAACTCACACTGGGCCAAACATTTAATGTTAAGGTCCCACACACGGTCGTGTGGCTCACAAGCACCCAAGGATATCATTTCCTCTCCATTTCTCAGCTGACACAATCCCAAGGCCTTCTCTATGAGAACCCAAGGCTCACTCTCGAACAGTGTAAGAACACTAAACCTGGCCACCTTCCTTCCCACAGAGGAGGGTGAACCTGACCATGAGTGTTCTGGAGTAGTGGATGAAGTCTACGCCAGCTTCCCAGACTTTAAGACCAGGGTATAACAAGCCCAGGGATCACCCTGTTTAGCGATGGGAGCGGGTTTTTAGAGGAGTGCAGCCAAAGAGCAGGGTATGCAGTCATCACAACCACGGAAGTTCAGGAAGCTAAGGCCTTGTCGGAAGGATGGTCGACACAATGGGCTGGACTCAGTACGCCTTAACCTGAGCCATCATCCTTAGCAAAAGTAAATGAGTTAACATCTACATCGATTCCCCTATGGCTTCGCTACTGTGCATGTACATGGGGCAATCTATAGGGAAAAAGGCCTCCTTACCGCTTCAGAGAAAACTATCAAAAATGAGGAAGAAATACTAAAGCTTCTTGAGACCATATGGCTAACAGACAAAGTAGCTATCCTACACTGTAAGGGACCTCAGAAATGAAATGAACCCATAAATCAGGAAATCACCAGGCCAACAAAACAGCCAGAGTGGCTGCCTGAGGTGACCTAGGTGAAGCTCCTACCTACACTCTGACTCTTGCGCCCCAGAAGGAAGCCTCATCACCCATGTACACAAGTGAAGAAAGAAATTGGGCTTCCACAGAAGTGGGCACACTAAGCAAAGACGGATGGTGAGTCTTGTCCCATCATCTATGTAAAAGCAGCTAGTGAAAGAAGATAACTAACTCACCCTCTTAAGGAAAACTGCTCTAGAGGTCCTCTTCAAAAAGAACTGCGATATCAGCCAACTGCCAGCATTATGCCAGGCTGTCAGTGAATAATGTGTAACGTGTGCCAAAAACAATGCTTGCTTGGCCCCACGGCCCCTGCCTGGCTCACAAAGGATGGACTTAGGGGTGGACTTTACCAACCTACAACCAAATAAAGGGTTGAGGTACCTCCTTGTAATAATCTGCACCAAGTTGGGATGCGTCCAAGCTTTCCAGACCAGAATGGAATGAAGTCACGAGGTGGCCAAAGCTCTTCTATGGGAGATTGGGCTTAACCACACACAGTAATAATGGACCTGCATTTCGACGGACATTATATGAACCCTAACAAAGTCCCTTAACATTGCCTGGAAACTGCACACTGCGTAACGCCCCCAGGGCTCAGGGAAAGGTAGAGCAGATGAACTGCACCCTCAAGGAAACCGTGGCCAAGTTCCACCAAGAGACTAACCCCCCATGGCCAGATTTCCTTCGGCTGGTCCTCCTGTGTGCCCAATGCCCGCCTGGGGCACTGGGATTCTCCCGTTTTGAGTTATTATATGGGCGATCCTCCCCCCACCCCCATGCACACACACATTTAGGAAAGCTCCCAGGAGACCTAAACCAGATTGCAGACAAAGAAATAAGATAACAGCTCCAGAACTTGGGGGCAGTCCTAAACAAGTTTAGATACACCATAGAGAGGGTCACAATTTCCTTAGGGACCCCGTTCACTTCTTTCAGCCAGAAGACTCTGTGTGGGTCAAAGATTGGAAGAAGGAACCTCTTATACCATGGTGGACTGGGTCTCTCACTGTTATTCTAACAACTCCTACAGCCCCCAAAACTTCAGGTATCACCCCACGGGTCCATCACTCCACAGTTAAGAAATCCAACTCAGAAGAATCCACAACCTGGTGAAGTGATCCAGATCCAGTCATCCCATTAAACCTACCCTCAAAAGGGAACTGACCCCTGAGGTGTCCAGCCCTGCTCCAGCCACACCATGGGAGATGGCTGGCCTGCACACAGCAGGAGCTTGAGGAATCAATGCGTGAACCAAGTCCAGGGGTTTGAATGCTACTTTGCCAACCCTTGCCCCTTACTGGTGTCATAAGCCTGGTCTTACTTCTTACTGTTGGGCTGATAGAGACTGCACCAACAATCTGGATATGGTGTAAAAGATACATCCTGGGCCTCACATACCTCCTCTGGATGGGAGGGTTACCAAGTATTGCCTGTATATTATGATAACCACTCTCACCCTCACAACTGCCGCTTATCAAATTTGCCCCCACAATTGTCATAGGACAATAAGGGCGTCCAGGGTGTTCAGCACCTTTCCCTCCCTCCACAAAGATTGCTACATGGGAAAAACACCCACTCTCTGTCAGTCACCTGGTGCCCGAAGTGCTAAGTGTTGGACCGAGGATATAAACAAACTATCAGGAACCCATGTCACAACAAGCGCCTCCAGACACGGAAGCGAGCTTGCTACACTTACCTTCCTCAATGGGGAATCTCAAACAGGGAAGGGCTGCACTACAGGGCCCTTCAAAAAGTTATAAAGCATATACCCAGGATAGGGTAATTCAAGCCATAAAGGCGACCACTCTGCCAGCAGCCTACCAACCTTTGAAACTTCAGCCGTCAATCAGATGCCTACCAATTCCCCACTCCAGCATTGGTCCGAAACTGCTCTACTAGTCCTCCATAAGATAGATAATCACATGCAAACCTGCTGGATGTGCTTGCCCCTCAACCAGAGGACTCACTTAGCTACTCCGATCCGTTTGACCTAGGAAGCTCCTGAAAACCTCAAAACCAACACCCCTGTCTGAATTGGACCCCTGGCCACTAGGGTCCATCTCCCAATGCCAACAACCTCATCCGTACAGTCCCTAAATGCCCTCTGTATGAGGAAGAGATAGAACATTAATGAGGACTACAACCCTATTTTGCACCCTTGGGGTGTTCTATCTGTGTACTAATTCGGCCTATCGATGCTTAGAGGCCAACTGGACTCAGAAATGTTATTCCATGTTCCGGACCCCAGAGATATTTGTATACACTGAAGATCAGTTCCTAACAACCTTTAGCCCCAAGTCTCAGGCTAAACGGGCAGTCCTGCTACCCATTCTGATAGGCTCAAAAATTGTGACAGCAATAGGAACTGTATAAGGGGGCATAGGTTTATGGATAGGACTGTACCATAGACTATCTCAAGAGATAAATGAAGACATGGATTGGGTGGCCGAGTCTCTGGTAACTTTAGAGAACCAAATAAACTCTCTGGTGGCAGTAACCCCCCAAAATAGACAGGCCCCCGACCTCCTCACATCAGAAAATGGAGGGACTCGCATCTTTTCAGGGGGAGGAATGTTGCTATTTTTTAAACCAGTCAGAAATACTTACAATTAAGGTTAAGGAACTAAAAAAGTAAAATAATAATAATAATAATAATAATAATAATAATAATAATAATAATAATAATAATAATAATAATAATTCAAGATAGACAACAGGAAAGTACCAATCAATGGAACAAATGAGATCTCACGGATTGGGATCCTGGCTTCCTGCCCTGGCAGGGCCCCTCTTCTCCATAATTTTACTTGTACCCATTGGCCCCTCTATACTGAATACCATAATATATTTTCTTGAAAACACTGTTGCTCGCCAAACTACTGCAGACATCTTAGCCTTCTGAGGGTACCAACCTAAAAAACTGAAAGGTGATACCTACTAAAAAGGTTTCTTAAAAGGCATAAAATGGGATAATGTTGGAGAAGTGAATACAATACTGCACCAAAGATGGACGGTGGGACTAAAACGAACTCTGGTCTCTATCTTAGAGACCCCTCCCCCTGGTTCTTCTTCCTTTGTTTTCTGTGTGCAGGAAAACCCCCACAGATACGGCAGCTGATGACTGTAAATTTCCTGCCCCACTTGCATTCAGCCCTCAGACGTTTGGAGAAACAGGGTCCTCTGAGCCCGCCGTTCCACCAAGATCTGCAATCCAAAGAAGATCTCCGAGCGCCATTTGGTTTTTCCGCCAGCATTCCAGCCTGGTTCTGTAACATTATAAACACAGAAGTGAGCAAGACAGACCAAGTCCCTTCTTATACAGTATAAGGAGACAGAGGACCATTAACTGGTAAACTAGTAATTAACAAGTGTACAAGGGTAATGGGGTGCTGGGACTCAAACAGCTCCAAGTTGTCGAAAGCAAACATGTGCTATATCACCCATCTCATGTATGGATCATAGTTCTAAGTGATGTGACACTTATAATTGATACACGTGATAACTGCCAGGGGATTTCCCCTTTTCCCAAGTTACATTTATTTTGAAGAACTTATGTGAGTGTATGAAAGATACTGGGGGTTCCGAAAATCAGTAGATGCTGGTGGACCAGGTTTGAAATAGCAGCCCCAGAGGTCAAAATACACAATATCCAATCATGTTTTGTTTTGCTTTTTTTAACAACTTCATTAATGTTTAACTGATATACACAAACTGTACATATTTAAAGTACGTAATTGGTGGAGCACCTGGATGGCTGTCACTTGAGCATCAGACTCTTGATTTTGGCTCAGGTCATGATCCCAGGTTCAATTAAGCCCTTTATTGGGCTCCATGCTAAGCATGCAGTCTGCTTAAGATTCTCTCTTTCCCTTGTCTCTCTCCCCCACTTATGAACGCTTCATCTCTGTCTCTGAAAAAAAAGCCCTAATAAATAAATTACTTAATTAATAATTAATATTAATACCAATACTAATAAATACAATTACATAATTTGGTAAATTTTGGTCACATATCCACCAATGTATACATAACAAGGAAAAGAATATGTCTGTCACCACTAAAAATGTCCTTGTATCCCTTAGATATCCCTCCGTCCCCCACGTCTTCCCGATTCCCATTCCTAGGCAATCTCTGGTCTGTTTTCTGTCCCTACATATTATCTTGCATTTTCTAGAATACTATACAAATAAAATTATATAAGACACACTCCTTATTATTTAGAGGTGGGGAGTTGACTTCTGTCACTTAGTATTTTGAAGATTATCCATAGTGTTGTGTGTATCAATAGTCTGTTACTACTTTGTTTATCCGTTCACATGTCAGTGGACATTTGTATTATTTCCACATTTGGCGTATTTATTTCTTATTATGAGAGAGAGTGAGAGAGAGAGAGAGAGAGAGTGAGAGAAAGAGAGTGAGTGAGAAGGAGAGGGGAGGGGGGAAGGTGAGGTGGGGGAGAGATAGGGAAAGGGAGATGGAGAGGCAGAGGGAGATGGAGAGGCAGAGGGAAAGGCGGAGGGAGAGAGAAAGAGAAAGGGAGAGCAGAGGGAAAGAGAAAAAGAATCTTAAGCAGCCTCCATGCTTAGTGTGGACCTCAATGTGAGTCTCAATATCAGGACCCTGGGATAATGACCCAAGCAGAAATCAAGAAATCTACCAACTGAGGCACCAGGTGCTCCTTTGCCTATTGAAAACAAAGCTTCTATAAACATTCATTTTTTCTTTTCTTTTCTTTTTGTTTCTTTTCTTTTCATTTCTTTTCTTCTCTTTTCTTTCTTTCTTTTATTTATTTATTTTTTTGTATGATCGTATACTTTGATCCCTCTAGTGAACATATCTGAGAGTAGATTTGGCTGAATCATAGAATAGGTTGCATGTTCAGCTTTTTAGGATACTGTCAAACTGTTTGCCAGGGTAGTTTTATCACTTTGACATTCTCATCAGCAGTGTGTGAGAATTCCAGTTCTTTCATATCCTAGCTAACACTTCGGAACCCTGTCTTTTGATTTTAGACATCTTGTAGGCATGAAGTAGTAGTTGATCTCATTGTATCTCATTTATCTCATTGTAGTTTATATTTGCATTTCCCCTCATGATGCTGAACACATTTTCATGTGTGTATCTGCTGTACATATATCTTTTTTGGTAATGTGTCTTCTCAAATCTTTTGCTATTTTTTAGATTATTTAGCTTCAGAATATTGAATCTTGCGGATTGCCCATATGTTCTAGATATAAGTCCCATTTCACATAGATGATTGGTAAATATATTCTCCCAGTCTCATTCTTGTGATTTCAAAGTATTTGTTCATTGAAAAGCGAAAGTTTTAGTGTGATAAAATCCAATCATATTTTTTTCTTGTAATGAATCATATTTTTGGTGGTGTATCTAAGAAATGTTTGCCTAACACCAGGTCATAATGGTTTCCTACTTTAGGTACTTTAAAAATGTTATCCTACTGTATTTTATATTGCATTGGTTCTGATGAGAAATCTTTTCCCTCCCTTTCCCTGGATTAAAGCAATTTGATTGTGGGTTGCCTTGGTGTAGTTTTTCTCATATTTCCTGTCCTTGAGGTTCATTGACCTTATTGGAACTATATATTTTTGGTTTGCATCAACCTTACCAACTATAAATTCAAATTAGTTTCATTATTTACTCAAATTAGTTTTCTTGTCTGTGTTCCTTGGAGATACAATTACATGTATGTTGGATGGTTTGCAGGCATATTTTGTCTGTGTGTTTCATTTCAGACCATTTCCACTGCTATGTATTTAGGTTCATCAACCTTTTTTTCTGCACTGTCTATATGCCTTTAATTCCATTCAGGAATCATAGACCTGATTTCTTATTTTAGTCATTGCTTTTGTCATGCGAAGTTTGGTTTAGGTCTTACATACCACTTGCATGTCTGTATTTAAACATGCTCATTCTGCCCTACAATATCGTGGATATACTAATATTAGTTATAATAACTATTTGAATGTTCTGATGTATAAATTATATCATTTGTGTAATTTCTGGGTCAGTGTCAGTTGAGTTCCCCTTCCTTACGTGTCTTATTTTCCTGCTTCTTTGCATGCCCGATAATTTTTTATGGGCTGCCAAACATGGTCAGTTTTAGCCTGTCAGATGCTGGAAACTTTTAGATTCCTAAAAATATCCTTGCCTTTGTTTTGGGACAGGGTTTAGTTACTTACAAATAGCTTGTCCTTTCAGGTCTTTCTTTAAAGATATTTTGGGCAAGGCACAGGCAGCACTTAATTTACGGATAATTTTTGTCCAGTACTGACACAAAGATCAAGTATTTTCCAAATGGCAGGTACATTGTGAGGTCTTCCACACTGGCTGTCAGGCATTATTCCTGACCCTGTATGGCAGTGGGTATTATTCCTTCCCCTGGTCTCAGTGTCCTCATACACAAGAGTTTATCAATATTCCATTGAATACTCAAGGCAGACCATCTGTTGATCTCTGGAGTTCTCTCTGTGAACAACTTTCTCTTCTTTGGTACTCTGCTCTGTGAAATATAGCAGTCTTCCTGAATCAGTGACTACCCCCTCCACAAATCAGGGAAAATGTTGGGCTATGCCAGCTTCCTCCTCTCTATAACACAGACTCAAATCCCAGCCTAGTCAATAGAATAGGGCACTATAGGAACCATTTCACTTATTTCCCAATATCAGGGATCAGTGTCCTTCACTGCGTGAGTGTGATGTTTTGAGAACAGCTTCTTATATATTTTGTCTACGCTTTTAGCTGCTTCCATAAGGTGTATAAATCTAGTGTTTGTTATTACATTTGGTTGGAAGTAGAAATGTTAACACCAGTTTACATTTTAGTATTGAGTCTTACTTCTCTGGCTTTGTTCTTTTATCCTTTTATTCTCCTTTGATGACAGATTTAATGTGGACAAATGGAGAATGGCCATTGCTAGACATATGGAGAAACAGGGATGAGCTGGCATATTGGAAGTATAGTTAGAAAAGACAAAAAAAGGAAAGAAAGAGAATATGTAGTCAAACTTGAAGAAAGGAATTGATGACGATTGTCAAAGCCATGTGAAATTCCAGCTCCCACTTTAACACACATAATATGAGAATTGAAACTAATGTCTTCGACTTGGAAAGTTTAATCTGCCAGTGAGCTTTACTAATTTTTACTGGTCTTCATAACTCCGTAACAAAGATCGAGGTTTGGAATTTCTCACCTTTGTTTCTCAGAGAGAAAACACACCAATCTCACCCAGAAAGCAGTGCTTTGGTGAAAACTAGACGTTTTAAATGATTTTTTTTTTTTTACTGCTTTGTTCAAATCTTTCTTTAGCAGTGTTCGCCTTGGAAGAGAACAAACTGTGGCACAGAAGAAACATACTGGACATGGAGGAGGAGTCCCGGGTTGTTGTCTAACACGGTCATAAACAAGATATGGGAAAGGCACTTGACTTTCCTAGGTCTCAATTTCCTCACCTGGAAATTGGAATAAGGACTCCCATATGAAGGCCCATTGTAGATTAAATGAGATGATGCATGTGCCAGTATTACAGAGCCTAACACTTAATATTACATGCAAGCGTCTGTGTATCATTTCTTCTAGAGGGAGGGATTTACATTTCTTTTCAGTGGAAGGAAGGAGATGAATATACAACTGGACTATCAAATAAGAGGTGGATAGAGGGCTGGCTTACTGGTCTACCTCCTTGTACACTTTCAGCCATCCTGGCCCTGGGCTGCCTCCAAATTGAAGAATCAGTGTCAGAAGACCTGAGATTCCTCCGTAGGTATCTGACCCCAGACAGAATATTAGCCTGTCTTAGCTGTTCAAATGAGGCTAATGATGGCTATCATCTGTGGAGCACTTGTTCCGTGTTGTCAGGTGTTGGATTAAGCACCTTGCCATTAGTGTCATGTAATTTTTTGACCCTTTCTTGTTATTTCCATTTTATAAATTAGGCAACTGAGTTTCAGATATGTTAAGTAAATGGTCCAAGATAACACACACACGAGTGGGGTGGCTGGGATGGGCACCAACTCTGCTCCTATGCCAACATGCATGCTCTCACCCATGTTACACTGCCTTCCCATGAGCGTGTTAAGGGTTTGGAAAGCTAAGGGCCACCCCTGATAAAGTAACATGGAATATGTTGGTGCCCTAGCTAAGATCTCTTTCCCTTACCTTACCGAAAACATTTTCATATCAACTGAAACACTAGTCCCTGCACAAGACAACTTTCCTCGAATTTCTCTTAATGCTATACACTGGTCAGAATATAAAAAGCAATGGCTTCAGAACTTGAAAGTTAGCAATAGGAGGTGAATGAGGGAAGGGAAGCAAAACAAGGATCACCCTATGATGGTTATTATTACACGTCTACTTGAGTTGGCCGTGGGGTGCCCAAGACTAAACATTTTTTCTCGGGATATTTGTAGAGTGTTTCTGGGTGAGATTAGTGTTTGATTTGGTGGACTCAGTAAAGCACTATCGTCCCCAGTGAGGGTGGGCAGCATTCAATCTCCTGAGTTCCCGAAGAGAACACAGGGTAGAAAAAGGAGGAATCCATGTCCCACCGCTTCTTTTCTAAGCCTTAGAAGGTGATCCCGCTTAGAGGCGGAGCAGTGGGTAGGGGTAGGGTTGGTTCCTCGGAAGTGCCTTTGGTCCAACCACCCACAGGGATATGATTTCCCTGCAGGACTGAAATGAGGGCCCATGTGTGGTTATGGGTCAGAGCTAGCGTGGAAGGGCGAAGCCAAACATATGCGTGGGCCAGACTGAAACTGTCTCAGGATCTCCTCCCACTCCAACAAGGCCGTGGAAATGTCATGGAGAGAGTGTGACTTCCACACAGGATTTTCCTCAATGGTAATTGTCCCCAATCCGTTATCTCTTTTAGACGTCCATGCTAGGTGCCTTTAGGGCCAGAGCCCAGGCCAGCGTTATGGTTAGGTCCTCGCTACCTGCATGTAGATTTCCTGGTTTCCCAATACCATTTGTTGAAGAGACTGTCTTTCCCCCATTGTTTATTCTCGCCTCCTTTGTTATAGGTTAATTTACCACATAAGCATGGGTTTATTTCTGGGCTTTCTATTCTGTCCCATTGAACAATGTGTCTGTTTTTGTGTCACTACCCATACTAATTGGTTTACCTGAAGCTTTGTAGTACATCTTGAAATCTGGGATTTTGATACCTCCAGCTATGTTTTTGTCCTTCAAGATTATTTTCACGATTCAGGGTCTTTTGTGGTCCCATACAAATTTTAGTATTAGTTGTTTCAGTTCTGTGAAAAGTGCCTTTGGTATCTTGATAGGGATTTCATTGAAACTGTAGAGAGTTATGAGTAATATGGACATTGTAATGATATTAATTCTTCCAATCCATGATCATGGGATATCTTTCCATTTGTTTGTGTCATCTTCAATTTCATCATTGACTTATGGTTTTCACACTACAGGTCTTTCACTTCTTTGGATAAGTTGAGTCGTAGCTAGTTTACTCTCTTTTTTTTTGGTGCAATTATGAACTGTGTTGTTTTCTTAATTCCTCTTACTGTGACTTCATTATTATTATATACAAACCCTACCAATTTCTGTGTATGAATTCCGTATCTCTAACATTCCTGAATTCGTTTATTACTTCTAGTAGTTTTGGGGGAAAGTTTAGGGTTTTGTATGCATATTCTTATGTCATCTGCGGATATTGACAGTTTAGCTTGTTTACAAACGTAGATGACTTTAATTCCTTTTTTCTTCTCTGATTCCTGTGGCTAGGACTTCTAGTGTTATATGAAACAAGAGTGGCATAAGTAGACATATTTATCTTGTTCTTGATCTTAGAGGGAATGCTCTCAGTTTTTCACAATTGAGATGTTAGGTGTGAACTTTTTAATATAAACATTATATAAATTATATTTTCATGTGTTGAGGCATGTCCGCCCCCCCGAGTTTGTTGAGAACTTTTACCATGGATACATGTTAAATTATGTCGGATGGTTTTTCTGCATTTATTGGTATAATCATATGGTGTTTACCCTCCGTTTTGTTGAGGCGGGATATTATGTTGATTGATTTGATGAGCCATCTTTGTTTCCCTGGAATAAAAGCCACGTAATCATTTTACGTGTTGTTGAGTGGAGTTTGATAATATTTTATTGAGGATTTTAAAGTCTATTTGGTTTGATATAGGTGTTGCTACCTGGTTCTGAGGTGGTGTTGTTGTTTGATGTTATTTTGTTGTCCCTGTTGTTGTTTGCTTTCATTTGCATGGGAAATGTATCTCCATCCCTTCACTTTCAGTCTGTATGTGTCTAGGTCTGAAGAGAGTCTGTGCTAGGCAGCATATGGATGAGTGTTGTTTTGTATCCATCCTGTTACCCTATGTATTTTGACTGGAGCACTTCAGCCGTTTATATTTAAAGTAATTGTTGATCGTTATGTACTAATTGTAATTTTGTTCTTTGTTTTCCGGTTGCTTTTGTAGTTCTCTGTTTCTTTTTTTCTGTACTCTCTTCCTATTTCATAGATGAATTTGTGTTGTGCCTTACTTGCGTTTCATTTTCCTTATTTTTCATGTATTTTGTGTTTTGAGTTTGTTATCACAAGGTTTACATATAACATCCCAAGGAAACAGCAGTCTATGTTATTTTGGTGGTCTCTTAAATATACACACATTCGAAAATTTTACGAAGACTAAATTTGGGGCACTGGGTGGCTCAGTCAGTTAAGTGTGCGATTTCGAGCTCAGGTCATGATCTCACAATACGTGAGTTGGAACCACATGTTGGACTCTGTGCTGACAGCTCAGAGCCTGGAGCCTGCTTCAGATTCTCTGCCTCCCCCACTCTCTGTTCCTCCCTGTTAACACTCTGTCTCTCTCTCTGTCAAACATGAAATAAAACATATATTTTTTAGTAAAACAAAATACAAACAGTAAGTTTTTTAAGTCCCTTCTCCATATTTTAGGTGTATGTTGTAATATTTTACATCTTTTTATTCATAATTCTGTAATATCTAATTATGATTTTCCCAGTTAACTTTTCTTGCACTGCTGATTAGTGGTGACAAACTACTTTATATTCTGTTGAGAAATTCTTTATCTCTTTTTTTTTTGAAATGTTAATGATAATCTTTCCAGGTAAAGGTTTCTTGGTCGTAGGATTATCCTTTCAGGCCTTCGAAGATACCTTGTCACTCTTTCCTAGCATGCCAACTTTCTGCTGAAAAATCAGCTGAAAACTTTAGGTGTTTGTTTGTTGAGATCTGTTTTTGAAATCATGGTAACTTTTGCTTCTCTCTTACAACTTTGAAATTCTTTATTAATCTTTAAACTTTGACATTTATATTATTATGTGTCATAGTGTGGGGCTCCTTGGTTTCTTCATGTTTGGAAATCTGTGCTTCTTGTCCTAGATGTCTCTTTTCTTCCCTAGTTTTGGAAAGTCTTCAGTTATCTTTTCTTCAAATACTTTTTGTACCCCTTTTCCTTCTTGTGGAATCCCTATTATGTGGATTTTTCCTCACTTGATATTTCCAAAGTATCTCTTAACTTATCCTCATTAAAAAAAAAAAAATCTTTCTGCTGTTTGTTTTGGGTGCTTTCCCTAAATCTGTCTTCCATATCCACTGATATGTCGTTCCTCATGCAGTCTTCTACTGTTGATTCCCTCTAGTGGTTTTTTTTTCCAGCTATTATCTTCTTGAACTCTGATTTTGTGTGTGTTTGCTATCTCTTAATTAATGGTCTCACTTAGTTCTTGTGTTTTCTATGCAGCCCAGCGAGCATCTTGTCCATCATTAATTTATATTCTTTATTTAATTGAGGCAAAATGCTTATCTTCGATTCAGCTCTTTTCTGGGTTTTTTATTGTTCTTTCTTTTGGAGCATATTTCCCTGTCTCTCCATTTTGCTTCTCTTTCTGCATGTGTTTCTATAGACTGTCAGAGCAGCTACTTCTCCTACACTTGAAGGAATTCTCTTATACATGATTGTCCCCCTGGGTAGGCCCTGTGTGAAGTTGGTGATATTTGCTGTTGGCTGAGGACGTG
The DNA here is from genome assembly GCF_028749965.1 of Puma concolor. Lineage (NCBI taxonomy): Eukaryota > Metazoa > Chordata > Mammalia > Carnivora > Felidae > Puma > Puma concolor. The sequence goes on from NW_028240227.1 coordinate 178,257, forward strand.
GCTTGCATGGACCGGGGATCCTGGGGCTTTCTACATAGCAGGCGCCCTGTCAGGATAGTTAACTGAAGTGAACGCAGACTGGGGTGTCCCAGGATTCTGTGTGTGAGGCAGGACACCCTGGCAGGACAGCTGAAGCTGAAATGAATGCAAGTTGAGGCATGCTGGGGTGCTGTGTACAGGTACCCTGTACAGGGTGGCTAGAACATGAGCAGTCTGGGGGTCAGGATGTCCTTGATCTCTCTATGCAGACGATTCCTAGGCAAGATAGGGGAAGCTAAAGTGCGTACAAGCTGAAGGAACCTGGGGCTTTAAATGCAGAAGATAGCTTGCCAATATAGTTGAATCTGAAGTGGATATAAACTACGGTGTACCAGGACTTTCCACGGAGAGAGTGCCCTGAAGATGCCGTGGGAGCGGAGGTGGGTTACAGTCCAGGAATGGCTCTTTTCATATGCTAGTTGTTCTTTCAACTGCATTGATTAAGGGGGAAAAAAGCATGTCGTGTGTGTGTGTGTGTGTGTGTGTGTGTGTGTGTGTGTGTGTGTCCAGTGCAATTGGGGCTGGTGTGTATTCTGGGCCTGGAACTTACTGAGGCAGCAGGCCAGCTACAGCAACTGGACCCTGCTCTGGTCTATGCATTTCAGGTGGATGGAGAATGTGGGGCAGCTGGGTGGCTCACTGGATCGAGTATCTGATATCAGCTCAGGTCGTGATTTCACAGTTCATGAATTTGAGAACCACATTGGGCTGGATGCTGTCAGTGTAGAGCCTTCCCTGCATCTTCTGTCCCCCTCTTTGTGCCCCTGCTATGCTTGTATTCTCTGCTTCTCAAAAATAAGTAAACAGGAAAAAATGTGGATGTAAAATGTACCCCTGCCACTCTCCTGTCTCTATGACCCAGAGAGAACTCCTGTGGCTCCTCTGACGTTGACAGAGTTCTACTTTTCTCTTTTATATGACAGTTGTTCTTTGAAAACTGCAGTGTTTTCTTTTTTTCTTTCAGTTTTTGCCCAAGGACAGAGTTGTCTGTTTCTGGTCCTTCCCCAACTGCCTTTGGCAACGTTAGGGGTGAGTGTTTCCTTTATTACTGTCTCACTGTATTAATGTTGTCTTTTGATATTCTATGTTTTCTTAGGCACCATCTGTGTCGTCAGTCTTCAGCTCCTCAGGAGGAATTGTTATATCAATAGGTGCAATCCCCAGGGAGCTGGACCAATAGGAAGTACACCTTCTGGCTGGTTCACCAGAAAATGTAGCAGGGAGTTCAGGCACAAGAGCACCTTGCTCCAGAGGACCCAAAAAAGGTGAGGTTTGGCTACTAATTACTGACAAAATCGCAGTTCAAAGGAACTAGTGGAGGTGAAACAAATGGGGAACTTATTCAGAGGCCGACACCAGAGATACAGCAGACTCACATCAAAGACTCTTTGTAAAGTGCTGAGAATACCTCCAGGTTTATGTAAGGAAAATCTGGGACCAAAAGAGGTAGGTACACACAGGTGGTCACTAAGGTCAGGGTGGTCATTGTCTTTGGCTTGAGGGTGCAGTCTTATTGGCTCAACGAGTCCTTATTGCTAGAGGGGTAGTTTCAGTTCCCATGAGGTGATACTTTGCTTTCAGGATCCTGAATTAAGAGATAAGCTGAGAGTGGGGAGGGGGCGCCTGGGTGGCCTAGCTGATTAAGCATCCGACTTCAGTTCAGGTCATGATCTCATGGCTCCTGGGTTCGTGCCCCGCATTGGGCTCTGTGCTGACAGCTCAGAGCCTGGAGCCTGTTTCCGATTCTATGTCTCTCTGCCCGTCCCTCACTTGCGCTCTGTCTCCCTCTGTCTCAAAAATTAATAAACATAAAGAAAGAGAGAAGCTGGAAAGAAAAAGTGAATCAATTAGAAAGTTTAACGTCGATGTGGAGGTAGTTGAAACCTTCTTTCACCTTGGAGGAGTTGAGCTCAAGGACTTCCTACACAGCCATCTTGAACCGAAACTAGAATAGGGTCCCTCTGAATCCTATTTTGATTGGGGAAAGTTTGGCAGAAATCCAAGGAAGGAGAAAATAAAAGAAGGGAATCAGCCAGTTCTGTGTACAAATCGACATAAACACCAGTACCTCCCCTGCTAACAAGCGTGCCATGTACAGAAAAAGGCATAGAAAAGGCCTTCGCATTGGAAAAAGTAAAAATAAAAAGTATCTCGATTCTTTTATTTATTGATTTTTCAATTCGTATTTTGGAAAGAGAGAATGAGCAGAGACGGGGAGAGAAAGAGACAGAGAACGACAGAGAGAGAAGCTTAAGCAAGCTCCATGCTTAGCACAGAGCCCCAAACGGGGCTCAATCCTGTGACCATAGGACCATGACCTGAGCTGCTGAAAACTGCCTCAACTCTTAAATCATGTGATTATCAACATGAAACAAATTCTAAGGAGTATACATCAGTTTTCTAGAACTCAAACATAATTAAATAAGCCCCAGAATACACGGTCAATATATAAAACTCAGTCTCCTTTTTATACATAAGCAATGAACAATTAGAATATGAACTGTTTTTTCAAGAACCATTTAAAACCACACCAAACATTGAAATACTTACATTTACATCTAACAACCATGCACAGGATCTGTACGCGAAAAGCCACAGAAGGCTGATTGGGTAAATCAAGGAAGATATAAATAAATGGAGAGAAATGCCATATCTAGCCATGGAAGCCTCGCTAGTAAGATGTCAATTATCAACTTGATCTAGAGATTCAACATAATCCCAGTCGACATCCCAGGATTTATCTGTGGATATCAGCAAGCTCATCTAAAATATGTGTGAAAAGACAAAGGAAGGAGAACAGCCAAACAGCTCTGAAAAATAACCAAGTTGGAGAACTCATGTTGCACCATTTTAAGACTTACTATAAACGTCCAGTAATCAAGGCAGTGTGATATTGAAGAAAGATGGACACACAGATCAAGAGATAGAACAGAGAATCCAGAAACTGACCCCATACACAAGCATCCTCACCCAAATTCTGATAATGACATATAGCCAACCTAACAGAAAAAGGGAGATAGTCTTTCACAAGTGTTACGGGAACAATTAAGTGTTCGTATGCAATAGTCATCAATTAACTAAGTAATTAATTGTTTAATCAATCGGTTCATTGATTGATTAATTAATTAAAAGAAGCCTTGACCTAAATTCATCACATATACAAACATTCACTCAAATGGATCATAGATGTAAGTGTAAAGTACAAAATTATAAAACATTCTTAAGAAAGAAGGAGTGATTTTGATTCATTGAATCATTCAATAAATAATTTTGGAGCATTTAGAATGAGACAACGCTGTCTACGCCCTGAGGATCCACTAGTGAACCAAAGGAGCAAGGATCACTGCGCTCTTGGTGCTCAATAGTCAAGTGGGGAAAACTGACAAAGATAATGGAACTAGAAACTATGGTAGAGAATAATGAATGGGGAAAGAACAAATAAATACATCCTGGAGAGGATATAAGCATTGGGGGAGGGGGTGTGAAATACTAGACAGGGTGAAATACTCAACACAGAGGGCCCTACTGAAAAAGGTGTCAGTTGCATAAATACCTCACGGAAATGAGAGAACTACCTGCTGACAGGAAGGTGAACTAGGCAGAAGGACCCATGAATTCCCAAAGGCAGGAATGTGAACGTGTGTACTGATGGGAAGCAAGGAGGCCAGCATAGACAGAGAAATGAGGGTGATAAGAAGGAGGAATAAAAAGGTGGAGGTTGTGGGTCAAGTAGGAGAAAAACAGGATGAGGGAGAGAAGGGTGTAAGGACTGCCAGCAATACACAAGGTGAAGCGAAATCTGGTCATCCTCTTCCTCCACCTCACATTACCGGCTGCAGTTCTTTTTATTGTTTAATTGACATTTACTAAACTGTGTCTACACCATGAAAAGTTAATTCTACTTGTGGCAACTAATTGAAGCAAGAAAACGGAACATCCTAAATGATCCATAGCCGTGTTTAAATAAGTTATGGCATGGGGCACCTGGGTGTCTCAGTCGGTTGGACGTCCGACTTCAGCACGGGTCATGATCTCGGGGTCCTTGAGTTCGAGCCCCGCATCGGGCTCTGTGCTGACAGGTCAGAGCCTGGAGCTTGCTTCGGATTCTGTGTCTTCCTCTCTCTGACCCTCTCCCGTTCATGCTCTGTCTCTATCTGTCTCAAAAATAAATAAACATTAAAAAAATTTTTAAATAAGTTATGGCATGCTATGTAGCCTTTACAATTCATAGCCCTTCAGAAAATTTGTGACCTAGTGAAATGCTCGTACCGCTAGAAACCAAAAATGGGATTCACAGCTACACAGCTAATTTTGGTTAATGCCTGTGCATATACCTCTTCCCTGACAATTATACCACAGTGTTAGAGGTGCTTACCTCCAGGGGCGCCTGAATGGCTCAGTCGGTTAAGCATCTGACTCATGATTCCAGCTCAGTTATGATTCCACTGTGTGTGCGATTAAGCTCCACATTGAGGTCTGCACTGACAACGTTGAGCCTGCTTATGATTGTCTCTATCTCTCTCTCTCCTCCCATCCCCCACTCTTGCTCATCTCTCTCTCGTTCTCTCTCTGTGCCAAAAATAAAAATACATAAACATAAAAAACGTGTTTACATATGCTTATCTCCAGGTGTTTGACTTATGACCATTTTTCTTTCTTTCTTGTTTATTTTCTAAATTTTCTGCAGTAAACTTTAAGACCGCCGTAATCATAAAGTAACGTTTCAAATAAATGATTTAGTCTAGTATCAGTTAAATAAATAAAATGTGTCAATTCATAAATTTATTAGGTCCATTCAACACATCAAGGATAGTTTCAAACAATCCAGTGTTATTCCTTCAGCAGACACCCTCCCATCTGATTTGACGTTGACTCAACCACTTCACCAAGAAAGATTTCTAAACTTTGACCATGTTTGAGTGTCTATAAAAGTTTCTGAAAGCATGCAAGACCGCATCCTTGCCTTCAAGAAACTTTCAATATTTGAGGGTACAAAAAACCCAAACACCATACAAAGCACAGTGAGACTTCAAGGTCAAGTTTCATGTAGCAGGAGAAGTCCACTGAGCCGGGTTGATCAGTAAAGGCGTCTCGGAGGCATAGCACAAAGAATCTTAAAGGATGACCAAATTTCTAGTTGGCAGGCAGAAAGGAGGAGGACAAAGGAGACAAAAGCAAATGTGCGGGAATAAAGGAGGGGCAGGCATTCCGAGAACAGTGAGAACAACCCTGTTGGAGCTTGAGGTTCTTCTACAACAGTGGCCATTAAGTATTTGTGACGATGACAAAGACTGGGTAGAAGATGATGTATCTACATAACCCATCATGTCCATACTCTTATGTAAGAAGGTCTCGGTGACAGCGAAGAATTGGAGACCATCCGTTAGAACCTCAAGATGGTAATAACGAAGCAATTTGTAGAAACAAAACAATGAAAAGATAAAATTCTGAGAGAAATTCTCTAAGCATATGAATTAATACCCAATCAACAATCAATTGAAATCCATGACCAACTTAAGACCCCTCTTGTGTTTCTCTCTTAATGGGGCATTGTCTTCAGTGGCTCAAGAGGGAAAGAGACTCATTGTCAGTCCTCCGCTCCTCAACGTCTTTCCTGTGATCCACTCAGCAGCAGGGGCTCTCAACTCCACCTCCAACGTATGCCAACCCAGCTAGTTTCTCACCACCTTCCGCCTACTCTCCATTTTCGTTGTTAGCCCCATGCTGCCTTTCCCTTCCCACCAAAATCCCAGTTCATTCTTTTCACTGCATCCGGAATGCAATCCAAAAATCCTGAATCTGAGCAGTTCATTCCTCTGCTTAAGAAAACCCTCTAATCTCCACTGTACTCAAAATGACACATAGAATCTGTAACGTGATAACCAGACGTTGGCAGTCCTGCCTTGTCACCCCTCTAATGCCATCTTTCCTCATTCTCCTTTCATTAGGTGACCGGAACGGTCTCTTCTCCAGGTTGCTCAATTTAGTCCCATGTAGGTTCCGCTTAGAATGCATTTTGTGTTCGCTATTTTTCCTTACCAGTTCTTGCTACGGGTCCAAGTTTGAATAAAGGACTTTTCTCCCCAAGAAACCTTTGTTGGCCACTCCTCTAATCTACACTTTGTCCCCTGTGCCATTCCTTCTCATAAAATTTAGTGTTCTATTTAACAGCATTTGCCACAAGTTGTAATTACACCTGTACCATTTGTAGCTAAGATTTGAAACATCCTGATTATATGAAGCGTGCATGTTGGATTATCACTGTGTACTTGAACCTAATAGCACCTGACACCTAAGGTGTTCAATATGTGTATCCTCGAAGCCTGGAATAGGGGATGTTTAACTATCTCCCGGTGTGCTAGACTGCCATATACATTCAAGTCTTCAATAATCTCTACCACCAAATTTAGTATACATATACAAAAAAGGGAAGGGTCACGTCCTCAGGCATAGGGGAAACATTTTGCCTCGTTGATAGCTTCTATGGTGTAGCTTACATTTTGACCTACATCAGACCCCGCCCTGGAGATACAGTTTGTATGGATGTAGTGACAACTATGAGGAAATCAAATCAAAATACAGTGTTTATGGAGTGTAATGTGCCAGGAGTTTTTCCACACGTTTTACAGGCATTTCCTGTAATCTCACAACTATACTGGACATAGGCGTTATACTTCCCCTTTAGAAATTGGAAAAGCAGTCTCGGAGGTATCATTTGCCTACAATCTAAGATCTGGCTGGTAGAAGAAATAGATGGGGCCAGGTAACTTAAAAATCCACAATTTTGCCCAAGGTAACCTCTGGGAAATCAGAAAATGAGCGGTTTCGTAAGTGCAGCTGCCTGGAGCTTTTCAGAGGAGCTGTCTGTGTGGCGCCGGGGCTTTGGCGCCATCACATCTCCAGGATCTCACTACCAGGAGTAACCCTCATTGTTGGGAAGGGCAAGGACACCCATCCATGGCAACTTAAGGTGTTTTAACCCCTGTCAAGATAGTGCAAACATGCAAATACTTCATTTGGTACTTCAAAGAACACATCAAAGCACACATCGCGGGATTTTCAAAAATCACTCTGAGATGAAAATCAAACAACAAAAGTCATAGCAACACGAAGCAAGTAACACTTTCCAAAACACACCTCCTGCAGGGGCAGGCCATGGAGAGGGTATGAGCCCACTTTAAAGTAGCAGTGCTCTCAGGTGCAGAGCACACAAAACAAAACAAAACAAAACAACAACAACAACAACAACAACAACAACAACAACAACATTAAAACACATAAGGGATAGAGAACTATCCAAAATGATGAAACGGAAGAATTCCCCTCAGACGAAATTCCAGGAAGAAGTGACCATTAAACAATTGATCAAAATAAATAAAAGCAGTATAACAACAAGAATATAGATTCATAGTCATAAGATTAATCACTGGGCTTCAAAAAAGGCATAGAAGACAACAGAGAATTTATTAGTGCAGTGATAAAAGAACTAAAACATAGCCATGGTTAATTGAAAAGGCAATGACATAGAGATTGATTTTCATCACTGATACAAAAACAGATAAGCTGGAACCTTGGATGTCCATTACCCAAGTTAGTAGTTATGCGATTGTAGCAAAAGCTAATTCTAAAAAAAACGATTAAATAATGAAAAACAGAAAGCTAAAATATGTCAAGTTTAAATAACTTGCATGAGCCGTGCAGCTGTATTGTTGTTTAAAATTCTAGGATATCAAATAATATTATGTGATAGCCATTGTAACATGGGCAAAGTTCACCATGTCGACCTTTGCTCTTCTAAATGTGGAGTAATAAGTTATTAGGCCTTTTAGAATATGTGAAAAAATGAATATTAAAAAGTTTTGGAATGTATATGTTTCTAGTGAGCTTGGTCATGTCAAATAAAGTGTGTCATTTCCAACACCTATTCTCGTGCACTCTTATTATGGCTAGAGTCCATAAAAAGTTATTGCACCATTGCAATAAACAGGATTACCAGTGCAATCTATTTTTTTAATTCCATTTGTTCATTTATTTGAAAGCCAGAATAGTGCATGGAGAATGTACCCTTTAGGTTCTGGATTCTCTCCTTGATTCCAAATGTCTTATTTGGGCTGCTACCATAAAGACGGTAAAACAATATTATCTGTACCATGAACATATAAAATTTGGCACACCTCACTAGTATTACAATTTTCTGTTTAGCATACGTGTTTACAAATACACACGTGTGTACTGGGTGAAGTTAGATGTTTCATACTTCTCTCCATATCATGAGGGATTCAATATGATTTAAAGAGTTACATTCCAGTTACCAATTCTAATGTTGGAAAACATGCACAGTTCTTGCTTATTTGTCACTTATTGTGCAATTATGAAGTTAACATAGAGCTCAAAGGGTAAATTCTTTTTTAACCACACTTAACTCAACATATATCATTGAAAGTCAAACTTTGGCCTTTCAAAGGTGACATTAGACTGAACGCGGAGAACACAAAAGACTCCATGAAAACGCTGCTAGATCTGATACATGCATTGACCAAACTCACAGGATACAAAATCCGTGTAAAGAAACTGATTGCATTTCTATACACCAATAAGGAAGCAACAGAAAGAGAAGTCAAGAAATCAATGCCAGCTACAATTTCACCAAGAACCGTAAAATACCTCGCAAGAAAACGAACCAAAGATGTAAAAGATCTGTACAGTGAAAAGTATAGAAAATGTATGAAGGAAAATGATGAAGACACAACAAAATCAGAAAACAAAACAAAACAAAACAATCCATGCCAAAGAGTGGAAGAATGAATACTGTTAAAATGTCAATACTACCGAAAGCAATCTACACATTTAATGCAATACCAATCAAAATTGTACCAACATTCTTCTCCAGAGTAGAACAAACAATGTGAAACTTTGCACGGAACAACTAAAGAACCAGAGTAGTCAAAGATATCTTGAAAAAATAAAGCCAAAGTGGGAGGCAGCCCAGATTTTCGCAACTCCTACGAAGCTGTAATCATCAAGATAGTATGACATTGGCACAAAAACAGGCAAATGAACCAATGAAACAGCATAGAGAACCCAGAAGGGGCCCCACAAATGTATGGTGAACTAATCTTTGACAAAACTGGAAAGACAATCCAATGGAGAGAAGACAGTCTCTTTACAAAGGGTGCTGGGAGAACTGAACAGTAACATGATGAAGAATAACCTAGATGACTTTCTTACAACGTGCACAAAAATAAATGCAAAATGGATGAAAGCCTTAAATGTGAGACAGGAAACCATCAAAACACTAGAGGAGAAAAGAGGAAAAAAACCCTTTGACCTCAATTGCAGTAATTTCTTCCTTGGCATGTCTCAAAACACAAGGGAATGAAAATCAAAAATGAATGATCAGGACCTGGTCAGGATAAAAATCTTCTGCACTGCAAAGGAAACAATCAGCAAAATTAAAAGGCAACCGATGGAAGGAGTGAAGATATTTGCGAATGACATATTGGATAAAGGGTTACTACACAAAATGTATAAAGGACTTACCCAAGTCACACCTGCAAAGTGTAATACACTGAAACAATGGGCAGAAGTCATGAAAGGACACTTTTCCAAAGGAGACATCCAGATGGCCCAAAAACACATGAAAGGATGCTCAACATCACTCATCATCAGGAAAATACACATCAAAGCCACACTGAGATACCACCTCACACTAGTCAGTGTGGCTAAAATGAGCAACTTAGGAAACCACAGATGCTGGTGAGGATATGGAGAAAGAGTCACCCTCTCTCACTGTTGGTGGGAAAGGAAACTGGTGCACTACTGCAAGCATAAAACCTACAGACATCACAATGACTCTAATCACATATCTTTGCATAATAACACTGAATTTCAATGGACTAAATGCTCCAACCAAAAAACATAGCATATCAGAATGGATAGAAAAAACAAAACAAAAACAGAACAAGACCCATCTATTTGCTGTCTACAAGGGACTGATTTTAGACATGAGGACACCTACAGATTGATAGTGGGGGATGGAGAACTATCTATCATGCTACTGGATGTCAAAAGAAACCTGGAGTAGCCAACTTATATCATACAAAGTAGAGTTTAAATCAAAGGCTGTAACAAAAGATGACGAAGGGCTTTCGATATTAATTCCAGGGTCTCTCCATCAGGAAGAGCTAAATATTTTAAATGTCTACACACCAAATTCGGAGACACACAAATATATAAACAATTAATTAAAAACATACAGAACCTTGTTGGTAAGAATGTGGTAATTGCAGGGGACATTAAATTAAACACAGAAAAAAAGATGGAAATCTCCAAAAGCATAGAGGTTAAAAAACATCCCACTAACGAATAAATGGGTCACCCAGGCAACTTGAGAAGAAATTAAAAGATATAGGGAAACAAATGAAAATAAAATACAACAATGCAAACCCTTTGGGATGCAGCAAGGGCAGTCCTGACAGGGAACAACAAAAACAAAACAAAACACAACAACAACAACAACAACAACAACCATTGCTATCCAGTCCTATCTCAAGAAACAAGAAAAAACTGAATACAAAATCTAACAGCACACCTAAAGAACTAGAAGCAGGACAGCAAGGACACCCCAAAGCGAGCAGAAGAAGAAAAATTATAAAGATCAGAGCAGAAATAAACAATATGGAGTCTAAAGGAAAACAGTAGAGCACATCAATGTAACCAAGAGTTGTGTTTTTGAGAAAATACACAAAATTGATAAATGTCTAGCCTGGCTTCTCAAAAAGAAAAGAGAGGGACCCAAATAGGTCAAATCACGAATGAAAATGGAATTATTACAAAGAATCCCACAGAAATTCAAGCATTCATCAGGAAACACTATAAAATCTTCTATGCCAACAAACTGGACAACCTGGAAGAAATGGACAAATGCCTCCATCCCCACACACTTCCAAAGCTCAAACGGGAAGAAATAGAAAATGTGAACGGACCCATAACTAGTGAGCAAATTGAATCAGTTATCAAAAATCTCCCAATAAATAAGAGTCCTGGTCCAGGTGGCTCCCTGGCGATTTCTAGCAGACATTTAAAGCAGAGATAATAGCTATCCTTCTCAAGCTGCTCGAAAACATGGAAATGAAAGGAAAACTTCCAGACGCATTTTATGAAGCCAGCATTACTGTGATTTCCAAACCAGACAGAGACACAAGAAACAGGAGAATTACAGGCCAATATACCTGATGAATACGGGTGCATAAATTCTCAACAAGATACTAGCAAATCACATTCAATAGCATATAGATAGTATTATTCAACACGATCAAGTGGGATTCATTCCTGGCCTGCAGGGCTAGTGCCATATTCATAAATCAATCATTGTGCTACATCACATTAATAAAAGAAAAGATAAGAAGCATAGTACACTGTCAATAGATGCAGAAAAATGTATTAGAGAAAATACTGGATCTTTACTTAATACAAACCCTCAAGAAAGTTGGGATAGAAGGAAACTACTTTAAACATCATAAAAGTCATTTATCAGAAGCCCACAGTAAACATCGTCCTCAATGGGGAAAAACTGAGAGCATTCCCCCTGAGATAAGGAACAAGACGGAGATGTCCACTCTCACCCCGGTTGTTGAACACAGTGTTGGAAGTCTTGGCATCAGTAATCAGACAGCACATGAAATTAAAGGTATCATCATTTGCAACGATAAAGTCAAACTTCCACTTTTTGCAGATGGCTTGACACTATACATGGAATTTCCGACAGACTCCATCAAAAGTCCTCTAGCACTGATACATGGGTTTAGCAATGTTGCAGGGTACAAAATCAATGTACAGAAATTGGTTGCGTTTTATACACTAATAATGAAGCAACAGAAAGAGAAATAAAGAAACGGATCCTATTTACAATGCAACAAGAGTCATAAAGTACCTAGGAATAAAGCTTACCAAAGAGGTAAAAGATCTGTATGCTGAAAACTATAGAAGGCATGTGAAGGAAATTGAAGAAGATACAGACAAAGCAAAAAACATTCCATGCTCGTGGATTGGAAGAATAAATATTGGCGAAATGTCAATAAGACCCAACGCAGTCCTCACATTAGAGGCAGCACCAATCACATTGCACCAGCACTCTTCTCCAAGCTGGAACAAACAATCATAAAATGTGTATGGAAACACAAAAGACCCTGAATAGCCAAAGTAATACTGAAGAAGAAAACCAAAGTGAGAGGCACCACAATGCCAGACTTTAGCCTCTACCGCAAAGCTATAACCATCAAGACAGCATGGTATTGACACAGAAATAAATACATAGACTTAATGGCATAGAATAGAGTCCCCATAATTGGACCCACATACGTATGGCCAACTAATCTTTGACAAAGCAGGAAAGAATATCCAATGGAAAAGAAGACAGTCTCTTTAAAAATTGGTGCTAAGAGAAGTGGACAGCAACATGCAGAAGAATGAAACTAGACCAGTTTCTTACACCACTCACAAAAATAAACTCAAAATGGATGAAGGGCCTGAATGTGAGTTAGGAAACCATCAAACCCTGGAGGAGAAAGCAGGAAAAACAATCTTTGACCTCAGCGTCAGCAAGTTCTTAGCTGACACATCTCCAAAGGCAAGGGAATTAAAAGCAAAATGAATTATTGGGACATCATCAAAATAAAAATCTTCTCCACAATGAAGGAAACGATCAACAAAACTAAAAGGCAACTGACCGAATGGGAAAAGATGTGTGCAAAAGTCATACTGGATAATTGGCTAGTATCCAAAACCTGTAAAATGAACTCACCAACTCCACTCCCGGAAAACAAAAAATCCAGTGAAGAAATGGGCAGAAGACTTAAACAGACACTGTTCTAAAACAGACATCCAGATCGTCAAGAGACACATGAAAAGATGCTCAACAGCACTCCTCGTCAGGGAAATCCAAAGCAAAACCGCACTGAGATACCACCTCATGCCAGTCAGAGTGGCTACAATGAGCAAATTAGAAGACTATAGATGCTGGTGAGGATGTGGAGAAACAGGAACCCTCTTGCACTGTTGGTGGGAATGCATCCTGGTGCAGCCGCTCTGGAAAACAGTGTGGAGGTTCCTCAAATCAGTAAAAATAGATCTACCCTAAGACCCAGCAATAGCACTGCTAGGAATTTACCCAAGGGGTATAGGAGTGCTGAGACATAAGGGTGCATGTACCCCAATGTTTATAGCACTACTTTCAACAACAGCCAAACTATGGAAAGAGCCCAGCTGTCTATCAATTGACAAGTGGATAAAGAAGTTGTGGTTTATGTATACCATGGAATACTACTTGGCAATGAGAAAGAACGAAATCTGGCCATTTGTAGCAACGTGGATGGAACTGGGGGGGTATTATGCTATGTGAAATAAGTCAGGCGGAGAAAGACAGATACCATATGTTTTCATCCATGTGTGGATCCTGAGAAACTTAGCAGAAGACCATGGGGGAGGTGATGCGGGGACAAGTTATAGAGAGGGAGGGAGGCACACCAGAAGAGACTCTCAAATACTGATAACAGACTGAGGGTTGACATGGCATTGGGGAGAGGGGAAAGTGGGTGACGGGCATTGAAGAGGGCACCTGTTGGGATGAACACTGGGTGTTGCGTGGAAACCAATTTGAAAATAAATGACATTTAATGAAAAAGCATATCCAGGGGTTGCTCTTACTGAATATGAAGATAGCTTTCTATTTTCAGCACTTTCTGAACGTGAGGTAGTACTGGCTTAAGCTGCGGAGATGAAAGTTTGGTTTGTGTGTTTAAGAAAAGGAGTTGAGTAAAGACAGAGGCCTCTCACATGTATCACGTTGACCTTGGCAAGTGTCTCTTCTGATTGTTACCATGACTTATCCCTTTTATTGATTCACATAGTTTGGTGTCATCCTTTCATGAGGAAGTGGATTTCAATTGATCATGGTAGGTGGTCCTTGTTATATTTTGTGAATTATTTGTGTATGTGGTGATGATGGATGGACCATGCTGGTTGCTTTCAAAAGCACTTACACGGACCGTGTAACACGTTTTCTACCCATGGAATCCCATACGGTCTTTTACTACCTTGTGTATGACTTACCTGAAATATCATGAAGTGGTAGGTACCGAATAGGTTTTAGTGGCACTGAATGCCCTCATGGCCACTCACGCAGAATTCGTTGACGCCTTGCTCTTAAGCACACAATGACTCGGTCTTCCCTAAGCTGCGTGAAAGTGAGCATGCATACTAACTAGGCAAACTGTTTGCTGCTGCTGTGAAGAACAGCTTCCTGAACTGGGAGCTATAGCAACACACATATGGACCCCTAAGCAAGGCACAGTATATCTGTATTCTTTGAAAGAATAGAGTAGTTACTTCAATTTGGCTTTCATTGCGTTGCATGACAAGGCATTTAATTAGCTAAAACCCTCTTACAGTCATGTTTGATTGCAAGTTGTGTGTACTCTCCACCGCGAAGTGTCATTACATGTTGGATGGAATTAATGGAGGCTGAGGCACGAGTGCATTCACGTCGAGGACAACTCTCTTGAACTCATCAAGAACTATGGGCCTTCTCAGGTAAGATTACGTGCAGGTCTTTCTCAAGGGCATAATCTTAAACACAGCCCAACCTAAGGCAGCTTTGGGCAGCTGGCAGTGATAGGATAGGCAGACATGGTGACATCACAAAGCGCCTGGTCTAGCAACTGCGGTGTAACTCTCAGAGCATGCCACCTGATTTGGCTTCATGGTAGGAAATTTTTCAGGGCCCTGCAGCGGAGGCGAGACCTGGAAGCGCGGGCGGCCCCTAGCGGCCTCACATCCTGAGCCGCATGAAGAGGTGGTGGCGCAGGCCCCTGAAGGCCCTGGCCCCGGCCGCCCGGGGAGGAGCCTCTAGCGCTGCAGGAGGGGCCGCGCTGGAGGCGCCTGAGGAGAAGGTGGTGTAGACGCGGGGGCACCAGCCCCCCGAGGCCGCGTCCAGACGCGCCGGTCTGCTGCCCGGAGGAGGCGCCACGGAGCCCAGAGGGTCGCGGTCGGGCAGAGGAAGGTGCCGTCCCCGCCGCCGCCGTCCCGCGAGGACAGCAGCCCCCGCAAGCCCGCGGCCCCCGGGCCCTGCTCCGGGGGCCGCACCCTGGAGGAGAGTGGGAGGGCGGCCACCCCGACGCTGACCACCTTGCCCACCATCCGCGTAGTCGGCGACGTGTGGGTCGAGAGCAGCCTGGCAGAAGCGCGGCGCCAAGCGCGCCAAGTCCTGGGAGTGAACCTGGCACCCGTGGTGAGACTCCGCAGCGTCCCAGTGCGTGGGCGTGATGTGCGGGCCACCGCCGAGTGACCTGTCAGCCCCGGGACGGGTTGTGCCTGGAGGGATGAACCAGTGAGAGCCGGGCCCGCTTCCCCTAGTGCACTTTAATGGCGAAGAAGCACCAGAGGGTCCCGGCCCGCGACCCAGGGATGAGGCGCCGCCTTCTGGGACTCTGGGGCAGCTGTGACCTCTGCTGCATCCCAGCACAGGGTCTGAGGAGGGAGGAGACTCCTGGACCAAAAGGGAGATCCCCTTTCTTCCTAACCCCAGATTGAGAGGTCTCCAGCACTGTAGGGGCAGATCCATGATCTCTCTTGTTCCCTCATTGCTCTGAAGTCGTCAGAAGAAGCCATTCCACCCCCACCCTCTCCAAAGGATTTTGGTTCCATGCTTGTGTAATAAAGCTAGAGTTTCTTTGCCATTCACCCACCTCCCGGCTCCTCCCGCCAATTTCTTTCTTTCTTTGTGTGTATGTGTATGTATATATATCTTCTAGGATGATTTAAATTACATATTCTTTAAATGTTTAGAAGAGCAGTAGAGAAAAAAGGGTGTGACTTAGGGGTCTGCACTCAGATTAAAATAAGATTCCTGAAGTATAGTATACATTCAAAAGGACATATATTATTTTTGTCATGTTTGTTTATTTTTGAGAGAGAGATACCTTGTGAGCAGGTGAGGGCCAGATAGGGAGCCAAGGGTCCAAGCAGGCTCCAGGCTCGGAGCTGTCAGCACAGAACCTGATGCGGGGCTCGACCTCACAAACCATGAGATCATGACCTGAGCCAAAGTTGGACACTTAAGTGACTAGCCACCCAGGCACGCAAAAAAGAACACATATTATTAAATGTATTCTGAGCACAGCTTGATGCGATTCAGTTCAATATACTTGTGGAATCAGCACTCATTAAAAAAGGTACCAGGACCCCAAGGGACCACCTGTGCCTCTTTCAGTCACGGTCTATCTCTCCTTTGGGACGGCAATTATTCTGACTTCTTACAGAATGTACAACTTTTGCTTGTTTTTGGACTATATAGAAATGGAAGTATGTGTCCTACACCTAGCTTCTTGCACTCAAACTTATGTTAGTGATAGTCATGTTATTGTATGTATAGATCCTTTCTGCTCATTGGTGTATAGAATTTCATTATATGAATAGTTTACAATATTTCTGCAACTCTTGGTGGACATTTAGGTAGGTTCTGGCTTAGGGTAATTATGAATAAAGCTTCAGTGAACATTATAGGACACGTCATTTGGTGAACATTTTTTACAATAGTATTTATTTATCTAGGAGAGAATTTGCCGGGTCACATGTCATCCAACTTATCAACTTTGGTAAGATTCCTCCAAACTGTTTCCAAAATGGTTATACCAATTTACACAAACTTCCTTCTAAGGTAGTGCCTGCATAGTGCCTGTGAGTTCTGAATACTTGATAACTTGCCAACATTTGCTAATATGGTCTTTTTCATGTTATCTATTCTGGAAGGTGTAAAGATTTTTTTTTATTTGAGAAATATCAATCCAAGTATTGTATACAGGTAGTAAAAAAAAAAAAAAAAAAACCCACAACATCAAAATTGCAGATCAGGACTTGCAATAAAAAATAAAAAGCTTTGTTTCCCCCATGAACACCTCTTCCCCAGAGGCAACACTTTCTTTTGTTTTCTTTTTTCTTTTTTTTTTTTTTAATCAGGGTTTTTTTTTAAACAGACCATTTTTTAAGGACAATTTTAGATTTAGAGACAAATTGCACAAAAAATACAGGTTCCTCACCCCCAGTAGTTTCTATAGTACCTTGAACTAATGTGGATACATTAATTATAAGTGGTGGATGAGCCATTCTTGAATGACACATTATCATTAGACACATTATCATTAACTAACAGTTAGGGTTCATTTTGTGTTATATAGATTCATAAGTTTTGAGAAATGTATAAAGGTATGTATCTACTATTGCCGTATCATACAGAATAGTTCCACCACCCTAAAGTGCCCTGTGCTCCACCTATTACCACTTCCTTTCTCCCCCTAAACCCTAATAGCCACTGGTCTTTTTACTGTCTCCGAAGGTGTTTTGTTGTTGTTGTTGTTGTCGTCGTCGTCGTTGTGGTTGTTTTGTTTTCTTTTGTTTTGTTTTGTTTTTCCAGAACGTTATCATAGTTGGAAACTTAAAGCAAATGGCTTTTTAGTATTGGATCCGTTCACTTAGTAATCCACACTTAAGTTTCCTCCGTGACTTTTAACTAGCTCCCTTTCTCCCTCTTTCCTTTCCTCCTCTTCTGTCTCTCTGCCTCCCTTTCATTGAGGGAGTTTATTTTCTAAAACAGCTTTTAAAAAGCTGGTTTACAAAAAAAGACTGGAAAGTGCAGAGTTCCCCTGTTCTCCCTCCTACCCCCCAAAACATAGTTTTCCCTATTGTAAACTTCTTGTGTCAGTGTAGTGCATTTGTTACAACGGATGAGCCCATATGAAAACTATTATTAACTAAAGTCCGAAGTTTAGCTTAGCATTCACTGTGGTGTGCAGTTCGCTGAGTTTTGACAAACGCACAATGCCATGATTCAAAGCATTTCACTGTCTTACAAGATGTTTCACTGCCATAAATATTCCCTGTGCTTCATCTATTATTCATCTCTCCCTTCCCCCCTGAGTTCCTGGCAACCACAGGTCTCTTTACTGTCTCCATTATTTGAGGCAACACTTTTAACTGTTCCAGGTTTATATTCTTTTGTTAGGAATCTTCATGAAGATAAGTAGTATAGTATACTGCTGCTTATTGATTTGTCAGTTTTAAGCACCGTCTACTGACTTCCTATGTGACGTTGACGTATAGGTCGCTTAAGCCACCTGTCTTCTCTCTCCTCACCTTCCGATATATTCCCGAACTTCTATCTGTATACTGTTTCAGTCAGGTCCAGCCAGCCGGTGAGTCACTATAGGTATTTTAAACAGTTACACACGTGATGGGAAATCCCAGAAGCCAAACAAAGGATGGCGAAGCAATCAGGAATTAGTATCATCAGAAAGCTGTTTCCACCCGCAGAGCTAGAGAAATTCAGAACCATACCTAGCAGGAACTGAGATGATGGGAGAAGAGGCTCTTGGAAAGAAGCTAGAATTTGGAGGAGATACAATCACTGGTAGGAAGTGGAGTGGGAGAGAGAAAAACCTCTGGGCTTATCCCTTCCTCCCTTTCTCCCATCAAACACCCATTGGTCAAAGCCCTCTGGAAGCCAGTTGGCAAGGAAACAGGAAACACAGTCTGTAGGAGAAGTGCAGGAACTGGATCTGAGGGCAAAACACATAACGGATGAAGTTACATATAGGTACTAGTTAGGGTTCTCCAGAGACTCAGTATCAATGGGAATTGGTTCACAGGATTACGGAGGCTGAGGAGGGCAGACCCAGGAGATCCAGTAGTTTAGTTCCAGGCAGACTCCCAAAGCCTAAGAATCAGGAGAGCTGATGATGTATGTTCCATTCCAAGTCTGAGCCTGAAGTCAGGAGACCAATATCGCAGCTTGAAGACAGTCAGATAGACACAGTGGATTCTCTCTTACTCCGCCTTTTGTTCTATTCAGGTCTTCAATCGATTAGTTGAGGCCACCCAGTGTTTGGCAGGCGGTGTGTCTTGCTTAGTCTAGTGATGTACAGATGTTAATTGTACTAAGAAATGTCCTCACAGATACACTAGAAATAATGTTTAGCTATATATTTGGGTACCCTGTGGCTTAGCCCAGTTAAATCATGAAATTAACCATCACAAGATATAATTTCATGTTTCTATGTATGTATGTATGTATGTATGTATGTATGTATGTATGTATGTATGTATGTATGTATGTATGTATGTATGTTATTTGAGAGAGAGAGAGAGAGAGAGAGAGAGAGAGAGAGAGAGAGAGAGAGAGAGAGTATGCTCAAGCAGGATAGTGGCAGAGAGAGAGAATTCTGAGGTGTCAGTGCAGAACCTAATGCTCATCTTAGTCTTATGAACTGTGAGATCATCATCTGAGCCAAAATCAAGAGTTGGATTATGAACTCACGGAGCCACTCAGATACCCCACAAGGTGTATATTCAAATAGAGATCTAGTTCCCTTACCTGTACTATCATTTTTCATTCCGTACATTGTACGATAAAGGTCTTCCTTAAACTTGCTGCACTTTTTGTCTGTCTCCTGTCTCCTATCAGCTTTGGGCTTCTGTTTGTCATTGTTGTTAACCCTGCTCTTATGCACTGTAATCAAGTCTCTTTAGAGAGTTCAAGGTTGATTCTAAAACTTGAAAACTAATAAATGGTTTAAATTATTGGGATTATTAAATAATATGCAAACATTAGATTTACCACACTTTTCCAGGAGTCCTTGGACCTGCTGAATGAGGACATCTCTAGCATCAAGGTGAAATGGAACCTTTCTCTTTGTATTCCATCAGTGCTTTAAACCATGCCATGTTTCACTTGGCTCATTCAGACTAAGGCCGTCTTATGGATATTATCTGCTTCTCCTTAATTTTCTAATTGCACTTCTTTGTTTTATTGCACTCTTTCAGTGTTCTCAAATCATGCCACTTATGACATCTTCCTGCTAACCTCTTAGCGGTCTCTCACTGGACCCTTCTCTTTTCCTGCCTCATTTAGGTGGTGACTCAGTAGGTCTGCTTCATAGCTTCCTTCCTGTGATTTTCCTCTGCCCTGCTCCCAGTTTGTTTCCATGGTTTCATGGTAATATGGCCATCTGGGAAGTTAGGGAGCAATTAAAAGCCTGGACTCTTGAGCCAGACGGCCTGGGGTTAGACTTTACTTGTTCCCCTTACCAACTGTGTAAGATGGATGTTGGATGAGTTATTTGGCTTCCTTATAACCCGGTTTCCTCCTCTCGAAGATAAGAATGGTAATTGTATATACTTTGTAAGTTTGTTGTGTGGTTCATATGTAATAATATGTGAAAATAACCCATAACAGTGTCTGGCACAAAAATAAACACTATGTTAGTGTTACCTATTATTAAGTATAATTTTTCTTTATATTTTCTCTCCTTGTTTTGCTGGAATACACCTTCAGATAACTTCCTAATGAAGAATGAGTACAATCGAATGTTCTGTGTCTTTGCACGTCTGAAGATATCTTGAGTCCACTCTCAAATTTAATTGATAATTTTGATAGTGTAGAATTCTAGGTTCTTTTTGTAATTGATTTATTTTTATTTTTTTAAAGTTTACCTCCAACTTAGTTAGCATGTAGTGCAACAATGATTTCAGGTGTAGATTCCTCAGTGCCCCTTACCCATTTAGCCCATCCCCCCTCCCACAACCCCTCCAGTGACCCTCAGTTTCTTCTCCATACGTATGAGTCTCTTCTGTTTTGCCCCCTCCCTGATTTTATATAATTTTTGTTTCTCTTCGCTTATGTTCATCTCTTCCACTCATAGAATCCTAGCCTCTAATGCCCAGTTGCCCTTTCAATCGATTTTCCCCTAATCACAACACCACTGGAACTACAATATCTGCTCTTTAGAGTGTTTTTAACTCACTATCACTTCCACTTTCTTCTAGTTTTCAAAATCATTCTGTACGTCTGGCCTATGCTTAAGGAAAAGGGAATGGAGGTCCCCCTTTTGAAGGGCTTAAAAGAGAATTTATGAACATATTTTAGACTGCCACAGCCTGTCTGCTGGCCTCCTATTATTCACTCTCCTCCTGCATGAAAAATATCCTCACCCTACCCCAAGAATCCTCCCTCTTAAAGGCCCAACCCTTGTAACATCAGCTCAAAGTCCAGGATATTGTTATCTAAATTAGGTCCAGGTGTGAATGAGTCTCCTTGGGCGCACTGGTCCTCGACTACACTTTCAATCTGAAGACCTATGAATGAAGACCTATGAATTCAGCATACATCCAACACAGGCATGTGATAACCAGAAAACACACACAAAACACACACACACACACACACACACACACACACACACACACACACACACACAGAAAAAACAAACAAACCAACAAAACACAAACGTTGCTGTTCCAAAGAAAGGAAGGAGGTTATCATGAATGGGTCACTGGTCCATAGCAATCCTGAATTTAAGCTGGTACAGGTAGGCAGTCCTTTCATTGGGTCTTAAGGCCTGGGAATGATTTTACATGGTCCTAGCTCCTCCAGGGTTCTGGCTTTCAGCCTCTAAGTCATTCTTCCCTTCTCATGAAAGGTAGCCTGTGTCTACAGCCTCATGGTTGTCTCGACCTACTTACTGATTGTAGGATTTTGTGTGTCAAAAGCCTTCTTTCCTTTTACTCTCTGGGATTAAGGAAACCCTTCTCTACCATGGACTTTTCCAAATATTTATAAGGAAAAACACTCCTAAACTTCAAGTGATATTGTAACAGAGAGAACCCTGTGCCCCACAGTTTACTCTGCGAGGGTTTGCTTATGAGATAGAACACTGGTATTCTCCAAGACCCTTCGTCATTTAGGAAACCTTTGTAGTATCTTTTCCCCAACGTCATCTGCTGAGTGATGTTGGTAATAATTTCACCTTCAATAAGAGTGACATTATTGATGTTATCTGTGCTAACAAAACATGAAATTGTATTTGAATGGCATTGAGTAAGTGCAAGTAGTATCAGCTAGGGACGTGTTCAGCTGTCACAGAAAGGCTGCCACCAGTGGCATAATCAAAGAGAGTTTTACTCACAAAGAGGCTGTAGGCTGTGCTCCATTAAGGCAACAATGTCATCAGCAGCAGGCTGCATGGAATGTCAGAGTTGCCAACTTCTTTATAACCTCTGGCAAAATTTTGGAAAAAAGGGTAGCAGCCATTAATATAATACTACCATTGTTTTTAACATTTACCGTCTTCGTGATGCAGCACATGTGTGAGCATCTCAAGCTCACAGCACATCTGTGAGGTACAATTGTTGATGTCTTTTGGAGGTCATTCGTTCACTTTTTAAGTCAAAAATTAGCTGTCATATGTCTAGGGCATGTGGCTTCACCAAATCCGCTCCTAGATTTACTTGGCTTATCAATGCATCAAGCAAACTCATAGGAATTCTAGAATTTAATCCTTGTGGGCCATGGAGAAACCAGTTCTGCCTTATCACATCACATTACATACTCAGGCCATTCAGTATACTCTCAGATGAACCCTTGGAAGGTGCTCCTGTATTAGCGTTGTATTTCTGTTGGCAAGATCCTTGCCTCCTAGGAGGAACGGTAACTTTCATATCTATTAGTAATTGCCAACAAAGTACAAACCAAGATTTTTCTTTGCCTTCTTGTTGACACGTTATAATATATACTATGTTACCACGTTTCCTTGTTTTAATTCTTAACATAATATACCAACTGCAATATCATCACGGAACAATGGTGGCCCCACATGTAGCATCATCAGCTCTGGATACTTCAGATATGGCCACGGTAACAGTTAGGGTGGACTCCATCCAGTTCTTGGCCAATTGGGCTTGTCTGATTCTCTCTGTTTATCTACCTCCCACCCCACACCCCCAGCCCCAGCAGCAGTGAGAATCTAGTTAGTCAGTGAATCTCCAGCAGATACAGATGCCGATGCAGATGCAGATCATTTCCCTGGATAATCTTTATGGTTGACTATGGCCTGGGTAGCAGGATGGGTTCAGACAGAAACACCTGATTTGGGTGCCATCAAGCCATCTCTGTGCACTCTCTGAGAAATGGGACAGTATGCATTATAAACACTTCAAGCCTCCACTTCTCCCTGCACACTTCTGTGTTTTGTTGCTTCCATCCACCTACCAAAGCAACCCAAACTTTATGCTAAAGAGAGTGGGGCTCG
This sequence comes from Puma concolor, assembly GCF_028749965.1. Lineage (NCBI taxonomy): Eukaryota > Metazoa > Chordata > Mammalia > Carnivora > Felidae > Puma > Puma concolor. The sequence continues at coordinate 201,431 of NW_028240227.1, forward strand.
TGTGTCCTTTGCAGATTGGAATGCTGTTACTAGTTTGGTTTATCTTAACAAAAACTGGCACATTACCTAAAAATGCAGAATTCGGTGTGAATTCAGAATCAGTACCTGTAGTAAGCCCTCCATGATTCCGTTGATTAGGGAGAGGGATGAAACCATACTGTAAGAAACCCTGCCTTCGAGTGCTACAGCTCTATGAACTTTCAAAGCACTATTTTTGATCTCGTTATCCAAAGTCGTTAAGTCTTTGTGAGTATATATTCAGAACTTTTTTAAGATCTGGATTGTAGTGTCCAATTTTTTCATGACCTAACTAACCCATTGATTCCAAGTGTTCTCTTTATTTTTGAATCATTCTCTTGGGCATTTGACCAAAGCTGTCAAATAAAAAATGTCCTCAATTTGAATATATGAACATTTAAGAGCAGTCACGTGTTCAGCGCCCAAATATTTTATTATTTCCGTTAAGAGTTTATTCTGTCTGTGGACGGTGAAGAAACAAATGCCTGTTTTTGTGTTTTTTTTTTTTTTTTCATTTTCCGCACATAAGTAAGTAGATGCGCATGGCAGAATGCTAGGTACCTGTCAAGGGTAATAGGATGTTCAGGAGTGTAAATGAGATTTCTGTCATCCAAAAAAGAAAAAAAATTGTTTGATGAACTAAGATAAGCTAAGCTTTAAAAATGAAAGGAAAATAGCCATGAACTCAGATAAAAGTTAGGCAATGAAGTACTTTTCCCTAGGGCAGCAAGGAGTTATTAGAAATACCATAATCTGTAGAGTTTGTACTAAAAAGCTCTACTGACACGATGATAAAGCTCACCTTTAAAGCTTGCTTTGTGTACTGATATTATTCCTTTCTTCTTGAAATCTAAAGAAGCTTTTTCTCTTTGGCTGTTAACATGAAATGAAAAGACACTTTCCCCCTATCTTTTCTTCGGCCGTATTTACGCTGTACTTCTTACAAAAGTCTTTTATGTATTCATTGCCTTTTATCTTCATCCTTTGTCCAAAACAAGCCTTGAGATTGGGAATGATGTGGACTATTTCTAACCTAAGCTCACAGTACATAACTTCTCATAAAACCCATCATTTGAGGAGGCAATGAACTCATATCATGGAGTTCCTTGTGCAGCCCATGGGCATGATTCCACTGAAAGAATCGATAGCATCGTGGAGACCCTGTCTTTGGAAGGAACTAACAACAAATAAGGATTTGACCTTATAACTGATTTTCCTAGGAACCTAGGAATCAAAAGGGCCAGAAGTGTGATGGTGGGAGAGGGACACTGGAGAAGGGCTGAATACCCAGGTTCACATGAAGCCAACTGAGCAGAGAAAGGTTCTGTCCTGGAGGAGCTTGGTTCAGCAGGAATCAGCTCCCATTTGCTACGGACTTAGTGAAAATACACTCATGAGAGCCTACAAGAAGGATGCTTCCACAACTCTAAGAGGTCTCTTTCCTTTCTTATGTCTTTCATTATGGAAAGTGTCTTGGGGGTGCTTACTTCCCCTTTGTGTGTCCACAGTTCTTCTTCCCACTAGTTGTGTTGTCATGAACCTCCTTACGTAGCCCTTGCTCCCCTCCTAGGCCATGTGTTCCTCATGGGCAGGACTCACCCTAGCCCTCTGTGTGTCGTTACTACAGTGCCAGCCATGGGCAAAGGACCCTGTCCATACTGAATGAATGCAATATGTTTATGGAGTTTCAGCTCCCAATTGTTACAGAAGAACTAGCTGTCTCACTTCCATTTGATGTGTAACAGCAGCAGTCTATACGGGGGAGTCTCTCTCACATTCTCTCTTTTTACAAACACCTACATTATCAACTTTTGACTAACTCTTACCCTATTGTGATCAGATGAATTGGGTGGAACATTTGCCATCTCTTGGGATCTTATTTGCAACCCAATACCACTTAAATTCCCTATCCTACAGTAAATTCTTGCTTAGCAAGAAGCAATATAGTTCAGTGAGTAGAGGGTGGCCCCTGGAGACAGGCTGCCTAGGATCTCAAATCTTATTTTGCTCTATTTCTAGCAGCAGACCTTTGGACAACTTACTTTTTCTCTTTGCTACTCAGTTTTCTCAGGTGTAAAATCAGGCACAACCTAGCACCTTCACCATAGGTCTCTGAAATGAATTCAGTGGCGTAACAATGGTAAAACACTTAGAATAATGCATGGAACCCCCTTAACTGCGAGTCAGTAAACACTCGCCTCTATCAGTGATGTAATTACGTTTTTGACAAAGTCGCTGCTTCCTTACTTAAAACCTTCACATTGGCTGTGTTGAATGTACAGAACAGATGAACTGTGGAAGGCACCATGTCAGAGTCAGGCTTACTTGGTAGAATGAGGCCCAATTCCCTGATGCTGGGGACTGCAAGAAGAATTCATTAATTCGCCTGTTCCGTAATGTTTACCCTCTCACTGGCATTGCTAAAAGCACCTACTTTCTCTACACCACCATAGAACAGGTGGGTTTTCCCTTGTCAGCCTTTGCTCGCTTACTTGTCCATTTATTGTTCCACCTGTGGCTTTATTCACCACTCACCGAAAACTGACTGAGGGACTCTGTGTGCCAGGCTCTGTTCTCGAGGTATGCCCCTGCCTCCGTGGTGGTTGTGGGTAATTCTTGACTTCTGGGCTTCCAGCTACTACATCACGTGGGGTTCTCCATCACCCTCTGTTGCTTTTTCATTGTCATTGGGCAGGTGTCTGTCTGCTTCTTCTCTCTAATTATGTACACGGTAGAAATCAGTGCTTTGGGGATATGGATGACTGCAGTGAACAGACTCCTGGACGTGTCTTTTACCTTGGGGAATTGTGCATATTTGTGTTTCAAAATCTAGTTTACCCTAGAGGCAGACATTTGAAACAAAGCAAACACAGTCCAGACGGGGCTCAAGAAACAAAATCGTTGGATGTGTCCCTGAGCCTGGTAGCAATGCAGGTGGGCTAGAGGCCTACAGATGCGGAGCTAGACTGTTGTTGGATGACAGCTTCACTGTGCATCTTCAGTTAGGAAGTGGTACAGCTGGAATGAGAATTCTCCTAGTGTGATTCTTGGCCTCCTGTTTTCCTGCTGACTCATCGGCCTGGGAGGGCTGAGACCTTTTGGAACTTTGTTGCATTTTGCTGCAGAATCAAACACTAGCTAGGTTTCTCAGGTACGTATACAATGGGCTGTGACAGCAAGGTGGGGTGGGGGTCAGGGAGACCTGGCAGGAGGGAGGAAACTGAACAGGCAGGAGAGGGGGACTGACAGAGGCTGTTTTCTTCCATTTTGTTCTGGGAAGACCTTAGTGAGGATGTCTAGTCCTGAGTACTGGTGAAGTTTATGTACTGGCCATGGAGTTGGGCGGGCACCTCAGAGAGATTCTTGTCCATCTGTGGGAAGTGTGTGTGTGTGTGTGTGTGTGTGTGTGTGTGTGTGTGTGTGTGTGTGTCAGAGAGAGTGTGCAAGGGAGCCCAGCTTTGAGCCAACGAGGGAAAGGATGGCGTAGCTCTCAAAGGAGCATGCACGTTTCTCAGGTGATAGAGTAGAGAATAAAATGTCTCCCTTTAAAATCCACATTCCCCTGCTCTTCAACTTCTAAGGAAGTCTTTGGCTACCAGCAGTCTGGGCTCTGGAGCCAGCATAGTAATTTTCTTCTTTTAGATTATCCTGGTTCATGATTTGCTCCCTTTTAACTTAAAAATTGTTTTTATTATAGAAAATTTCAAATATGTAAAAGTCAAGACATTAGTATATCATACCCCCATGTCCTTAGGACCTAGTTGTAAACATTATCAACTCATGTCTAATCTTGTTTCATCTGTATTTCTACCCGTTTTGTCCTTGCTCCCCTCTTCCCCTGGTTTATTTGAAGCAAATCCCACACGTTGCATTTTATTAAGAATATCATCCTGTTTGTTTTTATTTTTAAAAAGTTTTGTTGTAGTATAATTGGCATAACTTGCAGGAAACTAAAGTGTGCTATTTGATAAGTTTATACATCAGTGTGGATGTGTATACACACAGATCAAAAAGTATATACACACACATATCCATGAAACCACCACAGTCTAGATAGTGAACATACCCATCACCGAAAAGTTTCCTTGTGTCCCTTGGTCATCCTTTCCTCTTGCCCCTCTCTGCCACCCATTACTGATCTGCATTCTGTCACAATATATTTGTTTCTATTTTGTACAGTTCTAGATGAGTGAGATCATAAAGTAAGTACTTTTTTTTATCCAGTTTTTTTTTTTTTTTTCCCACGCAGTGGCATAGTCTGTCTATCCTACCAATATCATCATGCTGTGACTAGATACCACTTAGGAAGCTGCAGTACCCTTTAGCAGATATTATAGTAGTCCCGGTGAGAAATGGTCATTTGGACCAGTGTGGTTACCATGGAGATGATAGCTTCCTCAATTAGACATCTGCTTTGGAGGTAGAGCCAATCAGACCAGCTGGATTTGGGGATTAGGGCGGGGGTGGGGGTGGGGGTCGGATCCAGAATTACTCCTGAGGATTCTTGCTTGAACACACGAAGATAGTGTGATGAAGCAGGGGAGACTCAGCGAGGAGCAGCTATGTATGATCTTTCCTGATTCAGTCCTTGCCTGGATGTCCATTGCTTCTTGAAAGCTGTCTTTATTATCATTGGTTGATTTGAAGCAGTACTTGAATGGCAGATGAAAAAAACTGTATTTGGAGCACTTTAAGATATTTACAGGATGACTGGGTGTTATCAGGAATGATATTAAATAAAGGCTAGTTGGCATTGTCAAATTCAAAATAATGAATTTCAGTGTTCTCCTTAGGTGTTGGTAGTATCATCTGGTCCAGGTAAGGAGAGACTAAGAAGTACAGGGGCAAATCACATTTTTAAAAGCTTGCAAAATCTGCTTGAGGTGAAGTTCACTCCACTTTTCTCAGGGCTCCCAGAATTTTTTTTTTTTTTTTTTTTTTTTTTTGTGTGGTGGTTTTATCATTGAAAATGTTCTGCAAAGTCTGATGCTGTGGTGATAACATCTGCATGCAGTGACTAGCTTTGTGAATTTCATCGTATGGTAGGATAGCCTGTGTTCCTTCTACAGGGTTATTAACATGTCGGGTGTTTTATTAGAACTTGGACTCCCTTTGGGTGTTTGGCCTTAGAAAAACTGAATCAAGTGATATCTTTGGTTTTGGAATTTTAGAAAGAACACGCCACCTGGATTATTAAGTTTATGGGCACCTTTGGGAAACCTGATTAGTTATAGAACTCATACTATATGATAGTAACAACAACTGCACGTTTATTGTTTATTCCTTGCTGAGTGCTTTATATGCATTATCTTATTTAATCTCCACATCAGTCTGATGAAGTAGGTACTATCATCATCTCCATTTTGATGGGGAAGGACCTAGGATGCAGACGGGATACCTGATGAGACCTAGACTAGTCTTACAATCAGTGTTAGCGCCGCAACTTGGACCCAGGCAGGTAATCTGGCTGCAGAGCTCATGCTTTCATTAAGAGATAATATTTTCATTAAGAGATGGTACTCCTGGGTGGCTCAGTTGGTTAAGCCTGCTTGGGATTCTCTCTCTGGTGCTCGCCTGCTTGTGCTCTCATTCTCTCTCTCTCTCTCTCTCTCTCTGCCCCTCTCTCTCTCTCTCTCACTTTCTCTCTCTGTGTGTGTCTCAAAACAAATAAAAATGTGTTCATTTTTTTTTTTTTAAAGAGATAATACTTGAGGTGGATCTTGTAAGATAAAGAGAAGTTTAAAGGACAGTGGGGACTGGCATATAAGGTAGAGAGAATGTAGTATCAATGCGGGGACATGAGAAACTTATTGTCCTGGGCGCTGATGATGAGAAATAATGTTGGTAATGCTGGTATGACCAGAAAAGATGTAGGGCCTAAAAAATACCTGTATTGGTTATCCAGAGCAGCTTTTTCACTGATAATCTTATGAGGTCTTTAAAAATTCTCCTTGAAATGTTGAATAAGTGCAGGAGATCATTTCTGTTTTCTCAGTTCCAAGGATCTCAGATGGGGAGCTTCTTAACAAGCTGATCTCAAAAGCATGTTCTGACTTCAGCCAACCTAGGTTTTTCCATCCAGGAGTAAATTCACTGCTCCCACCTTTTCTGCTCAGCTCTGAGTCCCTTTCGTGTTAAAAGAGATCTGCTTGCTACTTTTAAACGGAATAGGATTTCCAAACCTGTCCCCACTGTCAGTAGTTGAAAGGCTAATAGTCAGCTAGCATCTGAATACCATTGGAGTGGTACCTCACTTATTTGGTTCATAAACGGATGATGGTTGTAAACACAAAAGTGTATGATGTGGCGGTTTAGCCATGTTTTGGAGGCTAACTCTTGCTTCCTGCTTTAAAGTGCATTTTGCTATTTCATAGTTAAGAATCGATTATAATGAGAAGGGAGTAAATGCAAACCAACAGGTGCTTTTAGGTTTTAATACACAGTGCTGTTGCTGAGTATCAGTGAAACAGCTTTGTTTTTGTTTTTGTTTTTTAAATGAATAGGTAGTTTGTGGATGTGAATTTCAAAAGGTACACGTGTTCATCCTGTATCTCAAATCCCTTCTTTCCTCCTCAAGCAACTTAAATTGTTCTTTAGTGGCCCCTTTTATAAAGGGAGTCTATGCCTGTATTAGCATGTATGAGTGTGTCATTGTTTCTAGGATTTTGTTATGGAGATGCTAATTAGTAAGAGTAGAGAGAATGTTATCTCTTGCCAGTCATGATACCAAGGCGTGTGTGCATGCGTGTGCATGCACTCAAATGAGCAGATAATCTAAACAAGTGTTTACTCTTCATCTAAAAAATAATAAACATGCACATTATCAAAGTTTAACCCATACTAAGGAAAAAGATTAGTTAAATAGATACTGACTAGGTGCACCTTTGGGTTTAACAAAGGCTTCCAGCAGCTGCTATATTTAAAACCTAAAGGAAAATGTATGCAAAGATACAGTAGGGAACATGATGTGAGTCCACCGGGAATCACAATAGACAAATGGAAGTGATTTTCTAAAAAGTGAAATTTATGAAATTGAAAAATACATAACTCAAATAACATTTCCCTAGATTAACTCAGTAGGTTAGAAATAGAAGAAGGAATCAGTGAACCTGAAGGTAAATCAAGAGAAATGTCCCAAGCCAAACAATAGAGAGGGGAGAAAAATTGGACACATATCAGTAGAGCACTGTGTGACAATATCAGGTGTTCCAACATAATGATGTAACACATGTATAATAGGAGTCCCAGATGGAGAGGAGGGAGAAAATGGGACAAAATCTTACTGAAGAAATTGTTTAAGTACCAGATTTGATGAAAATTATCTGAAAGATCCAAAAAGTTGAAATAACTTCAGTTTGGTATTTCAGGACCAGAGTTTGATTCTAGAAATACCAAAGCACTGCTTGACAGCAGCCTGGTGAGTAGGGCCTCTGTGGGATGGGACTTCTGCTGCATCCCCCTGTGTGATAAACTAGACATTTTAGAGCTGCACGCCAGGCACAGGCGGCATCGCAGATGCCATCAGCTTTTCACTCTTCCAGGTATGTTTTTTTATTCATGTTCCCTCTCTCCGCCTGAGTATTGGTAATATGTTATATTCCTCACTGGCCACATGGAAAATGAGAACAGTGGTTGCTACTGTTTCACTATCTATAGACTAGAAACCACCGTGTCGTTCTTTTTATGATAGATGTACTCTGGAGAATTTCTGTGGTAGCTTTGGAGATACTTTTTTTTAATTTTTAAATAAAAAATATTTTTAATGTGTATTTAATTAGAGAGAGGAAGGGCAGAAGGAGAGAGTGAGAATCCCAGTAGGTTCCATGCTCAGTACAGAGCCTGATGAGGGGCTCAATCTCAACAACCATGAGATCATGATCTGAGATTAAATCAAGATCTCAGCTTAACTAACTGATGCAACCAAGCACCCCAAGAGATCATTTTTATGCAGGTTAGAAACACTCACCTTTTGTTTGAAAAAGGAGAGTAAGAATTAACAACAACACCACCACCACCAACAACAACAAAACCTCTCTCATGCAGACCTATACCCCCCCTCCAAAAAATGATCTCTCCTTCCTGAGTCCCAAAGTTTTTTTGTGTAGTAGTTTCTTTAACCACCTGGCGAGGGCTTTAGTTTCACTGGGCCGACTCAGCATTAATATTCATGCTACACAAGATAACTAGTTTATTATCATTCTCTGCTATTTTGTATCAAAGTACAGTCCTAGGATATGAGAGTTCTGTGCATGGTTGTTTTTGGAATGTGGAATCTTTTGATGTATTCAAGTCAGCTGTGGTTATTGACTGAATACTACTAGGTGCCCAGCCATGAGTGTTAGTCCTTCTTCTTTGTGCAAGTATGCATGTACGTGCAGGATGGATGCATTAGAGGTGGGAGAGGAGGCTGGGATGTGCAGTCTTTCCATCTAGGAGTATAGAATCTTGCCTCAGAGGCACATGCACCAGGGTCAGACCTGGGTTCGAATTCTGCTTCCTTCAACAACTGTGTCATCTTGGATGACTCATTTAATTCAAGTGCTTGTATGATTAAATGAAATAACACTTGAAGTGTCTAGCATGCCTGACATTTACTAGGTGCTCAGAGACTGTGTGTGTGTGTGCGTGTGCACATGTATATATGTGTTCTCTGTTCCTGTAAAATAAAACAGAAAGAAAACATCCCCCCACAGTAGTGTGTAGATTTATAGCGAATCCAAAGGCAGTGTATTTCGAAATATTTTTTTCTTTCCCTCAGATGACTGCACGTTTGTTTCAATGCTCCATTTAATGTCTCTGTCAGACGGCACTTCACCAGCCAGGCTAAGATGATGCCCTTCCTCCAGCCAGCATCACTCTCTCTCCTCTTACCCCATCTATCCCTTTCTTCAGAGCCAGGGTAGAAGAAAAAATAAAAATAAAAATAAAAATAAAAATAAAATAAAAATAAATAAAAATAAAATACATATACAAATACATAAAAGTGTTGAAAGGAAAAAAAAACACCCCTTGAAAATTCTATGTCCTGCAAAAGTGTATTTCAAACTGAAGAAAAAAAGACTTGTAGGTGTGCCTGTGTGGCTCAGTCGGTTGAGCATCCAACCTTGATTTCTGCTCAAGTCATGATTTCATGTTTAATGAGATTGAGCCCTACATAGGGCTCTCTGCTATCAGAATGGAGTCTGCTTGGAATTCTCTTTACCGCACCCCCGCCACCCCTTTCTCCCTCAACATAAATAAATAAACATTAAAAAAGATGTTAGGCATGGAGTATGTTACTCTTCCCCAAAGCATCTGAATTTTACAATCCCTCACCTTTGTAAACAACAAGAACAACAAAACTACCACAACAACAACCCTAAAACAAGTAATACGTTGTGAAACAAAAAAAGAAAGACTTTATCACTAGTAGATCTGCCTTGCAAGAAATAAATACATAAAATAAAAAAGTTCCTTCGAGGATACCTCAGTGGTTAAATACCTGCCTTTAGCTCAGGTCATGATGTCAGCATTCATGAGTTCAAGTCCCACAGTTTGTGAGTTCAAGTGCCACATCAAGTGAGCTCCACCCCCCTGCAAGTGAGCATGAGCCATGCTTTGAGTGAGATCCCATTATCTCTCCCTCTCTCTCTGCCTGTCCTGAGATTCTTTCTCTGCCCCTTGCTCATTTGTGCCCCCTGTCTCTCTCAAGACAAGGTCTTTAGAAAAAGGAATAGGGACAGAAGTTACAAATAAGGAATTTAGATCTATGCTTAAAAAAGAAGAGGATTAGAGTAGGAATAAGGAAAGGTAAGAGAAAATAGTTTATTTTTCTCATTCCCAACTTATCTGATAGATAACCATTTCTTAAAGTGATAACAGCAGCAATATACTCGGTGATCATAGCCTATGGATAAGGAGGTAGATGACATCAATATTAGAAGGCGTGGGATGGAGGAATTGAGACAGCTGTTATAAGGTAGCTGCACTACCTGTGAAGGGGTATAGTGTGATTTGAAAGAGGAATTTGACTAGTTATAAATGAGTAATGCAAATGCAAATAAAAGGGAAACCACTCTAACTTTTAAAATAAACAAGTGTAATGAATATGCTAAGAGAAAGAAGAAAATGGAATATACCAACTGCTGCATTAAAATCCAGAAGGCAGAAAAAGGTGAAGATAGAAAGGAAGCAAAGTATGAATGCAGTGAATAGAAAACAGTTACAAACATGGCAGATATTATTCCAACTATATCAATACTCACATCAAATGTGAATAGTCTAAATATACCAATTAAAGCTCAGAGATTGTCACAGGAGATCCAAAAACAAGATGCAACTCTATATTGTCTATAAGAAATTCACATGAGATATACAGATACAGATAGGTTACAAGTAAAAGGATGAAGAAAGATTTATCATGCTAGAGCTTATCCAAAGAGAGTTGGAGTAATTACATTAACTCCACGCAAAGCAAACTTCCAATCAAGGAAACTCTAGGGAGATAAAGAGTGTCATTATATAAAGAGATTCTATAGAGAGATAAAAAGGTCCGTTCTGTAAGAAAACATAACAATCCCTAATTTTCTATACCTAACAACAAAGAATGGAAATACATGATGGAAAAACTTTTAGAATTTGAAGGAGAAAGAGAAAAAGTCATTATTATAGTAGAGACTTCAACACCTTTCTGTCAGTGACTGACAGGTCTAGAAGGATATAGGTAAGGCTACAGCTGGACGAAGCAGTAGCAGTAATCACCTAGATCGAACTGAAGCGTATGGAATGTTTTATCGAACAGTAGTTGAATAAACATGTTTCTCAAGTTCACACAGAACGTGCACCAAGTCAGAACATGTTCTGGGCCATGAAACACATCCTACCAAATTTCAAAGAATAGAAACCACACAAAGTATGTTGTCATGCCACACTGAAATTGAACTGGATTGAAAGCAATAATGAAAAGATGGCAGGAAATGTCCCCAAATATTTAGAGATTAAAGAACATACATCTAAATAACACATCAAAGAAGGAATCTTGAGAGAAATTTCAAAGTACTTTGGACTCAATGAAAATTAAATACAACCTACCAAACTGTGCAGGGCGGGGTGGGGTGGGCAGTGAAAACATGGCTTACAGTACAATGTACAACATTGAATGCATTTATTAGAAAAGTAGAAAGACCTTCGGACATCTGGCTGCCCAGTGTTTTTAGCACGCAACTCTTAGTTTCCACTCAGGTCATGCTATCATGGTCATGAGATCAAGCCCCTGTATTGGGTTCCTGCTTGGGATTCTCTCTCTCCCTCTCTCTGCCATGCCCCTGCTCACGTACATGCTTTCTCGGGCTCTCAAAGTAAGTAAATAAACGTAACAAAATCGGAAAGGAGAAAGACCTTAAATTAGTAGCCTAAACTTCCACCTTAGGAAAATAGGGGAGGAGGTACAGTTGAAGGCTGAAGTAGAAGAAAAGAAATATAATAATTAAAAAAATAATAATCAGAACAGATATCAATAAAATAAAAGATAGTCCAATACTGGAGATAATCAATAGAGAAATCAAAAGATGGTTCTTTGAAAATATCAATAAAGGTAATGAACCCCTAACTAGGCTATCCAAGAAAAAAGGTAGGCACAAATGGCTCATATCAAAAGTGAAAGAGACGTAACCTCTATCGATTCCATGAACATCAAGAGGATAATGGAAAATATTATGAATGACTCGATGCCCCCAAATTTCATAACTTATATGAAACAGATCGATTATTTAAAAGACGCACACGATGGGACACCTGTGTGGCTCAGTCAGTAAATGTCTGACTTCAGCTCAGGTCATAATCTCCTGGTCCGTGGGTTTGAGCCCCGTGTCAGGCTCTGTGCTAACATCTCAGAGCCTGGGACCTGCTTCAGATTCTGCGTCTCCCTCTCTCTCTGCCCCTTCCCACCTCCCACTCTACAGCTCTCTCTCAGAAATAAATGAAAACATTTTAGAAAAATATAGAAAACAAATAAAAGGCACACACTACCAAAACCCACATAAGGAAACATAGATTATCTGGATAGGCCTATATTTATTAAGTAAATAGAGTCAAGGACGAATAACCTTCCCAAAAGAAAGCGTCAGGCCCAGGTGGTTTCACTGAAGAATTCTAGCAAACATTCACAGGAAAAAATGATGCTAATGTCCTGTAATCTCTTCCCGAAAATAAAAACAGAGGGGAAACTTCCTCATTCTAGGAGGCCAGCATTGACAAAACAAGGTAAAGGCATTATAAGAGGGGAAAATTGGAGACCAGTGTCTTGCATTTTCATAGACACAAAACACCCAATACATGTTAGCAAAACAAATCCAACAATGTGTAAAAAGAATTATACATCCATAACCAAGAGGGATTTAGTACAAGTATGGGAGACTGGTTCCATATTCAAAAATCAATCAGTTTAACCCATCACAACAATAGGATAAAGAAGAAAGACAGGGAAACGATCAGATGCTCTTAAAATGAGATGCAGAGAAGGCATTTGTTACCTCCATTCATAATAAATACAACATCCTCTCCTCATCCTATGAGTCCAGGGAGACTTCATCAAGTTGATACAGGACTTTTATAAAACAAACAAAAACGAACCCCCACAAAAAAAGCCTACAACTAGCATCGTAAAAGTTTCACCATTTCATGGGGCGCCTGGGTGGCTCAGTCGGCCCTCTAAGAGATAATACATGTTTGTACAAGTTGTACATTTTACAGATTTGAGGGTTCCCATTCGCACTACAGTTCATATAAATCATGCCTCCTAGAACTGTGCAGTATACAATTTGTGCAACCAATAGCAACAAACTGAAAACATTCTGATGCTGGTGTAGAATAGCAAATATATGAACAAGGAGTACAAATGACGTCTGAAGTTATAAGGTGTATAAATTGGATTCATACAAAAGAAAAAAAAATCTCTAAATTGCACTTCGTTAGTACTAAAACTTTGCTTGGGAAAAGACTCTGTTAAAAGAACAAAAAGACAATCTATGGACTTGGACAAAATATTCCCAAATCATATATCCAGCAAAGGTCTTGTGTCTAGAATATCATATATTGAAGTGCACAAAACGATGCTCCACAACACTAGGCTTCAGGGAAACACATTAAAACTGCACTGAGATACTACTATCCACATATTGAAAATGTTTTTTTTTTTTTCCATCTATACTTATTTTTCAGGGATAAAGAGAGACAGAGTGTGAGCAGAGAGGGGCAGAGAGAGGGAGATACAGAATCCAAAGCAGGCTCCAGGTTCCGAGTTGTCAGCATAGAGCCAAACATAGGGCTTGAACTCACAAACTGTGAGATCATGACCTGAGCTGAAGTCAGCTACTCAATCTACTGAGCCCACCGGGAGCCCATGAAATATATATATTCATTTTTAAAGACAATACCTAATACTTGCATGTGACCCATAAATCTGACTCGTATATCTTTCCTCTAGAGAAGTGGAAACTTATACTTATAAAAAGAAAAAAAAAAACATACACGCAAATGTTTACAGCAAATCTGGTCATAACTGACAAAAATTTACAAACACAAATGTCCTTCAGGAAATGAATGGTTAAAGAAACCCTGGTATATCCGTATAGGGAAACACTAAGAAACACATGTATTGTAAAGGAATGATGTTGAATGAAAGAAACCAGTCTCATAAAGTTACCTACAATAACGATCCATTTATATGATATTAAAGTTGGAGATAGATGGTTGCCAGGCCTCAGGGGTGGGGTGACCGTGACTCAACATGAGGGAATTCTGGGAGCTGATGGAATTGTTCTCTTCTTGTCTAATTTTTTTTTGGGGGGGGAGACAGAGAGTGAGAGTGGGGGAGGCACAGAAAATGTGGTAGAGAAGGGTAATCCCAAGTAGGCCCCGGGAAGTTCGTGAGCAGGGGCTCAAACTCAAGAATAGTGAACTCATTACCTTAGCCGAAATAAAGAGTGGGATGCTTAAGTGACAAAGCCACCTATGTGACCCAGGAACAGAACTCTTCTGTATTCTCATTGGGGTGACATTTACATGAGTATATACAATCTTTAAAACTCAAAGCTCTATGCACCAAAAGAGTTACTTTGTATAATGTTAATTACACAACAAAAAGCATTTTCAAAAAACTACCACATCTGTCCTCCTCTCTCCATTTCCTGCTTCCACACTAATTGCTGTCATGTTCACCTCTCCTGGTCAACTGCGATGACTCCTTACCTGATTTCCTCCCAATTACAATCTTCACTCTGTCTTTCTAATAAACTTACGAAATATTACCATGAATAAAGTGTCATAAGGAAAACAAATAAGCCAGATCTACCTAGCTGCACCTTCCTTAGATCATGCATGTACACCACTCCCTATGGTATTTCCAACACGAAGACCCAATGTGCAAATACAATAAGCAGCCAAGGGGAGCCTGAGTGGCTCAGTTAGTTGAGTGACCTACTCTTCGTTTCAGTTCAGGTCATGATTTCGCCATTTGTGGTTTCAAGCCCCAGGTCATACTCTGCACAGAGCCTGCTTGGAATTTTCTCTTCCCCCTCTCTCATCCCCTCCCCTGCCTCAAACACACTGTCGTTCAACCACCCACCCAACCAACAAACATTAAGATAAAAATAAGCAGCCCAAATCATAAGGGTCTCTAGTATGTTACACATTTATCCCATAGTTCACATAAAAGCAAAGAAAACTGGACTATCGTGCTGACATTATTTTCCTTTCTTATACCCAACTCATTTTGCCCACTTGTGGCTCATTTCTGTGTCTCCTGCTCTAAATGCAGTGCCCACTTCCTCAGGCAGTCCTAGTTGAAGTGAATTTCTAACTGCTTCCACTCAGTACCTTCTTCATTCTGTTGCCTTTGTCATGAAGACCTGGAACAAAAATCTGGGAAAGAATGAACACCCCAGGCCTGGCATGTCAATACTAACACCTGGCAAACAGCAACAACCTCCCAGAGACAGCAACTAGTAAACAATCAGTTGTCTATTTAGGACACATGAGCGAGAAGATGGAAGAAATAGAACTTCCCAAAGGGAGGCTGAAAAACAAAAACAAAAACAAAATCCACTGGCGTTAAAAAGTGAAAAAAGGTAAAACCAAAGTTTACCTCACTGTTATTGCAGGTGTTACTGGATAGACTAGATGAACCTGAAGCAAATGATTTCTAAACAACAAAAACAACAGCAGAAGCAGCAGCAGCAACAACAAGAGCAGCAACAACAGCAGCAACAACAAAATCAACAACAACAAAAGAATCCTCTAAACTATGCCTTGGTATAATTTAGCAGATAATCAGAGCTGCAGAACACTGGCTTTATGTGGGAATAATCAGAATACCATAGGTACTCAGAGGAGTCACGCTTATTGCTAATAACTGATGCTCAGGTGGTCTGATCACTTTATCCCACAACACCAAGTAAGGGTCTGAAAAAGGAGGAGGGAACCCACGCAGGGCAGCAGATGCCAGAACACATGGGGTGAATCAAGGGCTCAGTGAAACGGGAAGCCTTAATCACAAAGTGAACAATTTGCCTGAAAATGCTGCAGGTACAGGCCAGCACGCAGGCCTGCAGGCTCCCTGGCAGGAGTCCTGGGAATACGAGGGGCAGAGCAATGAACTTACAGCTACCAATCACTTCCCTGTGGCAGGCACGTTACCTCATAAAGCATCTCAATTGACCATGTGTACAGAGGGACGAATTGAGGCTGAAGGAGATGTTATAACTGCACAAGGTCACAGAACTAAGAAAGTTATGGAAATGGCCTTTACCCCAAGCACTCAGACTCCTTAGTGCATAACATGCTGTCTCAAGTATGCAAAACTCAGCTTCAGTAACCCTTTTACCATCTTTTTAATTAAATTTTTTCAAAACGCGTTGATTCTTGTGTTTTCATTTTTATTTGTTTCCTTATGTCTTTTAATTTCTTCTGTAATTGTCTGGTTGACTCATTCGTTCTTTAGTAGGATGTTTTTTAACCTGCATGCTTTTAGAGGTTGAACAGACTTTTTCTTGTACTTTATGTCAAGCTCCAAACATTGTGATCTCAAAGTGTGCATGGTGTCATCTCAATGCTGTTATATTTATTGAAGGCTTTTTGTGACCCAGTATGTGGTCTCTCTTGGAGAATGTTCCACGTGCACTGCAGAAGAGAGTGTGCTCTACTGCTCTGGGATGTAGAGTCCTAAAATATCTGTCACGTCCTTCTGGTCCAATGTATCATTCAGGACCATTGTTTCTTTCCTGATTCTGTCTAGATTTTCTGTCCATTGTTGCAAGTTGAGTATTAAAGCCCTCTGCAATTACCACATTCTTATTAATAAGATTGTTCATGTTTGTGATTAAATGTTTTAAATATTTGTGTGCTTCGGAATTCAGTGCATAGTCATTATAATTGTTAGTTCTTCCTGATGGACAGACACTGTAATTATTTAATAATGTCCTTAAACATCTCTTGCTGCCAACTTTAATTTCAGGTCAAGTTTGTCTGATAGAAGTATGGCTACTACAGCTTCCTTTTGACTCCCAGTAGCATGAAAGTAGTTCTCCATCCCCCCACTTTCAAGAGTAAGGTGTCCTCAGGTCTGAAATGAGTCTCGTGTACAACAGCAAACAGATGGGTCTTGTTTTGTATTATCCATTCTGATACCCTGTGTCTTTTGGTTGGAGCATTTATTCCACTTCCATGCAGTGTTATTATGGAAAGCGATGGTTCCGAGGCATTGTGATGTCTGTAGTTTTCATGCTTGTACTGGTGTCTGTGGTACTTCGTGATACTTGGAACATTTCCCTCAAGGAATCCCTCTTAGGATCTCTTGTAGGGATGGTTTAGCGGTGGTGAATTCCTTCAGTTTTGGTTTGTTTGGGAAGACCTTTACCTCTTCTTCGATTCTGAATGGCAGGCTGGCTGGATAAAGGGTTCTTGGTTGCATATTTTTTTCTATTCATCACATTGAAGATTCCCCTATTCCTCTATGGCTTGTCTGATTTCAGTAGATGGGTCAGCTCCTATCCCAATACTTCTCTACCTTTGTATGTGAAGGTCCATTCATCCCTAGCTGCTTTCAGACTTCTCTCTTCATGCTTGTATTTTGCCAGTTTCACCAGTCTATGTTGTGCAGAAGATCAACTCAGGTTACATCTGAAGGGAGTTCTGTGTGCCCGTTGGGTTTCAATGCCGGGGTCCTTCCCCAACTTGTGGAAGTTCTCAGCTATGAGTTGTTCAAGGTCATCTTCACACCCCTTTTCTGTCTCTTCTGGAAATCCTGTTATGGATATTGTTCCATTTGATTTCATCACTTAGTTCTCTAATTCTCCCCTCTCGATCCTCAATTTTTCTCTATCTTTTTCTCACCTCCTTTTCCCCATATTTTTACCTTCTGATTCATTTAGTCTCCCCTCTGTCTCTGCAATCCGCGCTGTGGCTGCCTCCATTTTAATTTGCACCTCATTTATAGCATTGGAATTCATCACGACTACTTTTTATTTCCTTGATCTCCACAATAATTGATTCCATGCTGTCTTCTACGCCTTTGCCAATCCCAACGATTAATCTTTGGACTGTTATGCTAAATTTTGATATGTAGCTTATATCTGTTTTGATCAAGTCGTTAGCTGTCCACTTCTTCCCGGAATTTCTTTTGAGGGGAATTCTTCTGTGTCATTATTTTGGCTAGATTTCTCTCTCTTAGGAGGTTTACAAGCTTGTTATTTGCTCTGCACCTGCAAGAATTGCTATAGGAACCGGGGCTCACGCCCTCTGCAGATTCTAGCCCTGCAGGTAGTGTTTCTTGGAAAGTGTTACTTGCTCTCTGTTGTTGTGACATTGGCTCTTTGAGTTCTCTACTCGTCATGATGTTTTAGACCCTCCACAAGGTGTGCTTTTATTTGTTCCTTGAAGTAGCCTTGAAAAGGAAAAGAAACAAACCAACAAACAGGAAACAGAGACATGTAAGGCAACGTGCAAATAAAAGAAATAAATGGACACACACACACGCTCACACACACACAGAAAACAGTCTGAAATCAAAAACCAAAACAAAACAAACAAACAGACCAGACACACCAGCTACAAGTAAAGAACAAGGTAGAGGCATTGCTGTTGGAAGAAAACATATAAACAGAGAATTGACAGGGGTGGGGAAAAGGAAAAACATATATATGTATATATATATATATATATATATATATATATATATATATATATATATATATATATATATATATATATATATATATATATATATATATATATATATATATATATATATATATATATATATATATTTGATTCCTAGATTCCTAGGAAAATCAGCCTATAAGGTCAAATCCTTATTTGTGTTAGTTCCTTCCAGAGACAGGGTCTCCACGATGCTATCGATTCCTTCAGTGGAATCCTGCCCATGGGCTGCACAAGGAACTCTATGATACGAGTTCAATGCCCCCTCAAATGATGGGTTTTATGAGAACTTAAGTCCTGTGAGCTTGGGTTAGAAATAGTCCACATCATTCCCAATCTCAAGGCTTGTTTTGGACAAAGGATGAAGATAAAAAGCAATGAATACATAAAAGACTTTTGTAAGAAGCTCAGCGTAAATACGGCAGAAGAAAAGATAGGGGGAAAGTGTCTTTTCATTTCATGTTAACAGCCAAAGAGAAAAAGCTTCTTTAGATTTCAAGAAGAAAGGAATAATATCAGTACACAAAGCAAGCTTTAAAGGTGAGCTTTATCATCGTGTCAGTAGAGCTTTTTAGTACAAACTCTACAGATTATGGTATTTCTCATAACTCCTTGCTGCCCTAGGGAAAAGTACCTCATTGCCTAAATTTTATCCGAGTTCATGGTTATTTTCCTTTCATTTTTAAAGCTTAGCTTATCTTAGTTCATGAAACAATTTTTTTTTCTTTTTTTGATGACAGAAATCTCATTTACACTCCTGAACGTCCTATTACCCTTGACAGGTACCTAGCATTCTGCCTTGCACATATACTTACTTATGTGCGGAAAATGAAAAAAACCCAAAACAAACAAAACAAAACAAAACTAAACAAAAACAGGCATTTGTTTCTTCACCGTCCACAGACAGAATAAACTCTTAACGGAAACAATAAAATATTTGGGCACTGAACACGTGACTGCTCTTAAATGTTCATATATTCAAATTGAGGACATTTTTTATTTGACAGCTTTGGTCAAATGCCCAAGAGAATGATTCAAAAATAAAGAGAACTCTTGGAATCAATGGGTTAGTTACATCATGAAAAAATTGGAGACTACAATCCAGATCTTAAATAGGCTCTGAATGTATACTCACAAAGACTTACCGACTTTGGATAACCAGGTTAAAAATAGTGCTTTGAAAGTCCATAGAGCTGTAGCATTCGAAGGCAGGGTTCCTTACAGTATGGTCTGATACCTCTCCCTAATCAACGGAATCATGGAGGGTTTACTACAGGTACAGATTCTGAATTCACACCGAATTCTGCATTTTTAGGTAATGTGCCAGTTTTTATTAAGATAACCCAAACTAGTAACAGCATTCCAATCTGCAAAGGACACACGAGCCCCACTCTTTTTAGCATAAAGTTTGGGTTGCTTTGGTAGGTGGATGGAAGCAACAAAACACAGAATTGTGCAGGGAGAAGTGGAGACTTGAAGTGTTTGAAATGCATAGTGTCCCATTTCTCAGGGGGGCACAGAGACGGCTTGATGGCACCCAAATCAGGTGTTTCTGTCTGAACCCGTCCTGCTACCCAGGCCACAGTCAACCATAAAGATTATCCAGAGAAATGATCTGCATCTGCATCTGCATCTGCATATGTATCTGCTGGAGATTCCCTGACTAACCAGATTCTCACTGCTGCTGGGGCTGGGGGTGTAGGGTGGGAGGTAGATAAACAGAGAGAATCAGACAAGCCCAATTGGCCAAGAACTGGATGGAGTCCACCCTAACTGTTACCGTGGCCATATCTGAAGTGTCCACAGCTGATGATGCTACATGCGGGGCCACCATTGTTCCGTGATGATATTGCAGTTGGTATATGATGCTAAGAATTAAAACAAGAAAACGTGGTAACTTAGTATACATTATAACGTGTCAACAAGAAGGCAAGGAAAACTCTTGGTTTGTACTTCGTTGGGAATTACTAATAGATATGAAAGTTACCGTGCCTCCTAGGAGGCAAGGTTCTTGCCAACAGAAATACAACGCTAATACAGGAGCACCTTCCAAGGGTTCATCTGAGAGTATACTGAATGGCCTGAGTATGTAATGTGATGTGATAAGACAGAACTGGTTTCTCCATGGCCCACAAGGATTAAATTCTAGAATTCCTATGAGTTTGCTTGATGCATTGATAAGCCAAGGAAACCTAGGAGGGGATTTGGTGAAGCCACATGCCCTAGACATATGACAGCTAATTTTTGACTTAAGAAGTGAACGAATGACCTCCAAAAGACATCAACAATTGTACCTCACAGATGTGCTGTGAGCTTGAAATACTCACACATGTGCTGCATTGAAGACGGTAAGTGGTAAAAACATTGGTAGTAGTATATTAATGGCTGCTACCCTTTTTTCCAAAATTTTGCAGGAGGTCATAAAGAAATTGGCAGCTCTGCCATTCCATGCAGCCTGCTGCCGATGACATTGCTGCCTTAATGGAGCACAGCCTACAGCCTCTTTGTGAGTAAAACTCTCTTTGATTATGCCACTGGTGGCAGCCTTTCTGTGACAGCTGAACACGTCCCCAGTCGATACTACTTGCACTTACTCAATGCCATTCAAATACAATTTCAATTTTTGTTAGCACAGATAACATCAATAATGTCACTCTTATTGAAGGTGAAATTATTACCAACATCACTCAGCAGATGACGTTGGGGAAAAGATGCCAGAAAAGTTTCCTAAATGAAGAATTAGGAATTGGAGAATACCAGCGTTCTATCTCATAAGCATACCCTCGCAGAGTAAACTGTGGGACACTGGGTTCTCTCTGTTACCATATCACTTGAAGTTTAGGAGTGTTTTTCCTTATAAATGTTTGGAAAAGTCCATGGAAGAGAAGGGTTTCCTTAATCCCAGAGAGTAAAATGAAAGAAGGCTTTGGACCCACTAACTCCTACAATGAGAAGTAGGTCGAGACAACCATAAGGCTGTAGACACAGGCTACCTTTCATGAGAAGGGAAGAATGACTTGGAGGTTGAAAGCCAGAACCCTGGAGGAGCTAGGGCCATGGAAAATCATTCCCCGGCCTTAAGACCCAATGAAAGGACTGCCTACCTGTACCAGCTGAACTTCCGAATTGCTATGGACCAGTGACTCATTCATGATAACTTTCTTCCTTACTTTTTAACAGCAACGTTTGTGTTTTGTTGGTTTGTTTTTTTCTGTGTGTGTGTGTATGTGTGTGTGTGTGTGTGTGTGTTGTTGTGTGTATTCTGGTTATCACCATGCCCGTGTTGGTCGTATGCTGAATTCATAGGTCTTCATTCATAGGTCTTCAGATTGAAAGTGTAGTCGAGGACCAGTGCGCCCAAGGAGACTCATTCAC
Source organism: Puma concolor (assembly GCF_028749965.1). Classification (NCBI taxonomy): domain Eukaryota; kingdom Metazoa; phylum Chordata; class Mammalia; order Carnivora; family Felidae; genus Puma; species Puma concolor. The sequence goes on from NW_028240227.1 coordinate 223,016, forward strand.
ACCTGGACCTAATTTAGATAAAAATATCCTGGTCTTTGAGCTGATGTTACAAGGGTTGGGTCTTTAAGAGGGAGGATACTTGGGGTAGGGTGAGGATATTTTTCATGCAGGATGAGAGTGAATAATACGAGGCCAGCAGACAGGCTGTGGCAGTCTAAAATATGTTCATAAATTCTCTTTTAAGCCCTTCAAAAGGGGGACCTCCATTCCCTTTTCCTTAAGCATAGGCCAGACGTACTGAATGATTTTGAAAACTAGAAGAAGGTGGAAGTGATAGTGAGTTAAAAACACTCTAAAGAGCAGATATTGTAGTTCCAATGGTGTTGTGATTAGGGGAAAGTCGATGGAAGGGGCAACTGGCCATTAGACGCTAGGATTCTATGAGTGGAAGAGATGAACATAAGCGAAGAGAAACAAAAATTACATAAAATCAGGGAGGGGGCAAAACAGAAGAGACTCATACATATGGAGAACAAACTGAGGTTCACTGGAGGGATTGTGGGAGGGGGGATGGGCTAAATGGGTAAGGGGCACTGAGGAATCTACTCCTGAAATGATTGTTGCAATACATGCTAACTAAGTTGGAGGTATCTTTAAAAAAATAAAAATAAATCAATTTAAAAAGTAGCTACAATTCTACACCTATCAAAATTATGAATTAAATTTGAGAGTGGACTCAAGATATCTTCAGACGTGCAAAGACTCAGAACATTTGATTCAACTCATTCTTCATTAGGAAGTTATATGAAGGTGTACTCCAACAAAACAAGGAGAGAAAAAATAAAGAGAAATTATTCTTAATAATAGGCAACACCAACATAGTGTTTATTTTTGTGCCAGACACTATTATGGGTTATTTTCATATATTATTACATATGAACCACACAACAAACTTATAAAATATGTACAATTACCATTATTATCTTCGAGAGGAGGAAAGAGGGTTACAAAGAAACCACATAACTCATCCAACATCCAACTTACACAGTTGGTAAGTGGAACAAGTAAAGTCTAACCCCAGGCCATCAGGCTCAAGAGTCCAGGCTTTTAAATGCTCCCTAACTTCCCAGATTGCCATATTACCATGAAACCATGGAAACAAACTAGGAGCGGGGCAGAGGAAAATCACAGGAAGGAAGCTATGAAGCAGACCCACTGAGTCACCACCTACATGAGGCAGGAATAAAGAAAAGTCCAGTGAGAGACCGCTAAGAGGTTAGCAGGAAGATGTCATAAGTGGCATGATTTGAGAGTACTGAAAGAGTGCAATAAAACAAAGAAGTGCAATTAGAAAATTAAGGAGAACCAGAAAATATCCATAAGACGGTCTTAGTCTGAATGAGCCAAGTGAAACATGGCATGGTTTAAAGCACTGATGGAATACAAAGAGAAAGGATCCATTTCACCTTGATGCTAGAGATGTCCTCATTCAGCAGGTCCAAGGACTCCAGGAAAAGAGTAGTAATTCTAATGTTTGCATATTATTTAATAATCCCAATAAGTTAAACCATTTATTAGTTTTCAAGTTTTAGAATCAACCTTGAACTCTCTAAAGAGACTAGATTGCGGAGCATAACAGCAGTGTTAACCACAATGACAAAACAGAAGCCCAAAGCTGATGGGAGACAGAGAAAAAGTGCAGCAAGGTTAAGGAAGACTTTATCTTACAATGCAAGGAATGAAAAATGATAGTACAGGTAAGGCAAATACATCTCTATTTTAAAATTACATCTTGTGGGGTACCTGAGTGGCTCGGTGAGTTCACAATCCAACACTTGATTTTGGCTCAGATGATGATCTCACAGTTCATAAGACTAAGATGAGCATTAGGTTCTGCACTGACACCTCAGAATTCTCTCTCTGTCCTTCTCCTGCTTGAACATACTCTCTCTCTCTCTCTCTCTCTCTCTCTCTCTCTCTCTCTCTCTCTCTCAAATAACATACATTCATACATACATACATGTATATAAACATAAAATTATATCGTGTGATGGTTAATTTCATGTTTTAAATGGGCTAAGCCACTGGGTACCCAGATATATGGCTAAACATTATTTTAGTGAGTCTGTGAGGACATTTCTTAGTACAATTAACATCTGTATATCAGTAGACTAAGCAAGACATATTGCCTTGCCAACCACTGGGTGTCCTCAACTAATCGATTGAAGACCTGAATACAACAAAAGGCAGAGTAAGAGAGAATTCACTGTGTCTATCTGACTGTCTTCAAGCTGCGATATTGGTCTCCTGACTTCAGGCTCAGACATGGAATGGAACATACATCATCAGCTCTCCTGATTCTTAGGCTTTGGGAGTCTGCCTGGAACTAAACTACTGGATCTCCTGGGTCTGCCCTTCTCAGCCTCCGTAATCCTTTGAACCAATTCCCATTGATACTGAGTCTCTGGAGAACTCTAACTAGTACCTATATGTAACTTCACCCGTTATGTCTTTTTGCCCTCACATCCAATTCCTGCACTTCTCCTACAGAATGTGTTTCCTGGTTCCTTGCCAACTGGCTTCCAGAGGGTTTGACCAATGGGTGCTTAATGGGACTAAGGGAGGAAGGTATAAGCCCAGAGGTTTTTCTCTCTCCCGCTCCACTTCCTACCAGTGATTTTATCTCCTCCAAATTCTAGCTTCTTTCCAAGAGCCTCTTCTCCAATGTTCTCAGTTCCTGCTAGGTATGGTTCTGAATTTCTCTAGCTCTGCGGGTGGAAACAGCTTTCTGATGATACTAATTCCTGATTGCTTCGCCATCCTTTGTTTGGCTTCTGGGATTTCCCATCATGTGTGTAACTGTTTAAAATACCTATAGTGACTCACCGGCTGGCTGGACCTGACTGAAACAGTATACAGATAGAAGTTCGGGAATATATCGGAAGGTGAGGAGAGAGACGACAGGTGGCTTAAGCGACCTATTCGTCAATGTCACATAGGAAGTCAGTAGACGGTGCTTAAAACTGACAAATCAATAATCAGCAGTATAGTATACTACTTATCTTCATGAAGATTCCTAACAAAAGAATATAAACCTGGAACAGTTAAAAGTGTTGCCTCAAATAATGGAGACAGTAAAGAGACCTGTGGTTGCCAGGGACTCAGGGGGGAAGGGAGAGATGAATAATCGATGAAGCACAGGGAATATTTATGGCAGTGAAACATCTTCTAAGACAGTGAAATGTTTTGAATCATGGCATTGTGCATTTGTCAAAACTCAGCAAACTGCACACCACAGTGAATGCTAAGCTAAACTTCGGACTTTAGTTAATAATAGTTTTCATATGGGCTCATCCATTGTAACAAATGCACTACACTGACACAAGAAGTTTACAATAGGGAAAACTATGTTTTGGGGGGTAGGAGGGAGAACAGGGGAACTCTGCACTTTCCAGTCTTTTTCTGTAAACCAGCTTTTTAAAAGCTGTTTTAGAAAATAAACTCCCTCCATGAAAGGGAGGCAGAGAGACAGAAGAGGAGGGAAGGAAAGAGGTAGAAAGGGAGCTACTTAAAAGTCATGGAGGAAACTTAAGTGCGGATTACTAAGTGAAGGGATCCAATACGAAAAAGCCATTTGCTTTACGTTTCCAACTATGATAACGTTTTGGAAAAACAAAACAAAAGAAAACGAAAGAATACAAAACAACGACAACGACGATGACGACAACAACAACAACGACAACAACAACAACACAAAACACCTTCGGAGACAGAAAAAAGACCAGTGGCTATTAGGGTTTGGGGGAGAGAGGAATTGGTAATAGGCGGAGCACAGGGCACTTTAGGGTGGTGTAACTATTCTGTATGATACTGCAATAGTAGATACATACCATTATACATTTCTCAAAACTTATGTATCTATATAACACAAAATAAACCCTAACTGTTAGTTAATGATAATGTGTCTAATGATAATGTGTCAGTCAAGAATGGCTCATCCACCACTTATAATTAATGCATCCACATTAGTGCAACGTACTATAGAAACTACTGGGGGTGAGGAACCTGTATTTTTTGTACAATTTGTCTACAAGTGTAAAATTGTCCTTAAAAAATGGTCTGTTGAAAAAAACCCTGATTTAAAAAAAAAGAAAAAAGAAAACAAAAGAAAGTGTTGCCTCTGGGGAAGAGGTGTTCATGGGGGAAACAAAGCTTTGATATTTTTATTGCAAGTCCTGATCTGCAATTTGGATGCTGTGTTTTGTTTTTGTTTTGTTTTGTTTTTTTTTTTTGACTATTTCTATACAATACTTGGATTGATATTTCTCAAATAAAAAAAAAATCTGTACACCTGCCAGAATAGATAACATGAAAAAGACCATATTAGCAAGTATTGGCAAGGCTATCAACTAATCACAGCTCACAGGCACTACGCAGGCACTACTATAGAAAGAAGTTTGTGTAAATGGGTATAACCATTTTGGAAACAGTTTGGAGGAACCTTACCAAAGCTGAGAAGTTAGATGATATGTGACCCAGCAAATTCTCTCCTGGATAAATAAATACTATTGTAAGAAATGTTCACCAAATGACGTGTCCCATAATGTTCACTGAAGCTTTACTCATAAGTGCCCTAAGCCAGAACCTACCTAAATGTCCACCAAGAGTTGCAGAAATACTGTAAACTATTCATATAATGAAATTCTATACACCAATGAGCACAAAGTATCTATACATACAATACCATGAATATCACTAACATAAGTTTGAGTGAAAGAAGCTAGGTGTAGGACACATAATTCCATTTCTATATACTCCAAAACCAAGCAAAAATTGTATATTTTGTAAGACGTCAGAAAAATTGCCGTCCCAAAGGAGAGATAGACCATGAATGAAAGAGGCACAGGTGGTCCCTTGGGGTCCTGGTACCTTTTTTAATGAGTGCTGATTCCTCAAGTATATTGAACTGAATTGCATCAAGCTGTGCTCAGAATATTTTTAATAATATATGTTCTTTTCTGCGTGCCTGGGTGGCTAGTCACTTAAGTGTCCAACTTTGGCTCAAGTCATGATCCCATGGTTTGTGAGTTCGAGCCCTGCATCAGGTTCTGTGCTGACAGCTCAGAGCCTGGAGCCTGTAGGATCCTGTGGCTCCCTATCTGGCCCTCCCCTGCTCACACGGTGTCTCTCTCTCTGAAAAATAAACAAACATGAAAAAAATAATATATGTCCTTTTGAATGTATACTATACTTCAGGAATCTTATTTTAATCTGAGTGCAGACCCCTAAGTCACACCCTTTTTTCTCTACTGCCTCTTCTAAACAGTTAAAGAATATGTAATTTAAATCATCCTAGAAGATATATATACATACACATATACACAAAGAAAGAAAGAAATTGGCGGGAGGAACCGGGAGGTGGGTGAATGGCAAAGAAACTCTAGCTTTATTACACAAGCATGGAAGCAATTTCCTTTGGAGACGGTGGGGGTGGAATGGCTTCTTCTGACGACTTCAGAGCAATGAGGGAACAAGAGAGATCATGGATCTGCCCCTACAGTGCTGGAGACCTCTCAATCTGGGGTTAGGAAGAAAGGGGACCTCCCTTGCGGTCCAGGGGTCGCCTCCCTCCGCAGACCCGTGCTGGGAGGCAGCAGAGGGCACAGCTGTCCCGGAGTCCCAGAAGGCGGCGCCGCATCCCAGGGGCGCGGGCCAGGACCGTCTGGTGCTTCTTCGCCGGTAAAGTGCACTAGGCGACGCTGGGCCCGTCTCTCACTGGTTCATCCCTCCAGGCACAACCCATCCCGGGGCTGGGATGTCGCGCGGCTGTGGACCGCATCTCACGCCCAGGCACTGGGACGCGGCGGAGTCTCACCACGGGTTCCAGGTTCACTCCCAGAACTTAGTGCGCTTGGCGCAGCGCTTCTGCCAGGCTGCTCTCGACCCACACGTCGCCGACTACGCGGATGGTGGGCGAGGTGGTCAGCGTCGGGGTGGCCGCCCTCCCACTCTCCTCCAGGGTGCGGCCCCCGGAGCAGGGCCCGGGGGCCGCGGGCTTGCGGGGGCTGCTGTACTCCAGGGACAGCGGCGGCGGGGGCGGCACCTTCCTCTGGCTGACCGAGACCGTCCGGGCTCCGTGGCGCCTCCTCCTGGCAGCTGGCCGGCGCGTCTGGAGGCGGGCCTCGGGGGGCTGGTGCCAGGGGTCCGGGACCTGGGCCAGGAGGGAGGAGTAGCCATAGACGTCCTTGCTGCGCAGGATGCGGGGGGAGATCTGGTGCTTGAGGCTACAGAGGCAGTTCCAGAGCTCCGCGTCTGAGCTCATGAACTCCGTGCTGCGGGGCACGAATAGCTTGAAAGCGTCTATCAGCGCCTTGCTGCTGTTGGCCACCGACAGTGGCGACGGTTGCCACTGCGTATACACCACCTTCTCCTCAGGCGCCTCCAGCGCGGCCCATGCTACATCGCTAGAGGCTCCTCCCCGGGCAGCAGGGGCCAGGGCCTCCCGGGGCCTGCGCCACCGCCTCTTCATGAGGCTCAGGAGGTGAGGCCGCTAGGGGCCGCCCGCGCTTGCCAGGTCTGGCCGCCTCCGCCAGGCCCTCATGAATTTCCTACCATGAAGCCAAATCAGGCTGCAGGCTGTGAGAGTTACACCGCTGTTGCTAGGACACCAGGCACTTTGTGAGGTCACAATGTTGCCTATCCTATCACTGCCGAATGCAGAAAGCTGTCTTAGGTTGGGCTGTGTTTAAGATTGTGCCCTTGAGAAAGACCTGCACGTAATCTTACCTGAAAAGGCCCATAGTTCTTGACGAGTTCAAGAGGGTTGTCCTCGACGTGAATGCACTGATGCCTCACCTCCATTAATTCCATCTATCATGAGATGACACTTCGCAGTGGAGAGTACACACAACTTGCAATCAAACATGACTGTAAGAGGGTTTTAGCTAATTAAATGCCTTGTCATGCAACGCACTGAAAGCCAAATTGAAGTAACTACTCTACTCTTTCAAAGAATACAGATATACTGTGCCTTGCTTAGGGGTCCATATGTCTGTGGCTATAGCTCACACTTCAGGAAGCTGTTCTTCACAGCAGCAGCAAACAGTTTGCCTAGTTAGTATGCATGCTCACTTTCACGCAGCTTAAGGAAGACCGAGTCATTGTGTGCTTAAGAGCAAAGAGTCAACGAATTCTGTGTGAGTGGCCATGAGGGCACTCAGTGCCACTAAAACCTATTCAGTACCTACCAATTCATGATATTTAGGTAAGTCATACACAAGGTAGTAAAAGACCGTATGGGATTCCATGGGTAGAAAACGTGTTACAAGGTCCGTGTAAGTGCTTTCGAAAGCCACCGGCATGGTCCATCCATCATCACCACATACACAAATAATTCACAAAATATTACAAGGACCACCTACCATGATCAATTGAAATCCACTTCCTCATGAAAGGATGACACCAAACTATGTGAATCAATAAAAGGGATAAGTCATGGTAACAATCAGAAGAGACACTTGCCAAGGTCAACGTGATACATGTGAGAGGCCTCTGTCTTTACTCAACTCCTTTTCTTAAACACACAAACCAAACTTTCCTCTATGCACCTTAAGCCAGTACTACCTCACGTTCAGAAAGTGCTGAAAATGGAAAGCTATCCTCATATTCAGTAAGAGCAACCCCTGGATTTCCTTTTTCATTAAATGTAATTTATTTTCAAATTGGTTTCCACGCAACACCCAGTGTTCATCCCAACAGGTGTCCTCCTCGATGCCCGTCACCAACTTTCCCCTCTCCCCAAACCCACGTCAACCCTCAGTCTGTTGTCCGTATTTAAGAGTCTCTTATGCTTTGCCTCCCTCCCTCTCTATAACTTTTTCCCTGCATCACCTCCCCCATGGTCCTCTGCTAAGTTTCTCAGGATCCACACATGGATGAAAACATATGGTATCTGTCTTTCTCCGCCTGACTTATTTCACGTAGCATCATACCCCTCAGTTCCATCCACGTTGCTCCAAATGGCCAGATTTCGTTCTTTCTCATTGCCAAGTAGTATTCCATGGTATACATAAACCACAACTTCTTTATCCACTTGTCAGTTGATAGACAGCTGGGCTCTTTCCATAGTTTGGCTGTTGTTGAAAGTAGTGCTATAAACATTGGGGTACATGCGCCCCTATGTCTCTGCACTCCTGTACCCCTTGGGTAAATTCCTAGCAGTGTTATTGCTGGGTCTTAGGGTAGATCTATTTTTACTGATTTGAGGAACCTCCACACTGTTTTCCAGAGCGGCTGCACCAGCATGCATTCCCACCAACAGTGCAAGAGGGTTCCCGTTTCTCCACATCCTCACCAGCATCTATAGTCTTCTAATTTGCTCATTGTAGCCACTCTGACTGGCATGAGGTGGTATCTCAGTGCGGTTTTGCTTTGGATTTCCCTGGCGAGGAGTGCTGTTGAGCATCTTTTCATGTGTCTCTTGACAATCTGGATGTCTTTTTAAGAACAGTGTCTGTTCAAGTCTTCTGCCCATTTCTTCACTGGATTTTTTGTTTTCTGGGTGTGGAGTTGGTGAGTTCATTTTACAGGTTTTGGATACTAGCCAATTATCCAGTATGACTTTTGCACACATCTTTTCCCATTCAGTCAGTTGCCTTTTAGTTTTGTTGATTATTTCCTTCATTGTGGAGAAGATTTTTATTTTGATGATGTCCCAATAGTTCATTTTGCTTTTAATTCCCTTGCCTTTGGAGATGTGTCAGCTAAGAACTTGCTGATGCTGAGTTCAAAGAGGATGTTTCCTGCTTTCTCCTCCAGGGTTTGATGGTTTCCTGACTCACATTCAGGCCCTTCATCCATTGTGAGTTTATTTTTGTGAGTGGTGTAAGAAACTTGTCTAGTTTCATTCTTCTGCATGTTGATGTCCACTTCTCTTAGCACCATTTGTTAAACAGACTTTTTTTCCATTGGATATTCTTTCCTGCTTTGTCAAAGATTAGTTGGCCATACGTATGTGGATCCAATTCTGGGGTCTCTAAACTATGCCATTAAGTCTATGTATTTGTTTCTGTGCCAATACTATGCTGTCTTGATGGTTATAGCTTTGTGGTAGAGGCTAAAGTGTGGCATTGTGGTGCCTCTCACTTTGGTTTTCTTCTTCAGCATTACTTTGGCTATTCAGGGTCTTTTGTGTTTCCATACACATTTTATGATTGCTTGTTCCAGCTTGGAGAAGGATGCTGGTGCAATGTGTTTGGGGCTGCCTATAATGTGAGGACTGCGTTGGGTCGTATTGATATTTCGCCAATATTTATTCTTCCAATCCACGAGCATGGAATGTTTTTCACTTTCTCTGTATCTTCTTCAATTTCCTTCACAAGACTTCTATAGTTTTCAGCATACAGATCTTTTACCTCTTTGGTTAGGTTTATTGCTACGTATTTTGAGACTCTTGGTGCATTGCATATGGCATCCGTTTCTTTATTTCTCTTTCTGTTGCTTCATTATTGGTGTATAAAACGCAACCAATTTCTGTACATTGATTTTGTACCCTGCAACATGGCCAAATTCATGTATCAGTACTAGCGGACTTTTGATGGAGTCTGTCGGAAATTCCATGTATAGTGTCATGCCATCTGCAAAAAGTGGAAGTTAGACTTCATCTTTGCAAATGATGATACCTTTAATTTCATTTACTGTCTGATTACTGATGCTAAGACCTCCAACACTATGTTCAACAAACGGGGTGAGAGTGGACATCTCTGTCTTGTTCCTGATCTCAGGGGGAATGCTCTCAGTTTTCCGCTTTGAGGACGATATTTACTGTGGGCTTCTGATAAATGGCTTTTATGATGTTTAAAGTAGTTTCCTTCAATCCCAACTTTCTTGAGGGTTTGTATTAAGTAAGGATACGATATTTTCTCAAATACTTTTTTTCTGCATCTATTGACATGTACTATGGTTCTTATCTTTTCTTTTATTAATGTGATGTAGCACAATGATTGATTTGTGAATATGGCACTAGCCCTGCAGGCCAGGAATGAATCCCACTTGATCGTGTTGAATAATACTTCCTATATGCTATTGAATGTGATTTGCTAGTATCTTGTTGAGAATTTCTGCACCCCTATTCATCAGCGATATTTGCCTGTAATTCTCCTGTTTTTCTGTGTCTCTGTCTGGTTATGAATCACCGTAATGCTGGCTTCATAAAATGCGTCTGGAAGTTTTCCTTTCATTTCCATTTTTTGGAACAGCTTGGGAAGGTTAGCTATTATCTCTTCTTTAAATGTCTGCTAGTTGGGGCGCCTGGGTGGCGCAGTCGGTTAAGCGTCCGACTTCAGCCAGGTCACGATCTCGCGGTCCGTGAGTTTGAGCCCCGCGTCAGGCTCTGGGCTGATGGCTCAGAGCCTGGAGCCTGTTTCCGATTCTGTGTCTCCCTCTCTCTCTGCCCCTCCCCCGTTCATGCTCTGTCTCTCTCTGTCCCAAAAATAAATAAACGTTGAAAAAAAAAATTAAAAATAAATGTCTGCTAGAAATTGCCAGGGAAGCCACCTGGACCAGGTGCCCTCCTCAATGCCCATCACCCACTTTCTCCTCTCCCCAACCCCACATCAACCCTCAGTCTGTTGTCGGTATTTAAGAGTCTCTTATGGTTTGCATCCCTCCCTCTCTATAACTTTTTCCCCGCATCACCTCCACCATGGTCTTCTGCTAAGTTTCTCAGGATCCACACATGGATCCTCCTTTCTGTCTGCCAACTAGAAATTTGGTCACCCTTTAAGATTCTTTGTGCTATGCCTCTGAGATGCCTTTACTGATCATCTCGACTCAGTGGACTTCTCCTGCTACATGAAACTTGACCTTGAAGTCTCACTGTGCTTTGTATGGTGTTTGGGTTTTTTCTACCCTCAAATATTGAAAGTTTCTTGAAGGCAAGGAGGAGGTCTTGCATGCTTTCGGAAACTTTTATAAACACTCAAACATGGTCAAAGTTTAGAAATCTTTCTTGGTGAAGTGGTTGAGTCAACGTCAAATCAGGTGGGAGGGGAGTCTGCTGAAGGAATAACACTGGACTGTTTGAAACTATCCTTGACATGTTGAATGGACCTAATGAATTTATGAATTGACACATTTTATTTATTAAACTGATACTAGACTAAATCATTTATTTGAAATGTTACTTTATGATTACGGCGGTCTTAAAGTTTATTGCAGAAAATTTAGAAAACAAACAAGAAAGAAAGAAAAATGGTCATAAGTCAAACACCTGGAGATAAGCACATCTAAACACCTTTTTTTTGTTTATGTATTTTTGGCAGAGAGAGAGAACGAGAGAGAGATGAGCAAGAGTGGGGGATGGGAGGAGAGACAGAGATAGAGAGAATCATAAGCAGGCTCCACGTTATCAGTGCAGAGCTCAATGTGGAGCTTGATCGCACACACTGTGAAATCATAACTGAGCTGGAATCAAGAGCCAGATGCTTAACTGACTGAGCCATTCAGGCGCCCGTGGAGGTAAGCACCTCTAACACTGTGGATAATCTTCAGGGAAGAGGTATGTACAGGCATTAACCAAAATTTGCTATGAAGCTGTAAATCCCATATTTGGTCCTCTAGTGATACGAGCATTTCGCTAGGTCTCAAATGTTCTGCAGGGCTATGAAATGTAAAGTCCACATAGCATGCCATAACTTATTAAAAACATTTTTTTTAATGTTTATTTATTTTTGAGACAGAGAGAGAAAGAGCATGAACGGGGGAGGGTCAGAGAGAGAGGGAGACACAGAATCCGAAGCAGGCTCCAGGCTCTGAACTGTCAGCACAGAGCCCAACGCGGCGCTCAAACTCACGGACCGTGAGATCATGACCAGAGCCAAAGTCGGACGCCCAAACAACTGAGCCACCCAGGCGCCCCAGGGCATAACTTATTTAAACACGGCTATTGATCATTTAGGATGTTCCATTTTCTTGCTTCAATTAGTTGCTACAAGTAGAATTAGCTTTTCATGGTGTAGACACAGTTTAGTAAATGTGAATTAAGAAATAAAAAGAACTGCAGCCGGTAATGTGAGGCGGAGGAACAGGATGACCAGATTTCGCTTCACCTTGTCTATTGCTGGCAGTCTTTACACCCTTCTCTCCCTGCACCAAGAGCGCAGTGGTCCTCGCTCCTTTGGTTCCCTAGTGGATCCTCAGGGCGTAGACTCATTCCAAATGCTCCAAAAGTATTTATTGAATGATTCAATGAATCAACATCACTCCTTCTTTCCTAAGAATGTTTTATAATTTTGTACATTACACTTACATCTATGATCCATTTGAGTAAATGTTTGTATAAGTGATGAATTTAGGTCAAGGCTTCTTTTAATTAATTAATTAATCAATGAACCGTTTGATTAAACAATTAAATACTTAGTTAAATTCACTTAGTTAAATTAAATACTTAGTTAATTGATTACTATTGCATACGAACACTTAATTGTTCCAGTAACACTTGGGAACGACTATCTCCCTTTTTCTGTTAGGTTGGCTATATGTCATTATCAGAATTTGGGTGAGGATGCTTGTGTATGGGGTCAGTTTCTGGATTCTCTGTTCTATCTCTTGATCTGTGTGTCCATCTTTCTTCAATATCACACTGCCTTGATTACTGGACGTTTATAGTAAGTCTTAAAATGGTGAAACATGAGTTCTCCAACTTGGTTATTTTCCAGAGCTGTTTGGCTGTTCTCGTTCCTTTGTCTTTTCACACATATTTTAGAATGAGCTTCCTGATATCCACAAAAAAATCCTGGGATGTCGACTGGGATTATGTTGAATCTCTAGATCAAGTTGATAATTGACATCTTACTAGCGAGACTTCCATGGATAGATATGGCATATCTCTCCATTTATTTATATCTTCCTTGATTTACCCAATCAGCCTTCTGTGGCTTTTCATGTACAGATCCTGTGCATGGTTGTTAGATTTAAATGTAAGTATTTCAATGTTTGGTGTGGTTTTAAATGGTTCTTTAAAAAAACAGTTCATATTCTAATTGTTCATTGCTTGTGTGTAAAAATGAGACTGAGGTTTATATATTGACCGTGTATTCTGGGGCTTATTTAATTATGTTTGAGTTCTAGAAAACTGATGTATACTCCTTAGAATTTGTTTCATGTTGATAATCACATGATTTAAGAGTTGAGGCAGTTTTCAGGGCACCTGAATGGCTCCAGGGTTGACTACCAGACTGCTGGCTTCAGCAGCTCAGGTCATGGTCCTATGGTCAGGGGATTGAGCCCCGTTTGGGGCTCTGTGCTAATTATGGAGCCTGCTTAAGCTTCTCTCTCTGTCTTTCTCTCTGTCTATTTCTCTCCCCGTCTCTGCTCATTCTCTCTTTCCAAAATACGAATTGAAAAATCAATAAATGAAAGAATCGAGATACTTTTTGTTTTTACTTTTTCCAATGCGAAGGCCTTTTCTATGCCTTTTTCTGTACATGCCACGCTTGTCATCAGGGGAGGTACTGGTGTTTATGTTGATTTGAACACAGAACTGGCTGATTCCCTGCTTTTATTGTCTCCTTCCTTGGATTTCTGCAAACTTTCTCCAATCAAAGTAGGATTCAGAGGGACCCTATTCTAGTTTCTGTTTAAGATGGCTGTGTAGGAAGGCCTTGAACTCAACTCCTCCAAGGTGAAAGAGGGTTTCAACTACCTCCACATTGACCATAAACTTTCTGATTGATTCACTTTTTCTTTCCAGCTTCTCTCTTTCTCTATGTTTATTTATTATTGAGACAGAGCGAGACAGAGCACAACTGGGGGACGGGCAGAGAGAGAGGGAGACATAGAATCGGAAACAGGCTCCAGGCTCCGAGCTGTCAGCACAGAGCCCAATGTGGGGCACGAAACCAGGAGCCATGAGATCATGACCTGAACTGAATTCGGATGCTAAATCAGCGGAGCCACCAAGGCGCCCCCTCCCCACGCTCAGCTTATCTCTTAATTTAGGATCCTGAAAGCAAAGTATCACCTCATGGGAACTGAAACTACCCCTCTAGCAATAAGGACTCCCTGAGCCAATAAGACTCCACCCTCAAGCCCAAGACAATGACCAACCTGACCTTAGTGAACACCTGTGTGTACCTACCTCTTTTTATCCCACATTTTCCTTACATAAACCTGGAGGTATTCTCAGCACTTTACAGAGAGTCTTTGATGGGAGTCTGCTGTATCTCTGGTGTCGACCTCTGAATAAGTTCCCCATTTGTTTCACCTCCTCTAGTTCCTTTGAATTGAGATTTTATCAGTAATGAGTAGCCAAACCTCACCTTTTTTGGGTCCCCTGGAGCGAGGTGCTCTTGTGCCTGAACTCCCTGACTACATTTTCTGCTGAACCATCCAGAAGGTATACTTCCAATTTGTCCAGCTCCCTGGGGATTGCACCTATTGATATAACAATTCCTCCTGAGGAGCTGAGGACTGACTACACAGATGGTGCCTAACAAAACATAGAAAATCAAAAGACAACACAAGACAGTGAGACAGTAACAAAGGAAACACTCACCCCTAATGTTGCCAAGGGCAGTTGGGGAAGGACCAGAAACAGACTCCTCTGTCCTTGGGCAGAAAACAGAAAGAAAAAAAAAAAAAAACACGGCAGTTTGAAAAGAACAACTGTCATATAAAAGAGAGCAGTAGAACTCTATCAACGTCAGAGGAGCCGCAGGAGTTCTCTCTGGGTCATAGAGACAGGAGAGGGGCAGGGTTACATTTTACATCCACATTTTTTCCTGTTTACTTATTTTTGAGAAGCAGAGAATACAAGCAGAGCAGGGGCAGAAAGAGGGGGACAGAAGATTCAGGGAAGGCTCTACACTGACAGCATCCAGCCCAAAATGGTTCTCAAATTCATGAACTGTGAAATCACGACCTGAACTGATGTCAGGTACTGGATCCACTGAGCCACCCAGCTGCCCCACATTCTCCATCTACCTGAAATGCATAGACCAGAGCAGGGTCCAGTTGCTACAGCTGGCCTGATGCCTCAGTAAGTTCCAGGCCCACAATAACACAAGCCCCAATTGCACTGGACACACACACACACACACACACACACACACACACACACACACACACACACACACGACATGCTTTTTCCCCCCTTAATCAATGCAGTTTAAAGAGCAACTAGCATATAAAAAGAGCCATTCCTGGACTGTAACCCACCTCAGCTCCCACGGCCCCTTCAGGGCACCCTCTCCGTGGAAAGTCCTGGTACACACTAGTTTATATCCACTTCAGCTTCAACTATATTGGCAAGGTATCCTCTGCATGTATAGCCCCAGGTGCCTTCAGCTTGTACGCACTTTAGCTTCACCTATCTTGCCCAGGAATCCACTGCATAGAGAGATCAAGGACATCCTGACTCCCAGACTGCTTATGTTCTAGCCACCCTGTAAAGGGTACCTGTACACAGCACCTCAGCATGCCTCAACCTGCATTCATTTCAGCTTCAGCTGTCCTGCCAGGGTACCCTCAACACACAGAATCCTGGGACACCACAGTCTGCGTTCACTTCAGCTTTAACTATCCTGACAGGGCGCCTGCTATGTAGAAAGCCCCAGGATCCCCAGTCCATGCAAGCCACGGCTTCAGCCAGCCAGCAAATGTCACCAACTTGCACACAGATTCTACCCAGGGGGACAATCATGTAGATGACAATTCCTTCAAGTGTAGGAGAAGTAGCTGCTCTGCCAGTCTATAGAAACAAATGCAGAAAGAGAAGCAAATGGAGAGACATGGAAATATGCTCCAAAAGAAAGAACAATAAAAAACCCAGAAAAGAGCTGAAACGGAGGTAAGCATTTTGCCTCAATTAAATAAAGAATATAAATTAATGATGGTCAAGATGCTCGCCGGGCTGCAGAGAAAAGACAAGAACTAAGTGAGACCCTTAATTAACAGATACCAAACACACATACAATCAGAGTTCAAGAAGATAATAGCTGGAAAAAAAAGAACACTAGAGGGAATCAACATTAGAAGACGGCATGAGGAAGGACATATTAGTGGATATGGAAGACAGATTTAGGGAAAGCACCCAAAACAAACAGCAGAAATATTTTTTTTAAAGGATAAGTTAAGGGATACTTTGGAAATATCAAGTGAGCAAAAATCCACATACTAGGGATTCCACAAGAAGGAAAAGGGGTACAAAAAGTATTTGAAGAAAAGATAACAGAAGACTTTCCAAACTAGGGAAGAAAAGAGACATCTAGGACAAGAAGCACAGAGTTCCAAACATGATGAAACCAAGGAGCCTCACACTACGACACATAATAATTAAAATGTCAAAGTTTAAAGATAAAGAAAGAATTTCAAAGTTGTAAGAGGGAAGCAAAAGTTACCTATGATTTGAAAAACAGATCTCAACAAACACCTAAAGTTGTCAGCTGATTTTTCAGCAGAAAGTTGGCATGCTGGGAAAGAGTGACATGGTATCTTCAAAGGCCTGAAAGGATAATCCCACGACCCAAAAAACTTTGTCTGGAAAGATTATCATTAACATTTGAAAAAAAAGAGATAAAGAGTTTCTCAAACAGAAGATAAAGAAGTTTATCACCACGAATCAGCAATGCAAGGAATGTTAACCGGGGAAAATCATAATTAGATATTACAGAATTATGAATAAAAAGATGTAAAATCTGACAACATACAAATAAAATATGGAGGAGGGACTTTAAAAAGTTACTGTTTGTATTGTATTTTACTAAAAAATATATGTTTTATTTCATGTTTGAGAGAGAGAGAGAGAGAGAGAGGCAGAGTGTTAACAGGGAGGGACAGAGAGTGGGGGAGGCAGAGAATCTGAAGCAGGCTCCAGGCTCTGTGCTGTCAGCACAGAGTCCAACGTGCGGTTCAAACTCACGTATTGTGAGATCATGACCTGAGCTCGAAATCGCACACTTAACTGCCTGAGCCACCCAGTTGCCCCAAAGGTTAGTCTTCTTAAATTTCTTGAATGTGTGTATATTTAAGTGACCACCAAATTAACATAGACTGCTGTTTCCTTGGGATGTTAGATGTAAGCCTTGTGATAACAAACTCAAAACACAAAATACATGAAAAATAAGGAAAACGAAAGCCAAGGAAAGCACAACACAAGTTCATCAAGAAAAAGAAAGAGAGTACGGAAAAAGGAATCAGAGAACTACAAAAGCAACCAGAAAACAAAGAACAAAATTACAATTAGTACATAACAGTCAACAATTACTTTAAATATAAATGGCTGAAGTGCTCCAGTCAAAATACATAGGGTAACAGGATGGATAAAAAACAACACTCACCCATATGCTGCCTAGCATAGTCTCACTTCAGACCTAGACACATACAGACCGAAAGTGAAGTGATGGAGATACATTTCCCATGCACATGAAAGCAAACAACAACAAGGACAACAAAAATAACATCAAACAACAACACCACCTCAGAACCAGGTAGCAACACCTATATCAAACCAAATAGACTTTAAAATCCATAATAAAATATTATCAAACTCCACTCAACAACACACTAAAATGATTACGTGGCTTTTATTCCAGGGAAACAAAGATGGCTCATCAAATCAATCAACATAATATCCCACCTCAACAAAACGGAGGGTAAACATCATATGTTTATACCAATAAATGCAGAAAAAGCATACGAGACAATTTAACATGTATCCATGGTAAAAATTCTCAACAAAGTCGGGGGGGCAGACATGCCTCAACACATGAAAATATTATTTTATATAATGTTTATATTAAAAAGTTCACACCTAACATCTCAATGGTGAAAAACTGAGAGCTTTCCCTCTAAGATCAAGAACAAGATAAATATGTCTACTTTTGCCACTCTTGTTTCATATAACACTAGAAGTCCTAGCCACAGGAATCAGATAAGAAAAAAGAAATTAAAGTCATCTAGGTTGGTAAACAAGCTAAACTGTCACTATCGCAGATGACATAAGAATATGCATAGAAAATCCTAAAACTTTCCCCCCAAAACCAGAAGAAGTAATAAACGAATTCAGGAAAGTTGCAGATACGGAACTGATACACAGCAATTGGTAGGGTTTCTATATAATAATAATGAAGTCACAGAAAGAGAAATTAAGAAAACAACACCGTTCATATTTGCACCAAAAAGAGAAGGAGAGTAAAATAGCTACGACTCATCTTATCCAAAGAAGTGAAAGACCTGTAGTGTGAAAACCATAAGTCAATGATGAAATTGAAGATGACACAAACAAATGGAAAGATATCCCATGATCATGGACTGGAAGGATTAATATCATTGCAATGTCCATATTACTTATAACTCTCTACAGTTTCAATGCAATCCCTATCAAGATACCAAAGGCACTTTTCACAGAACTGAAACAACTAATACTAAAATCTGTATGGCACCGCAAAAGACCCTGAATCGTGAAAATAATCTTGAAAGACAAAAACATAGCTGGAGGTATCAAAAGCCCAGATTTCAAGATGTACTACAGAGCTTCAAGTAAACCAATTAGTATGGGTAGAGACACAAAAACAGCCACATAGGTCGATGGGACAGAATAGAAAGCCCAGAAATAAACCCATGCTTATGTGGCAAATTAACCTATAACAAAGGAGGCAAGAAAAAACAATGGGGGCAAGACTGTCTCTTCATCAAATGGTATTGGGAAACCAGGAAATCTACATGCAGGTAGCTAGGACCTAACCCTAACGCTGGCCTGGGCTCTGGCGCTTAGGCACCTAGCATGGACGTCTAAAAGAAATAACGGATTGGGGCCAATTACCATTGGGGAAAATCCTGAGTGGAAGTCACACTCTCTCCATGACATCTCCACGCCCGTGATGGAGTTGGAGGAGCAGATCCTGAGACAGTTTCAGTCTAGCCCACCCATACGTTGGCTCCGCCCTTCCAACGCTAGCCCTGACCCAAAACCGCACATGGGCCCTCATTTCAGTCCTGCAGGGAAATCACATCACTGTGGGTGGTTGCACCAAAGGCACTTCTGGGGAACCAACACTACTCCTACCCACTGCTCTGCCTGTAAGCGGGATCACCTTCTAAGGCTGAGAAAAGAAGCGGTGGGACATGGATTCCTCCTTTTTCTACCCTGTGTTCTCTTCGGGACCTCAGGAGATTGAATGCTGCCCACATTCACTGGGGACGATAGTGCTTTACTGAGTCCACCAAATCAAACGCTAATCTCACCCAGAAACACTCTACAAATATCCCAAGAAAAAATGTTTAATGTTGGGCCTCCCATGGCCAACTCAAGTAGACACGAAATAATAACCATCTCAGGGTCACTCTTGTTTTGCTTCCCTTCCCTCATTCACCTCCTATTGCTAACTTTCAAGTTCTGAGGTCGTTGCTTTTTATATTCTGACCAGTGTATGCGGTTAAGAGAAATTCAAGGAAAGTTGTCTTGCGCAGGGACTAGTGTTTGAGTTGATATGAAAATGTTTTCGGTAAGGTAAGGGAAAAAGACCTTAGCTAGGGCACCAAAATACTCCACGTTACTTTATCAGGGGTGGCCCTTAGCTTTCCAAACCCTTAACACGCTCATGGGAAGGCAGTGTAACATAGGTGAGAGCATGCATGTTGGCATAGGAGCAGAGTTGGTGCCCATCCCAGCCACCCCACTCGTGTGTGTGTTATCTTGGACCAATTACTTAACATATCTGAAACTCAGTTGCCTAATGTATAAAATGGAAATAATAAGAAAGGGTCAAAAAGATTAAATGACACTATTGGCAAGGTGCTTAATCCAACACCTGACAACACGGAACACGTGCTCCACAGATGATAGCCATCATTAGCCTCATTTGAACAGCTAAGACAGGCTAATAGTCTGTCTGGGGTCAGATACCTACGGGGGAATCTCAGGTCTTCTGACACTGATTCTTCAATTTGGAGGCAGCCCAGGGCCAGGATGGTGAAAGAGTATAAGGGGGTAGACCAGTAAGCCAGTCCTCAATCCACCTCTTATTTGATAGTCCAGTTGTATCTTCATCTCTTTCCTTCCACTGAAAAAAAATGCAAATCCCTCCCTCTAGAAGAAATAATACCCAGACCCTTGCATGTAATATTAACTGTTAGACACTGTAAAACTGGCACATGCATCATCTCATTTAATCTCACAATGGCCCTTCATATGGCAGTCTTTATTCCAATTTCCAGGTGAGGAAACTGAGACCTAGGAAAGTCAAGTGCCTTCCCCATGACTTGTTTATGACCGTGTTAGACAACAACCCTACACTCCTACTCCATGTCCAGTGTGTTTTCTTCTGTGCCACAGTTTGTTGTCTTCCAAGGCAAACACTGCTAAAGAATCATGTGAAGAAAGCAGTAAAAAAAAAAATCATTTAAAACGCCTAGTTTTGGGGCGCCTGGGTGGCGCAGTCGGTTAAGCGTCCGACTTCAGCCAGGTCACGATCTCGCGGTCCGTGAGTTCGAGCCCCGCGTCGGGCTCTGGGCTGATGGCTCGGAGCCTGGAGCCTGTTTCCGATTCTGTGTCTCCCTCTCTCTCTGCCCCTCCCCCGTTCATGCTCTGTCTCTCTCTGTCCCAAGAATGGATAAAACGTTGAAAAAAAAAAAATTTAAAGAAAATAAATAAATAAATAAAACGCCTAGTTTTCACCCAAACACTGCTTTCTGGGTGACATTGGTGTGTTTTCTCTCTGAGAAACAAAGGTGAGAAATTCCAAACCTCGGCCTTTGTTATGGAGTTATGAAGACCAGTAAAAATTAGTAAAGCTCACTGGCAGATTGAGCTTTCCAAGACGAAAACATTAGTTTCAATTCTAATATTATGTGTGTTAAAGGGGGAGCTGGGATTTCACATGGCTTTGACAATCGCCATCAATTCCTTTCTTCAAGATTTGACTGCATATTCTCATTCTTTCCTTTTTTTCTCTTTTCTAACTATACTTCCAATCTGCCAGCTCAACGCTAGTTTCTCCCTATGTCTAGCAATGGCCATTCTCCATATGTCCACATTAAATCTGTCATCAAAGGAGAAAAAAAGATAAAAGAACAAAGGCAGAGAAGTAAGACTCAATACTAAAATGTAAACTGGTGTTAACACTTCTACTTCCAGCCAAATGTAATAACAAACACTAGATTTATACTCCTTATGGAAGCAGCTAAAAGCGTAGACAAAATATATAAGAAGCTGTTCTCAAAACATCACACTCAGGCAGTGAAGGGCAGTGATCCCTGATATTGGGAAATAAGTGAAATGGTTCCTATAGTGCCCTAACTTATTGACTAGGCACGGTATTGAGTCTGTGGTATAGAGAGGAGGAAGCTGGCATAGCCCAACATATTCCCTGAATTGTGGAAGGGTTAGTCACTGATTCAGGAAGACTGCTATATTTCACAGAGCAGAGTACCAAAGAAGAGAAAGTTGTTCACAGAGAGAACTCCAGAGATCAACAGATGGTCTGCCTTGAGTATTCAATTGAATATTGATAAACTCTTGTGTATGAGGACACTGAGACCAGGGGAAGGAACAAAACCCACTGACATACAGGGTCAGGAATAATGCCTGACAGCCAGTGTGGATGACCTCAGAATGTACATGCCATTTGGAGAATACTTGATTTTTGTGTCAGTTACTGGACAAAAATTGTCCCTAAACTAAGTGCTGCCTGTGCCTTGCCCAAAATATCTTTAAAGAAAGACCTGAAAAGATCAAGCTATTTGTAAGTAACTAAACTATGTCCAAAAACAAAGGCAAGGATATTTTTAGGAATCTAAAAGTATCCAGCATCTGACAGGCTAAAACTGACCATGTTTGGCAACCCATAAAATATTATCGGGCATGCAAAGAAGCAGGAAAATAAGACACGTAAGGAAGGGGAACTCAACTGACACTGACCCAGAAATTACACAAATGATATAATTTATACATCCGAACATTCAAATAGTCATTATAACTATTATCAGTATATCCAAGAAATTATAGGGCAGAATGAGCATGTTAAAAAGAGACATGCAAGTGGTATGTAAGACCTAAACCAAACTTCGCATGACAAAAGCAATGACTAAAATAAGCAATCTGGTCTATGATTACTGAATGGAATTAAAGGCATAGACACAGTGCAGAAAAAAATGTTGATGAACCTAAAGACATAGCAATGGAAATCGTCTGATTTGAAACACACAGACAAAATATGCCTGCAAACAATCCAATGTATATGCAATTGTATCTCCAAGGAACACAGACAAGAAAACTAATTTGAATAAATAATGAAACTAATTTGAATTTATAGTTGTTAGGGTTGATGCAAACTAAAAATATATAGTTCCAATAAGGTCAATGAACTTCAAAGACAGGATATATGAGGAAAACTACACCAAGGCACCCCACAGTCAAATTGCTTTCATCCAGGGAAAGGGATGGAAAAGACTTCTCATCAGAACCAATGCAATCTAGAATACAGTAGGATAACATTTTTAAAGTACCTAAAGTAGGAAACCATTATGATCTTCGGTTAGGCAAACATTTCTTAGCTACACCACCAACAATATGATTCATTACAAGAAAAAATATGATTGGATTTTATCACACTAAAACTTTTGCTTTTCAAAGAACCAAGACTTTGAAATCACAATACTGAGACTGGGAGAATATATTTACCAATCATCTATGTGAAATGGGACTTATATCTAGAACATATGGGCAATCCGCAAGATTCAATATTCTGAAGCCAAATAATCCAAAAAAATAGGCAAAAGATTTCAAAAGACACATTACCAAAAATGATATATGTACAGCAGATACACACATGAAAATGTGTTCAGCATCATGAGCGGAAATGCAAAGGTAAACTACAATGAGATAAATGAGATACAATGAGATCAACTACTACTTCATGCCTAAAAGTTGTCTAAAATCAAGACAGGGCTCCGAAGTGTTAGCTAGGATCTGAAAGAACTGGAATTCTCACACATTGCTGATGAGAATGTCAAAGTGATAAAACTACCCGGGCAAACATTTTGACAGTATCCTAAAAAGCTGAACATGCAACCTATTCTATGACTCAGCCAAATCTACTCTCAAATATTTTCCCTAGAGCGATCAAAGTATACGATCATACAAAAAAAAAAAAAAAAAGAAAAAAAGAAAAGAGAAGAAAAGAAATGAAAAGAAAAGAAACAAAAAGAAAAGAAAAGAAAAAAATGAATGTTTATAGAAGCTTTGTTTTCAATAGACTAAGGAGCACCTGGTTCCTCAGTTGGTAGATTTCTTGATTTCTGCTTGGGTCATTATCCCAGGGTCGTGATATTGAGACTCACATGGAGCTCCACACTAAGTATGTAGGCTGCTTAAGATTCTTTTCTCTTTCCCTCTGCTCTCTCTTTCTCTTTCTCTCTCTCTCCCCCTCTGCCTCTCCCTCTCTATCTCCCTGTCCCTCTCCATCTCCCTTTCCCTATCTCTCCCCCACCTCTCCTTCCACCCTCCTCTCTCCTTCTCACTCCCTCTCTCTCACTCTCTCTCTGTCAAAAAAAGAAATAAATACGCCACATGTGGAAATAATACAAATGTCCACAGACATGTGAACAGATAAACAAAGTAGTAACAGACTACTGATACACACAACACTATGGATAATCTTCAAAATGCTAAGTGAAAGAAGTTAATCCCCCACTCCTAAATAATAAGGAGTATGTCTTATATAATTTTATTTGTATAGTATCCTGAAAATGCAAGATAATATGTAGGGACAGAAAACAGACCAGAGATTGCCTAGGAATGGGAATCAGGAAGACGTGGGGGATGGAGGGATATCTCAGGGATACTAGGACATTTTTAGTGGTGACAGACATATTCTTTTCCTTGTTATGTATACATTGGTGGATATGTGACAAAAAATTACCAAATTATGTAATTGTATCTATTAGTATTAGTATTAGTATTAATTATTAATTATGAATTAAGTAATTTATTTATTAGGGATTTTTTTTTCAGAGAGAGAGGTGAAGCGTTCATAAGTGGGGGAGAGAGGCAAGGGAGAAAGAGAGAATCTTAAGCAGACTCCATGCTTAGCATGGAGCCCAATAAAGGGCTTTTCGAACCTGGGATCATGACCTGAGCCAAAATCAAGAGTCGATGCTCAAGTGACAGCCATCCAGGTGCTCCACCAATTACGTACTTTAAATATGTACAGTTTGTGTATATCAGTTAAACATTAATGAAGTTGTTAAAAAAAAAACAAACATGATTGGATATTGTGTCTTTTGACCTCTGGGGCTGCTATTTCAAACCTGGTCCCCCAGCATCTACTGATTCTCGGAATCGCCAGTATCTTTCATACACTCACATAAGTTCTTCAAAATAAATGTAACTTGGGAAAAGGGTAAATCCCCTGGCAGTTATCACGTGTATCAATTATAAATGTCACAACACTTAGAACTATGATCCATACATGAGATGGGTGATATAGCATATGTTTGCTTTCGACAACTTGGAGCTGGTTGAGTCCCAGCACCCCATTACCCTTGTACACTTGTTCATTACTTGTTTACCAGTTCATGGTCCTCTGCCTCCTTATACTGTATAAGAAGGGACTTGGTATGTCTTGCTCACTTCTGTGTTTATAATGGCCAGAACCAGGCTGGAACGCTGGCGGAAAAACCAAGTGGCGTTCGGAGATCTTCTTTGGATTGCAGATCTTGGTGGAACGGCGGGCTCAGAGGACCCTGTTTCTCCAAACGTCTGAGCGCTGAATGCAAGTGGGGCAGGAAATTTACAGTCATCAGCTGCCATATCTGTGGGGGTTTTCCTGCACACAGAAAACAAAGGAAGAAGAACCAGGAGGTGGGGTCTCTAAGATAGAGACCAGAGTTCATTTTAGTCCCACTGGCCATCTATGGTGCAGTATTTTATTCACTTCTCCAACATTATCCCATTTTATGCCTTTTAAGAAACCTTTTCGTAGGTATCAGATTTCAGTTATTTAGGTTGGTACCCTCAGAAGGCTAAGATGCCTGCAGTAGTTTGGCGAGCAACAGTGTTTTCAATAAAATGTATTCTGGTATTCAGTATACAGGGGCCAATGGGTACAAATAAAATTATGGAGAAGAGGGGCCCCGCCAGGACAGGAAGCCAGGATTCCAATCCGTGAGATCTCATTTGTTCCATTGATTGCTACTTTCCTGTTGTCTATGTTGAATTATTATTATTATTATTATTATTATTATTATTATTATTATTATTATTATTATTATTATTATTATTAGTTCCTTAACCTTAGTTGTGAGTATTTCTGACTGGTTTAAAAAATAGCAGCATTCCTCCACCCAAAATTTGCAAGTCCCTCCATTTTCTGATGTGAGGAGGTCGGGGGCCTGTCTATTTTGGGGGGTTACTGTCACCAGAGAGTTTATTTGGTTTTGTAAAGTTACCAGAGAATCGGCCACCCGTTCCATGTCTTCATTTAGCTCTTGAGATAATCTATGGTACAGTCCTATGCATAAACCTATGCCGCCTTATCCAGTTCCTATTCCTGTCACAATTTCTGACCCTATCAGAATGGGTAGCAGGACTGCCCGTTTAGCATGAGACTTGGGGCTAAAGGTTGTTATGAACTGATCTTCAGTGTATGCAAATATCTCTGGGGTCCGGAAGATGGAATAACATTTCGGAGTCCAGTTGGCCTCTAAGTATCGATAGGCCGAATTAGAACACAGATGGAACACCCCAAGGGTGCAACATAGGGTTGTAGTCCTCATTAAGGTTCTATCTCTTCTTCCTAGGGAGGGAATTCAGGGACTGTACGGATTAGTTTGTCAGCATTGGGAGATGGACCCTAGTGGCCAGGGGTCCAATTGAGACAGAGGTGTTGCTTTTCAGGTTTTCAGGAGCTTCCTAGGTCAAATGGATTGGAGTAGCTAAGTAAGTCCTCTGGCTGAGGGGCAAGCACATCCAGCAGGTTTGCATGTGATTATCTATCTTATGGAGGACTAGTAGAGCAGTATCGGCCCAATACTGGAGTGAGGAATTGGTAGGCATCTGATTGACGGCTGAAGTTTCAAACGTTGGTACGCTGGTGGCAGAGTGGTAACCTTTATGGCTTGTATTACCCTATCCTGAGTATGCTTTATAACTTTTTGAAGGGCCCTGTAGTGCAGCCCTCCCCTGTTCGAGATTCCCCATTGAGGAAAGTAAGTGTAGCCAGCTCGCTTCCCTCTCTGGAGGCCCTTGTTGTGACATGGGTTACTGATAGTTTGGTTATATCCTGGGTCCAATACTTAGTACTTGGGGCACCAGATGATTGACAGAGAGTGGGTGTTTTTCCCATGTAGCAATCTTTGTGGAAGGAGGGAAAGGTGCTGAACCCCCTGGACCCCCTTATTGTCCCATGACAATTGTGGGGGCAAAGTGGATAAGCGGCAGTTGTGAGGGTGAGAGCGGTTATCATAATACACAGGCAATGCTTGGTAACCCTCCCAACCAGAGAAGGTATGTGAGGCGCAGGATGCATCTTTTGCACCATGTCCAGCTTGTTGGCACGGTCTCTATCAGCCCAACAGTAAGAAGTAAGACCAGGCTTATGACACCAGTAAGGGGCAAGGGTTGGCAGAGTTGCATTCAAACCCCTGGGCTTGGTTCACGCATTGATTCTTCAAGCTTCTGCTGTGTGCAGGCCAGCCATCTCCCATGGTGTGGCTGGAGCAGGGCTGGAAACCTCAGGGGTCAGTTCCCTTTTGAGGGAAGGTTAAGAGGGATGACTGGATCTGGATCACTTCGCCAGGTTGTGGGTTCTTCTGAGTTGGACTTCTTAACTGTGGAGTGATGGACCCATGGGGTGATACCTGAAGTTTTGGGGGCTGTAGGACTTGTTAGAATAACAGTGTGAGGCCCAGTCCACTATGGTATAAAAGGTTCCTTCTTCCAATCTTTGACCCACACCGATTCTTCTGGCTGAAAGAAGTGAACGGGGTCCCTAAGGAAATTGTGACCCTCTCTGTGATGTATCTCTAACTTGTTTAGGACTTCCCCAAGTTCTGGAGCTGTTATCTTATTTCCTTGTTGCAATCTGGTTTAAGTCTCCTTGGAGCTTTCCTAAATGTGTGTGTGTGCGCCTGGGAGGGGGGGGGGGAGGATCGCCCATATAATAACTCAAAAGGGAAGAATCCCAGTGCCCCTGGCGGGCATTGGGCACACAGGAGGACCAGCCGAATCAAATCTGGCCATGGGGGGTTAGTCTCTTGGTGGAACTTGGCCACGGTTTCCTTGAGGGTGCAGTTCATCTGCTCTACCATTCCCTGAGCCCTGGGGGTGTTAAGCAGTGTGCAGTTTCCAGGCAATGTTAAGGGACTTTGTTAGGGTTCGTATAATGTCCGCTCCAAAGGCAGGCCCATTATTACTGTGTGTGGTTAAGCCCAATCTCCCATAGAAGAGCCTAGGCCACCTCGTGACTTCATTCCATTCTGGTCTGGAAAGCTTGGACGCATCCCAAATTGGTGCAGATTATTACAAGGTGGTACCTCATCCCTTTATTTGGTTGTATGTTGGTAAAGTCCGCCCCTAAGTCCATCCTTTGTGAGCCAGGCAGGGGCCGTGGAGCCGAGCAAGCATTGTTTTTGGCACACGTTACACATTATTCACTGACAGCCTGGCATAAACCGGCAGCTGGCTGATATCGTAGTTCTTTTGAGGAGGACCTCTAGAGCAGTTTTCCCTAAGAGGGTGAGTTAGTTATCTTCCTTCACTAGCTGCTTTCACATAGATGACGGGACAAGACTCACCATCCGTCTTTGCTTAGTGTGCCCACTTCTGTCGAGGCCCAACTTCTTTCTTCACTTGTGTACATGGGTGGGGAGGCTTCCTTCTGGGGCGCAAGAGTCAGAGTGTAGGGAGGAGCATCACCTAGGTCACCTCAGGCAGCCACTCTGGCTGTTTTGTCGGCCAGGTGATTTCCTGGATTTATGGGGTCATCTCATTTCTGAGGTCCCTTACAGTGTAGGATAGCTACTTTGACTGGTAGCCATATGGTCTCAAGAAGCTTTAGTATTTCTTCCTCGTTTTTGATAGTTTTCTCTGATGCGGTAAGGAGGCTTTTTTCTTTATAGGTGGCCCCATGTACATGCACAGTAGCGAAGCCATACGGGGAATCGATGTAAATGTTAACTCATTTACCTTTGCTGATGATGATGGCTCAGGTTAAGGCGTACTGAGTCCAGCCCATTGTGCCGACTATCCTTCCGACAAGGCCATGGCTTTCCGAGCTTCCGTGGTGTGATGACCGCATACCCTGCTCTTTGGCTGCACTCCTCTAAATAGCTGCTCCCATCGCTGAACGGGGTAATCTCTGGGCTTGTTATACCCTGGTCTTGGAAGTCTAGAAAGCTGGCGTAGACTTCATCCACTACTCCAGAACAGTCATGGTCAGGTTCTCCCTCCTCTTTGAGAAGGAAGGTGGCCAGGTTTAGTGTTCTGTTTCGAGAACACTGTTTCAAGTGTGAGCCTTGGGTTCTCATAGAGAAGGCCTTGGGATTGTGTCAGCTGAGAAATGGAGAGGAAATGATAACCTTGGGTGCTTGTGAGCCAGACGACCGTGTGTGGGACCTTAACATAAAACGTTTGGCCCAGTGTGAGCTTGTCTGCAACCTTGATGAGCAGGACTGTGGCTCTGAGTTCTGAGACACAGGGGCCATCCTCTAGCCTCAGGATCAACTTTTTTTTTTTTTGAGAGTAGGAACACTGGCCATTGCCGAGGCACCATGCTCTGAGTGAGCACTCCCTTTCGTGTGAAGAAGTTAAAGGGTCTGTCTATGTCAGGCAAACGAAGGGCTGGGGCTTGTCCCAGAGCCAAATTTATTTCTGTGAAAGCAGCCCTCACGTCCTCAGTCCATGCAAGGGGCTCCCAGTTTGGTCCTCCCAACAGGTCATATAGGGACCTCACTATGGCTGAGCATCTGAGGATTCCCAATGCGACAGAACCCTCTGGCCCCTAAACATTCACACAAGCCTCGTTTTGTTTGGGGCTGGGGCAGTGTGGTGCCACATTTTCTTCCTTTCCGGTCCTCGTTTTCTATTTCCTTTTGTGAGGAGGGAACCTAAGTATTGGCCCTGCTAACGAATCTGTGCCTTTTTCCAAGAGGTCTGGTACCCAAAGTAGGATCAGAGCTGTAGGAGGGCCTGTGTACCTTTCATACAGTCTTCCTGGGTGTCACTGGAAAGGAGGTCTTCTACGTATTGAAGAAGGACATACCCTGCGGTTTTCTTCGGAAAGTCAGCGAGATCTGAACCTAGGGCTTCCCTCAGAAGAATGGGCGAGTTGTTGAAACTTTGGGAAAGTAGTGTCCAGGCCAGCTGCATCTGGCACACTTAACGGGCTCACTCCATTCAAAGGCAAACAATGATTGCCTTTGTGGATCCAGGCAGAGGCAGAAGAAAGCATCCTTCAGATCGAAGCACGCAACCCTTCTGGCTGACCACGGAATTTGGCTGAGGAGAGTATACTGAGGGTTCGGAATGACTGGGTGTAAGGAAACAGTCACTTTGCTAATGGCCCTCAAATCCTGTACTGGTTGTTGTCCTCCTCCTGGCTTCTTGCCTGGCAAGAGTGAGGTATTCCAAACTGATTGGCACTCAGTTAGAATACCTCTTTCTCTGAGCTTGGTCAGGTGCTCTTGTATGCCCATTGTAGCCTCTAGTGGAAGGGGGTACTGCCTTGGTGTCTCAGGTTGAGCTGCAGGGATCAGGTCGACAATGATTGGGACCCGATTCCAAGCTATTTCAGGCGGGTTATCATCAGCCCATAGGGAGGGTAACGTAAGCCTGAATTCTTAGGGGCGACAAGGTAAGGCCTGGGTACAGAATAGTCTCCATTCTTCTTCCCTTGGCAGGGGTATCGCCAAGACCAGGGTTTCCTTCTGCCTTGGGTTTAATTGGAGCTAGTGTGTCCAGTGGGTTCAAAAAGTATCTGGGCCCCAAGATTGGAGAGTAGATCGCGACCCAGGAGAGCAATCAGGCAGTCAAGTAAGTAGAGGAACTCATGCCGGACCTTGTGACCCCCAAGTGCACCTTGTTGAGCTTGACAGAAGGGCTGTTGCATTGCCTGTGTCCCAGTAGCCCCAAGTATGGTTGCTGTCTTTTGGCCTATGGGTGCTACCAGGGAAGTAACCAAGGAGTATTCAGCCCCAGTTGAAAAGTATTTCAACCATGAAATTTATTGTTCAGCCCTCCACCTCATTTCAGCCATGGGTTCATGGGGGCCAAGAAAGAAAGAGTCTGGTGCCCCTCAGTCCAATGCTACCCCGGCCAGATCAAGAAGGTTCTCACCTCGAGGTTCCTCCAGATATTGGCTGGGTTTTGAGGTCCCCATCCAATTCGGACATTCTTACAGTTTCCCTTGCCTTTGCAGTATGCACACTGGTCCCTTGCGAAGGGGGCTATGGGCTTCCCCCCTTTTGTGGTTGGGGTTTTTCGATGCTACTAAAAAACAGCAGCATCTGTTCTTTAGTTCTGCTGTGAGAAAGGTGGCCTTCTTTTTTAGACTTCACTTCTCTTTCAGCTGAAAATTTCTGTTCGTGAAAACTGCATTGACGGCCTCTAACAGCTGAGTGATATTCATCTAGCAAAGCCCTCCAACCTCTGGAGTTTTCGTCGGATATGTGGGGCAGCCTGTGCCACAAAAGAGGTATTTACCATCTGTTGACTTTCTGGTGCCACGGGGTCAAACGGGACGTATACATGGTACGCCTCACAGAATCTTTCATAGCAGTCTCCGGGAGACTCCCCAGGGTGCTGTGTGACTGATGATATTTTAGTCATGTTCATGGGATTGTTGACTCCAGCTCAGACTCCCTGAAGGAGGGCTTCCTGGTATCCTCAGACATGACCCTGTCCTCCTTCTGTGGTGAAATCCCATGTTGGGGGTTCTTCAGGGATGCAGCTTGAGCCCAGACAGTAGGGTTATTGATTCCTGGAGATGTGTGATCTTCTGTGTACTGTCATGTTTCTGTCATCCTTATTTTTAATTCAACAAAGTATGGAGTAACTGTTGACAATCTTCCCAAGTCTGTCAGTAGGTCTGGAGGAGGGACTCCATCAAGTCAACCATTGCTTGTGGCTTTTCGGAGTATGGTGGAGTGTTGTGTTTCCAATTGAAGAGGTCGGTTGTAGAGGAAGGTAGATAACACATCATGGAATGGCTGGTCTGGACTGGTCCATCCTCATTCTGTCTTTCAGGCTCTCTTGTCTCCGTTACATACATTCGGAGAGTTTTAGGTCTGTGTCTGTTGCGCAGTCTGGCTGCTGGCCCATGTTGGGGTGGGTTATCTGGGTCTGAGAGCGGCAGGGAGATGGGGGGCACTGACTGCAGTGGCAAATGCACTGACTCTGGCTGTGGCTGGAGAGACAGATGCAGGAGGAGTCTCAAGCTCAGAGAGCTTGAAGAGTCATGAGGAGGTGGAAATACAATATTTTCCTCCATATCTCCTTCAAATATTAGAGGAGTAGTGGGTTGCTTCTTTGGCTCCCTGTGGGAGCCTCCATATAAGGTGGCTAAACCTTTGCCTGGCTCTGCTTGCTAATGATGATCACTTCAAGGCAGTAGATTTGGGGCAATTTCAAGCCAGGAGTTAATGTATGGAAACTGATCAGGGTGGCCTGGTTTCCCAGTGACTATTAGCCAAACCTGCTGCACTATTTGAGTATCTAACGTCCCTTCTGTAGGCCATCCTACATTGAATGTGGGCCATTCTAGTTCACAAAATTTCCTTAACTTCTTGGGTGTCGTTGTCACCCCATGGTAACCTGAAAACCCATTTTAACATTTTTTGATCACGACCTCTAAAATCGTAGGCTTACTGTGTTTTCATCCCATTATTAATTTCTTTCTCATATTTGGTGTCACAAAGACAGACAAAGTTAGGATATACCGCTAGATGACAGGACTATTCAGATACTCCTCTTGTCCTATTCCTGAGGGAATGTTTAGGAGAGGTTTGACTATAGTGGACTCGGCTTTGTGACTTGTGATGGGCAACTGATCTGATACTGCCCTCGACTTTATACTCTCACAATGACACAGGGGAGCCCATTCAGACTCCATAGACTTTTGGGGTCCTTAAGGGTGCCCGTCCATGAAGCCACAAACTCTAACTCGACTGGCAACCCTGGCTTAGCTGCACATCCTCTCTCTCTCTCTCTCTCTCTCTCTCTCTCTCTCTCCCTCTCTCTCTCTCTCTCTCTCTCTCTGTCACACACACACACACACACACACACGCACACACATGCACACACACGCACACCAGAGTCCTTTACATTTCCTTCCACAAAATTTTTTACCTGGGACACCTATTAAGTCCTCTGGGGATTGATCATGTCCCCCTTCCGCCCTTTTGGGTATGCCTGACACTTCGGGGCCCCATCCTTACCAGTTCCATGGAGCAGGACCTGCCTAAAACAACGGAGAAGTAGGCTGAGGAAATTCAGGAAGGTCATGCACTTTCTCCCTTTCGAGCCTTTGCTTTGCCACCACCTCGCCCTTCTCCCAAACCGGGGGCAACAATGGGCCAGTGCGGTTGGGTTTCCTGGTCAGCAATCTAGTATGTTTTCGAACCAGGCTGGAACACTGGAGGAAAAACCAAGTGGCACTCAGAGAGTTTGGACAGAGAGTTTGGCTCACCAAACGTCTGAGCATAGAGTCAAGTGGGGAGGGTAATTTATAGTCGTCAGCTTCCTTATCTGTGGGGGTTTTCGCACATGCACTAAAGAAAGGAAGAAGAACCCAGAAGCGAGGTCTCTAAGCTAGAGACCAGAGTCTGTTTGAGCCCCTTTGATCATCTTTGGAGTACTTTATTCACTTCTCCAACAAGAGTAGAGCTCTAAATACCACATAGTATATGCTCATTAAATCTATATTAAGTGAATGAGTTCTATTGCTTCTGTATCGGACATATAACACGATTTTTGACAATCTATATGGTAAGAGTCCCCAGACCATCACATTATAGGGATTTCAAGGTTGTCTAGTCTCCACGCAATATTAAGGTTTGGTTACAACCACCATAACCTAACCCTACAACCTCACATCCTGGATCATATAATGCCCCTGTCTCCTCCTCATTCACAATCTTTTGCAACTGAGTGCAGACAATTCCATAATGTGGTCTTGGTTCAGAAAGCCAAATTCCTCCGTTTCTCTCAGTCAGACAGAATTAAATCTGACTGTGAACGTCTGCCAGTAATGTTGCAATAGAGATGAAGAAGATCAATTCAAGTGGATACCCTGAGCTGATCCCTAGAATCTCTTTAGGTCATGAGTACAGTTCAAAAGAAATGCTGCACTCAGAAATATGTCTGCTGCTTATCCAAGGAACAAAAAGCAAGCATTTGAAAAAGTAAGCCGTTTCCCTGCAGAACAGCTTAATCAGGGAGAGTGAGTGGTGCAAAGTGGGTGAATTCTTCTCTAGGGCCTTAAATATTGCACAGACTCAGTTCAACCTATGGGGATGTATAACAGAAACATGAAATCTGAGAGCTGCCATTGTTGGGTAACAATGTTTTCTAACTGTGCCTTATGCATTGACATGATAATCCAAGTGAGACAAGCACTAATTATAAGTGGCATTGAAGTGGACAATTTCTACATGCTTCAACTCCTCTTTGTAATAATTAGTCCTGTTTGCTCTTTGCACATGAACATTCCATTGTTGGTCATTTTCCCCAAGAAAGAAATGGTCCCCTGTGTTTCAGTGGGCTTGTAATCTTAGCCTTCCTGAATAGGGTTGGAGATATCCAAAGGGCATCTCTTGGTACCTGTTTTTTCATTTTGTTCGATAGTTATGGACCTACCACGATAAAAGTATTCATAATTTCCTTAGTGTGTCTTAAGACTGAATTGGAAGCCCATTTTCTGTATTCAATTCAACTTAACAAAGAGTGTATTGCATGTCAGACATTGCGAAACATATAACTGAAGGAATATTATTTCCCAAAGATTAACCCTCAAAATCAGTACACCTTACTAATGACGCCTTGTTTTTTGGAAGGTCATGAAGGTGTGGATCAAGGGAAAAATGGATTAAAATAAAGAGAACCAATAAGAAAATATAAAAGTACATTTACCCTTAGTACGGATAACCAATAATTCATTAATTGTTGTTTATTTCATTTATTTGTATGTATGTGTATGTGTATGTGTATGTGTATGCTTATACTGGGCTGTGGCGAAATAAGTGTTCCTTACAGTAGATTGGGGATAAAATATTTGAAAGCCGCTGTGCTAATGCACCTTATCAAGCTGCCTGGTGCCTCTGTAGCTTGGTTTCTTGATAGGGCTTAGGTTCATCCGCTTCATGCGCTTGCATGAAATTTGGAAGATATGATGGCTAATTTTATGTGTCAACTTTACTGGGCCACAGAGGTCCAGATGCTTGGTGAAACGTTTTTCTGGTGTTTTGTGATGGGAAATACTTGAGTCTGTACAGTGAGTAAAACAGATTATTTTCCTAATGTAAGTGGGCCTTATGTAATCAGTGAGAAGGCCTGAATACAATAAGGATGATTCTCCCAGGGATACTAGGGAATTACTCTTGCCTGCCTGAGTGTCTTTAAACTGGGACATTGGCCTCTTCTCCAGATTCAGACTGAAACAGCAGCTCTACCTGAGATTCAAGCCTGCCAGCCATTGGACAACAACTATGCCTTCAGATCTCGTGGGTTTACAGCTATCCAACACATCCTGAAGATCGTGGAACTTGTCAGCGTCCACATTTATGGGAGCCAATTTCTTAAAATAAATAAATAAATAAATAAATAAATAAATAAATAAATAAATAAATAAATAAATAAATATATAAATACATACATACATACATACATACATACATACATAAAATAAAACATTCATAAATATATAAATATATTTATACTAATACATTCATATTTTATATAAATGTATTAATATAAACATAAATAAATATAAATATATTATATATTATAATATATATTATATATATATATGACAAACAGAAATTTTGTCTGTTGAATCTTAGTAATTCAGAAGGTGAAAAGTATTATCTATTGGTTCTACAGCTGTGTTTTTTTTAAAAAACAGAATGTGGTAGATATTATTGTAAAGAAAAAAAAATGGCCCCAACGTTCCATATCTTAATGCTGACAACCCATGAATATGAAGAGAGACCATTTCTATAGTCGTGTTTATTATAGAGACAGATTTTCTGGATCAACCTAGTATCATCATGAACCCATGCATCATGAACGCGTGCAAAGCAGAGAGTTTCTCTGGCTGGCCATCCCACAATCTGAAAATGAAGACCTCAGTTGTATAACTGCAAGGAACTTAATTGTCCGAAACCGAAATAATCTCAGAAGTAGATTTCTCCAGATAAGAACCCAACCTACTGACCCTTGACTCTTACCTAGTGATACCCTAGGCCAAGAACACCAGTGAGTCTGCCTGGACAGACCAGTGAGTCTGCTGGGGTTATTCTGCCAAGACAATTCTTCAGGGTGTCTTTGGATTCTGGGAGTGCGGTGTACACCCCAATTAACTAACACTTCTCTTTATGGTTTGAACACATAATTCCTCATATTAAGTCACTGCTTGGATGTAAGGTAATTTCTGCCATATGCTACTGAAAATTGACTATTTTATTTCCACATACCTCCTACTTGGTAAATGCAATGATACCTGTAGCTTATTTCAAACTCAAGTAAACAAAACACAAAACTCTAAAGAACGGACCACTCCTTACCTCTTGAAACTACCTCTTCTTTTGTTTTTGATAACATTTGACTCTCCTGGTTTCTCATATATATTCCCTCTACTAATTTTCATTCTATTCTCCTGCCTCATTTCCATTCATCAAGCATGCATTGAGCACGTACTAGGTTGTAGGCACTGTATACAAAGAACAGAGGTCTTATCTAGAACTAATAATGGACCTCGTTATCTAGGGATTTGCCACTGTGTAAACAAATTAACTATACTGAGTTGATAACATGTGTAATAGAGGTGGATAAATGCACCCTGGAATTGCAAAGAAGAAAACACATGATTCTCTAGGGCACCCAGGGAGTGCTTTACAAAAATGAGAGTCACTTGAAGTGAGTCTTCTAGAGAAGACATATTTCAAATCAACAGAGTAAGGAAGGGCATTGCAGGCAGGAAAAAAAAAGAGAGAGAGCAACCATGGAAGTATGAAAATGTGACACATTAAAGGAGTGGCAAAGTTTCCTTTGGATGGATTTCATATGGGAATGGGAGATTGGTAAAGAGTGAGGATTAATGTAGAAGGTGACATATGAATTGGATCCTAGAAACAGTTAACAGGAGATAGCTTTTGGGCCCGAATGACGTTGATGACTACCCATTGTATTCAAGTAAACCTGAAGACACTTCTTGGCTTAGTTAGAACGTTGCTCACCATCTGATTAATTTATAAGGTTAATCTAATGTTCCTCTTCTCTACCAACCATTCACTCATTTACTCATTTGGTGTTTAGTCACAGAGGGTATGTGTGGGGTGCATATCATGAAGAATGTGAAAGTCATTATAAGGACTTTGAGTTTTATTTTCGATGAGATGGAAAGTCAGTAGAGTAGTCTGACCAAATTGATATTTTCCTTAGTTTTATTTTATTTTATTTATTATTTATTATTTATTTATTTATTTATTATCTATCTATCTATCTATCTATCTATCTATCTATCTATCTATCTATCTATCTATCTATCTATCTGTCTGTCTGTCTATTTATTTAATTTAATGAGAGTGCCCACAGGGGTTTAGAGGGAGACAAAGACAGAGACAGAGAGAGAGAGACAGAGAGAGAGAGAATCTCAAACAGGCTCCATGCATAATTCATGCCTAGCACAGATCCTAATACAGGTTCTGACCCCATGACGTCATGCTTTCTGGATCATGACCTGAGCCAAAATCAAGAGTCAGATGGCTAACCACCTGAGCCACCCAGGTGACCCTAATTTGTAGGTTAAACAAATCACTCTGACTAATGTCTGGGGAGCAGGATGGAGTGGGAAGCAAGCATACAAGCAAGAACAGCAACAAAATAAGGAGGTTACTATAGTAATCCTGAAATAACTTCCATCCTGAATTAAGGATGGAAGAAGGGGACATAGTGAGAAAATTATGACCATGTGTATAATATAAATGTGGATATAATAGGATTGCTTGTGGTTTGAATAAAATGTATAAGAAAAACAGATATAAAACATGACACCAAGTTTGTTTGTTTTTTTGTTTTGTTTTGTTTTGTTTGTTTGTTTTTGTTTTTGTTTTTTTGGGTTGGACCACAGGTTGGTGGTAGTTTTAAGTTGTCTGTTAGAGATCATGGGTTTTAGGGGAAACATCAGGACTTGCTCTTTTAACATGGTGATTTTGAGATGCTTATCAGACATCCACGCTGCCTTTTTGTGAATGTAGTTAGATATAGGCATCTGGAGTTTAAAGCAAGAAGTTTAGTGTGGACTCTAGGCTGGATTACTTAGTATGCGATCACATGAGATCAGCTAGGGAGTGAGAATGGATGAGCGAGAAGACATGCAAGGACTGGGCTCTGGGGTCTCTAACTCTAAAAGTACTGCAAGATGTGGAAAACCTAGCGAAGGAAACTAGACACAGTGGCCACTGAAGGAGTAGGCGAGACATGAGGAGGGTCTCGAGTCCAGGAAGCCTGGTAAGGAATGTGATTCAAGGAAGCAGGTATCAAATTGGTCAAGTGCTGATGGCAAGCCAAATAGGATGAGGTCAAATAAATGATCATCAGGGTCACATGGGGGGGGTCACTTGGTTAAGTTTCTGACTCTTGGTTTCACCTCAGGTCATGATCCATTGGATTGTGGGTTCAAGCCCCAGGTAGGGCTCCATGCTGACAGTGTGGAGTCTGCTTAGGATTCTCTCTATGCCTCCATCTGTCTCATATCCTCCCCTGCTCACTCTCCCTTTCTTTCAAAATGAATACATACACTTTAAAAATTATTAAAATATAAATAATCACTGTGTTTTGCAAAGTGGATGTCATTGACATGTGATAAGAACCATTTCAGTATCACCGGGGAAAAGCCGAATGGGAGTGGATTCAACAGAGAATTGGAGGAGAATGACTGTAGACAGGGAGTAAGGCAATTCTTTCAAGGAGCGTTGTGACCAAATGAGGGAGAAAAAAATGAGGCAGCAGTGGAAAGGGAAGGGAGCAGGGTCAAGAGAGGGCTTTGCTTTTTCTTTCTAAAATTTGAAAATAGAAGCATTTTTGTAATTTCCATATTGCTGATGGAAATGATGATATGGCAGAGTGGGGGAGAATTGCTGACAGAAATGTTCTTAACAGGGCAAGAGTGACTTTGGTCTAGTGTCCAAAAGATAATTGGCTCAGAGAGGAATGAACAGATCCTTCATATTAATGTTGGTGAAAGCAGAGCATAAGGAAATAGATGTAGATGGAATGGTAGATGCGATAGGTGATTTTGCAAATTCTCTTTTCACTGACCTGGTTTTCTCAGTGCGGTAATAGGCAAAGTTATAAGACCAGAGTGAAGAAGGGTTGGGAACAGTTGGAAGTTTGTGGAGAAGGAAGTTGTGAACTAGAGGTCTAGGGGTGTGAGGAAGTAGCCTTCTGACCTCTTGAGTCAGTGGCCATCAAGTAACTTTTGTGCTGCTTTCCTCCAATTACATAGGATGTTGCTATGTGCAGGAAGTAGATTGAACTTCCTGCGGTTCCGCCCTTCTTTACCTTTGCATAAGTAAGTTTGCATCTGCCTGAGAAGCTCTCTCTACCCTAATCACTCATATTTCAAATTTGCCGCAACCATTACTTACTTAATCCCACCAGGCAGAGTTCATTACTCCCTTCTTGGAACTCTTGTGGTACCAAGTGCAGTGCCCTGTACGGTAATTTTTGCATTATTGTAATAATTTGCGTCCCTGTCTCCCTAGATAATTTGGCCACTCCTTGAGGGGATCATTTTGGTCATTGTAGTTCCTAGTATACAGTTTGACTTATGGGTAGCCTTTGTTAATTACCAATTGAGTTGAGTTGAATTGAGTTGAATTGAATTGAGTCGAATTGAATCGAATGTACTGAATTGAATTGAATTGAATTGAATTGAATTGAATTGAATTGAATTGCATGGAGAGAATTGGTAGAAAGAATTGGCAGGTACGAGAG
This sequence comes from Puma concolor, assembly GCF_028749965.1. NCBI lineage: Eukaryota > Metazoa > Chordata > Mammalia > Carnivora > Felidae > Puma > Puma concolor. The sequence continues at coordinate 262,164 of NW_028240227.1, forward strand.
GCAGAGCCTCGAAAGAGTGGTGACATTTAGAACAAGATTGTCTGATCTATAAGGAGGGGAACTCAAGCTCATCAAAGTGGGAAAGGTAACTGTTTCCTCACCTGTAGTGGTGGAGTGAATGGAGCCGAAACCCCAAATGAACTTCTGTAAATTGTGTCAACAATTCTTACTTCTATAGTGTTTGCTTTGAGAACCAAAAGAGTTCATATATGCAGAAGGATTTTGTACATAAAAATGTGCTGCATAATGCAAGTTACTCTTTCTCACAACACTCTGTGCCAAGATAAAAGAAATGTGTTGATTTTATATATTTTACTAAAGGGTAGCATGTATAACAGAGGAAGAGAACGATGGATTAAAAAAAAAACACTGATGATAGATATACTCGTCTTGTTGACCTTTCTACTCTTTAAAGTCTCTTTAGAAGATATCATCATGGTCTCCTTCAGTTACAGATGCCTCTTATTGTCTCTGAGACAATAGCCCTAATATGATCTAATTTGCTAAGCCAGGTGGTGTGGAAGACAGATAAAACTGCCAGCTCATTCTGCAGGAAGCAGCATATAAGGAGCCCTCTGATCTGACAGGCTTGTGTCACAATGCACAAGTTTGGGAATTGCCCAGGCTCAGAAAAGGCCAGTTTTTCGCAACAGTGTAAAACTCAAGAGAACTCTCTAACACAGAGGCGATGTTCACAGTTCCACAGAAATAACATGTTTGATTCTTGATGCTGACTAGAAGTCAACCAGTTATTTTAGCACAGGTTTTAACTCTTATTGGTTTCACTTCACTTTCCCTTACGTTTCAGGTTTCTTAAGGGCAGGGACCATGTTCTGGGCTTCCTAACCTCTGCCCACACATGTCTACCATAGTATTTCATGGGCGCTCCATTATCATCTGTTATTAATTGGGTTTTTTCGTAGGTGTCAGGCAGCTTTCATGGTGACCACGTTATTGGCAGAGCATAAAGGGAGTGGCAATAGTGGAGCTTTCTCTACCATATGAACCACATGTTACTATCTTAAAATTCCTGGAATATATGTATGATGTCCTGTATGAATGATTGTGAGTTTATGACACTCATATTCTACTCCTTTCTCCCAAAAGTTTAAAATACCTTTATGGCAGTTTACCTTCCTTTAATTCCCTAACTTAAAATAATTTACTTCTTTGACTTTGGACTACCTGCCTACCTGCTAAAAGATGCAGCACGAGAAAACATGTTTGCATTTTGACGTGTTCTTAGCAGGCTGCCTTACTTGCCAACTCTGCTGGGTGGGTTGGGTAACACTGTTATTTCTGGGAGGATCTTCTAAGATACAAGTATATTTCATGGGCAAAGTAGCATGTTGAGTCCATCATCATTTGGAGTGAAACTCAGTCTATGTCCAGTAGACTTGGTCCCATTGGTCACATGAAGGATTGAAAAACAGGCCATATTCGATTTGATGTCATAACATTCTGGGACATGTAGTGATGCCCATGAAAAAAAAAAAAAAGAATCAGACTGGGGACTCCATTTAAGAGATGTCTCAGCAAGCAGAATCAAGATGCCAGAATGAGGAACAAAGATAAATGCTGTGTAGGTTCTAGAGGTTGGAGACATTGCTCCAGCAGAGAGAAAATTCCTTCAGGGTTAGGGGAGAGGCTGGATAGTGATCTACAGGCCCTTTGTTACCACCTCCAGGCCATGATCTTTCTACTCCCCTGAAATTCCTGCCTTCACCTCCTTAGTCCATCTATTCAATCCCAGAGTGCTACCCTTCTCTTCATGGAAATTTCTTGAGTCCCTTCCTACTCTTCTTTCTTCTCATGTTGCTCCTACCTCTGTTGTGGGCAATTTCAGAATCCTGGTAAAATTGCTCTAGCAATGTAGCTTCAGGGTTCTTTAAATTTTCTGGCTCCCACAACCTTAAGAGTCAGTTTCCTCCGTAGCTAACTTCCATGACGGTACTCTGAGCTCTATGATCTTCCAGATGTCTCCTGCTAGAATGTCAAACTTAACGTGCCAATATCTGAGAAGATAACCTCCCCTAAACAGGTGTCTCACTACTTGACTTCGTAACTTCTCTTCTTCAGCCCGATAGAGACTTGTGGTCCCTCCTTTCTCCCTCTCATTTCCCTGCATATCATCCCTTGTGGCTCCACTTCCCTTCCTAATGCAGTGTATACACCTCAGTATGTCACTTTGTGCTGGAACGTCCTAGTCCTCTGCTGCATCTGCTTTGTTGGCCTTGAAGCTTGGCTGAGTCCTCCACTCTGTCAGCCCATCCTCTGTGTCACTCAGCCCAGTGAACTGTTACAGGGACTCACAGTCACTAGGGTCACTCACTCTAATTTTATGGTTGCGGATGTCAACATACCCCCACAGCTTCTTGCCAATCTTAAGTGGTATTCTCCCCACAGCAGCTATTCCATACCTCCATCATTTCCCTCAACCTATCTTTTTCACCTTTCCCTGGGAAATGGCACTTATTTCATAGATAGAACGTAGATTGTAGACAGCTTCAAACTCTCACTCAGACCTCATAATGACACCTTTCAACACAACTTTCAACCCCAACCCCAGTATGAGAGACAAAAATGTTCCTACTCCCACTCTAGATTCATTAATTCATTCGGCAATCACTGAGAGCCAACTGAGTCCTACGAAGCACCGTGCTATATGCTTGGGACATTAGAGATGAGGTAGTAGACCCTATGCACAAGGCGCTTACAATCACAAGGAGCTTACGATCATGTAGGGTAGACAGATATTATGGTGTAATGGTCCAAAGATGCACGGAGCATGAGGAGAGTGTGAAGGGAAAATCCATGTAACTCAGCCTTCAGGGGAAGGAGATGAAGTGTTGTAAGGGACTTTTAGATGGGTGGGTATCTTTAACTAATCCTTAAAGAGCGAGTAGATATTAATTAGGCAAGGTTGGAGTAGGACGGAGACAAGAGGTTCAGGCATTACACAGTAGAGAAAAATCACACTGAATGTAGGGAGAGGGTATAAGTAAAAATTGGAAATTGAGTCATTCCAATTCTTGACTGTACCCTACGCTTTGTGAAGAGGTCATCTCACAAAGAACCACAAACGAGCACATGTTCCCAAAATTTCCTTCTCCATTTTTTATTCTTTATCCTAGTGTAATTCCTTTCATTCCCTCACCAGTATGGTTCAATTAGTAACTCACTTCTGTGGATACTATGGCAACCACATTTCCTCTATGCCGCACCCTTCAGTATCTTTGCTTGGCATCCGTGGAGCCTCATGATGGAGCTCATATCTCTACTCCGCTTAGAGTGGACTTTGTAACATGCAAAAGTTATTACATCACTGCCTTCCAAGCTGTGGTTCCCCCACACTGCAGCATGAGAGAAAACACCTTTCCCATCCACACCCTGCCCCACCTTTGCTTCCTTACTGGTACTGGGCCAATTGTTCATGCCCTTAGACTCCCTCATGATCAACTATCAGCAAATTCCTTAATATGCCCTATTGTTTTATACCTAGATGTCTTTCCCATCACCATGGGTATGTTTTGATGCAGCATCTTAATTGGTACATATTTTAAGGCAGGCTAAAATAATTATCAAATATCTAACCTATTCTCTTTTTTTTTTATTTCCCAGACAACAACGGTAATAGATGATCTTTTTTTTTTCATTTTTAATTTTCTATTATTGAAGTATAAATTACATACACTGTTATTTACTTTCACGTGTATAAAATAGCGATTTGATAATTCTATATATTATTCAGTGCCCTCCTTGGTAAGTGTAATCACCATTTTTCACCACATCGTGGTTTTTTTTTGTTTTTTTTTTTTAAAGTTTATTTATTTTTGGGATAGAGAGAGACAGAGCATGAACGGGGGAGGGGCAGAGAGAGAGGGAGACACAGAATGGGAAACAGGCTCCAGGCTCTGAGCCATTAGCCCAGAGCCTGACGCGGGGCTCGAACTCACGGACCGCGAGATTGTGACCTGGCTGAAGTCGGACGCTTAACCGACTGCGCCACCCAGGCGCCCCAACACATCGTGTTGTTTTAATGTCAACTATATTTCCTGTGCTGTACTTTTCATCTCTGTAAATAATGTATTTTATGACAGGAAGTTTGTAAATCTTAGTCACCTTTCCCTATCTTACACACCCCACCCACTTCTCTTATTGTAACCACAAGTTTGTTCTCTGTATTGAAGAATCTGTTTCTTTTTCTGTTTTGTTTTTTAGCTTCTACATAAAAGTGAAATTATATGGTATTTCTTTTTATCAGAATAATCCCACGTAGCATAATACCTTCTAAGTTCACACATGTTGTTGCAAACGTCAAGGTTTTATTCCCTTTTTTTTTAATTAAATTATATTCCATTATATGGACACTACATTTCTTTATGAATTCTGTCTGTCTGTTGACAGACTCTTGGGATGCTTCCATAGCTGGGCTATCATAAATAATGCCTTAATAAACACAGAGGTGCATGCCTCTTTTCAAATTGGGGTTTACCTTTTCTCTGGGTAAATACCCAGGAGTGGAATTATTGGATGATATAGTATTTCTGAGTTAATTTCCTGACGAACCTGCATTCTGTTTCCTAGAGTGGCTGCACCTATTTACATTCCCACCAAGAGTGCATTGGTGTTACTTTTTCTCTTACCTTATCACCAATACTTGTTATTGCTTGTCTTGCTGATACTAGGCATTCTGTCAGGTGTGAATTGATGTGTCATTGTGGTTTTGATTCAGGTTTCTCTGATTAGTGATGTTGAGCATCTTTATGTGTCTGGTGATGTAGTAGACACTCTTCATTATTCCCTTTCCCCTTCCCTTTTGATTCTTTCCAGGGTGATGATTACACTGATGATGTCATCTGACATCTTAACTCACCATTTTAATCTTCTATCAAAGGTCATACATTACTTCAAGTGTCCTGTTTTCCTGCTTCAAGTTACGTTGTTTCCAATGCGTTACATGACGTCCCTTTCAGGAGTCCTCCTAGGGCACCCCAACTCACCTTTTATTACCACCCACTGTCCTTCATACTCTTAAAAGTTGGTCTAGTTACTTATCCTGATCCAACACTCTCTTTCTATGCCCTAACTCTAATCTCTATACACACTTCAATTGACACCTTTTACACATAATTTTTTTTCCTAATATTTATTTATTTATTTATTTATTTATTTATTTATTTATTTATTTATTTATTTATTTATTTATTTATTTATTTTTATTTTTGGAGGAGAGAGAAACAGAGCATCAGTGGGTGAGAGGCAGAGAGACAAGGAGGTGTAGAATCCGAAGCAGCCTCCAGCTCTCAGCTGTCAGCACTGAGTCCTACATGGATCTTGAACTCACAACCTGTGAGATAATGGCCCAAGTTGAAGTCGGCCCCTTTCCCAACTGAGCCACCCAGGTACCCCAACACATCTTACACTTTCATGTCTCCAATAGGACTTAATATTTCTGTGGACCAGGACTATCCATTCATGAAGTTCTAGCACCTCCTACAATTTGGGAATAAAATAGACACTCAATAAATTGATGCTCAATTGAGAAATAAAGGAAGGAATGGGTCTGAAGACAAAGGGCTCAATAAAGACTTTTGTTCCTGTGAATTCAACCCAGAGTAACACTAGAGAATTTGAATTCAACTGGAGGGTCCTTTAGCCAATCGTGGGAGAATTTACCATATTCTAAGCGTTGTCAGCTGAGACAGTAAGATTTTTTTGAAGAAATATGAAAGGTAGTTTAATTTCCTAAAAGGCCAAGCCTTGAAAGCTTATCTATAAGAACTATATAATGTAAGATGATTCTGGATCATGATGAAACTCAAGTGCAGTGAGAGCCTTGACAACATGGGGAACACACAGTAAGGACCACAGTAGTCCCGGAAGCGCTGTCCTGTATGTGAAAAGAGGGTTTAGTGACCCTGAATAGAGGGAGGGGATAAATGGTGTGCAGAGTAGGGAGGGGAGGAAGTTGGGATCCAAACTGCAATATTGAAATATCAGAGGAGTGTTATGGTCACATTCATAAACTTCCCTATACGTATCCTAAGGAAACCTTTTTTTTTTTTCCTTTAATGAGCTTTTTAAAGGTAATATACACATGGTAAAAATTCATATAGTAGCAAAACAAGTTATTCGATGAAAGGAAATCTATGTCTTTGCTAGGCCTCCATTATTCTTCCCCAGAAGAAGACCACTTTTAACAGTTTGTAGGGTTTTTTTTTTTTTCCAGAATCTCAAATTATATAACATGCATATCTCACATGAAAGAAATATATATATAGCTGGTACCAAGATATTATCTAGAGCTCCCCATTTTATAGATACATGGTTTTTGTGATTGTGAAAAGGTATGACATGAGGGTTGCCCTCTTAAAAATTAAAGTGTCTGGTCTAATGGGACATTATTTTTTAAATATACTTCATGGTATATCCTAACCTGCCTGCATTAGAGGTATTTAATCTGTCCCCTGTTTTTGTGTATTTAATTTGTTTGTAGTCTACGACTATAGAAAACAATACTGCTGTGCAGAAGCTTTTTATTTGGATGTAATCCCAATAGTTTATTTTTGCTTTTGTTTCCCTTGTCTCAGGAGATATACCTAGAAAACGTTTCTTTGGCTAATGTCAAAAAATTACTGCCCGTGTTCTCTTCTAGGATTTTTATGGTTTCAGGTTCGGCATTTATATCTCTAATCAATTTTGGATTATTTTCATGTGTTTTGTAAGAAAGTGGTCCAGTTTCGTTCTTTTCCATATTTCTGTCCAGTTTTCCAACACCATTTGCTGAAGAGAATACCTTTTCCCCAATTTATATGCTCCTTGCTCTGTCAAAGATTAATTGACCAGATACTTGTGGGTTTATTTCTAGGTATTCTGTTCTGTTCCATTGGTCTACGTTCCAATTTGTGCCAGTACCATGCAGTTTTGATAACTACAGCTTTGTAGTATAACTTGATATCTGGAGTTTGTGATACCTCCAGTGTTTCTCTGTTTGTCGGTTTGTTTGCTTGTTTGTTTAAGATTGCTTTGCTCTTCAGGTTCTTTGGTGGTCCCATATAAAGTTTAGGACTGTTTGTTCTAGTTCTGTGAGAAATGCCGTTGGTGTTTTCATCGGGGTTACATTAAATATGTAGATCGCTTTGGTAACATGGACATTTTAACATTATTTGCCCTTTCAATCCATGAGCATGGAATTATCCATTTCTTGGTGTTGACTTCAGTTTCAACCTTATTTAATAGATTTCAGAATATAGGTTATTCACCTCTTTGTGTGAGTTTACCCCTGGATATCTTATATTTTTGGTCCAATTATAAATGGGATTGTTTTCTTAATCTGTCTTTCCGGGGCTTCATTATTAGTGTATACAAATGCAACAGATTTCTGTATGTTGATTGTACCCTATGACTTTACTGAATTCGTTCTTCAGTTCTCACACTTTTGTCCGTGGAATCTTTCAGGTTTTCTACAGTAGAGTATCATGTCCTCTATAAATCGAGAACATTTTTCTTCTTCTTTATTGATTCCATTGCCTTTTACTTCTTTTTAGTGTCTAATTGCTGTGGCTAGGAGTTCTAGTACTGTGCTGAATAAAAAAGTGGTGGGAGTGGACATCCTTGTCTTGTTCCTAAGCTTATGGGAAAAGCTTTCAGGTTTTCCCCATTCAAAAAGATTTTAGCTATGAGTTTTTCATACATGGCCTTTATTATGTTGAGGAATTTTTCCTCTAAACCTAATTTGCTGAGGGTGTTTATCATGAATGGATGTTGTACTTCTTCAAATGCTTTTCCTGCATCTGTTGAAAGGATAATGTGACTCTTCTCCTTTACCTCATTGGTGTACTGTAACGTGTTAATTGATTTGTGAATATTGGACTATACTTGCAAACTAGGAATAAATCTACCTCAATTGCGGTGAATACTTTTTTCATAATGTATTATTAGAGTCAGTGTGCAAGTATTTTCTCTAGGATATTTGCATCTATGGTCATTAAACATATGGGGTTGTCCTTTTTTTCTTAGTGGACTAGTTTTCAGATTTTGATATCAAGTTAATGCTGGTCTCATAGAATGAAGTTGCAATTCCTTTGAGAAGAACAGGGAGTAACTCTTCTTTAAGTTTATAGTAGAATTAATCTGGTCCTGGACTTTTGTTTCTTCAGAGCTTTTGGATTACTAATTCACGATTGAGATTCTCTCTCACCATCTCTGTGCCCCTCCTCTGTACTCTCCCACTCTCTCTCTCTCTCTCTCTCTCTCTCTCTCGCTGTCTCTTTCTCTCTCTCTCTTTCAAAATAAATAACTTTTAAAAAGATAAGTTGAGACATTTTAAAATCAAATAAAATATCAGCAATTTGGGCAATATTGTGATGGAATGAATTTGAGAAGCTATTAATTATTGACTTCAAACTTGTCATCCCAATTTTCAATAAATAAAAATTTAAGAGGTGTTGCAAGATTGAAATCCAAATCATATTTAGAAGGAGCTTTTTAAAAATCATATATTAAAGCATAACAAATTTGAGAATGAATGTGAAAATAAAATTGTGAACAAAACAAAATATGTATTTTTTTGATCAACCAATTTGGTCACACACTCACACCCACAAAACTCCTGAAGGAGTCCTAGTACTGATGTCCTTGTGTGAACTTCGCTGTTTCTGAAATGCCTCAGGTTACGAATGGCTGGCCGAGATTGCAAGCCAACAGAGGGGATGGTCGCGGGGAGGTGGGGCTCTTAAAGGCCACGGACACGCCATCCTCTCCTGTGTGCCCGCTGCCCTCTCATCATCAGCCGTGATGAGTCGGGTGCTGCTTTTCCTCTGGGTCCACAGGATTATGCTGTGTGTCCAACACGCCATGTGAGACTTGTGAGAAGACTCCCAAGGGCAAACACCAGCAGGCACTCAGAGATGTCGCCTCGTCCCAGGCAGCCTGCGTTCCTTGGCCCGAGTGCCTGGACAAAGGCTGCCTCGGCCACATAGGGAACGATGGACTTGTGCAGCCTTAGCATTCTGTGCAGAGGTCCCGGGCAGGCCTGGAGCTTAGAAAGGACTGGGACGAGCCTTACCTGGGAAGAGGTGTGTGCTGGGGTACTCCTTACACAGCAGATGGCTGCTTGCCAGAGATGTCTGTGCTAGGGATGGGGCAAAAGCTCCACCGTGCTAGCAGTGTAATAGACAGAGTTCAGCCTGTCCATCGCAGGCTCTTCTCTATCCCCAAGTTACACGGCCCCCAGCACAGCGTGCCTGAGACTGACATCCCCACACAAATCTTCCTGTGTCCCAAGTTGCCCAAGCCCCCCAGGATCCCCAATGCACAGGTCTGCAGTACAAGAGCCTTCTCTGCAGTGGCTCTATTCCAGAGAAGCTGTTGGCAGTCCCAATGCATGGAGGCTTCTTGCCCCTACCAGTATGCAGACAATATGGTCAGTGGGGTGTCAGCGCGCTGTGGAGTTGGGGATCTGTACGCCCAAGCCTTACCTCTTCCAGGGCGGAGGCTGTCGCACTCTCTAGAAGGGAAGGCAGGTCTTTCTCTCGCTGCTGTCTGCACACTGGCTGGAGAAGCATGTCTTCTCAGCTGCTTGATGTGTAAACGTCGGGGTACCCTGGGAAAGCTCCCTGTGCAGGCCCGTGTCTTTGGGTGTGAACATCCAAAGAAAGTATGGCCCATGATTCGGGAGTGGGAATACGGCCTCAGGGGTCATGAGGCTGGGCCCTTTGGGTCATCTTTCTGCACAAGCAGGCCGTTACTTGATAGGTCTTGCCGAGCAGGAACACTTTACGGGACAGGAGAACACAGGGTCCCCCACATGTTCATATCTCCCGCCAATATCTGCTGAGGCGCCAGGGGGATTCTTCCGCCCGGTCTGTCCCAAAGAGAAAGTACGGGCAAGGTGTGGGTGTGGAATGCCCTCGCGGCCCCCAGAGCCAAACCCTCAAGTGTGGACACTTGTGTCCAGGGACCGTAGTCAGAGGCCTGGGTGCTCTGTGTTCAAGGGATTACAGCCCTCATGCTGCACACCCTGCAGCCCCGGGTGTCCTTCCATAGCCGCAGCACTCCCTGGGGAGCCCCAGGTTCCAGGAGCTACTAAACCCCCTGCACAACTGTATGTGCTGCCTAGCGGCCTCTTCCACCACAACACCAGCGTGTGTGGGCTCCAGAGTGCTGTCCCTCGACAGGGGACACCCTCGGCAATTCAGGAGCCTTCTGACTTCCATGTCTCTGGACCACATGTGTCCCTCATTGGCCTGTCGGGATCGTCCTTTGTTCTCTGTGTACAGGAAATGTCTTGCATTGCCTCTGCTCCTCTGTCTCCCTGAGTGAGCCCTGGAGTGTCTGTGTCATTTCCTGGCTTTGCCTGTGCCAACGCCTCTCTGGTGATGCCTCCTTGCCTGGCCTAAGTGGGCACAGCTGTACCCGTGTAACCGCCTAAGTCTCTGCACACCTGCGTGTTGTGTCAGCTGCGGCTCTGCTGGCCTGTCTTGTCTTTGGTGTATGCTTCTGCTCTTGAGTGTGTTTCCCTCAGAATTCAACCCCTTTCTTCCACTGACAGATCCAATTGCTGTCCTGCTGTCAGGTGGAGGGGCTTCTGTGTGTTCTCTTATATGTTCTCGGAGCCAGAAATCCTTCCGTGCCCGTAGGACCTTCGTCAGAGGATTGGCCATGCACTCACTGCCAGCCAGTTAATGTCCGCAAATGCAGCTGCCTTGCTGTGAGCATTAAGTCGCACCTCTATTTTCCGTCCTTCTGTTTTCAAACCCTTTGGACCCTAGGGCCCCAAAAGTCACTGGCTTGCACGTTGCAGATGCAGGGTTAAAGTGTGAAAAGCGGTCTAGCAACGTTTTCCCACTTACTCTTTTGCCATGTGGCATGTTCCTGGCTGGGAGAGACGTCCCCCTGCCCGGGTGTGTCTCGTTTCCCTGTGCCTCTGTGTGTTCTGGTCCCTCATTTGTCCATTATTTCCTACCTGGGAGTCTGATTCATGTTTGCGGGAACCATGCAGACACCTTTGACTGCAAGGTACTGAGCTCAGCTTAGTCCATCAGGACTAGTGCGTGATTGAGGTACACAACGGGCAGTCACGGAGGTGCCCGTATCCTTCACGTGCAAGCGCTCCGTCCAGCCACCTTCACCGGGACATTTCTCAGCAAACCGTCTATATTTGTGGTGAGAGCACTTAGCTCTGAGAACCCTGACGATGCGGTGAAGCGTTCCTTACGGCTGCCCTGTGCAAGTTAGATCTCCAGAACTCATGCACATGGCATGATTGCCTTTTCACACCCTAGGCCCGACACCTCCTCATCGCACCCTCCCCTGCTTAACACCTCTCTACTCTCTGGTGGACTGCATGCCTTTAACTCCTTTTAATCTCCTCAGGAGTCCATCAAGCAGGGGTCACCACCACTGTGTTTCTGTCAGGGGTTGGCCTCTTTCAGGGAGCCCAGTGCTTTCTGCACTGATGCTCAATGCACCTGCTGAAGGGTGAGCCACACTAAGCCCGACGGGGAACCTTTTGGCCCTACGTTTCCCACATATGTGCCCAGTGGCAGAGGTGCACAAGGAGCCCGCCTGCATGGGTGTCCCAGGTCCTCCCCAGGGTACAAAGTACCGCCTCAGGAGGCTGATCCGCATCACATGGGCATAGCTCTGCTTGCACGTGTTAGCCTTTCATATCATACGGGCAGCCCAGACTTAGAAATCCAGCTCCCTGCTTACAACTCTCCAGCCCTCGTGCTTGTGCAGACGCTCTGTGTCTGTACAGACATTTGAGTCACGGTCTCATGACCTGTCAATACAGCTTGACGGTCTGTCCTTACCTTACAGCCTGGGATGCGGTTCTCACTCATTGTCCTCCCCTCGGGTGCGAGTTTCCTCCATCAGTGTGGTGGAATGTAACCTTTATCACCGTACGTTGGCTTGAAATTACTGGGCGGATCACCTGTCTGCGTCCGGGGTTGCGAAGGAGACCTTGGCTCTTTTGCTCACGGTGCACCGTTTCTCTGTGATGAGTCACTTTGGATGGGAAGCTTGCCAAAGGTGAGGGCCCTCAGAGTGGAGCACATTTCCTGGGCATCTGTGAGAACCTCTTTGGTTCCACTCGGAAAGCATTGACTTCCATGGATGTGCAGCCTCTGCTTTTGCTTGAATATGCCGAGTTTGGGGACGTGATTTCTTCCCGCACGTGCTGTCCCTAGGTCTCTGCGGTCTTTTTCCAGCAGTCCCGTTTCCTGTCTGCTCCTGGTAAGTACAGGGCTTCCAGGATCCCTGTGGGGATCGGGTCCTTGCTTTCTTCCCTGCGGTGCCCTCTTCCTCACCCAGATTGACCTCACTGCAGCTTACTTCTAGTTCAGGGATCGTTCCAGACTGCCCTTAAGGTCCAGGTGAGAACGGTGCCATTTGTGCTGAGGGCTGACCACTGTACAGCATTCGTCTCTGTGGAAATTGCACAGGTGAACTACACCAGGTGAAACTGCACACTGCAGTTACCCTGTCGTCAGAGTCAGCCCACCTGTCTCTGCCTGGGCTGCCCCTGCAGTCCGTCCTCTTACTCTCCCCTTGCCTCCCCCTCCCTTGTCTTCTTCCTGCCCCTCCCTCCCACTTCCCTTCCAGGTCTCTTTGTCTTTGTATCCCTCCTCTCCCTCACTAATGCCTCCCCCTGTCTCCGCCTGTCTTCCTTGTAATAGGTGCCCCTCTGTCTCTTCTTGTCTTGCTCCTCCTCCCTGTCTCTCCCGCCAATCTCCCTGTGACTCTCCCTCTCCAGGCCGGTCTTCCCGTCCACTCGTCCTTCCTCCCTCTGCTTGCATGTGTCTCTCTCTCTCCCTCTATATCTCTGTCTCCCTGTGTGTCTCTTTCTCACTGTCTCTCTCAGTGGACATTCTGTGTCTGGGTGCACGCTTCTTCAGAATTCTCGTTGGCGCCTGGGAAATGTGGAGGGAACTCGTCTGCTTTCATGTGTACTAGTGACAGCAGGCACGGGGCTTTCTCAGAGACAGACACAGACAATTTTGTAATTCTCGGTGAAGGGCCCCTAAGCGCCCTGCTTGGAATCGTCCTCCTTTGAGTGGAAGGTTAGATTTCCGGACCAGAGGAAACTGCTATATCCTACTACCCCATCTCCCTGGTGCTCTGTACGGAGATCAGTAGGGCACCAGTGGCAGATGGGGCTCTTGAGGTTGTTGTTTGCTCTGAATTGCAGTGCAGTGAGTACTACTGAGCTGCTTTCTTGCAAGGACACGGCGGTGGGGTGGGTCTAGGGTGGGTGTCACTGGTTATGGGTGGGCACCCACCTTTCCGCCGCCCTCAGCCTGATGGCAAAGGAGGAGAAACCGTGCGGACGGCCAAGTGACCCCAGTAGGTGTGACACCTAAGGATTTCTCCAGGCCTTGCCCCAGCTTCATGAAAAAGTGGCAAGGGGACGGAGCAGGTAGTGGCTCACGCTGTGGACGTTCCTGTGCTGAATGCCCTGCTGCCCGGAGTGAGGCCTCTGGGGAAAGGGTGTACAAGCGAACACAGACTGTGTGACACCGGGGACCTCGCGAGTCAGGCCTGGAAATTGACAGCGCTGAAGAGGACATGCAGCAAAACGGGGTCCACGCTGGAGGCTGGGCCCTTGCTCCAGAGCCCGGACCGGCCGCTGGTGCGCGCTAGTTGGCGGCCAACACCCTGTCTTGCTGTCTTGCACCTGATTGCTCTGCCAAGCTGTCCAGCGGACCTGACCTGCCATGGAAACACTTCGCCCCCAGGCCGCATGTGCACACTCTTCACTGCCTCTGTCTCAGCCCCTCCTCCACAGCAGCCACAGCCAATGCGGAGTCATCAAATCCCAGAGCCTGTGCGCCTGTGCCCAACTTGGGCGGGCTGCGGCGGGAGCAGTAGGGAGCTCAAAGCCTTGGGACAAGTCTCCGTCCACCTGCTGCCATTTCCCTGTCCTTGTCCTGAGGCTGCCCTAGCTACCTTGGGGCCGGGGCCGAGCATCATGGCCAGCATGTCGGGGTCCGGAAAAAGCGGTGATTCCCGTCAACCCTGGGCCCTGATCGTCCTGGATGAGAAAGGTCGAGAGTCCCCGGCCCGCGGGTTGGGGGCTCTGGAGGGTGTGGGCTGCCGCCGTCCCCAGGTTCAGGGGCAGCAAGCGCCCATCCTGTGCAGGAAGGCCAGGCCGGGTGTGAGATACAGGTGGCAAGCCCAGCGGAGGAATTGGTGGTGATATTGGATGACGGAATGGTGGCGGCTGAGGTGGTGATCGGGGTGGAGGAAGAGGACGGAGAGGCGACCGAGGAAGAGGTGGCTGGAGAGGAGAAGTGTGAGGAAGCCAAGCCAGAAGGAGAGGACATGCCTGAGCAGGAGGAGGTGGAGGAGGAGAGACAGCAGCGGGAGGAGACTCCAGAGTACGAGGAGAAGCCCGAGGCAGATGCAGAGGCGGAGGAGGGGCCCCAGCTCTCACAGGAGCTGCAACAGCAAGAGCCAGTGCTGTGTCCTGCCTCAGCCCAGGACCTGCTGGCAGCGCTGGAGCATCTTCAGCTGGAGATCAGCGCTGGGAATGCCCAAGATTCCAGAGCCTTATGGTGACTGAAGCGCAGGATTCTTCGGAGGCGGGTTTCTTACCTGGAGCACAGAAGAGCCATCATCAAGCACATCCGGCTTCGGGGTCCAGGCGGTATCCTTCCTTGTGCTGGTGGGTGATGGTGGGGGCTGTTGTGCTGGAGGGCTGGGCCCGGAGAGCAGGGTGCCTCAGGGCGATGGCCCCCAGGGAGGAGAGCTGGGCAGTGGCCCCTGGCCCTGTGTTGGTGTGGTCTGGGATCCAATGTAAGGCCTTGGACAGGGGCGGTTGTTGGGGATGGGGGGACTCGGGGACTTGGACCTGCTTCCTCCAGGTCTCCGCCAGCTTGGCCTGCAGGCTGCTCTCAAACATTATTTGTGGACGTGAGGCATGTGTCCCCATGCTACCAGAGCTAGGGTAGCACAAAGCAGCCTTCACTCAGAGCAGATAAGGCAAGGAAACGTTTCGCTGCCAAATGGGAGAGGTACACAGGCCGCACACCCACCTTCACAATCACAGGCTGTGCACGTTTTCTAGCAGTTTCGTTAAAAGAGAGCATTTCAGACACACACTCATGGCCTTTAGTGGAACGATGACACCCCCCTGTTCTAGACAGTGGGACGACTCAGACTGACTCCGAGCGAGGTACAATCTGCCTCCACAGACCCCCCCCCCACACACACACACACAGGATTCTCTCCTGGTATCTCCACCCCTGCTTCCCTCTCTGTCCTCAGGCTCTGGCTGGGTCCCACCCATGTCTTTCTCTCCTGACTGGCTGTGTCACTGTGTCTACTTTCTTTCCCCTCCTCTCCCCTCCTTGTCCGTGCTTCTCGATTTCTTTCTCCCTCCCACACCCTATGTTTGCATCGTAAGTGTGCAGTCGGTTTCTTGTAAGCCGTGTTATTCCTTCTGGACTCAGAAGGCCGGTGACAACACTGGTCTTCACGGGAATATGCCAAGACACCCAGCCGTGAGGAGGGGTCAGAGCACATGCCGCCATCACAAGCTATGATGGGCTGCTGGCAACGCACACAGGTCAGGTATATGAAGGAACTGTGAGGAGTCCAGGCAGTGGAGTCTCTCCCTGCTGTGTGCAGACAGCGTGGGAGGTACAGGAAGCCAACGGACAGCCCAGTGTCGATGGGGTCTGATGCATTTGCAGAGGCTGAGGAGTGTGGGGGCTAGTGTTTCCTGGTCTTTCTGCACATGCCATGATCTAGTCCCTTGCTCTTAGCCTGGGAGGGTTGAGGGGGTGGGATGTGTCTGTTTACACAGCATCTGAAGGCACAGCTCCTTGACACAGCACAGATTCTGCATCACCCCCAGTTGTCAGCCATGATCGGTGCCCAGGACAAAGACGTGCTCAGCTACCTGGTCGACTTGGAGGTCAGACCGGGGAGGCTGTGGCTGGGGGCCATCCCATCGGGTGGGGAATTTGGGCAGGAGAGGGTGAGGCAAAGGTGCTCACCCTCACAGCCAGGCAAGGAGGTCAGGACCCCGAGGGAGGACACTTGCCCCCTCCTGTCCCATTGCTCACGGCAGGTGGAGGAAGTGGGCCATCCCAAGTACCACTTCAGAGTGATTTTTTTTTGTGGAGACCCGTGCTTCCGGAACCCAGTGATCATTAAGGAGTATCAGCTTAGCTTTGCTAGTAGGGTGTGAGTCCCATGATGGTGCGGGGCAGGGGGCTGACGAGCATGCATCAGGGGCATGAGGGAGGGGGAGGGAGAGGGGGAGGTGGAGGTGGGTGCGGTGGAGGCCATCAGGTTGTTCCTCAAAACCTCTCTTCCTGCAGGCTACAGGGCATCACGTGCCACTCCAGTCCAGTGGTTCTGCGATTATGAACATGGAGCTCCCAGTCGCAGGTATGACCCCACCAGCCTTCACTTGTTCAACTGGCTGTGTGAGCACAGCTGCCCAGGGACAAACAGGATTGCCGAGGTGGGGCCCCTGAGGCCTTCGTCAGCAGTGGGGATGTGGGTGGACCCCGGCCAGAGAGGAGAGTGGGCTATGCCCAATGTGGCGCCGGCCTGTGTCCCCTAACAGATCATCATCGAGGACCTGTGGCCCAATCCCCTGCAGTACTACCTGAGGGAGGAAAGGACCAGAAGACAGTGACCTGACGTGTGCACGTGTCGGTGAGAATGCCAGTATGCGGTGTGTTGACACGTGTGTTGTATGGGCAAGGGAACGTGGGCCAGACATTGGCTTGGAAATGGAAGGTCCCCCGAGACTGGGACCCAGGTAGCATGGGGAGCGGGTGGGAGGATGACAAGGGACCTGCAGGGACTCAGCTGCAAACACACAGTGGGTCGATGCCTGCAAACCAAACGCAGTTGTGCTGTGGGCTGGTGCTTTGCAGAGCAACTCGGGAGGAGCAATGCTTCTCCACCACAAATGCTCCCCGTGGATGTCCGCCCTCTCCCGGGCTTCCCCCTGCTCCTTCAGTCTGGTTTTGCCTGCCAGTCTTTGGGACTGGAGTTGCCGTGTCCCCAGGCGCCACTGTGGTGAGAATCTTGCACTTCCTTCCTGTGCCCCACCACGCCATGTTCTCCCGCAACGTGACCGCCATTCTTAGAACTAGTCCAAGGCCATTGGGGCTGGAAATGAATCCCTGGGTGAGAAAGCAAGAGGGATCACAAAAGGGCGAAGCACAAGTGACACCATCTGGGATGTATTTGCAAATATCCCGTATCACTCTTGGTGTCTGTTGCGTGGGGAGGTGTGTGTGTGTGCGTGTACTCGAAAGTGTCTGCGTGTGCCCATGTGCGTCAGGGGCTCTGCACCTGTGTGGGCGTGAAAGGCACAGAACTTCTATGTTTGCCCACGCAGAAACAATGGAGGACGCGACCAGCGCTGGAAGAGATGGGTGGATGCGTCTCCTGTCTTCTTTTTTTTTTTTATTTTATTTTTTTTAATTTATATATGAAATTTATTGTCAAATTGGTTTCCATACAACACCCAGTGCTCATCCCAAAAGGTGCCCTCCTCAGTACCCATCACCAACCCTCTCCTCCCTCCCACCCCCCATCAACCCTTAGTTTGTTCTCAGTTCTCAACAGTCTCTTATGCTTTGGCTCTCTCCCACTCTAACCCCCCTTTTTTTTTTGTTCCCCTCCCCCATGGGTTTCTCTTAAGTTTCTCAGGATCCACATAAGAGTGAAATCATATGGTATCTGTCTTTCTCTGTATGGCTTATTTCACTTAGCATCACACTCTCCAGTTCCATCCACGTTGCTACAAAAGGCCATATTTCATTTTTTCTCATTGCCACGTAGTACTCCATTGTGTATATAAAGCGTCTCCTGTCTTCTATGAGCCCCGGAGACAATTGGGGAAGTGATCACATGTGGCAGCCTTGGAGAGTTGCCACGATGTTTATGTGGAGACATACAGGAAGCTAAAAAACCCTTCTGTTTCTGTGTGTGTGTGTGTGTGTGTGTGTGTGTGTGTGTGTGTGTGTGTGTGTGTGTGTGTGTTTATGGGGGACCCGAGGAGGGACAAAGAGGACGGGACCTGAGTGTACTGTCCTAGCCACTGCCAAGGTGATTCTGTGTGTGCAGGAGAGGTGCAGTACTGGTGTGGGGCAGGTGTTGCCATGTGCACAGAGGCCTGCCTTCCTGGGCAGGGAGAGTCTGGAAGGAGGAGGAGGAAGAGACAGACCTGTTACGTGGAGACTTGTTGTATAGGCCAGAGCCGAAAGGCAGGGAAGGGGATTGCACAGCGGGACAAAATTTGTCCATTGGGTCCAGGTACAGTGTGGCCAGGACTTGGGGAGATTCAGCCAGGACCCTTTCTCCCAGAGGGGTGTCGTCTCCTTGGTGAGAGAGAATCCAGTGAGCAACGCCTCCAGTGAGGATCAGACTAAGTCCCCGTGTCCCCGGAGAACTCAGGAGTAGGCAGGCTTCTCACAGTCGATGCCCGTATACCTTGCTGCTGCCTCCCATACCCGGGGTGCTTTTGACCGCGAGCCCTGTCCTGAAACAGTGGCTTAGGATGGGATGTGTGAGGGGAAGAGGCAGGTGTGGGTTGTGGGCAGCAGCGAGGCTTATGAGTGGGATTTCATGGAGAGAGTACGCGCGAGGGCGGAGACCCAGCGTGAGTTCCTGTGAGTGTGTGTAGGCGTCTGTGGCAAACTGGGCCTGAGATCCGTGGTGGTGTCGGCAGTGTGTGCGTGCATATGTTCGTGCGATTGCATAGCCGTGTGTCTCTGTGTGTGCGGGAGTGGATGTGTAGGCCGCTGGCGAGACAAGGAGGGACACAGGGGTCTCTGTGGATGAGGTGCTTATGTGGGACGGTCAGGTGCCACAATACAAGAGTGCAGTCCCTTCCCTCCTGAGTCCTGATGGTAATCTCTGGGATGGGTGCAACTGTTGCTCTTCCAGGGGACTCAAGTCAGGATGCAAAAGGGAAATTGGTGCAAGGTCAAGACGGGCACCGAGGGGAGGAAAGCCTGTGCCCAGTGGCCAGTGGACCACTTGTGTGTGAGTGTGCTTGTGTGTGTGTTAGTGTGTATCTATGTGAGAGTGAATGAGTGAGTGAGTGTGTGTGTGTGTGTGTGTGTGTGTGTGTGTGTGTGTGTGTGTGTGTGTGTGTGTGTTGAATTGCCCTGGTGGCCTACAGTAGCAAATACGGAGGGGCTACAAGTTTGTGCCCAGGCCTAGTGCACAGTGTAGCTAAGGAACCCAAGCTGTCAGGCTACGTTGTGTGCAGAGGGCGTAGGTAATTCACTGGAGGGAGGCGTCCAGGAAAAATCTCTGCTCTAGGCAGACGTGCCATGTTTTGTCACCAATCAGCTCTTCCTTGGGGCTCTCCTCTCTGCTTCCTGTGCACCAGGCCGAGGCAAATGAAGGAGCTTGGACCCCAGACCTCAGGTGATTTGCATCCCCGTGGAGTGCCATAGCAGTGTGGTGTGTGGGGATCCGTGTGTGGATGGGCAGGTGAGCAGCCTGCCAGCTGCTCTCTTAGGGGACAGTTCGTTGCCAGCAACACTTCTCCCCGCAGCACAAGATCACCCCTGCCGCTGCAGCTGGGCTCGGGACATGTCAAGGTGTGTCCCAGAACTCTGTTCCCCCTGCACGTCAGTGGTGCCAGCATGAGCCTCTCAGTCCCTGTGCGGGCGACCCTGATTAGCCTCAGGCTTTGTCGACTCCTGGCCTCATGTAACATGGGGAACTGGGTTCCTTTCTCAGTGTCTCAGCGGTTGCATGTCGACGGAGGTTGCTGTGGACATTGGAGTCAGGGATCCCGATCGTGCTCCACCCGCCCCACCCCAAACCGCAGCGGGCAGCACGTGGCCCACTGTGTGTGCGCTTTGGGGAGTCTAAAGCCTTACAGCCCACCCCCCGTATTCTCAGGTGGGGGAGGGTCAAGGGGGCCTAGGTAGGAACACTGGTCCCAGTCTGTTGCCGGCTGTGCCCACAGGTGTGTGTGCCCAGCTCCTTGACGCTGAAGCTGCAAGGCGTCTGCACTGCCCCCAAAGCCCCATCCCTGGCATTTGCGGGTGGGCCAGATGGAAGTGAAGTCCCAGTGACCCTGAGGGATCACAGCGGGTGGTCTCAACTGTGCCTGGCTACCCGCCTATCTGCCTTCCCCACAGCCCTTTGCCCCCATACAGGGCTTTCGGTAAAGACGCGGCCACCGTCCAGCATGAGAGGAAAGGCTGGACAGTGTCCAAGTACCACTGGTCCTGTGTTGGCTGCTGCCAGCTTGACAGCATGGAGACCCCATGGCCCAGGAAGTCCGACCTGTCCTACAAGGATTGGGGACGACTGTAGGGATGCATCAGGTCCCATGGAGTAACCTAGCCCTGACCTTATCTGCCAAGGGGGTGATCGAAACACCTTGGGGTCCCAGGCATGGCATGTGTGTCGGTGAGCTTCCTCCTGGATGGCGCTGCCTACACAGGGCTGGCTGGTCAGGGGTCGCATGTGAGGCCCGTTGGGGCCTGGCCCCTAGATCCGATACTGCTATAGGTGTTGTTTAAAAGACAGAGCATGATATGATCGCCCCTTGGGTATCGCTGCACCGGGGACCCTGTCGCTGCTCCCAGGTTCCCACTACCAGGTCCCCCTGGAGGCCTGGGATGTTGCCAGGCTCCTTTTGCAGGGACACGATGGCTTGTGAGAGCCCATGCCCCAGGGTCCGGTGCTCATTGCGGATGTCCTGGGGGCATTGCGAGAGCTTTGGCTCCCATTCTTAGAGGAGATTGTGGTGATCTTAAGGGACAAACATGTACCTGGGGAAGAGAAGAATGACCAGAGGAAGCATTGGAGGAGGAGGAGGAGGAGGTGGAGACGGACGAGGAGCAGGAGGAGGAGGAGGAGGGGGATAAGGAGGAGTTGGAGGAAGAGGATTGGGAGGCCTTAGAGCAGGAGGAGAAGGAGTGAATGATTGGGTGCAGGAGAGGGAACAAGTGGAGGAGGAGGATGTCCAGGATGAGGAGGAGCACGAGCCAAAGAGGAAGAGCAGCTGGGGGAGGAAGTTGAGGAGGACGAGATTAGAGGGAAGAGGATGAGGAGAAAAGGTAGAGCCAGGGTTGGAATAGCGTGAGCAGAAGTGTAGGAGCAGAAGGAGGAAGAGACCGAGGAGGAAGAGGAGGAACGGGAGGAGCTGGAGGAAGAGGATTGGGAGGGGTTAGAAGAAGAAGTGGAGGAGGAGGAGGGGGAGTGAATGACTGGGTACAGGAGAAGGACAAATGGAAGAGGATGATGTCCAGCATGAGGAAGAGGGGGATCACGAGCCAAAGGAGCAGGGGCAGCTGGAGGAGGGATTTGGGGAGGACGAGAGCAGAGGGAAGAAGAGGAGGTCAAAAGTCAGAGGTAGGGCAGGAAGGGCAGTAGCAGGAGAGGACCTGGAGAAGGAGGAAGATGCCTAGGAGGAAGAGTTGGAGGAGGAGGAGGAGGTGGAGGATCAGATGGAGGAGGAGGATTGGGAGGAGTTACGGGAGGAGGAGGAGAAGGACGACGAGGAGGAAGAGTGAATGATCGGATGCAGGCGAGGGAAGAAGTGGAGGAGGAGGAAGTCCTGGAGGATGAAGAGGAGGAGCACGAGTCGAAGAGCAGGAGCAGCTGGGGGAGGAAATTGAGGAGGACGTGAGCAGAGGGAAGAATGAGGAGAAAAGGTAGAGCCAGGGCTGGAAGAGCAGTAGCTGAAGAGGGGGAGCAGAAGGATGAAGAGGCTGAGGCTAAGACTTCCAATGCTATGTTGAATAACAGTGGAGAGGGTGGACATTCCTGTCTCGTTGGTGACTTGAGCTGAGAGCTTTTGCTCATTGAGATGACAGTAAGGTCGGGTCGTCCATAGGTGGCTTTATGATCTCCATGTGTGCTCCTTCTATCCCTACTTTCTTGCGGGTTTTTACCAGGAAAGGATGCTGTATTTTGTCAACCCTCTGTCTGCATCGATTGAGAGGATCCTGTGGTTCTCGTCCTTTCTTTTATTGATGTGATGAATCACGTGAATTGTTTTGTGGATGTTGAACCAGCCCTGCCTCCCAGGTACAAATCCCACTGGGTCATGGTGAATAACATCTTAATGTATTGTTGGATCCGAGTGTCTAACATCTTGTTGAGGAGTTTGGCATCCATGTGCATCAGGGAAATTGGTCTATACTTCTCCTTTTTAGTGGGGTCTCTTTCTGGTTTTGGAATCAAGGTAACGCTGGCTTCATAGAAAGAGTTTGGAAGTTTTCCTTCCATTTCTATTTTGGGAACAGCTTCAAGAGAATAAGTGTTAACGCTTCCTGAAATGTTTGCTGGCACTCCCCTGGAAAGCCATCTGGCCCTGCAGTCTTCTTCCTTCGGCAGGTTTTTGATTAGGAATTTGATTTCTTTACCGGCTATGGGTCTGTTCCAATTTTCCTCTTCTTCCTCTTTCAGCTTTGGTAGTGTATATGTGTCTAGGAATTTGTCCATTTCTCCCAGATTGCCCATTTCATTGGCAAATAATTGCTCCTAATGTTCTCTTATTATTGTTTGCCTTTCTGATGTGTTGCTTGTGATCTCTCCTCTTTCATTCTTGAGTTTATTTATTTGGGCCCTTTCCTTTTTCTTTTTCATCAAACTGATGACTGGCTTATCAATTTTGTTAATTCCTTCAAAGAAGCAGCTTCTGGGCTCATTGATCTGTTCTCCTATTTTGGTTTGTTTGTTTGTTTGTTTGTTTGAGGTTGTTTTTGTTTTTGTTTTGTTTGACTTTTGGTTTCCATAGCATTAATTTCCGCTCTAATCATTGTTATTTCCTGTCTTCTGAATGTTTAGCGTTTCATAGGGTGTTCTTTTCACAGCCTCTTAAGGCGTAAGGTGAGGTTGTGTCTCTGAGATCTTTCTTTCTCCTTTAGGAAGACCTGACTTGCTAGATAGGTCCTCTTATTACCGACTCTGGTGTGTCCCAGAGGTTTTGGGTTGTGGTGTTATCACTGACTTCCATATACGTTTTCATTAACTTGCATATACTTTTTATACCCTCTTTAAACCCTTGGTTTGCCCTTTCATTCTTTAGTAGGATGTTCTTCAGTCTCCCAGTATTTGTTACCTTTGCAAAATGTTTCTTGTAGTTGATTTCGAGTCTCGTAGTGTTGTGGTCTGAAAATATGCACGGTGTGACCTCGATCTCTTTGAACTTCCTTAGGGTTGACTACTTTCCCCAGGATATGATCTATAGAGGAGAATATTCCATGAGCACTGGAGAAGAACGTATATTCTGCTGCTTTATGATGAAATGTTCTGAAGATCTCTGTGAAGCCCATCTTGTCCAGTGTGTCATTCCAAGCCCCCGTTTGCTTGTGGATTTTTGGTTTAGATGATCTGTCTATTGCAGCGAGTGGGGTGTTGAAGTCTCCCGCTCTGATGGCATGACTAAGAATGAGGTTCCTTATGTTTGTGATTAATTGATTTGTGTATTTGGTTGCTCTCAAATACGCCACATAAATGTTTTCAATTGCTAGGTCTTCTTGGTGGATAGACCCCTTGACTATGACATCATGCCCTTGTGCATCACTTGACACAGTCTTTACATTAAAGTCTAGAGTGTCTCATAGAAGTATGGCTGCTTTGGCTTTGTTTTGTTGACGGTTAGCATGACAGATGATTCTCCATCCTCTTATTTTCACTCTGAACTTGTGTTTACACCTAAAGTGGGTGTCTTGTAAACAGCATATCGATGGTGCTTGTTCTCTCATCCATTCTGTTCCCCTATGTCTTTTGATTGGAGCATTGACTCCACTGACATTTATTTTTTAAAACATTTTTTTCAACGTTTATTTATTTTTGGGACAGAGAGAGACAGAGCATGAACAGGGGAGGGGCAGAGAGAGAGGGAGACACAGAATCGGAAACAGGCTCCAGGCTCTGAGCCATCAGCCCAGAGCCCGACGCGGGGCTCGAACTCACGGACCGCGAGATCGTGACCTGGCTGAAGTCGGACGCTTAACCGACTGGGCCACCCAGGCGCCCCTCCACTGACATTTAAAGTGACTACTGAAAGATATGAATTTATGGCCATTATCTTCTTTGAAGAGTTGGAGAAAAAAAATCTATATATCTTCATATCTATATCTACATCTACATATATATATTTATATATCTCTATATATCTAAATATATATTTCTATCTATAAATATAAATAAATAAAAATAAATAAAAATATAATTATAAGTATACATATACATATACATACACATATACATTGAGAGATGATAGATGATGATAGGTAGATAGATAGAGAAATAGATAGATAGATAGATAGATAGATAGATAGATAGATAGATAGATAGATAGATAGATAGATGATAGATAGATAGATAGATAGATAGATAGATAGATAGATAGATAGATAGATAGATAGATAGATAGATGATAGACAGATAGATAATCATTTCTCCCCTCTTAGTGTCCCCCCTTAAAATAGCATGCAGGAGTGATTCAGCGGTCACAAACTCCTTTACATTTTGTTCGTCTGGGAACCTTTTTCTCTCTCCTTCTATTTTGAATGACAGCCTTGCTGGATAAAGAATTCTTGGCTGCGTAAGTTTCTAATTCAGCACTTTGAACAAATCCTACCCCTCCCTTCAGGCCTGCCAAGTTTCTCTGGCCAGGTCTGCTGCAAACCTGATCTATCTTCTCTTGTAGTTTAGGGACTTGTTTCCCCTTGCTGCCTTCATGATTCTCTTTGCCTGAGTACTTTGTGAGCTTGAATATGATATGCCTTGCTGCCTTGCTGAGGGTCAGTTTTTGTTTAATCTAATGGGGGTCCTTGGTGCTTCCTGGATTTTGATGGCTGTGTCTTTCCCCAGGTTAGCAAAAATTTCCACTATGATTTGCTCACATACCCCTGCTACCCCTATTTCTCTCTCTCCCTCTTCGGGACCTCTATGATTCTGATGATGTTCCTTCTGCATGAGTCACTGATTTCTCTAATTGCTCAACCGTGCTCTTTTCCTTAATCTCCCTCGATTTTCCTGCTTCCATATTCTCCATCAGTTTGTCCTCCGTATCGCTGATTCTCTGTTTTGTCTCATACATCCTTGACACCGCTGCATCCATCCGTCATTGCAGCTCAGTTATATCATTTTTAATTTCATTCTGGACAGCTTTTACTTCATGTTTTCTCTGCACAAAGGGACTCTAATCTACATTGGACCGCAGCTAGTATTCTTATCATGCTTCTACATGCTGCTTCAGTCATCTTGCTTGTATCTGTGTTGGTTGAATCCCTGGCTCTCGTTGCTTCATGCTCTTTCTCTCTGGGTGAATTCCTTCCTTTCGTCATTTTGAAGGGAGAAAAGGAACTCATGAGGTAGAAAATGCAAATGAACTATTCAAAGTATAAAATGTTAAAAGTAAAAAATTAAAAACACACACGTAAAAAAGGGAATGAATGATGCTAGATTCTAGGCATGTTTCATCTGGGTGTTGAAAGGGGTTTGACACGAGAGAAAAAAAAGTGGGAGTGGAGAAAAATTTAGAAAGTAAAAAATATTACAAAGGGAAATGTTGTGAGAATTTGAAAAATCAAAACACTGAAATAGACTAAAAGGAGAATATGGGAGTAAAATAGAATTTGTGAATATAGACACGAAAGGAAAGAATAATGTAGAAGCATATTAAAGAAAATTAGTAAAATTTCCACCTGTGCAGTCTCCTTCGCCTCTCCGGGCACAGAAGCACCTCCCTTCCTGAGCCTCCTCGCTCTCCAAGTTCACTTCTCCATGCCAGGTACCTGTTGAAGTCTGTGGTTCAGGATATGCAGATTGCTGTGCTAATCCTCCTGTCAGTTTCCTGGGTGGGTAGGATGGTTTAGTGTTGGTCTGGCTGTATTTCATGCACACGAGACACTTAAGAAACTTCCATGCTGTCTGTCATCTTGGCTCCTCCCCAGGGAGGTGAGATCTGTAGCACCAGTTCTCCGATATGAGATATCCCACAGGACAGTTGTGGTCGATGACAAAGCGGAAAAGGACATGGGCCAAACAGGGAGGCCACCCTGGAGGGGGAGGCAGAGAACTGGCTCCAGACACGGGAAGGGGAGGGAGGGGCTCAAATGCTGGAGCCACGCCCACTTCCCTTCCTGCTGATTGTTCCTGAACAGAAGCCAACTGTCTGGGTCTGGTCTGGAGATCCTTCACCCCAAGGACCCACGGTCAAAAAGTTCACTGCCCTGCCTCTGCCCCACCTCCACCACAGCCACAGCCACAGCCACAGCCACAGCCACTGCAGTGTGCGGAGGCCCACGGGGCCATGGGCATGCCTCCCGAATGCTGGTGGGCTCCAGAAGGAGGCAGCAGGCATTTAAAAACCTTGGGCCTCGACGCTCCACCTGCTGGGCCAGACTATCTGGAGCCTCATGCCTCAAGTTCCCACTCTTTGTGCTCTATGGCCCTCCTAGCCTGAGGATGGGCTAGGGCCCCAAAGCAAATGAGTCATGTTCTGGAAAACGCGGAGATTCCTGAGAATACCGGGCCTCCATTCTGCTGGAAGAGGGCGTTCGAGAGTCCAGGAATCGTGGCCACACCCCTGTCTCAGTCCCAGACAATTTCCCACATTCATACACATGAATACACACAGGCACAGGCACACACACACACACTCCCCCTCTGTGGCTATCTCTAGTTGTGACTTACTCTCCTTCCTCTGCCTCCTTCCATGTCCCTCTGGTCTCTGTCTGTCTCTGAGTCCCTGTGATCATTTTTTCTAGGGAACGCTTCCTCCCTCCCCCACCTCCATCTCTCTTTCTGTGTCTCTGTCCTGTCCCTGGACAGTCTCATTGCATCTGGGTTTCCGTGTGCTGTGCATGCCCATATGGACATAGTAGGCTGCTGATGGACAGGGCTGCAAGGGAACACACAAAGGGACGCGTAAGTAACAGGGGTCAGAGCACATCCAGACCTCCTAAGCCGTGACTGCCTCCAGGCAGCCCACACAAACTGGATATACATGTGAACTGTGAAAGGTCAGTCCCTTGGCCTTTGCCCTGTAGGTTGCAGCCAGCTGGGAGGTACTGAAACCCAAGGGACTCCCCAGTGTTTAGAGGGTGTGAAGAAAGGGCAGGGGCCGAGGAGGCTGGGAACCTAGTCGTGGCTGGTGTTTCTCCACATGCCATGTTCCAGTGCCATTGGTACTGGAATGTTGGTATCAGTTGTGGCTCCCTTTCCACGGCATCTCAACGCAAGTTCACGTGACCCAATGGAAGTCCTGAATCTGCCCTAGTTTTCAGCCAGGTTTGGGCCCCAGGACAAATGCGTGTGGGGTGTGAGGAGGGAAAGCAAGTGTGGGTCGTGGGGAGGAGCTAGCCTCGTGAGTGGGATGTGGCAGAGGGCATGCGTGAGTGCAGAGGTCCAGTAGAGTGTCTGTGAGTGTATTGTGGCTGGCGCCTGTGAGTACTTTTGCCTGAGACCTAGCGTTTGTGCTGGCAGCGTGTGCGTGTCTGTGTCCACGTGCCGCGTGGCCGTGCATCTTTGTGCCTGAGTGAGTGTGTGTAGGCCGTTGGCAAGTGAAGGAAAGAGACTGGGGGCTTTCCTGACTTGGTGGGTAAGGGGGAGGCTCAAGTGCCCAAGTCCAGCGAGTGTAATCCCTTCGCTCCTGGGATCGACACGGAGCTACCTGATCACCTTTCATGACGGGAGGAAAGCCTGGACTTTGCCTGGGTCCGCTCGTCTTGTGTTGCCTTGGCCAGGGGCAAGTTGGGGTTGGGCCTTCCATGGCCCAGCGGAGGAGGAACAACGTTCCCTGCAAGGAAGCGGGGATTAGTGGAGGGAGGCAGCAGATAGCATGAGTAAGTCTGGACCTGCTCCTGGACCGGCCTAGGGGGATCATCGCAAGGTCTTGTGGTCCCAGCCAGGGTATGGGTCTCGGTGAACGTCCTCCTGGATGACCCTGCAGAGACAGGCCTGGCTGGTCTAGGGCCCCTTGCGAAGTTGGGGCCCGGCCCCTGGGCCCCAATATTGTGGTAGGTGTTGTTCAAACTGAAAGGCATTGCCTTCTTGTCCCAGGCAGTCCCTCCACCTGGGACCCAGATTTGCTCCCACGTTCCTGCCACGGGGTCTCCCAGCATTGCATGGGAGTTTGACAGGCCCCATTTCTCTGGAGGGAGTGAGTTGCATAGGTCAGGTGCACCAGGCTCTGGGTCTGCTTCTCTGTCTTGCCCACCCCCTACATCCTCTGCTGAGGGCAGCTTGAGGGCTCACCACTGGACCTGTTCGTCTCTCTTTCTGGGTAAATGTTTGCCTCTCTGTCTGTCACAGTGGCCACCCCCTCTCAGCCCCCTACCACCTGTTCAGCCTCTCCCCATCCACCTGCGTTTCTATGCTTTGCTGTCACCTGAAGCTGTGGTGTGCTGCCTCATATATCACAGCCACCCTGGAGCATTTCTGTACCCCGTACGTATCCTGACATGGTCCAGCGAGTCTGGAGGAACCTCTTCTGTGTCACAGAAGCAACATGTTGGCCAGGGGTCCCGGCACACCAATTTGGCAATCCTAGAATCCCCCGCCTGCCTGGCAGCCTCCTGGTCCCCTAAAGAGGGAGGGGAACACTTCATTCCACCAAAGGGAAAAGGCAATGCATGAGTGTGTTGCCTGGCCAGGCAATGCATCTCGAGCCTCCAATCCTGCAGTGTCTCTGTGTGGTGTGTGTGTGTAGCTGCTGCTGTCTGAAGGAGACAGGCAGGGAGTCCACATCACCACTGCCCTGACACGGAGGGAGACCACATCACTGCCCTCGCTTCACACCTTCTGCAGCTTATTGGTTCCCCAAACTGGTAACGTGGCTTCGTGTAGACCCTGGGGTGTGTCCCTCACTTGCGTCCCAAAGCTACATCTCCCAACCCCCTGATACCTTTCAGAGGCCCTTGAAATCATGCTGTCTGTGGCACAGGGGGACAGTGTTTTGAGTCAGCGCCCACGCTCAAGGCAGCCTGCCGCCTAAGTGAGTGGTAAAGGAAATGGGACCAGGATGAACAGACATACAGCCAACGAAGACCTGGGGAGGGTCCCTGTGAGAAGATGGCCAAGCACTGTGGGAGGAAGGGGACCGCTGTCCGTGAGACAGGCACAAGCTCCAGGAGTCCCAGGTCCCATGATCACGGGTCTTTCCTGTGCACGGCCACACACGGGAGGAATGTGCAGCCGATCATGAGGGGGGCGGTGTGTGCGTGCCAGCGTGTCACTTTCCAGGCAACGGGGACAAACGGCAAGAGCAGCGCGCATGCTACGCAGCCTCCCCTAGTGTGGCGTCCTCCCCACGTCACACACCTCTTGTCACCGACCTTCCCGAGCCAGTGCACTGCTAGACTGCTGTCATGGCATACATGTCTCCTTGGAGCAAGGATGGACGTAGAGAGTATGCAAAGGAGGCTGAGCAGATGGAAAACCAGGGGGCACAGACAGCAGGCGCACAGCTGAAATGCTTCTCCCAGACAGCCAGGGTGATCCGCTCAGCGGAGTTGTTGGACTAGTGGCACAATGAACAAAGGTGGCGGTGTAAATGGGAAAAGCATGGAGGTCCCCTTTACCCGTGTGTGTAGAGCCGCGTGCCCAAAGCACCGTGGAATGCAAAGGTCACTTTCGCATGCCCAGAAGCCAAACAGGACACCCAGAGGGCACGCAGGGCCTGCTGCAAGCCCGCGGGAGGAGTTGCACTGCATGGGGCCCAGAGTCTTCCTGACTAGGCAACAGAAGCGCCCCAGTTTCCGGGTGACCTAGGGGCGGGCCCGCCGAAGCCACGCACACCACCCTCCCTATGATTGGTCCTGAAGGCAGTGAAGCAGCCTGGGCGTGGCTTGGAGTTCCCTCAGCCTCAAAGCCACAGGCGCACCTCTCACCACAAAAGTCTCCTAGGCGGCAGCAGCATAGGGCTAGACACCGCGAGGCATCCTGGGTACAGCACCATGCGCATGCGACCCCTCGACGTTTGGGCTCTGGGAGGAAGGGGGGAGCGAGTTGCCAGACATTGCCCTCAGGTCTCCACTGACTGGGTCTGGGGAGGGGGCCATGCTCTCACCTCCCGCTTCGTCGTCGATAGCAGCCACAGTTCGTGTCTCGGGCCGGGGCCGCATGATGCGCAACTCGTGTTTCCGAAACATTGAGGATGCCCGGTGTCCCTATGCCGCCTTCGACCAGGAAGGGGGCGGTCGAGAGACGAGGGCCCGTGGGGACAGTGGGTCTCCGGCAGGGCCGGAGGTGCCGCAGGCCGAAGGCTTGCAGGCCACCAGCGAACAGCCTGTGCAGGAAGGCCAGGCCCGACCCGAGGGGCAGGTGGGCGGCCCCAGTGAGATATCAGTGCCGCTGGGGCATGGCATAGTGGCGGTGGAGGCGCTGTGGGTTCTGGTGTAGAAGGAGGTTGAGGTGGCGGCCGCGGAAGAGGACGCGCCTGGGGAAGAGGGGCATGACCAGAGGAAGAAGGGGGAGGAGGACGAGGAGCAGGAGCCGGGGAAGGAGAAGGTCCAGGTTCACGAGGAGGAGAATGTGAAGGACGAGGGGGAGCAGCAGGAATAGAAGAGCAGAAGGAGGAGGAGGAGGAAGAAGAGGGGGAGAGGCAGCAGGAGTAAAATAATAGAAGGAGGAGGAGAAGCAGAAGCCCAAGCAGAAGAAGGAAGAGCAGAAAGAGGAGGAGTTGGCGGAAATGGAAGGGGAGGAGCAGGAGCAACGGGGTATACAAGAGGGGGCAGTGGCGGCGGCGGTGGTGGCGGTGGCAGGGGAAGAGGACCAGGAGGAGGAGCAGGAGGAGGAAAGGAAGGCGTGGGAACCATTAAAGGGAGAGCCGATTTGCAAACCGAGGAGGAAGAGGAGCAGGAGAAGGGAGCGCTGGAGGAGGAGCAGCAGGGTCAGGAGGAGGTGGAAGGAAAGGAGGACAAGGAGGAGCGGGAGGAGGTGGAACAGAAGCCGAGTGAGCAGGAAGGTCGATGGGTGGAAGAAGCCCAGCATCTGCAGGTGAAGCAGGATAAGAAGAGGCAGTTCGAGACAGGCCTCAGTCATTGCCCTTCCCCACTGGAGGCTCTGGAGGCCCTTCAGATAGAGCTACAGCCCGTGAATAAACAAGCCAGCCGGGAGCACGCTCGACTCAAACTCAGGATGTGGCAGAGGCGGCGGCATCATCTGGAACAGAGAAGTGCCCTTATCCAGGGCATCCGTGGTATCTGGGCCAAGGCTGTGTCCTTCCTGCTGCTGGTGGAGGGTCTAGAGGGGGCTGGGCTTGCACAAGAGGAAGGAAAGGGAGGTGACATTTAGAGGAACCCAGGACAGGGACTGGAGCTAAGCCACGCTCCAGTGGCCGGGAAGGTGCAAACATGATCCCATCCAGTGGTCCTGGCTCTGCAATGAGTGTGGGAGGAGGGCAGTGCTGGGGTGGTGGAGGCACCTGTGCTTTATGTCACACCTGGCACGGAAACAGCGCTGAGAGAGTGCGGAGTGGCGGTGGAGGTCGAGGCCAGGACTGGGAAATGACCGAGGGCTTCTTCCCATGCAAAGCCGCGTGGGGGCACGTTATGGGTCCCGCTAAGCATCTTGCTGCGGGGAAGGCGGTGCGAATGCCCACTGGTCGGCGCGAGACCGGATGTGTGCTGTGTGGCTGTGTGGAAGTAAGCGTCCTCAGTGTCCTCATGAGCACACAAGGCTAGGCGTGGATGCGGGCGTCTGGGCGTGCACAGCCTCCTGTGCGTGTCTAGCAGAGCCCTGCGGAATCCTGAGACCCCGTGGGCCTGGATGCAGCCTGTGGGGAGGGCGTGAGGCCCGGGGGGAGGATGCCAGTGCCTGGGGGAGGACGCCAGGATGCGGTCCACACTGGTTCTCTGGTTCGAGGTCTCTCACGCCCAGCACCTGAAGGCTCTTTGACCTGCAGCAGTTTGTGAACCACCCTCAGATGTCAGCCCTGATTAGTAAGCACGATGAAAGCATGCTTCGCCACATGACCAATTTGAAGGTCGGCCTGGGAGTGGGAGGTGGTGTGGGTGGGTGGCTGTGTGGGTGGGGAAGGTGGTGGGGAGAAGTGGTGTGTTCCTTTCTCAGGGGAGGGCGGGTCTCCTGGAACAAGATTTCACATTTCTGCCCCACATTTCTACCACGGCAGGTGGAGCAACACAAGTTTCCCAGGGAATGCCGGAAGATCCTGCTGTTTTTTGGCAAGAACTCCTACTTCCAGAATGAAGTTGTTACGAAGGAGTAGGTCCTTGGCCTTGCTGGTAAGTGTCCACTGAATGCATGGGCGGCAGTGGGTGGAGGGTTGAATGTGATTAGTTCTCTGGCGCCTTCTCACATACTGGTCTTCCTGCAGGGTATAGGGCGTCTCATTCCAGTCCCATCCAGTGGTACCCAAGGTACAGACAGGAGGCCTACAGACGCAGGCATGACAACAGCAGCCTCAACTTCTTCACCTGGTTCTCTGACCACAGCTTTGCCGGCTCTAGCAGGATTGCTGAGGTGGGACCCTGTACCAAGGAAGGGAGGTGATTTTCATGGGTTCCCCCACTGCGTGGGATAGCTACCTGAGGCCTGGCCTGTCTCCCCTACCAGATAATCATAGAGGATCTTTGGCACAATCCCCTGCCGTATTTCAAGATGAAGGAGGCCCCAGGAGAGAGAACTGAGAGGGAAAGAGGTGAGCAGCCAAGGGTGTGGGCACTGAAATGTGTGCCGTGGGGCCCATGGCACAATTCTCTTCTGCATGGAGGCACCGAGACTCACAGTGGCACAGAAGGTGACACCAGGTCAAAAGGACATCGGCCTGAGACAGGGAGTCTTAAGAAGTAACGTGTCAAAGAGGCTTTGCCCCTTTGGGGAGGCTGAAGGTGGGCAGTGGGCTAGACAACAAGAATGAGCAAATCGGGACATCCAAAGCTGGCTCATCAGTTAGCATGGTGACAACTGTCATTCCAGGACCATGAACCCCACCCTCAGGCGTCCTACCACCATCGCACATGTTGTCTGGCTTCTGGAGCCACTTGTCAGATTTGGCACAGCTTATCACACCCTCCCATTCTACTTTCCGTTTGGAAACAGGCAAGCAACCTTAAACAGGGCCAAGATAAGACTCTCACCTGTCCTGTGTGTGTGTGTGTGGGGGGGGGGTTGTGTCTGTGTGTCTCTGTCTGTGTGTACCCTTATATCCCAGGGATATGCACAATCTTGAGAAGACTATAAGGAGCATCGCACTTCATGGACCCTAGTGGAAAGCCTCTGACGCTCACCGATGGTCCACAAGATTCTCCTGCCCACGAAATAAGGTCAAGGCTCGTGGTGACACGTGGCACAGGGTGGGGGTCCAGTACATTTGAAGAAATATAGAATGGGTGATAAACAGCATGAAGTCTTTGTGTGTGTTTTCGGCTCAGGTACGCTCTCGGGCGTGTCCATGTATACATGCGACTGTCCAGAGGTGTAAGTGTTCTCTGCCTGCACATTGGAGTTCCAAGAAAGGGCGGGACGTAGGACATTGTCTTTAGGGATGGGTCACACATTGGGATTGCATGTGAGGTCAGTAAGATTGAACCAATGGAGAGTTGAGTGAGGGAGGACAGGGCACAAACCTGAGAGAAAGGCCAGCGCCCAGGTTCATATCTTTCCTGTGAAAATGAGGAAATTCAAGGAAATGGAGAGGCCAGCACAGGCCAGGGATGTCCAATACTCAGGGTTTGATGATGTCCATGATGGTGCCCCCAGAATCCCGCATGGTGACATCCTCAGTCATGTTGACTGAACCGCCACACACAGGAATTCTGCATGGTCTCTGCATGGTTCAGCAAACATGAAACAGACTCCCAGGTAGGAAGTAATGGACAAATGAGGGAACAGAACACACAGGAGGCACACAGAAACGAGACACACGCTGGCAGGGTAAGTCTCTCCCAGCCAGGAACATGCCACATGGCAAAGGAGGAAGTGGGAAAACGTTGCTAGACCACCTTTCACACTTTACGCCTGCATCTGAAACGTGCAAGCCAGTGACGTTTGAGCCCCTAGGGTACAAAGGGTTTGAAAACAGAAGAACGGAAAATAGATGTGTGACTTAATGGTCACAGCAAGGCAGCTGCATTTGGGGACATTAACTGGCTGGCAGTGAGTGCATGGCCAATCCTCTGACGAAGGTCCTATGGGCACGGAAGGATTTCTGGCTCCGGGAACATATAAGAGAACACGCAGTAGGGCGCCTGGGTGGCGCAGTCGGTTGAGCGTCCGACTTCAGCCAGGTCACGATCTCGCGGTCCGTGAGTTCGAGCCCCGCGTCGGGCTCTGGGCTGATGGCTCAGAGCCTGGAGCCTGTTTCCGATTCTGTGTCTCCCTCTCTCTCTGCCCCTCTCCCATTCATGCTCTGTCTCTCTCTGTCCCAAAAATAAATAAATGTTGAAAAAAAAAATTTTTAAGAGAACACGCAGAAGCCCCTCCACCTGACAGCAGGACAGCAATTGGATCTGTCAGTGGAAGAAAGGGGTTGAATTCAGAGGGAAACACACTCAAGCGCAGAAGCAGACACCAAAGACAAGACAGGCCAGCAGAGCCACAGCTGACACAACACGCAGGTGCAGAAACGAAGGCGGTTACACGGGGACACCTGTGCCCACTTGGGCCAGGCAAGCAGGCATCACCAGAGAGGCGTTGGCACAGGCAAAGCCAGGAAAGGACACAGACACGCCAGGGCTCACTCAGGGAGACAGAGGAGCACAGGCAATGCAAGACATTTCCTGTACACAGAGAACAGCAGGACGGTCCCAACAGGCCAATGAGAGACGGGTGTGCTTCAGAGATAGGGAAGTCAGAAGGCTCCTGAATTGCAGAGGGTGTCCCCTGTCGAGGGACAGCACTCTGGAGCCCACACACGCTGGTGTTGTGGTGGAAGAGGCCGGTAGGCAGCACATACAGTTGTGCAGGGGGTTTAGCAACTCCTGGACCCTGGGGCTCCCCAGGGAGTGCTGCGGCTACGGGAGGACACCCGGGGCTGCAGGGTGTGCATCCTGAGGGCTGTAATCCCTCGGACACAGAGCACCCAGGCCTCTGACCACGGTCCCTGGACACAAGTGTCCACACTTGAGGGTTTGGCTCTGGGAGCCGTGAGGGCATTCCACACCCACACCTTGCCCGTACATTCTCTTTGGGACAGGCCGGGGGGAAAAGTCACCTGGCCCCTCAGCAGGTATTGGCGGGAGATATGAACATGTGGGGGACCCTGTCTTCCCCTTTCCAGTAAAGTGTTCCTGCTCGGCAAGACCTATCAAGTAACGGCCTGCTTGTGCAGAAAGATGCCCCAAAGGGCCCATATCATGACCACTGAGGCCGTGTTCCCACTGCAGAATCATGGGCCATACTTTCTTTGGATGTTCATACCCAAAGACATGGGCCAGCACAGGGAGCTCTTCCAGGGTACCCCGACGTTTACACATCAAGCAGCTGAGAAGACGTGCTTCTCCAGCCAGTGTGCAGACAGCAGCGAGAAAAAGACCTGCCATCCCTTCTAGAGAGTGCGACAGCCTCCGCCCTGGAAGAGGTAAGGCTTGGGCGTACAAATCCGGACTCCACAGCGTGCTGACACCCCGCTGACCATGTTGTCTGCATATTGGTAGGGGCAAGAAGCCTCCATGCATTGGGACTGCCAACACCTTCTCTGGAATAGAGACACTGCAGGGAAGACTCTTGTGCTTCAGAGTACTGCAGTGGGGATCCTGGCGGGCTTGGGCAGCTTGGGAGACAGGAAGATTAGTGTGGGGATATCAGTCTCAGGCACGCTGTACTAGGGCCGTGTAACTTGGGGATAGAGAAGAGCCTGCGATGGACAGGGCTGAACTCTGTCTATTGCACTGCTAGCACGGTGGAGATTTGCCCCATCCCTAGCACAGACATCTCTGGCAAGCAGCCATCTGCTGTGGAAGGAGTACCCCAGTACTCACCTCTTCCTAGGTGAGGCTCATCCCAGTCCTTTCTAAGCTCCAGGCCTGCACAGGACCTCTGCACAGAATGCTAAGGCTGCACAAGTCCATCGTTCCCTATGTGGCCGAGGCAGCCTTTGTCCAGACACTCAGGCCAAGGAACGCAGGCCGCCTGGGACGAGGCGACCTCCCTGAGGGCCTGCTGGTGTTTGCCCTTGGGAGTCTTCTCACAAGTCTCACGTTGGGTGTGGGACACGTGGCATAAGCCTTTGGACCCAGAGGAAGAACTGCACCCGACTCATCACGGCTGATGATGAGAGGGCAGCGGGCACATGGGAGAGGATGACATGTCCGTGGCCTTTGAGAGCCCCACCTCCCCGTGAACCTCCCCTTTGTTGGCTTGCAATCTGGGCCACCCATTAGTAACCTGAGGTCATTTCAGAAACAGCGAAGTTCACACAGGGCATCAGTACTAGGACTCCTTCAGGAGTCTTGTGGGTGTGAGTGTGTGATCAAATTGGTTGATGAAAAAATTAGGTATTTTGTTTTGTTCACAATTTTATTTTCAACATTCATTCTCAAATTTGTTATGCTTTATTATATGATTTCTTAAAAACTCCTTCAAAATATGATTTGATTTTCAATCTGGAACACCTCTTAAATTTTTATGTATTGAAAATTGGGATGACAAGTTTGAAGTCAATATTAAAAAGCCTCTCAAATTCATTCCATCTGACAATATTGCCCAAATTGTTGATATTTTATTTGAATTTAAAATGTCTCAACTTATCTTTTTAAAAGTTATTTATTTTGAAAGAGAGAGAGATAAAGAGACATCGAGAGAGAGAGAGAGGGAGAGTTCAGAGGAGGGGCACAGAGATGGTGAGATAGAATCTCAATCGTGAATTAGTAAACCAAAAGCTCTGAAGAAACAAAAGCCCAGGACCAGATCAATTCTACTATAAACTTAAAGAAGAGTTACTCCCTGTTCTTCTCAAAGGAATTTCAACTTCATTCTATGAGACCAGCATTAACTTGATATCAAAATCTGAAAACTAGTCCACTAAGAAAAGAAGGACAAGCCCATATGTTTAATGAACATAGATGCAAATATTCTCAAGAAAATACTTGCACACTGACTCTAATAATACTTTATAAAAAAACGTATTCAGCAGAATTGAGGGAGATTTTTTCCTAGTTTGCAAGTATTGTCCAATATTCACAAATCAATTAACATATTACACTACACCAATGAGATAAAGAAGAGCCACATCATCATTTCAACAGATGCAGGAAAAGCATTTGAACAAGTACAACATGCATTCATGATAAACACCCTCGGCAAATTAGGTTTAGAGGAAAAATACCTCAACATAATAAAGGCCATCTATGAAAAACCCATAGCTAAATCTTTTTCAATGGGGAAAACCTGAAAGCTTTTCCCATAAGCTTAGGAACAAGACTAGGATGTACACTCCCACCACTTTTTGATACAGCACAGTACTAGAACTCCTAGCCACAGCAATTAGACACTAAAAAGAAGAAAAAGGCAATGGAATCAATAAAGAAGAAGAAAAATGTTCTCGATTTATTGAGGACATGATACTCTACTGTAGAAAACCTGAAAGATTCCACGGACAAAAGTGTGAGAACTGAAGAACTAATTCAGTAAATTCATAGGGTACAATCAACATACAGAAATCTGTTGCATTTGTATACACTAATAATGAAGCCGCAGAAAGACAGATTAAGAAAACAATCCCATGTATAATTGGACCCAAAAAATAAGATATCTAGGGGTAAACATATACAAAGAGGTGGATAACCTATACTCTGAAACCTATTAAATAAGGTTGAAAGAAACTGAAGTCAACACCAAGAAATGGATAATTCCATGCTCATGGATAGAAAGGGCAAATAATGTCAAAATGTCTATGTTACCAAAGCGATCTACATATTTAATGTAACCCCGATGAAAACACCAACGGAATTTCTCACAGAACTAGAACAAACAGTCCTAAACTTTATATGGGACCACCAAAGTACCTGAAGAGCAAAGCAATCTTAAGCAAGCAAACAAACAAACAAACAAGCAAACAGACAGACAGACGAACAAAGAAACTCTGGAGGCATCACAAACTCCAGATATCAAGTTATACTACAAAGCTGTAGTTATCAAAACTGCATGGTGCTGGCACAAATTGGAACGTAGACCAAAGGAACAGAACAGAATACCTAGAAATAAACCCACAAGTATCTGGTCTATTCATCTTTGACAGAGCAAGAAAGCATATAAAATGGGAAAAAGGTATCCTCTTCAGCAAATGGTGTTGGAAAACTGAACAGAAATGTGCAAAAGAACGAAACTGGACCACTTTCTTACAAAACACATGAAAATAAATCCAAAATGGATTAGAGATAAAAATCCTAGAAGAGAACACAGGCAGTAATTTTTTGACATTAGCCAAAGAAACGTTTTCTAGGTATATCTCCTGAGACAAAAGCAAAAATACAAAAACAAAAGCAAAATAAACTATTGGGATTGCATCCAAATAAAAAGCTTCTGCACAGCTAAGGAAAAACTCCACAAAAATGAAGGGCAACCTACAGAATGGGAGAAGCTATTTGCAAATGACATATCCAGTAATGGATTAGTATCCTCTATATAAAGAACTTAGAAAACTCAATACTGAAAAACAAAATTATCCAATTACAAAATGGGCAGAAGACCTTAACAGACACTCCTCCATGAAGACATCCAGATGGCCAACAGACACGTGAAAAGATGTTTATCATCACTTACCATCAGGAAATTGCAAGTCAAAAGGACAATGAGATACCACCTCACACTCTTTGGAATAGCTAAAATCAGCAACACAATGAACAACAGGTGTTGATGAGGATTCGGAAAAAGAACTTTTGCACTGTTGATGGGAATGCAAACTGGTGCAGTCACTGTGGAAAACATAGTGGGTTCCTCAGAACGTGAAAACTACAACTGCAGCAATCACACTACTGTGTATTTACCCAAAGAATCCAGAAACGATAATTCAAAGAGAGAGAAGAACCCTGATAATTATGGCAGCATTATGGAACAGCCACGTGTCCATCAAATGATGAATGGATAAAGATTTAGTATGTATACATGATGTGGTGTTATAATGTGGTATTATACACACATAATTATATGATGTGGTATATTCTGTATAATACCCACACACAGGGGAATAGTACTCAGCCACGTAAAATAATGAAATCTTGCCATCTGCAACAACATGAATGGAGCTAGAGAATATAATGCTAGGCAAAATAAGTCGGTCAGCGACAGATACCATATGACTTCATTCATATGTGAAATTTAAGAAACTAAATAAATGATCAAATGTTGGGGAAACAGAGTAATGGACAAATCAAGAAACATGCACTTCATTATAGATAAAAACATGCTGGTTACCAGTGTGTGTGTGTGGGGGGGGGGGGTGCAGATGTAGTGAGTGAAATATGTGATGGGGATTAAGGAGTGCACTTGTTGCCATGAGTACTGGGTATTGTAAGGAATTGCTGAATCAGTATATTGTACATCTGAAACTAATATAACACTATACGTGAAAAAAAAAAGAGGCATCCTTGTGGCTCAGTTGGTTGGCCATCCAACTTTGGCTCAGGTCATGATCTCTCAGTTCGTGGGTTGAAGCCCTACATTGGGCTCACTGCTGTAGGCATCACGCCCACTTCAGATATGCTATTCCTCTCTCTCTGACCCTGCTTGCATTCTCTCAGAAAGAAATAAGATATTGTTTCAAAACCATAAAATATTTAAAAATAAATTCAGTTTATCAGAAAAAGAAAAAAAAAACATTTAGAGCACCTAATTAAGTTACTGGATTTTCTGATATTTTAGGTTTCAGGAAATTCATTTGTTTGAATATGTGTTATTATCTCTTTTTAGGTATTCTCTGTCCCGTCCTGTTTTAATGATGATGATAATAATAATAATAATAATAATAATAATAATAATAATAATAATAATAATAATAATATAATAATAGCAATAATAATAGGATTCTATATAAGGGGTGTTTGCTATGTTCAGACATTGTTCTAAACTCTTTAGATGATCATTATATTCATCTCTTGGTCTTACATATATGAGAACGAAAGCACAAATCATTAAAAAAATCTGTGCCGATGATCACACACCTAGTACTGGTGAGACAGGATGTAAACTTGGGTGAGTTGACACTAGAGGACACTATTTCATGCCACCTCTCAGTTCCATCACATGCCACCTGTGTTGACCTTGCGAGCAGACAAGTTCCTTAACCTCTGAACTTCTTCAATTTGCTGATATGTAAAAGGAGGTTAATAGTAACCCCTCCCTCATAGGGCCCTATGGAGAATGACAGGAAGTACTTGTGAAATGTTCAGAACCTCACCTGGTATGAGTAAGAACTAAGTAAGTGTTGGCAAGAAACATCCCAGCCAGGCCAGCTGGTCCCCAAGTCTTACTCATTTGCTCCAGTGTTAGAGTTATGGGGTTATGCTAGTTTTTCAAAGAAATGACTTGCATCGCTTTCATTCTCTTGCTGCTTTTTCTTAAACCAGTTGTAGTCATTTACATTGTCTCCAAAACATTCATTGTCTGTTTTATTGGCATGTGTACATAGGAATTTTTAATAAC
Organism: Puma concolor; assembly: GCF_028749965.1. Taxonomy (NCBI): domain Eukaryota; kingdom Metazoa; phylum Chordata; class Mammalia; order Carnivora; family Felidae; genus Puma; species Puma concolor. Next base: position 302,736 of record NW_028240227.1, read on the forward strand.
CAAAAGCTCTATAATGTTACCATGTTTAACTTTAATAGTTTGATTTCCTTGAATTTTCTGTTTACAAGAAAAAAAGTTTAATTTTAGTGACTTGGTAAATTGGTTAACTTTTAAATTTCTTGGTTAAATACAAGAATACAAGGAAATACAAGAAGTACAAGATATACAAGGAAAACATCTAACACTTTCAACTTGGGTCACATTTGTTCCCTCTCCAATTGCTCTCTCGGGCTACTCTCACCTCGGGGGCTTCTCTTCTAAGACTGAAATTCTCTTGACTCTGTTTATCTCCTTCCAACAAGTGTCAATTATAAATAACTGCGATGAAGGAAGGGAGATCAGATTTTTCATGAATCTTCCTGATGAAATTACACGATCCAGGCTCACAAGGTAACAATTTAGCATTCTCTCATACAAACAAGAAATAATTAGAAATATAGTCAGAGAATTGGCGCCATTTGCCATAACAGAAGTAAAAGGAGAAGGAGGTGGAAGGAAGGAAGGAAGGAAGGAAGGAAGGAAGGAAGGAAGGAAGGAAGGAAGGAAGGAAGGAAGGAAGGAAGGAAGGAAGGAAAGGAGGGAGGGAGGGAGGGAGGGAGGGAAGGAAGGAAGGAAGGAAGGAAGGAAGGAAGGAAGGAAGGAAGGAAGGAAGGAAGGAAGGAAGGAAGGAAGGAAGGAAGGAAGGAAGGAGGGAACTTAACAAGAAACTGAAAGAAGTATATAAATAAGCCTTTCAGAAAACTTTAAACTCATCTAAGAGATTTAAAAAAAAAAAAAAGCTTAAATATATACATTCCCTGTGTAGGAATAGGAAAAGTTATTATTGTAAGAATGCCAACTATCTCTAAATTTCTATGGAAATTTGTTGCAAGCCCAATAAAATATGGATTTTTAAAATCAGATCAGCTGGTTCTAAGATTTTTGTATAAATACCAAAATTCAAGCTGATTCAGAAAAATTTTTCTGAAAAGGAAGCATATGTATTAGTGAGTTCTACCAGATAAAAAATTATGTTATAAAGCAAATGTGGTTCAGCTGAATGAATGAATCATCATAGAGAATCCAGAAGTAGGTTCAAAGCATATGCAAATTTAGTATATAACTAAGTGAACCTTTCAAAGCAAATGCATTGTTCGAATAATAGTAACAAAGATACTATTCATGAAGTTTCAATACTTTTCTTATAAATGTCTTAATTTGCATTATGTCATATTATTAATGTTATATGTTTTCTTATAAAAATGCATCTATAAAATCCTAGGAGAAAACAAGAAAGTTATTTTTCTTGTCTATTGGGAAAAGCCGTCTTAATATATACTGAGCATTTGTTGCTAAGAAATTTTAGGCACTTACGTATTTATTTATTTAATTATTGAATTTCCACACTGTGATAATGCCCATTTCACAAAAGAGAAAGCAAAGAACAAAAAAGGTAAGGGGACTTTATTTGTTTCCCTATAGCTCAAGATGGAGTACCTAGATAGTTTTACTCTAGATCGTGTGTTCTCAAACGTGATGATAACAACTGACATACACCAGAAAGAGCAGAAACAATGGCGGAGCCCAGTGGAAGGCCATGGGCTCAATCCCTCCTTGGCCTTAACAGGTCGGCAGTATCTGCCTGCACTTGTCCACAGGTGAGTCATTGTTAGCATAGGCATAAAAATGTCTTGGCATCATTACTTAACCTGTGAACAAGTGGCAATATGGCCCTGGTTGCAGAGAAAGAAATTTTGCCTACCACCAGGAAGCGATGTGTGAGAGGCAGTCTTATAAACTGGTAAATTTGTATGCTGTACCTGGCAGCACCTTAACCTGGAAATACAAAATTTCATTATACACAACCTATGCGTTTCCCCCTAAGAGTAAAACAAAACAAAACAAACAAACAAACAAACAAACAAACAAACAACACAAAAGCCCAGGAGGCAAGCTTACCCCATACCTGCAAGGAGGATGGCTTCCCACATGTTGTTTAAGAAGTGTCTTTTATGTGGATCAAAGGAAACTATAACTTTCTTAGGTAAGATTTATGTGTCAAAGCATTCATTTTGGCCAACGCTCCAACACAGTCATCTGCAGAATCACTTTAAATCTTATCTCACTGCCTTCCCCAGTTTTATTACAAATGGAGAAGATATTTTTTTATGTAAGACAATCTATGACGTCCTAGGAGAAAATATGGGGGAATTATTCTTATAATCCAGAATGACAATGATCTTTCTAAAATAGGGGTGGACATTACACTCAGATGTAACGATAGTAGAGAAGGATCATTTTTATTATATTGAACATATATATTTTTTTTAATTTTGTAAAGAAAAAACAAAGCCAAAAAAAAAAAAAGGAAAAGAAAAAATAAAGTGAGGTGCCTGGGTAGCTTGGTAGGTTAAGCGTCCAAATTCGACTCGGTCACGATCTCATGGTTTGTGGGTTTGAGCCCTGCATCTAGCTCTTTGCTGAAAGCTCAGAGTCAGGAGTATGTTTCAGATTCTGTGTCTCCCTCTCTCTCTTCTCCTTCCCTGCTCGCACTCTCTCTCTCACAAATAAATAAATCTTAAGTTAAAAAAATTAAAAAAATAAAATACAGACAAATGAAAATTAGTGGAAATATTTGCACCACCAATAGAAACACAGAAGACAAATTCCCATAATGCTTGTATTGCTTTTTTTTTAAGCCACACTGTTAAACAAAACAAAAATCCAATAGAAGAAATAGAGGTAAGAAAAAGGAAATTCATTAGAAAACAAGCATAAATGACTTTTAAAAACTGTAAAGATGAACAACCACAATTTTAGAAAGCAATTGCAAATAAAAATGAAATACTACTACTCTTCTATTGGACAAAAACATTGGTAATGCACACTATAGAAAACGGAAGAGGAAAGAGGCATTTCAGAAATGTAATTGGCGAAATGGTACCTCTTCTTTGGAAGACAGTTTAAGATGATAATGGTAAAAATAACAGTAATAACATTTATTGAGTGTTTGGCATGTTGGACAGACACTGATCTATTTCACATAGTTTAATTTAATTATTCCTCATAACAACCAAATGAAGTGCTTTATATTACTACCCCTCTGAGAAATCAGAGGCACAAGAAGATTAAGACATGTGCTGTGAATGGAGTAGCTGAATTCAAACTCAGTACTAAAAATTCAGTTTAAAATACCAAACTTGACAATATCCATAAAAACTCAACATATTTATACCTGTTATATGTACACCTTCATGGGGGTTAGGTTTTTCCCTACCACACAGAACAAGGAAGGACTATGGTTTTAACAGGGTAAAAGTGGATGTCTCTCCCAAATCAATGAACTTTGGAGGTATACAGCTCAAGTCTGATTGGGCAGCTGTATTCTATGAAGTGCATAGAAATCTAGTTCCTACCAGCTCTTGCTGGAAGAATCTCAGTTCACTTTCCATCCAAACGGTTTGGCCCCAGAGTTCACGATCCAAGGCAACATGTGAATGACATCAAAGAAAAAATAAAGGACACAAGGCCCACAGCTGTCTCAACTTTCTCAGAAGCTGCCACATGACACTTCCTCTTATATTGCTTTGGCTGCCAGGGAAGCTGGGGTATGTAGTCCTAATTCTGAGTGCCTGTAGGCACAGCTCAACGCTGGTAATAACCTGCAAGGGAAGGAGGTGGAGGAATGGATGTGGAAGAGGTTCTTTCTGTCCTACTGATACCACAATTCCAGTTCTAGGAAATTTCCCAAGATTTTTACATTACAAATCTTCCTTGATTTAGGATGGAGTCACCTCTAGATAAAACCAGTGTGAGTGGAAGTTATTCTAAGCCAAAAATGCATTTAACACGCGTAATGTGCTGAATATCATAGTTTAGTCTAGCCTCTATTATGTGTGTTCAGAATAGTTGCATGAGCTGAAATTATGAGACATCATCTAACACACAGCCTATGTTACATTAAAGTTTAACTGTCTCATGTATTTCAGTGAATACTGTGTTGAAAGCATAAACACAACGGTTGTGTGAGTACAGAATGGCTGTAAGCATATAGATTGTTCACCACCATGATCATGTGGTGGACTGGGAGCTGTGGCTGGCTGCTCTGCCAGGCATCACAGGAGAGGGTCCTATCGCCTCTCATTACCACTGGGAGAGGTCAAAAACTTAAATTTGAAGTACAATTTATCTTTGAAAACGTTTAATGTTTATTCAAGTTTTGGAGAGAAAGAGAGACAGAAAGAGTGCGAGCAGGGGAGGGACAGAGAGAGAGGCACACAGACACAGAATCTCAAGTCAGCCCCAGGATGCAAGTTGTCAGCATAGCCTGAGGCAGACTTGAACTCAGGAGCCGTGAGATCTTGACATGAACTAAAGTCAGATGCTTACACCACTGAGCCAGCCAGGTGCTCTTCAAGGACAATTTCTAAACAATGCTATCATTTTCACACCATTGTAAGGTCCAATAACTAGAAGTCAAACAATATTAAGCCAGGGACTGCTAATCCTCCATTCATCCTTGCAGATATATTTTTGATCATCCTATGCCTGCCAGTAAGCTCACGTCCATGGACTGCATCGTTGAAGCTTTCTTGTCCTCTGGCTTCCATCCATAGTTGGCAGGTATACGAATAGGTAGCCAGAGAGCAAAAGAAAAGCAGTCATTATATGTACTCTGAACTCTGGAATTTTGGCAGTGGCTTATTCCTCAGTCTATGGCCACATCTCCTGTTAGGTGGCTTCTCTCCCAGCCGTGGGCTCATTGGCTTCTAGTAACACTTGTCCTTTCCTTGTCCCCTGGTGCCTGGGAGAGGTGACGTCTTCTCTTGCTCGTCCCCAAGGACTCAACCACTTAGTTTGGAGCCCGTTTTTCTCACCAGCACCTGTGTTCATAGTTTCTCCATTAAACTCTTTCCAGATAAGTTTTTCAAGGCACCACTCACACTCTGCTGGACTCTGGCAGGCAAACATATGTACAAGGACTTTCACGGCAGCATTGTTTTCTATAGTCGTAGACTACAAACAAATTAAATACACATAAACAAGGGACACATTAAATACCTCTAATGAAAACAGGGTAGGAAATACCATGAAGTATATTTAAAAAATAATGTCCCATTGGACCTGATACTTTAATTTTTAACAGGGCAAATCTCATGTCAAACCTTTTCACAATCACAAAAAATCATGTACCTATAAAATAGAGAGGTGTAGATAATATCTTGCTACCAGCTATATATATATATTTTTTTTCATGTGAGATACGCATATTATATACTTTGAGATTCTGGAAAAAAACCCTACAAACTGTTAAAAGTGGTCTTATTCTGGGGAAGAATAATGGAGGCCTAGTGAAGACATAGATTTACTTTCATTGAACAACTTGTTTTGCTACTATATGAATTTTTACCATGTGTATATTACCTTTAAAAAGCTCGTTAAAGGAAAAAAAAAGGTTTCCTTAGGATACATATAGGGAAGTTTATGAATATGACAATAACACTCCTCTGATATTTCAATATTGCAGTTTGGATCCCAACTTCCTCCCCTCCCTACTCTGCCCCCCCTTTTCCTCTCCCTCCATACAGGGTCACTAAACTCTCTTTTCTCACACAGGACAGCACTTCCGGGACTACTGTCGTCCTTACTGTGTGTTCCCCAAGTTGTCACGGCTCTCACTGCACTTGAGGTTCATCATGATCCAGAATCATCTTACATTATATAGTTCTTATAGCTAAGCTTTCAAGGCTTGGCTTTTTAGGAAATTAAACTACCTTTCATATTTCTTCAAAAAAATCTTACTCTCAGCTGACAACTCTTAGAATATGGTAAATTCTCCCACGATTGGCTAAAGGACTCTCCAGTTGAATTCAAATGCTCTAGTGTTACTCTGGGTTGAATTCATAGGAACAAAAGTCTTTATTGACCCTTTGTCTTCGGACCCATTCCTTCCTTTATTTGTCAATTGAGCATCAATTTATTGAGTGTCTATTTTATTCCCAAACTGTAGGAGGTGCTAGAACTTAATGAATGGATAGTCCTGGTCCACAGAAATATTAAGTCCTATTGGAGACATGAAAGTGTAAGATGTGTTGGGGCACCTGGGTGGCTCATTTGGTTAAGGGGCCGACCTCAGCTTGGGCCATTATATCACAGCTTGTGAGTTCAAGATCCATGTAGGACTCTGTGCTGACAGCTGAGAGCTGGAGGCTGCTTCGGATTCTACACCTCCTTGTCTCTCTGCCTCTCACCCACTGATGCTCTGTCTCTCTCTCCTCCAAAAATAAAAATACATAAATAAATAAATAAATAAATAAATAAATAAATAAATAAATAAATAAATAAATAAACATTAGGAAAAAAAATATGTGTAAGAGGTGTCAATTGAAGTGTGTATAGAGTTTGAGTCCGGGCATAGAAAGAGAGTGTTGGATCAGGATAAGTAACTAGAGCAACTTTCTAAGTGTATGATTGACGGTGGGTAGTAATAAAAGGTGAGTCGGGGTGCCCTAGGAAGACTCGTGAAAGGGACGTCATGTAACGCATTGGAAACAACGTAACTTAAAGCAGGAAAGCAGGACCCTTGAAGTATTGTATGACCTTTGATAGAAGATTATAATGGTGAGTTAAGCTGTCAGATAACATCATCAGTGTCATCATCACCCTGGAAAGAATCAAAAGGGAAGGGGAAAGGGATGAATTAAGAGTGTCTACTACATCACCAGACACATTAAAGATGCTCAACATCACTAATCAGAGAAACCTGAATCAAAACCACAAAGACGCAGCAATTCACACCTGACAGAATGCCTAGTATCAGCAAGACAAGAAATAACAAGTATTGGTGAGAAGGTAAGAGAAAAAGTAACACCAATGCACTCTTGGTGGGAATGTAAATAGGTGCAGCCACTCTAGGAAACAGAATGCAGGTTACTCAAAACATTAACTCAGAAATACTATGTCATCCAATAATTCCACTACTGGTATTTACCCAAAGAAAAGGTAAACCCCAATTTGAAAAGAGGCATGCACCCCTGTGTTTACTAAAGCATTATTTATGATAGCCCAGATATGGAAGCATCCCAAGAGTCTGGCAACAGATGAATTCATAAAGAAATGTAGTGTCCATATAATGGAATATAATTTAATTTTTTTTTAAAAAAGGAATAAAACCTTGCCGTTTGCAACAACATGTGTGAACCTAGAGGGTATTATGCTACGTTGGATTATTCCGATAAAAGGAAATACCATATAATTTCACTTTTATGTAGAAGCTAAAATACAAAACAGAAAAACAAACAGACAGATTCTTCAATACAGAGGACAAACTTGGTTACAAGAGGAGAAGTGGGTGGGGTGTGTAATATAGGGAAAGGTGACTAAGAGTTACAAACTTCCTGTCATAAATTACATAACTTACAGAGATGAAAAGTACAGCACAGGAAATATAGTTGATATTATAACAACACGATATGGTGAAAAATGGTGACTACATTTACCACGGAGAGCACTGAATAATGTATAGAATTATCAAATCGCTATTTTATACACCTGAAACTAAAATAACACTGTATGTAATCTATACTTCAATAATAGAAAATTAAAAATGAAAAAAAAGAGCATCTATTACCGTTGTTATCTGGGAAATAAAAAAAAAAGAGAATAGGTTAGAGATTTGATAATTATTTTAGCCTGCCTTAAAATACGTAGCAATTAAGATGCTGCATCTAAACATACCCATGGTGATGGGGAAGACATCTAGGTATAAAACATATTATAAATAGGTATAAATAGGTATAAATAGGTATAAATAGGGCATATTATACATGTATACATATTATACATCTAGGTATACATATTATACATATTATATGTATACATATATATGTATACATATTATACATCTAGGTATACATATGTATATGTATGTATACATATATATATATATGTATATGTATACATATATATGTATACATATTATACATCTAGGTATAAAAATTTTTTTTTTTTAACGTTTATTTATTTTTTGGGGACAGAGAGAGACAGAGCATGAACGGGGGAGGCGCAGAGAGAGAGGGAGACACAGAATCAGAAACAGGCTCCAGGCTCTGAGCCATCAGCCCAGAGCCCGACGCGGGGCTCGAACTCACGGACCGCGAGATCGTGACCTGGCTGAAGTTGGACGCTTAACCGACTGCGCCACCCAGGCGCCCCTCGGTATAAAACATATTATAAATAGGTATAAATAGGTATAAATAGGGCATATTAAGGAATTTGCTGACAGTTGATCATGAGGGAGTCTAAGGGCATGAACAATTGGCCCAGGACCAGTAAGAATGCAAAGGTGGGGGCAGGGTGTGGATAGGAAAGGTGTTTTCTTTCATGCTGCAGTGTGGGGGAACCACAGCTTGGAAGGCAGTGATGGAATAACTTTTGCATGTTACAAAGTCCACTCTAAGCGGAGTAGAGATATGAGCTCCATCATGAGGCTCCACTGATGCCAAGCAAAATACGGAGGGGTGCGGCATAGAGGAAATGTTGTTGCCATAGTATCCACAGAAGTGAGCTACTAATTGAATCATACTGGTGAGGAAATGAGAGGAATTACACTAGGATAAAGAATAAAAAATGGAGAAGGAAATTTTGGGAACATGTGCTCGTTTGAGGTTCTTTGTGAGATGACGTCTTCACAAAGCGTAGGACACAGACAAGAATTGGAATGACTCAATGTCCAATTTTTACTTATACCCTCTCCCTATATTCAGTGTGATTTTACTCTACTATTTAATGCCTGAACCTCTTGTCTCCTTCCTACTCCAACCTTGCCTAGTTAATACCTACTCACTCTTTAAGGATTAGTTCAAGATACCAACCCATCTGAAAAGTCCCTTTCAACACTTCATCTCCTTCCTCTGAAGGCTGAGTTACATGGATTTTCCCTTCACACTCTCCACATGCTCCATGCATCTTTGGACCATTACACCATAATATCTGTCTCCCCTACATGATTGTAAACTCCTTGTGATTGTAAGCGCCTTGTGTTAGGGTCTACCCCCTCATCTCTAATGTCCCAAGCATATAGCACAGTGCTTCGTAGGACTCAGTTGGCTCTCAGTGATTGCCGAATGAGATAATGAATCTAGAGTGGGAATAGGAACATTCTTGTCTCTCATACTGCGGTTGGGGTTGAAAGTTGTGTTGAAAGGTGTCATTATGAGGTCTGAGTGAGAGTTTGAAGGTGTCTACAATCTACGTTCTATCTATGAGAAAAGAGCCATTTCCCAGGGAAAGGTGAAAAAGATAGGTTGAGGGAAATGATGGAGGTATGGAATAGCTGCTGTGGGGAGAAGACCGCTTAAGATTGGCAAGAAGCTGTGGGGGTATGTTGACATCCGCAACCATAAAATTAGAGTGAGTGACCCTAGTGACTGTGAGTCCCTGTAACAGTTCACTGGGCTGAGTGACACAGAGGATGGGCTGACAGAGTGGAGGACTCATCCAAGCTTCAAGGCCACCAAAGCAGATGCAGCAGAGGACTAGGACGCTCCAGCACAAAGTGACATACTGAGGTGTATACACTGCATTTGGTAGGGAAGTGGAGCCACAAGGGATGATATGCAGGGAAATGAGACGGAGGAAGGAGGGACCACAAGTCTCTATCGGGCTGAAGAAGAGAAGTTGTGAAGTCAAGTAGTAAGACACCTGGTTAGGGGAGGTTATCTTCTCAGATATTGGCACGTTGAGTTTGACATTCTAGCAAGAGACATCTGGATGATCATAGAGCTCAAATACCATCACGGAAGTTAGCTACTGGAGGAAAGTGACTCTTAAGGTTGTGGGAGCCAGAAAGTTTAAAGAACCCTGAAGCTACATTGCTAGAGCGATTTTACCAGGATTCTGAAATTGCCCACAACAGAGGTAGGAGCAACATGAGAAGAAAGAAGAGTAGGAAGGGACTCCAGAAATTTCCATGAAGAAAAGGGTGGCACTCTGGGATTGAATAGATGGACTAAGGAGGTGAAGGCAGGAATTTCAGGGGAGTAGAAACATCATGGTCTGGAGGTGGTAACAAGGGGCCTGTAGATCACTATCCAGCCTCTTCCTTAATCCTGAAGGAATTTTCTCTCTACTGGAGCAATGTCTCCAACCTCTAGAACCTACACGGCATTTATCTTTGTTCCTCATTCTGGCATCTTGATTCTGTTTGCTGAGACATCTCTTAAATGGAGTCCCCAGTGTGATTCTTTTTTTTTTTTTCATGGGCATCACTACATGTCCCAGAATGTTATGACATCAAAACGAATATGGCCTGTTTTTCATTCCTTCATGTGACCAATGGGACCAAGTCTACTGGACGTAGACTGAGTTTCACTCCAAATGATGATGGACTCAACATGCTACTTTGCCCAAGAAATATACTTGTATATTAGATGATCCTCCCAGAAATAACAGTGGTACCCAACCCACCCAGCAGACTTGGCAAGTAAGGCAGCCTGCTAAGAACACATCAAAATGCAAACATGTTTTCTAGTGATGCATCTTTTAGCAGGTAGGCAGGTAGTCCAAAGCCAAAGAAGTAAATTATTTTAAGTTAGGGAATGAAAGGAAGGTAAACTGCCATAAAGGTATGTTAAACTGTTGGGAAAAAGGAGTAGAATATGAGTGTCATAAACTCACAATCATTCATACAGGACATCATATATATATTCCAGGAATTTTAAGATAGTAACATGTGGCTCATATGGTAGGGAAAGCTCCACTATTGCCACTCTCTTTATGCTCTGCCAATAACGTGGTCACCATGAAAGCTGCCTGACACCTACTAAAAAACGCAATTAATAACATATGATAATGGAGCGCCCATACAATACCATGGTAGACATGTGTGGGCAGAGGTTAGGAAGCCCAGAACATGGTCCCTGTCCTTAAGAAACCTGAAACGTAAGCGAAAGTGAAGTGAAACCAATAAGAGTTAAAAACTGTGTTAAAATAACTGGTTGACTTCTAGTCAGCATCAAGAATCAGACATGTTATTTCTGTGGAACTGTGAACATCGCCTCTGTGTTAGAGAGTTCTCTTGAGTTTTACACTGTTGCGAAAAACTGGCCTTTTCTGAGCCTTGGCAATTCCCAAACTTGTGCATTGTGACACAAGCCTGTCAGATCAGAGGGCTCCTTATATGCTGCTTCCTGCAGAATGAGCTGGCAGTTTTATCTGTCTTCCACACCACCTGGCTTAGCAAATTAGATCATATTAGGGCTATTGTCTCAGAGACAATAAGAGGCATCTGTAACTGAAAGAGACCATGATGATATCTTCTAAAGAGACCTTGAAGAGTAGAAAGGTCAACAAGACGAGTATAACTATCATCAGTGGTTTTTTTTTTTTTTTAACCCGTCCTTCTCTTCCTCTGTTATACAGGCTACCCTTTAGTAAAATCTATAAAATCAACATATTTCTTTTATCTTGGCACAGAGTGTTGTGAGAAAGAGTAACTTACATTATGCAGCACATTTTTATGTACAAAATCCTTCTGCATACATGAACTCTTTTGGTCCTCAAAGCAAACACTATAGAAGTAAGAATTGTTGACACAATTTACAGAAGATCATTTGGGGTTTCGGCTCCATTCACTCCACCACTACAGGTGAGGAAACAGTTACCTTTCCCACTCTCATGAGCAGGAGTTCCCCTCCTTATAGATCAGACAAGTCTTGTTCTAAATGTCACCCATGTTTCAAGGCTCTGCCTATCCTACCTGCCAATTCTTTCTACTAATTCTCTCCATTCAATTCAATTCAATTCAATTCAATTCAGTTCAGTACATTCAATTCAATTCAACTCCATTCAATTAACTCAATTCAACTCAATTCAATTGGCAATTAACAAGGGCTACCCATAAGTCAAACTGCATACTAGGAACTGCAATGACCAAATTGACCCCCTCAAGGAGTGGCCAAATTATCTAGGGAGACAGGCACGCAAATTATTACAATATGGCAAAAAGTACAGTACAGGGCACTGCACATGTTACCACAAGAGTTCCAAGAATTGACTAATTAACTCTGCCTGGTGGGATTAAGTACGTAATGGTTGACGCAAAGTTGAAATATGATTGATGAGGGTAGAGAGGGCTTCTCAGGCAGATGCAAACTTACCTATGCCAAGGGAAAGAAGTGGGGAACCGCAGGACGTTCAATCTACTTCCTGCACATAGCAACATCCTATATAATTGGAGGAAAGCAGCACAAAACTTACTTGATGGCCACTGACAAAAGTGAGGTCAGAAGGCTACTTCCTCACACCCCTAGACCTCTAGTTCACAACTTCCTTCTCCGCAAACTTCCAACTGTTCCCAACCCTTCTTCACTCTGGTCTTATAACTTTGCGTATTACCGCAGTGAGAAAACCAGGTCAGTGATAAGAGATTTTGCGAAATGACCTATCGCATCTACCATTCCATCTACATCTATTTCCTTATGCTCTGCTTTCACCAACATTAATATGAAGGATCTGTTCATTCCTCTCTGAGCCAATTATCTTTTGGACACTAGACCAAAGTCACTCTTGCCCTGTTAAGAACATTTCTGTCAGCAATTCTCCCCCACTCTGCCATATCATCATTTCCATCAGCAATATGGAAATTACAAAAATGCTTTTATTTCTCAAATTTTAGAAAGGAAAAGCAAAGCCCTTTCTTGACCCTGCTCCCTTCCCTTCCCACTGCTGCCTCACTTTTCTCCCTCATTTGGTCACAACGCTCCTTGAAAGAATTGCCTTACTCCCTGTCTACAGTCATTCTCCTCCAATTCTCTGTTGAATCCACTCCCATTCGGCTTTTCCCCGGTGCTACTGAAATGGTTCTCATCACATGTCAATGACATCCACTTTGCAAAACACAGTGATTATTTATATTTTAATAATTTTTCAAGTGTATGTATTCATTTTGAAAGAAATGGAGAGTGAGCAGGGGAGGATATGAGACAGATGGAGGCATAGAGAGAATCCTAAGCAGACTCCACACTGTCAGCATGGAGCCCGACCTGGGGCTTGAACCCACAAACCAAGAGATCATGACCTGAGGTGAAACCAAGAGTCAGACATTTAACCAAGTGACCCCCCCATGTGACCCTGATGATCATTTATTTGACCTCATCCTATTTGACTTGCCATCAGCACTTGACCAATTTGATACCTCCTTCCTTGAAACACATTCCTTACCAGGCTTCCTGGACTCGAGAGCCTCCTCATGTCTCGCCTATTCCTTCAGTGGCCACTGTGTCTAGTTTCCTTCGCTAGGTTTTCCACATCTTGCAGTACTTTAAGAGTTAGAGACCCCAGAGCCCAGTCCTTGCATGTCTTCTCGCTCATCCATTCTCACTCCCTAGCTGATCTCATGCGATCGCATACTAAGTAATCCAGCCTAGAGTCCACACTAAACTTCTTAGTTTAAACTCCGGATGCCTATATCTAACTACATTCACAAAAAGGCAGCGTGGATGTCTGATAAGCATCTCAAAATCACCATGTTAAAAGAGCAAGTCCTGATGTTTCCCCTAAAACCCATCATCCCTAACAGACAACTTAAAATTACCACCAACATGTGGTCCAGCCCAAAAAAACAAATACAAAAACAAAAACGAGAACAAAAGAACAAAGAAACACAACAACAACAACAAAAAAAACAAACTTGGTGTCATCTTTTATATCTGTTTTTCTCATACCTTATATTCGAACCACAAGCAATCCTATTATATCCACATTTATAGTATACACATGATCATAATTTTCTCACTATGTGCCCTTTTTCCATCCTTATTCAGGATGGAAGTTATTTCAGGATTAGTATAGTAACCTCCTTATTTTGTTGCTGTTGTTGCTTGTATGCTTGCTTCCCACTCCATCCTGCTCCCCAGACAATAGTCAGAGTGATTTGTTTAACCTACAAATTAGGGTCCCCTGGGTGGCTCAGGTGGTTAGCCATCTGACTCTTGATTTTGGCTCAGGTCATGATCCAGAAATCATGATGTCATGGGGTCAGAACCTGCATTAGGATCTGTGCTAGGCATCAATTAGGCATGAAGCCTGTTTGAGATTTCTCTCTCTCTCTCTCTCTCTCTCTCTCTCTCTCTCTCTCTCTCTCTCTCTCTCTCTGTCTCTCTCTCTCTCTCCCTCTAAACCCCTGTGGGCACTCTCATTAAATTAAATAGAAAGATAGATAGATAGATAGATAGATAGATAGATAGATAGATAGATAGATAGATAGATAGATAGATAGATAGATAAAACAAACTCAAATGTGAATTTGGTCAGACTACTGAACTGACTTTCCATCTCATCGAAAATAAAAGTCAAAGTCCTTATAATGACTTTCACATTCTTCATGATATGCACCCCACACATGCCCTCTCTGACTAAAGAAATAAATGAGTTAATGAGTGAATGGTTGGTAGAGAAGAGGAACATAAGATTAGATTAACCTTATAGAATTAATCAGATGATGAGCAACATTCTAACTAAGCCAAGAAGTGTCTTCAGGTTTATTTGAATACAATGGGTAGTCATCAACGTCATTCGGGCAAAATAACTATCTCCTGTTAACTGTTTCTAGGATCCAATTCATATGTCACCTTCTACATTAATCCTCACTCTTTACTAATCTCCCATTCCCACATGAAATCCATTCAAAGGAAACTTTGCTACTCCTTTAATGTGTCACATTTTCAATCTTCCATGTGTTGCTCTCTCTCTCCCTCTTTTTTTTCTTGCCTGCAATGCCCTTCCTTACTCTGTTGATTTGAAATATGTCTTCTCTAGAAGACTCACTTCAAGTGACTCTCTTTTTTTTTTTTTTTTTGAACGTTTATTTATTTTTGGGACAGAGAGAGACAGAGCATGAATGGGGGAGGGGCAGAGAAAGAGGGAGACACAGAATCGGAAACAGGCTGCAGGCTCTGAGCCATCAGCCCAGAGCCTGACGTGGGGCTCGAACTCACGGACCGCGAGATCGTGACCTGGCTGAAGTCGGACGCTTAACCGACTGCGCCACCCAGGCGCCCCTGACTCTCATTTTTTAAAGCACTCCCTGGGTGCCCTAGAGAATCATGTGTTTTCTTCTTTGCAATTCCATAGTACATTTATACACCTCTATTACAGATGTTATCAACTCAGTATAGTTAATTTGTTTACACAGTGGCATCCCTGGATACCAAGTCCATTATTAGTTCTAGGTAAGACCTCTGTTCTTTGTATACAGTGCCTACAACCTAGTCCGTGCTCAATGCATGCTTGATGAATGGAAACGAGGCAGGAGAATAGAATGAAAATTAGTAGAGGGAATATATAAGAGAAACCAGGAGAGTCAAATGTTATCAAAAACAAAAGAAGAGGTATTTTCAAGAGGTAAGGTGTGGTCCGTTCTTTAGAGTTTGGTGTTTGGTTTACTTGTGTTTGAAATAAGATACAGGTATCATCGCATTTACCAAGTAGGAGGTATGTGGAAATAAAATAGTCAAATTTCAGTAGCATATGGCAGAAATTACCTTATATCCAAGCAGTGACTTAATATGAGGAATTGTGTGTTCAAACCATCAGGAGAAGTGTTAGTTAAGTGGGGTGTACACTGCACTCCCAGAATCCAAAGACAACCCTGAAGAATTGTCTTGCCAGAATAACCCCAGCAGACTCACTGGTCTGTCCAGGCAGACTCACTGGTGTTCTGGGCCTAGGGTATCACTAGGTAAGAGTCAAGTGTCGGTAGGTTGGGTTCTTATCTGGAGAAATCTACTTCTGAGATTATTTGGGTTTCGGACAATTAAGTTCCTTGCAGTTATACAACTGAGGTCTTCATTTTCAGATTGTGGGATGGCCAGCCGGAGAAAACTCTCTGCTTTCTATGGGTTTATGATGCATGGGTTCATGATGATACTAGGTTGATCCAGAAAATCTCTCTGTATAATACAACACGACTATAGAAATGATCTCTCTTCATATTCATGGGTTGGCAGCTTTAAGGTATGGAACGTTTGGGACTATTTTTTTTTTTTTTAGAATAATGTCTACCACATTCTGTTTAAAAAAAAAAAAAAAACAGCTGTAGAACCAATAGATAATACTTTTCACCTTCTCAATTAGTAAGATTCAACAGAGAAAAATTCTCTTTCTCATATATATATATAATATATATTATAATATACAATATATTTATATATATATTTATATTTATTTATATTTATATTAATACATTCATATAAAATATGAATGTATTAATATAAGTATATTTATATATTTATGAAAATTTATTTATTTATTTATTTATGTATTTATGTATTTATGTATTTATGTATTTATTTATTTATTTATTTATTTATTTATTTATTTATTTATTTATTATAAGAAATTGGCTCCCATAAATATGGACGCTGACAAGTCCCAAGATCTTCAGGATGTGTTGGCTAGGTGGAAACCCACGAGATCTGATGGCATTGTTCTTGTCCAATGGCTGGCAGGCTTGAATCTCAGGTAGAGCTGCTGTTTCAGTCTGAATCTAGGGAAGAGACCAATGACCCAGTTGAAAGACATTCAGGCAGGCAAGAGTAATTCCCTAGTATCCCTGGGAGAATCATCCTTATTGTATTCACTCCTTCTCACTGATTACATAAGGCCCACTTACATTAGGAAAACAATCTGTTTTACTCACTGTACAGACTCAAGTATTTCCCATCACAAAACACCAGAAAAACATTTCACCAAGCATCTGGACCTCTGTGGCCCAGTAAAGTTGACACATGAAATTAACCATCATATCTTCCAAATTTCATGCAAGCGCATGAAGCGGATGAACCTAAGCCCTATCAAGAACCCAAGCTACAGAGGCACCAGGAAGGTTGATAAGGTGCATTAGCACAGCGTCTTTCAAATATTTATCCCCAATCTACTGTAAGGAACACATATTTCGCCACAGCCCAGTATAAGCATACACATACACATACACATACATATAAATAAATGAAATAAACAACATTTCATGAATTATTGGTTATCCATACTAAGGGTAAATGTACTTTTATATTTTCTTTTTGGTTCTATTTATTTTAATCCATTCTTCCCTTGAGCCACAGCTTCATGACCTTCCAAAAAACAAGGCATAACTAGTAAGGTGTACTGACTTTCAGGGTCAATCTTTGGGAAGTAATATTCCTTCAGTTATATGTTTCACAATGTCTGACATGCAATACTCTCTTTGTTAAGTTGAATTGAATACAGAAAATGGGCTTCCAATTCAGTCTTAATACATACTAAGAAAATTCTGAATCCTTTTATCAGGATAGGTCCATAACTATCGAACAAAATGAAACAACAGGTACCAAGAGATGCCCTTTGGATGTCTCCAACCCTATTCAGAAAGGCTAAGTTTACAAGCCCACTGAAACACAGGGGACCATTTCTTTCTTGGGGAAAATGAGCAACAACGGAATGTTCACGTGCAAAGAGCAGACAGGACTAATTATTACAAAGAGGTGTTGAAGCATGTAGAAATTTTCCACTTCTATGCCACTTATAATTAGTGCTTGTCTCCCTTGGATTATCATGTCAATGCATAAGGCACAGTTAGAAAACATTGTTACCCAACAATGGCAGCTCTCAGGTTTCATGTTTCTGTTATACACCCCCATAGGTTGAACTGTGTCTCTGCAATAGTGAAGGCCCTAGAGAAGAATTCACCCACTTTGCACCACTCACTCTCCCTGATTAAGCTGTTCTGCAGGGAAACGGCTTACTTTTTTAAATGCTTGCTTTTTGTTCCTTGATAAGCAGCAGACATATTTCTGAGCGCAGCATTTCTATTTAACTGTACTTATGCCCTAAAGAGATTCTAGGGATCAGCTCAGGGAGTCCACTTGAATTGATCTTCTTCATCTCTATTGCAACATTACTGGCAGACGTTCACAGTCAGATTTCATTCTGTCGTTCTGAGAGAAACGGAGGAATTTGGCTTTCTGAACCAAGACCACATGATGGAATTGTCTGCACTCAGTTGCAAAAGATTGTGAATGAGGAGGAGACGGGCATTATATGATCCAGGATGTGAGGTTGTAGGGTTAGCTTATGGTGGTTGTAACCAAACCTTAATATTGTGTGGAGACTAGACAACCTTGAAATCCCTATAATGTGATGGTCTGGGGACTCTTACCATATAGATTGTCAAAAATTTGTTATATGTCCGATACAGAAGCAATAGAACTCATTCACTTAATATAGATTTAATGAGCATATACTATGTGGTATTTAGAGCTCTACTCTTGTAGGAGAAGTGAATAAAGTACTCCAAAGATGATCAACGGGGCTCAAACAGACTCTGGTCTCTAGCTTAGAGACCTCGCTTCTGGGTTCTTCTTCCTTTGTTTGGTGCATGTGAGAAAACCCCCACACATAAGGAAGCTGACGACTATAAATTACCCTCCCCACTTTACTCTATGCTCAGACGTTTGGTGAGCCAAACTCTCTGACCAAACTCTCTGAGTGCCACTTGGTTTTTCCTCCAGTGTTCCAGCCTGGTTCGAAAACATACTAGATTGCTGACCAGGAAACCCAACCGCACTGGCCCATTGTTGCCCCCGGTTTGGGAGAACGGCGAGGTGGTGGCAAAGCAAAGGCTCCAAAGGGAGAAAGTGCATGCTCTGCCTGAATTTCCTCAGCCTACTTCCCGTTGTCTTAGGCAGGTCCTGCTCCATGGAACTGGTAAGGCCGGGGCCCCGAAGTGTCAGGCATACCCAAAAGAGGGGAAGGGGGACATGATCAATCCCCAGAGGACTTAATAGGTGTACCAGGTAGAAAATTTTGTGGAAGGAAATGTAATGGACTCTGGTGTGTATGTGTGTGTGTGTGTGTGTGTGTTTGTGTGTGTGTGTGAGAGAGAGAGAAAGAGAGAGAGACAGAGAGAGAGACAGAGAGAGAGAGAGAGAGAGAGAGAGAGAGAGAGAGAGAGGATGTGCAGCTAAGCCAGGGTTGCCAGTCGAGTTAGAGTTTGTGGCTTCATGGACGGACACCCTTAAGGACCCCAAAAGTCTGTGGAGTCTGAATGGGCTCCCCTGTGTCATTGTGAGAGTATAAAGTCAAGGGCGGTATCGGATCAGATTCCTTTCACAAGTCACAAAGCCGAGTCCACTATAGTCAAACCTCTCCTAAACTTTCCCTCAGGAATGCGACCAGAGGAGTATCTGAATAGTCCTCTCATCTGGCGGTATATCCTAACTTTGTCCGTTTTTGTGACAGCAAATATGAGAAAGAAATTAATAATGGGATGAAAACAGAGTAAGCCTACGATTTTAGAGGTCGTGATCAAAAATTGTTAAAAGGGGTTTTCAGGTTACCATGGGGTGACAACGACACCCAAGAAGTTAAGGAAATTTTGTGAACTAGAATGGCGCACATTCAATGTAGGATGGCCTCCAGAGGGGACGTTAGATGCTCAAATACTGCAGCAGGTTTGGCTAATAGACACTGGGAAACCAGGCCACCCTGATCAATTTCCGTACATCAACTCCTGGCTTGAAATTGCCCCAAATCTACTGCCTTGAAGGTGATCATCATTAGCAAGCAGAGCCAGGCAAAGGTTTAGCCACCTTATCTGGAGGCTCCCCCAGGGAGCCAAAGAAGCGACCCACTACTGCTCTAATATTTGAAGGAGATATGGAGGAAGATATTTTCTTTCCACCTCCTCATGACTCTTCAAGCTCCCTCCCCCCTCCCCCGGAACTTGAGACACCTCCTGCATCTGTCTCTCCAGCCACAGCCAGAGTCAGTGCGTTGCCACCACAGTCAGTGCCGCCCATCTCCCCGCAGCTCTCAGACCCAGATAACCCACCCCACATGGGCTATCAGCCAGACTGCGCCCCAGACCCAGACCTAAAACTCTCCAAATGTATGTAACGGAGACGAGAGAGCCTGAAAGACAGAATCACGATGGACCAGTCCAGACCAGCCATTCCATGATGTGTTATCTACCTTTCTCTACAACCGACCTCCTCAATTGGAAACACAACACTCCACCATACTCTGAAAAGGCACAAGCAATGGTTGACTTGATGGAGTCCCTCTTCCAGACCTACTGACAGACTTGGGAAGATTGTCAACAGTTAATCCATACTTTGTCGAATTAAAAATAAGGATGACAGAAACATGACAGTACCTAGAAGATCACACATCTCCAGGAATCAATGACCCTATATCTGGGCTCAAGGTGCATGCCTGAAGAACACCCAACATGGTATTTCACCACAGAAGGAGGACAGGACCACGTCTGAGGATACCAGAAAGCCCTCCTTCAGGGAGTCTGAGCTGGAGTCAACAATCCCATGAACATGACTAAAATATCATCAGTCACACAGCACCCTGGGGAGTCTCCCGGAGACCACTATGAAAGATTCTGTGAGGCGTACCGTGTATACGTCCCGTTTGACCCCGTGGCACCAAATAGTCAACAGATGGCAAATACCTCTTTAGTGGCACAGTCTGCCCCAGATACCCGACGAAATCTCCAGAGGTTGGAGGGCTTTGCCAGATGAATATCACTCAGCTGTTAGAGGTCGTCAATGCAGTTTTCATGAACAGAAATTTGCAGCTGAAAGAGAAGGGAATAGTAAAAAAGAAGGCCACCTTTCTCACAGCAGAACTAAAGAACAGATGCTGCTGTTTTTTAGCAGCATCGAAAAACCCCAACCACAAAAAGGGGGGAAGCCCATAGCCCCCTTCGCAAGGGACCAGTGTGCATACTGCAAAGGCAAGGGAAACTGTAAGAATGTCCGAATTGGATGGGGACCTCAAAACCCAGCCAATATCTGGAGGAACCTCGAGGTGAGAACCTTCTTGATCTGGCCGGGGTAGAAATGGACTGAGGGGGACCGGACTCTTTCTTTCTTGGCCCCCATGAACCCACAGCTGAAATGAGGTGGAGGGCTGAACAATAACTGTCATGGTTGAAAATCTCTTCAACTGGGGCTGAATACTCTTGGTTACTTCCCTGGTAGCGCCCATAGGCCAAAAGACAGCAAGCATACTTGTTGCGACTGGGAAACAGGTAATTAAACAGCCCTTCTGTCAAGATCAACAAGGTGCACTTGGGGGTCACAAGGCCCGGCATGAGTTCCTCTACTTACTTGACTGGCCGATCCTCTCCTGGGCCGCGATCTACTCTCCAAACTTGGGGCCCAGATACCTTTTGAACCCACTGGACACACTAGCCTCCAATTAAACCCAAGGCAGAAGGAAACCCTGGTCTTGGCAATACCACTGCCAAGGGAAGAAGAATGGAGACGGTTCTGTGCCCAGGTCTTACCTTGTCGCCCCTAAGAATTCAGGCTTACGTTCCCCTCCCTATGGGATGATGATAACCCGCCTGAAATAGCTTGGAAACGGGTCCCAATCATTGTTGACCTGATCCCTGCAGCGCAACCTCAGACACCAAGGCAGTACCCCCTTCCACTAGAGGCCAGAATGGGCATACAAGAGCACCTGACCAAGCTCAGAGAAAGAGGTATTCTAACTGAGTGTCAATCAGTTTGGAATACCTCACTCTTGCCAAGCAAGAAGCCAGGAGGAGGACACCAACTAGTACAGGATTTGAGGGCCATTAGCAAAGTGACTGTTTCCTTACACCCAGTCATTCCGAACCCTCAGTATACTCTCCTCAGCCAAATTCCATGGTCAGCCAGAAGGGTTGCGTGCTTTGACCAGAAGGATGCTTTCTACTGCCTCTGCCTGGCTCCACAAAGGCAATCATTGTTTGCCTTTGAATGGACTGAGCCCGTTACAGAGTGCCAGATGCAGCTGACCTGGACACCACTTTCCCAAGGTTTCAACAACTCGCCCATTCTTCTGGGGGAAGCCCTAGGTTCATATCTCGCTGACATTCTGAAGGTAACTGCAGGATATGCCCTTCTCCAATATATAGAAGACCTCCTTTCCAGTGACACCCAGGAAGACTGTATGAAAGGTACACAGGCCCTCCTACAGCTCTGATCCTACTTTGGGTACCAGACCTCTTGGAAAAAGGCACAGATTCGTCAGCAGCAGGTCCAATACTTAGTCTCCCTCCTCACAAAAGGAAAAAGAGAACGAGGACCGGAAAGTAAGAAAGTGTGGCACCACACTGCCATAGCCCCAAACAAAATGAGGCTTGTGTGAATGTTTAGGGGCCAGGGGGTTCTGTCGCATTGGGAATCCTCAGATGCTCAGCCATAGTGAGTTCCCTCTATGACCTTTTGGAAGGACCAAACTGGGAGCTCCTCGCATGGACTGAGGAGGTGAGGCTGCTTTCACAGAAATAAAGTTGGCTCTGGGAGAAGCCCCAGCCCTTGGTTTGCCTGACATAGACAGACCCTTTAACTTCTTCACACACGAAAAGGAGTGCTCACTCAGAGCATGGTGCCTCGGCAATGGCTAGTGTTCTAACTGTCAAAAAAAAAAATTGATCCTGTGGCTGGAGGATGGCCCCTTTGCCTCAGACTTCAGAGCCACAGTCCTGCTCATCAAGGATGCAGACAAGCTCACACTGGGCCAAACATTTAATGTTAACGTCCCACCCATGGTCGTGTGGCTCACAAGCAACCAAGGATATCATTTCCTCTCCATTTCTCAGCTGACACAATCCCAAGGCCTTCTCTATGAGAACCCAAGGCTCACTCTCAAAACAGTGTAAGAACACTAAACCTGGCCACCTTCCTTCCCACAGAGGAGGGAGAACCTGACCATGACTGTTCTGGAGTAGTGGATGAAGTCTACGCCAGCTTCCCAGACTTCCAAGACCAGGGTATAACAAGCCCAGGGATCACCCTGTTCAGCGATGGGAGCAGGTTTTTAGAGGAGTGCAGCCAAAGAGCAGGGTATGCGGTCATCACTACCACGGAAGTTCAGGAAGCTAAGGCCTTGTCGGAAGGATGGTCGGCACAATGGGCTGGACTCAGTACGCCTTAACCTGAGCCATCATCCTTACAAAAGTAAATGAGTTAACATCTACATCAATTCCATGTATGGCTTTGCTACTGTGATGTACATGGGGCCATCTATAGAGAAAAAGGCCTCCTTACCGCTTCAGAGAAAACTATCAAAAACGAGGAAGAAATACTAAAGCTTCTTGAGAACATATGGCTACCAGTCAAAGTAGCTATCCTACACTGTAAGGGACCTCAGAAATGAGATGACCCCATAAATCAAGGAAATCACCAGGCCGACAAAACAGCCAGAGTGGCTGCATGAGGTGACCTAGGTGAAGCTCCTACCTACACTCTGACTCTTGCGCCCCAGAAGGAAGCCTCCCCACCCATGGACACAAGTGAAGAAAGAAGTTGGGCTTCCACAGAAGGGGACACACTAAGCAAAGACGGATGGTGAGTCTTGTCCCATCATCTATGTGAAAGCAGCTAGTGAAGGAAGATAACTAACTCACCCTCTTAGGGAAAACTGCTCTAGAGGTCCTCTTCAAAAATAACTACGGTATCAGCAAACTGCCGGCATTACGCCAGGCTGTCAGTGAATAATGTGTAACGTGTGCCAAAAACAATGCTTGCTCGGCCCCACGGCCCCTGCCTGGTTCCCAAAGGATGGACATAGGGGTGGACTTTACCAACATACAACCAAATAAAGGGTTGAGGTACCTCCTTGTAATAATCTGCACCAATTTGGGATGGGTCCAAGCTTTCCAGACCAGAATGGGATGAATTCACGAGGTGGCCAAAGGTCTTCTATGGGAGATTGGGCTTAACCACACACAGTAATAATGGACCTGCGTTTGGAGCGGACATTATACGAACCCTAACAAAGTCCCTTAACATTGCCTGGAAACTGCACACTGCTTAACGCCCCCAGGGCTCAGGGAAAGGTAGAGCAGATGAACTGCACCCTCAAGGAAACCCTGGCCAAGTTCCACCAAGAGACTAGCCCCCATGGTCAGATTTGATTCGGCTGGTCCTCCTGTGTGCCCAATGCCCGCCTGGGGCACTGGGATTCTCCCCTTTGGAGTTATTATATGGGCGATCCTCCACCCGACCCCTACGCACACACACACATTTAGGAAAGCTCCCAGGAGATGTACACCAGATTGCACGCAAGGAAATAAGATAACAGCTCCAGAACTTGGGGGCAGTCCTAAACATGTTAGAGACACACCATAGAGAGGGTCACCATTTCCTTAGGGACCCCCGTTCACTTCTTTCATCCAGAAGACTCTGTGTGGGTCAAAGATTGGAAGAAGGAACCTCTTATACCATGGTGGACTGGGCCTCACACTGTTATTCTAACAACTCCTACAGCCCCCAAAACTTCAGGTATCACCCCATGGGTCCATCACTCCACAGTTAAGAAGTCCAACTCAGAAGAACCCACAACCTGGCGAAGTGATCCAGATCCAGTCATCCCGCTTAACCTTCCCTCAAAAGGGAACTGACCCCTGACGTGTCCAGCCGTGCTCCAGCCACACCATGGGAGATGACTGGTCTGCACACAGCAGAAGCTTGAGGAACAAATGCATGAACCAAGCCCAGGGATTTGAATGCAACTCTGGCAACACTTGCGCCTTACTGGTGTCATAAGCCTGGTCTTACTTCTTACTGTTGGGCTGATAGAGACTCCGCCAACAAGCTGCACATGGTGCAAAAGATGCATCCTGAGCCTCACGTACCTCCTCTGGATGGGAGGGTTCCAAGTATTGCCTGTATATTATGATAACCGCTCTCACCCTCACAAGTGCAACTTATCCACTTTGCCCCCACAATTGTTTTAGGACAATAAGGGTGTCCAGGGTGTTCAGTACATTTCCCTCCCTCCACAAAGATTGCTACACGGGAAAAAACACCCACTCTGTATCAGTCACCTGGTGCCCCAAGTGCTAAGTATTGGACCGAGGATATAATCAAAACTATCACTAACCCATGTCACAACAAGGGCCTGCAGAGAGGGAAGCAAACTTGCTACACTTACCTTTCTCAATGGGGAATCTCGCACAGGGGAGGGCTGCACTACAGGGCCCTTCAAAAAGTTATAAAGCATACCCAGGATAGGGTAATACAAGCCATAAAGGCGACCACTCTGCCAGAAGCCTACCAACGTTTGAAACTTCAGCCGTCAATCAGATGCCTACCAATTCCCTACTCCAGCATTGGGCCGACACTGCTCTACTAGTCCTCCATAAGATAGATAATCACATGCAAACCTGCTGGAT
Organism: Puma concolor; assembly: GCF_028749965.1. Classification (NCBI taxonomy): domain Eukaryota; kingdom Metazoa; phylum Chordata; class Mammalia; order Carnivora; family Felidae; genus Puma; species Puma concolor. The sequence continues at coordinate 327,931 of NW_028240227.1, forward strand.
GTGCTTGCCCCTCAGCCAGAGGACTTACTTAGCTACTCCAATCCGTTTGACCTAGGAATCTCCTGAAAACCTCAAAACCAACACCTCTGTCTTAATTGGACCCCTGGGCACTAGGGGTGCCAATGCCGACAATCTAATCCATACAGTCCCTGAATTCCCTCTCTAGGAGGAAGAGATAGAACCTTAATGAGGACTACAACCCTATGTTGCACCCTTGGGGTGTTCTATCTGTGTTCTAATTCGGCCTATCGATGCTTAGAAGCCAACTGGACTCCGAAATGTTATTCCATCTTCCGCACCCCAGAGATATTTGTATACACTGAAGATCAGTTCCTAACAACCTTTAGCCCCAAGTCTCAGGCTAAACGGGCAGTCCCGCTACCCATTCTGATAGGGTCAGAAATTGTGACAGGAATAGGAACTGGATAAGGGGGCATAGTTTTATGCATAGGACTGTACCATAGACTATCTCAAGAGCTAAATGAAGACATGGAACGGGTGGCCAATTTTCTGGTAAATTTACAAAACCAAATAAACTCTCTGGTGGCAGTAATCCCCCAAAATAGAAAAGCCCCCGACCTCCTCACTTCAGAAAATGGAGGGACTTGCAAATTTTCGGGGGAGGAATGTTGCTATTTTGAAACCGTCAGAAATACTCACAACTAAGGTTAAGGAACTAAAACAGAAAATAATAATAATAATAATAATAATAATAATAATAATAATAATAATAATAATAATCATTCAACATAGACAACAGGAAAGTATCAATCAATGGAACAAATTGGATCTCACGGATTGGGATCCTGGCTTCCTGCCCTGGCAGGGCCCCTCTTCTCCATAATTTTACTTGTACCCTTTGGCCCCTGTATACTGAATAACATAATACATTTTATTGGAAACACTGTTGCTCGCCAAACTACTGCAGGCATCTTAGCCTTCTGAGGGTACCAACCTAAAAAACTGAAAGGTGATACCTACTAAAAAGGTTTCTTAAAAGGCATAAAATGGGATAATGTTGGAGAAGTGAATAAAATACTGCACCAAAGATGGCCGCTGGGACTAAAATGAACTCTGGTCTCTGTCTTAGAGACCCCACCTCCTGGTTCTTCTTCCTTTGATTCCTGTGTGCAGGAAAACCATCACAGATATGGCAGCTGATGACTGTAAATTTCCTGCCCCACTTGCATTCAGCGCTCAGACGTTTGGAGAAACAGGGTCCTCTGAGCCCGCCGTTCCACCAAGATCTACAATCCAAAGAAGATCTCCGAGCGCCATTTGGTTTTTCCACCAGCGTTCCAGCCTGGTTCTGGATCATTATAAACACAGAAGTGAGCAAGACAGACCAAGTCCCTTCGTATACAGTATAAGGAGGTAGAGGACCATTAACTCGTAAACAAGTAATGAACAAGTGCACAAGGGTAATGGGGTGCTGGGACTCAACCAGCTCCAAGTTGTCGAAAGCAAACATATGCTATATCACCCATCTCATGTATGGATCATAGTTCTAAGTGTTGTGACATTTATAATTGATACACGTGATAACTGCCAGGGGATTTCCCCTTTTCCCAACTTACATTTATTTTGAAGAACTTAAGTGAGTTAATGAAAGATACTGGGGATTCCGAGAATCAGTAGATGCTGGTGGACCAGGTTTGAAATAGCAGCCCCAGAGGTCAAAAGACACAATATCCAATCATGTTTTGTTTGTTTGTTTGTTTGTTTGTTTTTACCAACTTCATTAATGTTTAACTGATATACACAAACTGTACATATTTAAAGTACGTAGTTGGTGGAGCACCTGGATGGCTGTCATTTGAGCATGAGACTCTTGATTTTGGCTCAGGTCATGATCCCAGGTTCGATTAAGCCCTTTATTGGGCTCCATGCTAAGCATGGAGTCTGCTTAAGATTCTCTCTTTCTCCCTTGCCTCTCTACCCCAGATATGAAGGCTTCCTCTCTGTCTCTGAAGAAAAAGGCCCTAATAAATAAATTATTTAATTAATAATTAATACTAATACTAATAAATACAATTGCATAATATGGTAAATTTTGGTCACATATCCACCAATGTATACATAACAAGGAAAAGAATATGTCTGTCACCACTAAAAATGTCCTTGTATCCCTTAGATATCCCTCCATCCCCCACGTCTTCCGGATTCCCATTCCTAGGCAATCTCTGCTCTGTTTTCTGTCCCTACATATTATCTTGCATTTTCTAGAATACTATACAAATAAAATTATATAAGACATAATCCTTATTATTTAGGAGTGGGGAGTTGACTTCTTTTACTTAGTATTTTGAAGATTATCCATAGTGTTGTGTGTATCAATAGTCTGTTACTACTTTGTTTATCCGTTCACATGTCAGTGGACATTTGTATTATTTCCAAATGTGGCGTATTTATTTCTTTTTCTGAGAGAGAGAGAGTGAGAGAGAGGGAGTGAGAAGGAGAGGGGAGTGTGGAAGGAGAGGTGGGGGAGAGATAGGGAAAAGGAGAGGGAGAGAGAGAGGGAGATAGAGAGGGAGAGGCAGAGGGGGAGGGAGAGAGAAAGAGAAAGAGAGAGTAGAGGGAAAGAGAAAAAGAATCTTAAGCAGCCTCCATGCTTAGTGTGGAGCTCCATGTGAGTCTCAATATCACGGCCCTGGGATAATGACCCAAGCAGAAATCAAGAAATCTACCAACTGAGGCACCAGGTGCTCCTTAGCCTATTGAAAACAAAGCTTCTATAAACATTCATTATTTCTTTTCTTTCCTTTTTGTTTCTTTTGTTTTCATTTCTTTTCTTCTCTGTTCTTTATTTTATTTATTTATTTTTTGTACGATCGTATACTTTGATCGCTCTAGGGAAAATATTTGAGAGTAGATTTGGCTGAGTCATAGAATAGGTTGCATGTTCAGCGTTTTAGGATACTGTCAAACTGTTTGCCCGGGTAGTTTTATCACTTTTACATTCTCATCAGCAGTGTGTGAGAATTCCAGTTCTTTCATATCCTAGCTAACACTTCAGAGCCCTGTCTTTTGATTTTAGACATCTTGTAGGCATGAAGTAGTAGTTTATCTCATTGTATCTCATTTATCTCATTGTAGTTTATATTTGCATTTCCCCTCATGATGCCGAACACATTTTCTTTTTTTTTTTTTTTTTTTTAATTTTTTTTTCAACATTTATTTATTTTTGGGACAGAGAGAGACAGAGCATGAACGGGGGAGGGGCAGAGAGAGAGGGAGACACAGAATCAGAAACAGGCTCCAGGCTCTGAGCCATCAGCCCAGAGCCTGACGCGGGGCTCGAACTCACAGAACGCGAGATGATGACCTGGCTGAAGTCGGACGCTTAACCGACTGCGCCACCCAGGCGCCCCCCGAACACATTTTCATGTGTGTATCTGCTGTACATATATCTTTTTTGGTAATGTGTCTTCTCAAATCTTTTGCCTTTTTTTGGATTATTTCCCTTCAGATTATTGAATTTTGCGGATTGCCCATATGTTCTAGATAAAAGTCCCATTTCACATAGATGATTGGTAAATATATTCTCCCAGTCTCAGTCTTGTGATTTCAAAGTCTTTGTTCGTTGAAAAGCAAAAGTTTTAGTGTGATAAAATCCAATCATATTTTTTTCTTGTAATGAATCATATTGTTGGTGGTGTAGCTACGAAATGTTTGCCTAAGCCCAGGTCATAATGGTTTCCTACTTTAGGTACTTTAAAAATGTTATCCTACTGTATTCTAGATTGCATGGGTTCTGATGAGAAATCATTTCCCTCCCTTTCCCTGGATGAAAGCAATTTGATTGTGGGGTGCCTTGGTGTAATTTTCCTCATATTTCCTGTCCTTGAGGTTCATTGACCTTATTGGAACTATATATTTTTAGTTTGCATCAACCTTACCAACTATAAATTCAAATTCGTTTCATTATTTACTCAAATTAGTTTTCTTGTCTGTGTTCCTTGGAGATACAATTACATGTATGTTGGATGGTTTGCAGGCATATTTTGTCTGTGTGTTTCATTTCAGACGATTTCCATTGCTATGTCTTTAGGTTCATCAACCTTTTTTTTTTTTCTGCACTGTCTATATGCCTTTAATTCCATTCAGTAATCATAGACCAGATTTCTTATTTTAGTCATTGCTTTTGTCATGCGCAGTTTGGTTTAGGTCTTACATACCACTTGCATGTCTCTATTTAACATGCTCATTCTGCTCTATAATTTCTTCGATATACTGATAATAGTTATAATAACTATTTGAGTGTTCGGATGTATAAATTATATCATTTGTGTAATTTCTGGGTCAGTGTCAGTTGAGTTCCCCTTCCTTACGTGTCTTATTTTCCTGCTTCTTTGCATACCCGAGAATTTTTTATGGGTTGCCAAACATGGTCAGTTTAAGCCTGTCAGTTGCTGGATACTTTTAGATTCCTAAAAATATCCTTGGTTTTTGTTTTGGACATAATTTAGTTACTTACAAATAGCTTGATCCTTTCAGGTCTTTCTTTAAAGATATTTTGGGCAAGGCACAGGCAGCACTTAGTTTAGCGATAATTTTTGTCCAGTACTGACACAAATTTCAAGTATTTGACAAATGGCATGTACATTGTGAGGTCTTCCACACTGGCTGTCAGGCATTATTCCTGACCCTGTATGGCAGTGGGTATTATTCCTTCCCCTGGTCTCAGTGTCCTCAAACACAAGAGTTTATCAATATTCCATTGAATACCAAGGCAGACCAGTGTTGATCTCTCGAGTTCTCTCTGTGAACAACTTTCTCTTCTTTGGTACTCTGCTCTGTGAAATATAGCAGTCTTCCTGAATCTGTGACTACCCCCTCCACAATGCAGGGAAAATGTTGGGCTATGCCAGCTATCTCCTCTCTATACCACAGACTCAAAACCCAGCCTAGTCAATAAGCTAGGGCACTATAGGAACCATTTCACTTATTTCCCAATATCAGGGATCACTGCCCTTCACTGCCTCATCTCTGATATTTTGAGAACAGCTTCTTATATGTTTTGTCTACGCTTTTAGCTGCTTCCATAGGAGTATAAATCTAGTGTTTGTTATTACATTTGGCTGGAAGTAGAAGTGTTAACACCAATTTACATTTTAGTATTGAGTCTTACTTCTCTGGCTTTGTTCTTTTATCTTTTTATTCTCCTTTGATGATAGATTTAATGTGGACATATGGAGAATGGCCATTGCTAGACATAGGGAGAAACTAGGGATGAGCTTGCAGATTGGAAGTATACTTAGAAAAGAGAAAAAAAGGAAAGAAAGAGAATATGCAGTCAAATCTTGAAGAAAGGAATTGATGGCGATTGTCAAAGCCATGTGAAATCCCAGCGCCCACTTTAACAGACATAATATGAGAATTGAAAATAATGTTTTCGACTTGGAAACCTTAATCTGCCAGTGAGCTTTACTAATTTTTACTAGTCTTCCTAACTCCGTAACAAAGGCCGAGGTTTGGAATTTCTCACCTTTGTTTCTCAGAGAGAAAACACACCAATGTCACCCAGAAATCAGTGCTTGGGTGAAAACTAGACCTTTTAAATGATTTTTTTTTTTTACTGCTTTCTTCCCATGTTTCTTTAGCAGTGTTCGCCTTTCAAGATAAACTGTGGCACAGAAGAAAACACACTGGACACGGAGGAGGAGTCTAGGGTTGTTGTCTAACACGGTCATAAACAAGTTATGGGGAAGGCACTTGAGTTTCCTAGGTCTCAATTTCCTCACCTGTAAATTGGAATAAGGAATATGAAGGGCCATTGTGAGATTAAATGAGATGAGGCATGTGCCAGTTTTACAGAGCCTAACACTTAATATTACATGCAAGGGTCTGTGTATTATTTATTCTAGAGGGAGGGATTTGCATTTTTTTTCAGTGGAAGGAAAGAGATGAATATACAACTGGACTATCAAATAAGAGGTGGATAGAGGACTGGCTTACTGGTCTACCTCCTTGTACTCTTTCAGCCATCCTGGCCTTAGGCTCCCTCCAAATTAAAGCATGAGTGTCAGAAGACCTGAGATTCCCCCGTAGATATCTGACCCCAGACAGAATATTAGCCTGTCTTAGCTGTTCAAATGAGGATAATGATGGCTATCATCTGTGGAGCACTTGTTCCGTGTTGTCAGGTGTTGGATTAAGCACCTTGCCAATAGTGTCATTTAATCTTTTTGACCCTTTCTTATTATTTCCATTTTATAAATTAGGCAACTGAGTTCCAGTTATGTTAAGTAATTGGTCCAAGATAACACACACACGAGTGGGGTGGCTGGGATGGGCACCAACTCTGCTCCTATGCCAACATGCATGCTCTCACCCATGTTACACTGCCTTCCCATGAGCGTGTTAAGGGTTTGGAAAGCCACCTCTGATAAAGTAACATGGAGTATGTTGTTGTCCTAGCTAAGATCTTTTTCCCTTACCTTACCGAAAACATTTTCATATTAACTGAAACACTAGTCCCTGCACAAGACACCTTTCCTCGAATTTCTCTTAACGCTATACACTGGTCAGAATATAAAAAGCAACGACTTCAGAACTTGAAAGTTAGCAATAGGAGGTGAATGAGGGAAGGGAAGAAAAACAAGAATAACCCTGTGATGGTTATTATTACGTGTCTACTTGAGTTGGCCGTGGGGTGCCCAAGACTAAACATTTTTTCTCGGGGTATTTGTAGAGTGTTTCTGGGTGAGATTAGCGTTTGATTTGGTGGACTCAGTAAAGCACTATCGTCCCCAGTGAGTGTGGGCAGCATTCAATATCCTGAGGTCCCGAAGAGAACACAGGGTAGAAAAAGGAGGAATCCATGTCCCACCGCTTCTTTTCTCAGCCTTAGAGGTTGATCCCGCTTAGAGGCAGAGCATTGGGTAGGGGTAGGTTGGTTCCCCGGAAGTACCTTCGGTCCAACCACCCACAGTGATGTGATTTCCCTCCAGGACTGAAATGAGGGCCCATGTGCGGTTATGGGTCAGGGCTAGCGTTGGAAGGGCGGAGCCAAACATATGTGTGGGCCAGACTGAAACTGGCTCTGGATTTCTTCCTCCAACTCCATCACGGAAGTGGAAATGTCATGGAGAGAGTGTGACTTCCACTCAGGATTTTCCCCAATGGTAATTGGCCCCAATCCATTATTTCTTTTAGACGTCCATGCTAGGTGCCTTTAGGGCCAGAGCCCAGGCCAGCGTTAAGGTTAGGTCCCAGCTACCTGCATGTAGATTTCCTGGTTTCCCAATACCATTTGTTGAAGAGACTGTCTTTCCCCCATTGTTTATTCTTGCCTCCTTTGTTATAGGTTAATTTACCACATAAGCATGGGTTTATTTCTGGGCTTTCTATTCTGTCCCATCGACCTATGTGGCTGTTTCTGTGTCACTACCCATACTAATTGGTTTACTTGAAGCTGTGTAGTACATCTTGAAATCTGGGATTTTGATACCTCCATCTATGTTTTTGTCCTTCAAGAATATTTTCACGATTCAGGGTCTTTTGTGGTCCCATACAAATTGTAGTATTAGTTGTTTCAGTTCTGTGAAAAGTGCCTTTGGTATCTTGATAGCGATTGCATTGAAACTGTAGATAGTTATGAGTAATATGGACATTGTAATGATATTAATTCTTCCAGTCCATGATCATGGGATATCTTTCCATTTGTTTGTGTCATCTTCAATTTCATCATTGACTTATAGTTTTCACACTACAGGTCTTTCACTTCTTTGGATAAGTTGAATTGTAGCTATTTTACTCTCCTTCTCTTTTTGGTGCAATTATGAACGGTGTTGTTTTCTTAATTTCTCTTTCTGTGACTTCATTATTATTATATAGAAACCCTACCAATTTCTGTGTATCAGTTCCGTATCTGCAACTTTCCTGAAATCCTTTATTACTACTTCTGGTTTTGGGGGTAAGTTTTAGGGTTTTCTATGCATATTCTTATGTCATCTGCGGATAGTGACAGTTTAGCTTGTTTACAAACGTAGATGACTTTAATTCCTTTTTTCTTATCTGATTCCTGTGGCTAGGACTTCTAGTGTTATATGAAACAAGAGTGGCAAAAGTAGACATATTTATCTTGTTCTTGATCTTAGATGGAAAGCTCTCAGTTTTTCACCATTGAGATATTAGGTGTGAACTTTTTAATATAAACAATATAAAAATAATATTTTCATGTATTGAGGCATGTCCGCCCCCCCCGACTTTGTTGAGACTTTTACCATGCATACATGTTAAATTTTGTCATATGCTTTTTCTGCATTTATTGGTATAATCATATGATATTTACCCTTCGTTTTGTTGAGGTGGGATATTATGTTGATTGATTTGATGAGCCATCTTTTTTTCCCTAAATAAAAGCCACGTAATCATTTTAGTGTGTTGTTGAGTGGAGTTTGGTAATATTTTATTGAGGAATTTAAAGTCTATTTGGTTTGATATAGGTGTTGCTACCTGGTTCTGAGTTGTTGTTGTTGTTTGATGTTATTTTTGTTGTCCTTGTTGTTGTTTGCTTTCATTTGCATGGGAAATGTATCTCCATCCCTTCACTTTCAGTCTGTATGTGTCTAGGTCTGAAGTGGGTCTGTGCTAGGGAGCATATGGATGAGTGTTGTTTTTTATCCATCCTGTTACCCTATATATTTTGACTGGAGCACTTCAGCCGTTTATATTTAAAGTAATTGTTGACCGTTATGTACTAATTGTAATTTTGTTCTTTGTTTTCCGGTTGCTTTTGTAGTTCTCTGTTTCTTTTTTCCGTACTCTCTTTCTTTCTCATAGATTAATTGGTGTTGTGCTTTACTTGGGTTTCTTTTTCCTTATTTTTCATGTATTTTGTGTTTTGAGTTTGTTATCACAAGGCTTACATATAACATCCCAAGGAACAGCAGTCTATGTTATTTTGGTGGTCTCTTAAATATACACACATTCGAGAAATTTAAGAAGACTAACCTTTGGGGCAACTGGGTGGAGCAGTCCGTTAAGTGTGCGATTTCGAGCTCAGGTCATGATCTCACAATACGTGAGTTTGAACCGCATGTTGGACTCTGTGCTGACACCTCAGAGCCTGGAGCCTGCTTCAGATTCTCTGCCTCCCCCACTCTCTGTTCCTCCCTGTTAACACTCTGTCTCTCTCTCTCTCTCTCTCTCTCAAACATGAAATAAAACATATATTTTTTAGTAAAATAAAATACGAACTGACTTTTTTAAGTCCCTCCTCCATATTTTATGTGTACGTTGTCATTATTTACATCTTTTTATTCATAATTCTGTAATATCTAATTATGATTTTCCCGGTGAACAATTCTTGCATTGCTGATTAGTGGTGATAAACTTCTTTATCTTCTGTTTGAGAAACTCTTTATCTCTTTTTTTTTCAAATGTTAATGATAATCTTTCCAGGTAAAGTTTTCTTGGTTGTGGGATTATCCTTTCAGGCCTTTGAAGATACCTTGTCACTCTTTCCCAGCATGCCAACTTTCTGCTGAAAAATCAGCTGACAACTTTAGGTGTTTGTTTGTTGACATCTGTTTTTCAAATCATAGGTAACTTTTGCTTCTCTCTTAAAACTTTGGAAATTCTTTATCAATTTTAAACCTTGACATTTTAATTATTATGTGTCAACTCTCCCCAGGAGAACAGAGGGAAGATGGCGGCGTAGGAGGACACTGGAATCACCGCGCGTCCTGCTGATCACTTAGATTCCACCCACACCTGCCTAAATAACCCAGAAAACCGCCAGAGGATTAGCAGAGTGGAGTCGCCAGAGCCAAGTGTAGACGAGAGGCCCATGGAAGAGGGTAGGAAGGGCAGCGAGGCGGTGCGCGCTCCAGGAACTGGCGGGAGGGAGCCGGGCGGACAGGCGGCTCGCTGGCCAAGCAGAGCCCCTGAGTCTGGCTTGCAAAAGCAGAGGGGCCTGACGGACTGTGTTCCGACAGCAAGCGCGACTTACCTTCTGGGAGGTCATAAGTTAACAGCTCTGCTCGGAAAGCAGGAAGGCTGGAGGACAAAGGAAGGGAGAGATGCTGAGCCCCCGGATGACAGAGCTCAGTTTGGTAGGGAACAAAGGCGCTCGCCAGCGCCATCTCCCCCACCCATTCCCCAGCCAAAATCCCAAAGGGAACCAGTTCCTGCCAGGGAACTTGCTAGCTCAGTGCAAACACCCAACTCTGCGCTTCTGCAGAGCCAAACCTCTGGCAGTGGATCTGACTCCCTCCCGCTGCCACAGGGCCCCTCCTGAAGTGGATCACCTAAGGAGAAGCGAGCTAATCCTGCCCCTGTGCACCTTGTCTACCCACTCCAGCTAATATGCCAGAAACCCAGCATCACAAGCCTGGCAGTGTGCAAGTAGCCCAGACAGGCCATGCCACTCTACAGTGAATCCCTCCCCTAGTTGAGGGGAAGAGAAGGCACACACCAGTCTGACTGTGGCCCCAGCCATGGGCTGGGAGCAGTGGTCAGGTCTGACTGCGGCTCCACCCACCAACTCCAGTTATACACCACAGCACAGGGGAAGTGCCCTGCAGGTCCCCACCATGCCAGGGACTATCCAAAATGACCAAGCACAAGAATTCCCCCCAGAAGAATCTCCAGGAAATAACAACAGCTAATGAGCTGATCAAAAAGGATTTAAATAATATACAGGAAGTGAATTTAGAATAATAGTCATAAAATTAATTGCTGGGCTTGAAAACAGTATAGAGGACAGCAGAGAATCTCTTGCTACAGAGATCAAGGGACTAAGGAACAGTCACGAGGAGCTGAAAAACGCTTTATACGAAATGCATAATGAAATGGAAAACATCAGGGCTCGGATTGAAGAGGCAGAGGAGAGAATAGGTGAACTAGAAGATAAAGTTATGGAAAAAGAGGAAGCTGAGAAAAAGAGAGATAAAAAAATCCAGGAGTATGAGGGGAAAATTAGAGAACTAAGTGATACACTAAAAAGAAATAATATACACATAATTGGTATCCCAGAGGAGGAAGAGAGAGGGAAAGGTGTTGAAGGGGTACTCGAATAAATAAGAGCTGAGAACTTCCCGGATCTGGGGAAGGAAAAAGCATTGAAATCCAAGAGGCACAGAGAACTCCCTTCAGACGTAACTTGAATCGATCTTCTGCACGACATATCATAGAGAAACTGGCAAAATACAAGGATAAAGAGAAAATTCTGAAAGCAGCAAGGGGTAAACGTGCCCTCACATATAAAGGGAGACCTATAAGACTCGTGACTGGTCTGTCTTTTGAAACTTGGCAGACCAGAAAGAATTGGCAAGAGATTTTCAGTGTGCTAGACAGAAAAAAATATGCAGCCGAGAATCCTTTCTCCAGCAAGTCTGTCATTTAGAATAGAAGGAGAGATAAAGGTCTTCCCAAACAAACAAAAACTGAAGGAATTTGTCACCACTAAACCAGCCCTACAAGAGATCCTAAGGGGCACCCTGTGAGACAAAGTACCAGAGACATCACTACAAGCATAAAACATACAGACATCACAATGACTCTAAACCCGTATCTTTCTATAATAACACTGAATGTAAATGGATTAAATGCGCCAATCAGAAGACATAGGGTATCAGAATGGATAAAAAAACAAGACCCATCTATTTGCTGTCTACAGGAGACTCATTTTAGACCCGAGGACACCTTTAGATTGAGAGTGAGGGGATGGAGAACTATTTATCATGCTACTGGAAGCCAAAAGAAAGCTGGAGTAGCCATACTTCTATCAGACAAACTAGACTTTCAATTAAAGACTGTAACAGGAGATGAAAAAGGACATTATATAATAGTGACAGGGTCTATCCATCAGGAAGAGCTAACAATTACAAATGTCTATGTGCCGAATACCAGAGCCCCCAAATATATAAAGCAATTACTCATAAACATAAGCAACCTTATTGATAAGAATGTGGTAATTGCAGGGGACTTTAACACCCCACTTACAGAAATGGATAGATCATCTAGACACACGGTCAATAAAGAAACAAGGGCCTTGAATGAGACATTGGATCAGATGGACTTGACAGATATATTTAGAACTCTGCATCCCAAAGCAACAGAATATACATTCTTCTCGAGTGCACATGGACCATTCCCCAAGATAGATCATATACTGGGTTACAAAACAGCCCTTCATAAGCTTACAAGAATTGAAATTATACCATGCATACCTTCAGGCCACAATGTTATGAAGCTTGAAATCAACCACAGAAAAAAGTCTGGAAAACCTCCAAAGGCGTGGAGGTTAAAGAACACCCTACTAACGAATGAGTGGGTCAACCAGGCAATTAGAGGAGAAATTAAAAAATATATGGAAACAAACGAAAATGAAAATACAACAATCCAAACGCTTTGGGACGCAGCAAAGGCAGTCCTGAGAGGAAAATACATTGCAATCCAGGCCTATCTCAAGAAACAAGAAAACTCCCAAATACAAAATCTAACAGCGCTCCTAAAGGAAATAGAAGCAGAACAGCAAAGGCAGCCTAAACCCAGCAGAAGAAGAGAAATAATAAAGATCAGAGCAGAAATGAACAATATAGAATCTAAAAAAACTGTAGAGCAGATCAACGAAACCAAGAGTTGGTTTTTTGAAAAAACAAACAAAATTGACAAACCTCTAGCCAGGCTTCTCAAAAAGAAAAGGGAGATGACCCAAATAGATAAAATCATGAATGAAAATGGAATTATTACAACCAATCCCTCAGAGATACAAACAATGATCAGGGAATACTATGAAAAATTATACGCCAAAATACTGGACAACCTGGAAGAAATGGACAAATTCCTGAACACCCACACTCTTCCAAACTCAATCTGGAGGAAATAGAAAGCTTGAACAGACCCTTAACCAGCGAAGAAATTGAATCGGTTATCAAAAATCTCCCAAGAAATAAGAGTCCAGGACCAGATGGCTTCCCAGGGGAGTTCTACCAGACGTTTAAAGCAGAGATAATACCTATCCTTCTCAAGCTATTCCAAGAAATAGAGAAGGAGGGAAAACTTCCAGACTCATTCTATGAAGCCAGTATTACTTTGATTCCTAAACCAGACAGAGACCCAGTAAAAAAAGAGAACTACAGGCCAATATCCCTGATGAATATGGATGCCAAAATTCTCAATAAGATACTAGCAAATCGAATTCAACGGCATATAAAAAGAATTATTCACCATGATCAAGTGAGATTCATTCCTGGGATGCAGGGCTGGTTCAACATTCGCAAATCAATCAACGTGATACATCACATTAACAAAAAAAAAAAAAAAAAAAAAAGAGAGAAGAAACATACGATCCTGTCAATCGATGCAGAAAAGGCCTTTGACAAAATCCAGCACCCTTTCTTAATAAAAACCCTTGAGAAAGTCGGGATAGAAGGAACATACTTAAAGATCATAAAAGCCATTTATGAAAAGCCCACAGCTAACATCATCCTCAACGGGGACAAACTGAGAGCTTTTCCCCTGATCAGGAACACGACAGGGATGCCCACTCTCACCGCTGTTGTTTAACATAGTGCTGGAAGTTCTAGCATCAGCAATCAGACAACAAAAGGAAATCAAAGGCATCAAACTTGGCAAATATGAAGTCAAGCTTTCGCTTTTTGCAGATGACATGATATTATACATGGAAAATCCGATAGACTGCACCAAAAGTCTGCAAAAACTGATACATGAATTCAGCAAAGTTGCAGGATACAAAATCAATGTCCAGAAATCAGTTGCATTCTTATACACTAACAATGAAGCAACAGAAAGACAAATAAAGAAACTGATCCCGTTCACAATTGCACCAAGAAGCATAAAATCCCTAGGAATATATCTAACCAAAGATGTAAAGGATCTGTATGCTGAAAACTATAGAAAGCTTATGAAGGTTATTGAAGAAGATTTAAAGAAATGGAAAGACATTCCCTGCTCATGGATTGGAAAAATAAATATTGTCAAAATGTCAATACTACCCAAAGCTATCTACACATTCAATGCAATCCCAATCAAAATTGCACCAGCATTCTTCTCGAAACTAGAACAAGCAATCCTAAAATTCATATGGAACCACAAAATGCCCTGAATAGCCAAAGGAATTTTGAAGAAGAAGAACAAAGCAGGAGGCATCACAATCCCAGATTTTAGCCTCTACTACAAAGCTGTAATCAACAAGACAGCATGGTATTGGCACAAAAACAGACACATAGACCAATGGAATAGAATAGAAACCCCAGAACTAGACCCACAAACGTATGGCCAACTCATCTTTGACAAAGAAGGAATGAACATCCAATGGAAAAAAGACAGTCTCTTTAACAAACGGTGCTGAGAGAACTGGACAGCAACATGCAGAAGGTTGAAACTAGACCACTTTCTCACACCATTCACAAAAATAAACTCAAACTGGATAAAGGACCTGAATGTGAGACAGGAAACCATCAAACCTTAGAGGAGAAAGCAGGAAAAGACCTCTCTGACCTCAACCGTAGCAATCTCTTACTCGACACATCCCCAAAGGCAAGGGAATTAAAAGCAAAAGTGAATTACTGGGACCTTATGAAGATAAAAATCTTCTGCACAGCAAAGGAAACAACCAACAAAACTAAAAGGCAACCAACGGAATGGGAAAAGATATTTGCAAATGACATATCAGACAAAGGGCTAGTATACAAAATCTATAAAGAGCTCACCAAACTCCACACCCGAAAAACAAATAAGCCAGTGAAGAAATGGGCAGAAAACATGAATAGACACTTCTGTAAAGAAGACGTCCGGATGACCAACAGGCACATGAAAAGAAGTTCAGCGTCGCTCCTTATCAGGGAAATACAAATCAAAACCACACTCAGGTATCACCTCACGCCAGTCAGAGTGGTCAAAATGAACAAATCAGGAGGATATAGATGCTGGAAAGGATGTGGAGAAACGGGAACCCTCTTGCACTGTTGGTGGGAATGCAAATGGGTGCAGCCGCTCTGGAAAGCAGTGTGGAGGTTCCTCAGAAATTTAAAAATAGACCTACCCTATGACCCAGCAATAGCACTGCTAGGAATTTACCCAAGGGATACAGGAGAGCTGATGCATAGGGGCACTTGTACCCCAATGTTCATAGCAGCACTGTCAACAATAGCCAAATTATGGAAAAAGCCTAAATGTCCATCAACTGAGGAATGGATAAAGAAATTGTGGTTTATATACACAATGGAGGGGCGCCTGGGTGGCGCAGTCGGTTAAGCGTCCGACTTCAGCCAGGTCACGATCTCGCGGTCCGTGAGTTCGAGCCCCGCGTCGGGCTCTGGGCTGATGGCTCAGAGCCTGGAGCCTGTTTCCGATTCTGTGTCTCCCTCTCTCTCTGCCACTCCCCCGTTCATGCTCTGTCTCTCTCTGTCTCAAAAATAAATAAACATTAAAAAATTTTTTTAATAAGTTATGGCATGCTATGTGGCCTTTACAATTCATAGCCCTGCAGAACATTTATGACCTTGCGAAATGCTCCTATCACTAGAGGACCAAAAATGGGATTCACAGCTACATAGCTAATTTTGGTAAATGCATGTACATATACCTCTTCCCTGACGATTATAGCACAGTGTTAGAGGTGCTTACCTCCAGGGGCGCCTGAATGGCTCAGTCGGTTAAGCATGTGGCTCTTGATTTCAGCCCAGTTATGATTCCACAGAGTGTGCGATCAAGCTCCACATTGAGCTCTGCACTGACAGCGTGGAGCCTGCTTATGATTCTCTCTATCTCTCTCTCTCCTCCCATCCTCCACTTGTGCTCATCTCTCCCTCGTTCTCTCTCTCTGCCAAACATACATAAACATAAAAAAGGTGTTTAGATATGCTTATCTCCAGGTGTTTGACTTATGACCATTTTTCTTTCTTTCTTGTTTGTTTGCTAAATTTTCTGCAATAAACTTTAAGACCTCCATAATCATAAAGTAACGTTTCAAATAAATGATTTAGTCTAGTATCAGTTAAATAAATAAAATGTGTCAATTCATAAATTTATTAGGTCCATTCAACATATCAAGGATAGTTTCAAACAGTCCAGTGTTATTCCTTCAGCAGACTCCCTTCCCATCTGATTTGACGTTGACTCAACCACTTCACCAAGAAAGATTTCTAAACATTCACCATGTTTGAGTGTTTATAAAAGTTTCTGAAAGCATGCAAGACCGCATCCTTGCCTTCAAGAAACTTTCAATATTTGACGGTACAAAAAACCCAAACACGATACAAAGCACAGTGAGACTTCAAGGTCAAGTTTCATGTAGCAGGAGAAGTCCACTGAGCCGAGTTGATCAGTAAAGGCGTCTCAGAGGCATAGCACAAAGAATCTTAAAGGATGACCAAATTTCTAGTTGGCAGGCAGAAAGGAGGAGGACAAAGGCGACAAAAGCAAATGTGCGGGAATAAAGGAGGGGCAGGCATTCTGAGAACAGTGAGAACAACCCTCTTGGAGCTTGAGGTTATTCTACAACAGTGGCCATTAAGTATTTGTGACGATGACAAAGACTGGGTAGAAGATGATGGACCTACATAACCCATCACGTCCATACTCTTGTGGAAGAAGGTCTTGGTGACAGCGAAGAATTGGAGACCATCCGTTAGAACCTCAAGATGGTAATAACGAAGCAATTTGTAGAAACAAAACAATGAAAAGATAAAATTCTAAGCAAACTTCTCTAAGCCTATGAATTAATACCCAATCAACAATCAATTGAAATCCATGACCAACTCAAGACCCCTCTTGTGTTCCTCTCTTAATGGGGCTTTGTCTTCAGTTGCTCATGAGGGGAAGAGACTCATTGTCAGTCCTCCCCTCCTCAACGTCTTTCCTGTGATCCACTCAGTAGTAGGGGCTCTCAACTCCACCTCCAACGTATGCCAAGCCAGCTAGTCTCTCACCACCTTCTGCCTACTCTCCATTTTCGTTCTTAGCCCCATGCTGACCTTCCCTTCCCACCAAAATCCCAGTTCGTTCTTTTCACTGCATCCGGAATGCAATGCAAAAATCCTGAGTCTGAGCACTTCATTCCTCTGCTTAAGAGAACCCTCTAATCTCCACTGTACTCAAAATGACACATAGAATCTGTAACATGACCACAAGATGTTGGCAGTCCTGTCTTGTCACCCCTCTAATGCCATCTTTCCTCATTCTCCTTTCATTAGGTGAACGGGACGGTCTGTTCTCCTGGTTGCTCAAATTAGACCTACGTAGTTTCTGCTTAGAATGCATTTTGTGTTCGCTAGGTTCCTTACCAGTACTTGCTATGGGTCCAAGTTTGAAAAAAGGACTTTTCTCCCCAAGAACTTTGTTGGCCAATCCTCTCATCTACACTTTGTCCCCTGTGCCATTCCTTCTCAGAACATTTAGTCTTTTTTTTAACAGCATTTGCCACACGTTGTAATTACACCTGTACCATTTGTGGCTAAGGTTTGAAACATCCTGAATATATGGAGCGTGCATGTTGGATTATCACTGTGTACTTGAACCTAATTGCACCTGACACGTAAGGTGTTCAATATGCCTATCCACGATGCCTGAAATAGGGGATGTTTAACTATCTCCCGGGGTGCCAGACTGCAATATACATTCAAGTCTTCAATAATCTCTACCACCAAATTTTGTCTACATATACAAAAAAGGGAAGGGTCACGTCCTCACGGATAGGAGAAACATTTTGCCTCGTTGATAGCTTCTATGGTGTAGCTTACATTTTGACCTACAAAAGACCCCATCCTGGAGATACAGTTTGTATGGATGCAGTGACAATTATGAGGAAATCAAAACAAAATACAGTCTTTATGGAGTGTAATGTGCCAGGAGTTTTTCCACACGTTTTACAGGCATTACCTCTAATCTCACCACTATACTGAACATAGGCGTTATACTTCCCTTTTACAAATTGGAAAAGCAAACTCGGAGGTATCATTTGCCTACAATCTAAGATCTGGCTGGTAGAAGAAATAGATGGGGTCAGGTAATTTACAAAATCCACATTTTGCCCAAGGTAACCTCTGGGAAATCAGAAAATGAGCGGCTTTCATAAGTGCAGCTGCCTAGAGCTTTTCAGAGGAGCTGTCTGTGTGGCGCCGGGGCTTTGGATCTCACTACCAGGAGTAACCCCCATTGTTGGGAAGGGCAAGAACACCCATCCATGGCAACTTAAGGTGTTTTAACCCCTGTCAAGATAGTGCAAGCCTCCAATTACTACATTTGGTACTTCAAGGAACACATCAAATCACACCTCGTGGGATTTTCAAAAATCACTCTGAGATGAGAAATCAAACAACAAAAGTCATAGCAACACGAAGCAAGTAACACTTTCCAAAACACACCTCCTGAAGGGCCAGGCCATGGAGAGGGTATGAGCCCACTTTAAAGTAGCAGTGCTCTCAGGTGCATAGCACATAAAAGAAAAGAAACAAAAAACAAAACAAAACAAAACAACAACAACAACAACAACAACAACGTTAAAACTCATAAGGGATAGAAAACTATCCAAACTGATGAAACAGAAGAATTCCCCTGAGACGAATTTCCAGGAAGACGTGACTGTTAAAGAATCGATCAAAATAGACAAAAGCAGTATAACAACAAGAATGTAGAATCATAGTCATAAGATTAATCACTGGGCTTCAAAAAAGGCATAGAAGACAACAGAATTTATTGTTTCAGTGATAAAAGAACTAAAACATAGCCATGGTTAATTGAAAAGGCAATGACATTGCGATTGATTTTCATCACTGATACAAAAACAGGTAAGCTGGAACCTTGGATGTCCATTACCCAAGTTAGTAGTTATGCGATTGTAGCAAAAGCTAATTCTAAAAAAAAAAACGATTAACTAATGAAAAACAGAAAGATAAAATATGTCAAAGTTCAAATACCTAGCATGAGCCGTGCAGCTGTATAGTTGTTTAAAATTCTAGGATATCAAATAATATTATGTGATAGCCATTGTAACACGTGCAAAGTTCACCATGTCGATCTTTGCTCTTCTAAATGTGGAGTCATACGGTATTAGACGTTATAGTATGTCTGAAAAATGAATATTAAAAAGTTTTTGAAAGTATATGTTTCTAGTGAGTTTGGTCATGTCAAATAAAGTGTGTCATTTCCAACACCTATTCACGTGCACTCTTAGTATGGCTAGAGTCCATAAAAAGTTAATGCACAATTGCAATAAACATGATTACCAGTGCAATGTATTTTTTTAGTTCCATTTGTTCATTTATTTGTAAGTCAGTATAGAGCATGGAGAATGTACCCTGTAGGTTCGGAATTCTCTCGTTGATTTCAAATGTCTTATTCGGGCTGCTACCAAAAAGACGGTAAAACAATATTATCTGCACCATGAACATGTAAAATTTGACACACCTCACTAGTATTACAATTTTGCTGTTTAGCATATGTGTTTACAAATACACACGTGTGCACTGGGTGAAGTTAGATGTTTCATACTCCTATCCATATCATGAGAGATTCAATATGTTTTAAAGAGTTAAATTCCAGTTACCAATTCTAATGTGGGATAACATGCACAGTTTTTTGCTATTTGTCACTTATTGTGCAATTATGAAGTTAACATAGAGCCCAAAGGGTAAATTCTTTTTTAACTACACTTAACTTAACGTATATCATTGAAAGTCAAACTTTGGCCTTTCGAAGATGACATGAGACTGAACGCGGAGAACCCAAAAACTCCATGAAAACGTTGCTAGATCTGATCCATGCATTGACCAAACTCACAGGATACAAAATAGTGTAAAGAAACTGGTTGCCTTTCTATACACCAATAAGGAAGCAACAGAAAGAGAAGTCAAGAAATCAATGCCAGTTACAATTTCACCAAGAACCGTAAAATACCTAGCAAGAAACCTAACCAAAGATGTAAAAGATCTGTACAGTGAAAAGTACAGAAAATATATGAAGGAAAATGATGAAGACACATCAAATACAGAAAAAAAAAAAAAAAAACAATCCATGCCAAAGAGTGGAAGAATGAATACTGTTAAAATGTCAATAGTACTGAACGCAATCTACACATTTAATGCAATACCAATCAAAATTGTACCAACATTCTTCTCCAGACTAGAGCAAGCAATCTGAAACTTTGCACGGAACAACCAAAGAACCTGAGTAGTCAAAGTTATGTGGAAAAAAGAAACCCAAAGTGGGAGGCAGCTCAGACTTTTGCCTCTCCTACGAAGCTGTAATCATTAAGATAGTATGACATTGGCCCCAAAACAGGCACATGAATCAATGAAACAGCATAGAGAACCCAGAAGGGGCCCCACAAATGTATGGTGAACTAATCTTTGACAAAACTGGAAAGACAATCCAATGGAGAGAAGACAGCCTCTTTACAAAGGGTGCTGGGAGAACAGAACAGTAACATGATGAAGAATAAACTAGATGACTTTCTTACAATGTGCATAAAAATAAATGCAAAATGGATGAAAGCCTTAAATGTGAGACAGGAAACCATCAAAACACTAGAGGAGAAAAGATGAAAAAAAAACCCTTTGACTTCCACTACAGCAATTTCTTCCTTGGCATGTCTCAAAAGACAAGGGAATGAAAAGCAAAACTGAATGATCAGGACCTGGTCAGGATAAAATTCTCCAGCACTGCAAAGGAAACAATCAGCAAAATTAAAAGGCAACCGATGGAAGGAGTGAAGATATTTGCGAATGACATATTGGATAAAGGGTTACTACACAAAATGTATAAAGAACTTACCCAAGTCACACCTGGAAAATGTAATACAGTGAAACAATGGGCAGACGACATGAATAGACACTTTTCCAAAAGAGACATCCAGATGGCCCAAAAACACATGAAAGGATGCTCAACATGAATCATCATCAGGAAAATACACATCAAAGCCACACTGAGATACCACCTCACACTAGTCAGTGTGGCTAAAATGAACAACTTAGGAAACACAGATGCTGGTGAGGATATGGAGAAAGAGTAACCCTCTCTAACTGTTGGTGGGAAAGGAAACTGGTGCATCACTGCAAGCATGAAACCTACAGACATCACAATGACTCTAAACGCATATGTTTCCATAATAACACTGAATTTCAATGGACTAAATGCTCCAACCGAACAACATAGTGTATCAGAATGGAAAGAAAAAACAAAAACAAAAAACAGAACAAGACCCATCTATTTGCTGTCTACAAGAGACTGCTTATAGACATGAGGACACCTTCAGATTGAAAATGAGGGGATGGAGAAGTATCTATCATGCTACTGGAGGTCAAAAGAAACCTGGAGTAGCCAACTTATATCATACAAAGTAGAGTTTAAATCAAAGGCTGTAACAAAAGATGACGAAGGGCTTTCTATATTAATTCCAGGGTCTTTCCATCAGGAAGAGCTAAAAATTTTAAATGCCTACACACCAATTTCGGAGACACACAAATATATAAACAGTTAATTAAAAACATAGAGAACCTTGTTGATAAGAATGTGGTAATTGCAGGGGACATTAAATTAAACACAGAAAAAAGATGGAAAATCTCCAAAAGCATGGAGGTTAAAAACCATCCCACTATGGAATAAATGGGTCAACCAGGCAATTTGAGAAGAAATTAAAAGATATAAGGAAACATGGGGCGCCTGGGTGGCGCAGTTGGTTAAGCGTCCGGCTTCAGCCAGGTCACGATCTCGCGGTCCGTGAGTTTGAGCCCCGCGTCAGGCTCTGGGCTGATGGCTCGGAGCCTGGAGCCTGTTTCAGATTCTCTGTCTCCCTCTCTCTCTGCCCCTCCCCCGTTCATGCTCTGTCTCTCTCTGTCCCAAAAATAAATAAAAACGTTGAAAAAAAATAAAAAAAAAGATATAAGGAAACGAATAAAAATGAAACACCACAATGCAAACCCTTCGGGATACAGCAAGGGCAGTCCTGACAGGGAACAACAAAAACAAAACAAAACACAACAACAACAACAACAACAACAACAACAAACAATGCTATCCAGGCCTATCTCAAGAAACAAGAAAAATTCCCAATACAAAATCCAACAGCACACCTAAAGGAATTAGAAACAGGACAGCAAAGACACCCCAAAGCCAGGAGAGGAAGAAAAATAATAAAGATCAGAGCAGAAATAAACAATATGGAGTCTAAAGGAAAACAGTAGAGCACATCAATGAAAACAAGAGTTGTGTTTTTGAGAAAATACACAAAATTGATAAACTTCTAGCCTGGCTTCTCAAAAAGAAAAGAGAGGGGACCCAAATAGGTCAAATCACGAATGAAAATGGAATTATTACAAAGAATCCCTCAGAAATTCAAGCATTCATCAGGAAACACTATAAAATCTTCTATGCCAACAAACTGGACAACCTGGAAGAAATGGACAAATGCCTCCATCCCCACACACTTCCAAAGCTCAAACGGGAAGAAATAGAAAATGTGAACGGACCCATAACTAGTGAGGAAACTGATTCAGTTATCAAACATCTCCCAATAAATAAGAGTCCTGGTCCAGGTGGCTTCCCTGGCGATTTCTAGCAGACATTTAAAGTAGAGGTAATAGCCATCCTTCCCAAGGTGTTTCAAAATTTGGAAATGAAAGGAAAACTTCCAGACGCATTTTATGAAGCCAGCATTACGGTGATTCAAAACCAGACAGAGACACAGAAAAAAAGGAAAATCACAGGTCAATATCCCTGATGAATAGGGGTGCAGAAATTCTCAACAAGATACTAGCAAATCACATTCAATAGCATATAGAAAATATTATGCAACACGATCAAGTGGGATTCATTCCTGGCCTGCAGGGCTAGTGCCATATTCACAAATCAATCATTGTGCTACATCACATTAAGAAAAGAAAAGATAAGAACCATAGTACACTGTCAATAGATGCAGAAAAAAAGTATTTGAGAAAATACTGGATCCTTACTTATTACAAACCCTCAAGAAAGTTGGGATTGAAGGAAACTACTTTAACCATCATAAAATCCATTAATCAGAAGCCCACAGTAAATATCGTCCTCAATGGGGAAAAACTGAGAGCATTCCCCCTGAGATCAGGAACAAGACAGAGATGTCCACTCTCACCCCGGTTGTTGAACATAGTGTTGGAAGTCTTAGCATCAGTAATCAGACAGTAAATGAAATTAAAGGTATCATCATTTGCAAAGAAGAAGTCAAACTTCCACTTTTTGCCGATGACATGACACTATACATGGAATTTCCGCCAGACTCCATCAAAAGTCCGCTAGCACTGATACATGCATTTGGCAAAGTTGCAGGGTACAAATCAATGTACAGAAATTGATTGCGTTTTATACACCAATAATGAAGCAACAGAAAGAGAAATAAGGAAACGGATACAATATACAATGCACCAAGAGTCATAAAATACCTAGGATTAAACTTAACCAAAGAGGTAAATGATCTGTATGCTGAAAACTATAGAAGGCTTGTGAAGGAAATTGACGAAGATACAGAGAAAGCGAAAAACATTCCATGCTCGTGGATTGGAAGAATAAATATTGGCGAAATGTCAATACGACCCAACGCAGTCCTCACATTATAGGCAGCCCCAATCACATTGCACCAGCATCCTTCTCCAAGCTGGAACAAGCAATCATAAAATGTGTATGGAAACACAAAAGACCCTGAATAGCCAAAGTAATACTAAAAAAGAAAACCAAAGTGAGAGCCACCACAATGCCAGACTTTAGCCTCTACCACAAAGCTATAACCATCAAGACAGCATGGTATTGGCACAGAAACAAATACATAGACTTAATGGCATAGTTTAGGGACCCAAGAATTGGACCCACATACGTATGGCCAACTAATCTTTGACAAAGCAGAAAAGAATATCCAATGGAAAAAAAGACATTCTCTTTAAAAATTGGTGCTAAGAGAAGTGGACAGCAACATGCAGAAGAATGAAACTAGACCAGTTTCTTACACCACTCACAAAAATAAACTCACAATGGATGAAGGGCCTGAATGTGAGACAGGAAACCATCAAACCCTGGAGGAGAAAGCAGGAAACATCCTCTTTGACCTCAGCGTCAGCAAGTTCTTAGCTGACACATCTCCAAAGGCAAGGGAATTAAAAGCAAAATGAACTATTGGGACATCATCAGAATAAAAATCTTCTCCACAATGAAGGAAACAATCAACAAAACTAAAAGGCAACTGACTGAATGGGAAAAGATGTGTGCAAAAGTCATACTGGATAATTGGCTAGTATCCTAAACCTGTAAAATGAACTCACCAACTCCACACCCGGAAAGCAAAAAATCCAGTGAAGAAATGGGCAGAAGACTTGAACAGACACTGTTCTAAAAAAGACATCCAGATTGTCAAGAGACACATGAAAAGATGCTCAACAGCACTCCTCGTCAGGGAAATCCAAAGAAAAACCGCACTGAGATGCCCCCTCATGCCAGTCAGAGTGGCTACAATGAGCAAACTGGAAGACTATAGATGCTGGTGAGGATGTGGAGAAACGGGAACCCTCTTGCACTGTTGGTGGGAATGCATCCTGGTGCAGCCGCTCTGGAAAACAGTGTGGAGGTTCCTCAAATCATTAAAAATAGATCTACCCTAAGACCCAGCAATAGCACTGCTAGGAATTTACCCAAGGGGTACAGGAGTGCTGAGACATAGGGGCGCATGTACCCCAATGTTTATAGCACTACTTTCAACAACACCCAAACTATGGAAAGAGCCCAGCTGTCCATCAACTGACAAGTGGATAAAGAAGTTGTGGTTTATGTATACCATGGAATACTACTTGGCAATGAGAAAGAACGAAATCTGGCCATTTGTAGCAACGTGGATGGAACTGGGGGGTATTATGCTATGTGAAATAAGTCAGGTGGAGAAAGACAGATACCATATGTTTTCATCCATGTGTGGATCCTGAGAAACTTAGCAGAAGACCATGGGGGAGGTGATGCGGGGAAAAAGTTATAGAGAGGGAGGGAGGCAAACCATAAGAGACTCTTAAATACTGACAACAGACTGAGGGTTGACGTGCGTTTGGGGAGAGGGGAAAGTGGGTGACGGGCATCGAGGAGGGCACCTGTTGGGATGAACACTGGGTGTTGCGTGGAAACCAATTTGAAAATAAATTACATTTAATGAAAAAGGAAATCCAGGGGTTGCTCTTACTGAATATGAGGATAGCTTTCCATTTTCAGCACTTTCTGAACGTGAGGTAGTACTGGCTTAAGCTGCGTAGATGAAAGTTTGGTTTGTGTGTTTAAGAAAAGGAGTTGAGTAGGCCTCTCACATGTATCACGTTGACCTTGGCAAGTGTCTCTTCTGATTGTTACCATGACTTATCCATTTTATTCATTCACATAGTTTGGTGTCATCCTTTCCTGAGGAAGTGGATTTCAATTGATCATGGTAGGTGGTCCTTGTTATATTTTGTGAATTATTTGTGTATGTGGTGATGATGGATGGACCATGATGGTTGCTTTCAAAAGCACTTACACGGACGGTGTAACACGGTTTCTACTCTTGGAATCCCAGATGGTCTTTTACTACCTTGTGTATGACTTACCTGAAATATCATGAATTGGTAGGTACCGAATAGGTTTTAGTGGCACTGAATGCCCTCATGGCCACTCACGCAGAATTCGTTGACGCTTTGCACTTAAGCACACAATGACTCGGTCTTCCCTAAGCTGCGTGAAAGTGAACATGCATCCTAACTAGGCAAACTGTTTGCTGCTGCTGTGAAAAACAGCTTCCTGAAGTGTGAGCTATAGCCACAGACTTATGGACCCCTAAGCAAGGCACAGTATATCTGTATTCTTTGAAAGAGTAGAGTAGTTACTTCAATTTGGCTTTCAGTGCGTTGCATGACAAGGCATTTAATTAGCTAAAACCTCTTACAGTCATGTGTGATTACAAGTTGTGTGTACTCTCCACCGCGAAGTGTCATCCCATGTTGGATGGAATTAATGGAGGCTGAGGCACCTGTGCATTCACGTCGAGAACAACCGTCTTGAACTCATCAAGAACTATGGGCCGTCTCAGGTAATATTCGTGCAGGTCTTTCTCAAGGGCATAATCTTAAACACATCCCAACCTAAGGCAGCTTTGGACAGCAGGCAGTGATAGGATAGGCAGACATTGTGACCTCACAAAGCGCCTGGTCTCCTAGCAACAGCGGTGTAACTCTCACAGCCTGCCGCGTGATTTGGCTTCCTGGTAGGAAATTCATCAGGGCCTGGCGGTGGCGGCGAGACCTGGCAAGCACGGGCGGCCCCTAACGGCCTCACCTCCTGAGCCTCATGAAGAGGCAGCGGCGCAGGCCCCGGGGAGCCTTGGCCCCGGCCGCCCGGGGAGGTGCCTCTAGCGCTGCAGGAGGGGCCGCGCTGGAGGCGCCTGAGGAGAAGGTGGTGTACACGCTGGGGCACCAGCCCCCCGAGGCCCGCGTCCAGACGCGCCTGCCAGCTGCCAGGAGGAGGCGCCACGGAGCCCGGAAGGTCGCCGCCGGCCAGAGGAAGGTGCCGCCCCCGCCGGCGCCGTCCCGCGAGGACAGCAGCCCCTTGGAGGAGAGTGGGAGGGCGGCCACTCCGACGCTGACCACCTTGCCCACCATCCGCGTAGTTGGCGACGTCTGGGCCGAGAGCAGCGTGGCAGAAGCGCGGCGCCAAGCGTGCCAAGTCCTGGGAGTGAACCTGGCACCCGTGGTGATACTCTGCCGCTTCCCAGTGCCTGGGCGAGAGATGCGGGCCACCACCGCGCGACCTCTCAGCCCCAGGACGGCTTGTGCCTGGAGGGATGAACCAGTGAGAGCCGGGCCCGCGTCTCCTAGTGCACTGTACGGGCGAAGAAGCACCAGAGGATCCCGGCCCGCGCCCCCTGGATGCGGCGCCGCCTTCTGGGACTCCGGGGCAGCTGTGCCCTCTGCTGCTTCCCAGCACCGGGTCTGCGGAGGGAGGAGACCACTGGACCGCAAGGGAGGGCCCCTTTCTTCCTAACCCCACATTGAGAGGTCTCCAGGACTGTAGGGGCAGATCCATGATCTCTCTTGTTCCTTCATTGCTCTGAAGTCTTCCGAAGAAGCCATTCCACCCCCACCGTCTCCAAAGGAAATTGCTTCCATGCTTGTGTAATAAAGCTAGAGTTTCTTTGCCATTCACCCACCTCCCGGCTCCTCCCGCCAATTTCTTTCTTTCTTTGTGTGTATGTGTATGTATATATATATCTTCTAGGATGATTTAAAGTACATATTCTTTAACTGTTTAGAAGAGGCAGTAGAGAAAAAAGGGTGTGACTTAGGGGTCTGCACTCAGATTAAAATAAGATTACTGAAGTATAGAGTATATTCAAAAGGACATATACTATTTTTGTCATGTTTGTTTATTTTTGAGAGAGAGATACCTTGTGAGCAGGTGAGGGCCAGATAGGGAGCCAAGGGTCCAAGCAGGCTCCAGGCTCGGAGCTGTCAGCACAGAACCTGATGCGGGGCTCGACCTCACAAACCATGAGATCATGACCTGAGCCAAAGTTGGACACTTAAGTGACTAGCCACCCAGGCACGCAAAAAAGAACATATATTATTAAAAGCATTCTGAGCACAGATTGAGGCAATTAAGTTCAATATACTTGTGGAATCAGCACTCAATAAAAAAGATACCAGGACCCCAAGGGACCACCTGTGCATCTTTCAGTCACGGTCTATCTCTCTTTGGGACGGCAATTATTCTGACTTCTTACAGAATATACAACTTTTGCTTCTTTTTGGACTATATAGAAATGGAATTATGTGTCCTACACCTAGCTTCTTTCACTCAAACTTATGTTAGTGATATTCATGTTATTGTATGTATAGATCCTTTCTGCTCATTGGTGTATAGAATTTCATTATATGAATAGTTTACAATATTTCTGCAACTCTTGGTGGACATTTAGGTAGGTTCTGGCTTAGGGTAATTATGAATAAAGCTTCAGTGAACATTATAGGACACGTCGTTTGGTGAACATTTTTTACAATAGTATTTATTTATCTAGGAGAGAATTTGCTGGGTCACATGTCATCCAACTTATCAGCTTTGGTAAGATTCCTCCAAACTGTTTCCAAAATGATTATACCAATTTACACACACTTCTTTCTATAGTAGTGCCTGCGTAGTGCCTGTGAGCTCTGAATACTTGATAGCCTTGCCAACACTTGCTAATATGGTCTTTTTCATGTTATCTATTCTGGCAGGTGTACAGATTTTTTTTTTGAGAAATATCAATCCAAGTATTGTATACAAATAGTTAAAAATAAAGCCCACAACATCCAAATTGCAGATCAGGACTTGCAATAAAAAATCAAAAGCTTTGTTTCCCCCATGAACACCTCTTCCCCAGAGGCAACACTTTCTTTTGTTTTCTTTTTTTTTTTTTCAATCAGGGTTTTTTTCAACAGACCATTTTTTAAGGACAATTTTAGATTTAGAGACAAATTGCACAAAAAATACAGGTTCCTCACCCCCAGTAGTTTCTATAGTACCTTGCACTAATGTGGATACATTAATTATAAGTGGTGGATGAGCCATTCTTGTTGACACATTACCATTAGACACATTATCATTAACTAACAGTTAGGGTTTATTTTGTGTTATATAGATTCATAAGTTTTGAGAAATGTATAATGGTATGTATCTACTATTGCCGTATCATACAGAATAGTTACACCACCCTAAAGTGCCCTGTGCTCCGCCTATTACCACTTCCTCTCTCCCCCTAAACCCTAATAGCCACTGGTCTTTTTACTGTCCCCGAAGGTGTTTTGTTGTTGTTGTTGTTTTTGTTGTTGTTGTTGTTGTTGTCGTCCTTGTCGTTGTTTTGTTTTCTTTTGTTTTGTTTTTCCAGAACGTTATCATAGTTGGAAACGTAAAGCAAATGGCTTTTTCGTATTGGATCCCTTCACTTAGTAATCCACACTTAAGTTTCCTCCATGACATTTAAGTAGCTCCCTTTCTCCCTCTTTCCTTCCCTCCTCTTCAGTCTCTCTGCCTCCCTTTCATTGAGGGAGTTTATTTTCTAAAACAGCTTTTAAAAAGCTGGTTTACGGAAAAAGACTGGAAAGTGCAGAGTTCCCCTGTTCTCCCTCCTACCCCCCAAAACATAGTTTTCCCTATTGTAAACTTCTTGTGTCAGTGTAGTGCATTTGTTACAACGGATGAGCCCATATGAAAACTATTATTAACTAAAGACCGAAGTGTACCTTAGCATTCACTGTGGTGTGCAGTTCGGTGAGTTTTGACAAACGCACAATGCCATGATCCAAAGCATTTCACTGTCTTACAAGATGTTTCACTGCCGTAAATATTCCCTGTGCTTCATCGATTATTCATCTCTCCCTTCCCCCCTGAGTCCCTGGCAACCACAGGTCTCTTTACTGTCTCCATGATTTGAGGCAACACTTTTAACTGTTCCAGGTTTATATTCTTTTGTTAGGAATCTTCATGAAGATAAGTAGTATACTATACTGCTGCTTATTGATTTGTCAGTTTTAAGCACCGTCTACTGACTTCCTATGTGACGTTGACATATAGGTCGCTTAAGCCACCTGTCTTCTCTCTCCTCACTTTCCGATATATTCCCGAACTTCTATCTGTATACTGTTTCAGTCAGGTCCAGCCAGCCGGTGAGTCACTATAGGTATTTTAAATAGTTACACACGTGATGGGAAATCCCAGAAGCCAAACAAAGGATGGCGAAGCAATCAGGAATTAGTATCATCAGAAAGCTGTTTCCACCTGCAGAGCTAGAGAAATTCAGAACCATACCTAGCAGGAACTGAGAACATGGGAGAAGAGGCTCTTGGAAAGGAGCTAGAATTTGGAGGAGATAAAATCACTGGTAGGAAGTGGAGCCGGAGAGAGAAAAACCTCTGGGCTTATACCTTCCTCCCTTTCTCCCATCAAACACCCATTGGTCAAACCCCTCTGGAAGCCAGTTGGCAAGGAACCAGGAAACACAGTCTGTAGGAGAAGTGCAGGAACTGGATGTGAGGGCAAAAAGACATAACGGATGAAGTTACATATAGGTACTAGTTAGGGTTCTCCAGAGGCTCAGTATCAATGGGAATTGGTTCACAGGATTCCAGAGGCTGAGAAGGGCAGACCCAGGAGATCGAGTAGTTCAGTTCCAGGCAGACTCCAAAAGCCTAAGAATCAGGAGAGCTGATGATGTATGTTCCATTCCAAGTCTGAGACTGAAGTCAGGAGACCAATATCGCAGCTTGAAGACAGTCAGATAGACACAGTGGATTCTCTCTTACTCCGCCTTTTGTTCTATTCAAGTCTTCAATCGATTAGTTGAGGCCACCCAGAGTTTGGCAAGGCAATGTGTCTTGCTTACTCTCCGGATATACAGATGTTAATTGTACTAAGAAATGTCCTCACAGACTCACTAGAAATACTGTTTAGCCATATATCTGGGTACCCTGTGGCTTAGCCCAGTTAAAACATGAAATTAACCATCACACAATATAATTTTATGTTTGTATGTATATATGTATGTATGTATGTATGTATGTATGTATGTATGTATGTATGAATGTATGTTATTTGAGAGAGAGAGAGAGAGAGAGAGAGAGAGAGAGAGAGAGAGTATGCTCAAGCAGGATAGGGGCAGAGAGAGAATTCTGAGCTGTCAGTGCAGAACCTAATGCTCATCTTAGTCTTATGAACTGTCAGATCATCATCTGAGCCAAAATCAAGAGTGGATTGTGAACTCACCGAGCCACTCAGGTACCCCATGAGATGTAATTTTAAAATAGAGACCTAGTTCCCTTACCTGTACTATCATTTTTCATTCCGTACATTGTACGATAAAGGTCTTCCTTAAACTTGCTGCACTTTTTCTCCGTCTCCCATCAGCTTTGGGCTTCTGTTTGTCATTGTTGTTAACACTGCTGTTATGCTCTGCAATCAAGTCTCTTTAGAGAGTTCAAGGTTGATTCTAAAACTTGAAAACTAATAAATGGTTTAAATTATTGTGATTATTAAATAATATGCAAACATTAGAATTACTACTCTTTTGCTGGAGTCTTTGCACCTGCTGACTGAGGACATCTCTAGCATCAAGGTGAAATGGATCCTTTCTCTTTGTATTCCATCAGTGCTTTAAACCATGCCATGTTTCACTTGGCTCATTCAGACTAAGGCCGTCTTATGGATATTATCTGGTTCTCCTTAATTTTCTAATGCACTTCTTTGTTTTATTGCACTCTTTCAGTGTTCTCAAATCATGCCACTTTATGACATCTTCCTGCTAACCTCTTAGCGGTCTCTCACTGGACCCTTCTCTTTTCCTGCCTCATTTAGGTGATGACTCAGTAGGTCTGCTTCATAGCTTCCTTCCTGTGATTTTCCTCTGCTACGCTCCCAGTTTGTTTCCATGGTTTCATGGTAATATGGCTATCTGGGAAGTTAGGGAGCATTTAAAAGCCTGGACTCTTGAGCCAGACGGCCTGGGGTTAGACTTTACTTGTTCCACTTACCAGCTGTGTAAGTTGGATGTTGGATGAGTTATTTGGCTTCTTTATAACCCTCTTTTCTCCTCTCGAAGATAAGAACGGTAATTGTATATACTTTATAAGTTTGTTGTGTGGTTCATATGAAATAATATATGAAAATAACCCATAACAGAGTCTGGCACAAAAATAAACACTCTGTTAGTGTTGCCTGTTATTAAGAATAATTTGTCTTTATTTTTTCTCTCTTTGTTTTGCTGGAGTACACCTTCATATAACTTCCTAATGAAGAATGAGTAGAATCAAATATTCTGAGTCTTTGCACGTCTGAAGATATCTTGAGTCCACTCTCAAATTTAATTGATAATTTTGATAGGTGTAGAATTGTAGCTTCTTTTTTTTATTTGATTTATTTTTATTTTTTTAAAGTTTACCTCCTAATTAGTTAGCATGTAGTGCAACAATGATTTCAGGAATAGATTCCTCAGTGCCCCTTACCCATTTAGCCCATCCCCCCTCCCACAACCCCTCCAGTGACCCTCAGTTTGTTCTCCATACGTATGAGTCTCTTCTGTTTTGCCCCCTCCCTGATTTTATATAATTTTTGTTTCTCTTCGCTTATATTCATCTCTTCCACTCAGAATTCTTGCGTCTAATGGCCGGTTGCCCCTTCCATCGATTTTCCCCTAATCACAACGCCATTGGACTACAATATCTGCTCTTTGGAGTTTTTTAACTCACTATCACTTCCACCTTCTTCTGGTTTTCAAAATCATTCAGTACATCTGGCCTATGTTTACGGAAAAGGGAATGAAGGTCCCCCTTTTGAAGGGCTTAAAAGAGAATTTATGAACATATTTTAGACTGTCACAGCCTGTCTGCTGGCCTCCTATTATTCACTCTCATCCTGCCTGAAAAATATCCTCACCTTTCCCCAAGAATCCTCCCTCTTAAAGACACAACCCTTGTAACATCAGCTCAAAGTCCAGGATATTTTTATCTAAATTAGGTCCAGGTGAGAATGAGTCTCCTTGGGCACACTAGTCCTCGAGTACATTTTCAATCTGAAGACCTATGAATGAAGACCTATGAATTCAGCATAGAAACAACACGGGCATGGTTATAACCGGAACACACACACACAACACACACACACACACACACACACACATACACACACACACACACACACACACACACACAGAAAAAACAAACAAACAAACAAACAAACAAAATACAAACATTGCTGTTTCAAAAGAAAGGAAGGAGGTAATCATGAATGAGTCACTGGTCCATAGCAATTCTGAAGTTCAGCTGGCACAGGTAGGCAGTTGTTTCATTGGGTACTAAGGCCTGGGAATGATTTTCCATGGTCCTAGCTCCTCCGGGGTTCTGGCTTTCAACCTCCAAGTCATTCTTCCCTTCTCATGAAAAGTAGCCTGTGTCTACAGCCTTATGGTTGTCTCGGCCTACTTACTGATTGGAGGAGGTTGTGGGTCCAAAGCCTTCTTTCATTTTACTCTCTGGGATTAAGTAAATCCTTCTCTACCATGGACTTTTTCAAACATTTATATGGAAAAACACTCCTAAACTTCAAGTGATATTGTAACAGAGAGAACCCTGTGCCCTACAGTTTACTCTGCGAGGGTATGCTTAGGAGATAGAACGCTGGTATTCTCCAAACCCTTCTTCATTTAGGAAACTTCTCTAGCATCTTTTCCCCAACCTCATCTGCTGAGTGATGTTGGTAATAATTTCACCTTCAATAAGAGTGACATTATTGGTGTTATCTGTGGTAACAAAACATGAAATTGTATTTGAATGGCATTGAGTAAGTGCAAGTAGTATCGGTTAGGGACGTGTTCAGCTGTCACAGAAAGGCTGCCACCAGTGGCATAATCAAAGAGCGTTTTACTCACAAAGAGGCTGTAGGCTGTGCTCCATTAAGGCAACAATGTCATCGGCAGCAGACTGCATGGAATGGCAGAGCTGCCAATTTCTTTATGACCTCCTACAAAATTTTGGAAAAAAGGGTAGCAGCCATTAATATAATACTACCAATGTTTTTACCACTTACCGTCTTCAAGATGCAGCACATGTGTGAGCATTTCAAGCTCACAGCACATCTGTGAGGTACAATTGTTGATGTCTTTTGGAGGTCATTCGGTTTCTTCTTAAGTCAAAAATTAGCTGTCATATTTCTAGGGCATGTGGCTTCACCAAATCCCCTCCTAGGTTTCCTTGGCTTATCAATGCATCAAGCAAACTCTATGGAATTCTAGAATTTAATACTTGTGGGCCATGGAGAAACCAGTTCTGCCTTATCAAATCACATTACATACTCAGGCCATTCAGTATACTCTCAGATGAACCCTTGGAAGGTGCTCCTGTATTAGTGTTGTATTTCTGTTGGCAAGAACCTTGCCTCCTAGAGGGACGGTAACTTTCATATCTATTAGTAATTGCCAACGAAGTACAAACCAAGATTTTTCTTTGCCTTCTTGTTGACACGTTATAACATATACTAAGTTACCACGTTTCCTTGTTTTAATCTTAGCATCATATACCAACTGCAATATCATCACGGAACAATGGTGGCCCCGCATGTAGCATCATCACCTCTGGAAACTTCAGATATGGCCACGGTAACACATAGGGTGGACTCCATCTAGATCTTGGCCACTTGGGCTAGTCTGATTCTCTCCGTTTATCTACCTCCCACCCCACACCCCCAGCCCCAGCAGCAGTGAGAATCTGGTCAGTCAGGGAATCTCCAGCAGATACAGATGCAGATGCAGATCATTTCTCTGGATAATATATATGGTTGACTGTGGCCTGGGTAGCAGGACTGGTTCAGACAGAAACACTGATTTGGGTGCCATCAAGCCGTATCTGTGCCCTCCCTGAGAAATGGGACAGTATGCATTTCAAACACTTCAAGTCTCCACTTCTCCCTGCACACTTCTGTGTTTTGTTGCTTTCATCCACCTACCAAAGCAACCCAAACTTTATGCTACAGAGAGTGGGGCTCGTGTGTCCTTTGCAGATTGGAATGCTGTTACTAGTTTGGGTTATCTTAACAAAAACTGGCACATTACCTAAAAATGTAGAATTCGGTGTGAATTCGGAATCCGCACCTGTAGTAAGCCCTCCATGATTCCATTGATTAGGGAGAGGTATCAGACCATACTGTAAGAAACCCTGCCTTCGAATGCTACAGCTCTATGGACTTTCAAAGCACTATTTTTAACCTGCTTATCCAAAATCGGTAAGTCTTTGTGAGTATACATTCAGAGCTTTTTTAAGATCTGGATCGTAGTCTCCAATTTTTTCTTGACCTTCCTAACCCATTGATTCCCAGAGTTCTCTTTATTTTTGAATCGTTCTCTTGGGCATTTGACCATACCTGTCAAATAAAAAATGTCCTCAATTTGAATATATTAACATTTAAGGGCAGTCACGTGTTCAGGGCCCAAATATTTTATTATTTCCGTTAGGAATTTATTCTGTCTCTGGACGGTGAAAAAACAAATGCCTTTTGTTTTGTTTTGTTTTGTTTTGTTTTGTTTTGTTTCATTTTCCCCACATAAGTAAGTAGATGTGCAAGGCAGAATGCTAGGTACCTGTCATGGGTAATAGGACATTCAGGAGTGTAAATGAGATTTCTGTCATCAAAAAAATAAAAGAAAATTATTTGACGAACTAAGATAAGCTAAGCTTTATTTTTTTTTTAATATATGAAGTTTATTGTCAAATTGGTTTCCATACAACACCCAGTGCTCAGCCCAAAAGGTGCCCTCCTCAATACCCATCACCAACCCTCTCCTCCCTCCCACCCCCCATCAACCCTCAGTTTGTTCTCAGTTTTTAACAGTCTCTTATGCTTTGGCTCTCTCTCCCACTCTAACCTCTTTTTTTTTCCTTCCCCTCCCCCATGGGTCCTGCTAAGCCTCTCAGGATCCACATAAGAGTGAAACCATATGGTATCTGTCTTTCTCTGTATGGCTTATTTCACTTAGCATCACACTCTTCAGTTCCATCCACGTTGCTACAAAAGGCCATATTTCATTTTTTCTCATTGCCACGTAGTATTCCATTGTGTATATAAACTACAATTTCTTTATCCATTCATCAGTTGATGGACATTTAGGCTCTTTCCATAATTTGACTATTGTTGACAGTGCTGCTATGAACATTGGGGTACAAGTGCCCCTATGCATCAGTACTCCTGTATCTCTTGGGTAAATTCCTAGCAGTGCTATTGCTGGGTCATAGGGTAGGTCTATTGTTTATTTTTCTGAGGACCCTCCACACTGCTTTCCAGAGCGGCTGCACCAATTTGCATTCCCACCAACAGTCCAAGAGGGTTCCCGTTTCTCCACATCCTCTCCAGCATCTATAGTCTCCCGATTTGTTCATTTTGGCCACTCTGACTGGCGTGAGGAGATACCTGAGGGTGGTTTTGATTTGTATTTCCCTGATAAGGAGCGACGCTGAACATCTTTTCATGTGCCTGTTGGCCATCCGGATGTCTTCTTTAGAGAAGTGTCTATTCATGTTTTCTGCCCATTTCTTCACTGGCTTATTTGTTTTTCGGGTGTGGAGTTTGGTGAGCTCTATAGATTTTGTATACTAGCCCTTTGTCCGATATGTGATTTGCAAATATCTTTTCCCATTCCGTTGGTTGCCTTTTAGTTTTGTTGGTTGTTTCCTTTGCTGTGCAGAAGCTTTTTATCTTCCTAAGGTCCCAGTAATTCACTTTTGCTTTTAATTCCCTTGCCTTTGAGAATGTGTCGAGTAAGAGATTGTTACGGTTGAGGTAAGAGAGGTCTTTTCCTGCTTTCTCCTCTAAGGTTTTGATGGTTTCCTGTCTCACATTCAGGTCCTTTATCCAGTTTGAGTTTATTTTTGTGAATGTTGTGAGAAAGTGGTCTAGTTTCAACCTTCTGCATGTTGCTGTGCAGTTCTCCCAGCACCATTTGTTAAAGAGACTGTCTTTTTTCCATTGGATGTTCTTTCCTGCTTTGTCAAAGATGAGTTGACCATACGTTTGTGGGTCTAGTTCTGGGGTTTCTATTCTATTCCATTGGTCTATGTGTCTGTTTTTGTGCCAATACCATGCTGTCTTGTTGATTACAGCTTTGTAGTAGAGGCTAAAATCTGGGATTGTGATGCCTCCTGCTTTGGTCTTCTTCTTCAAAATTCCTTTGGCTATTCGAGGCCTTTTGTGTTTCCATATGAATTTTAGGATTGCTTGTTCTAGTTTCGAGAAGAATGCTGGTGCAATTTTGATTGGGATTGCATTGAATGTGTAGATAGCTTTGGGTAGTATTGACATTTTGACAATATTTATTTTTCCAATCCATGAGCAGGGATTGTCTTTCCATTTCTTTAAATCTTCTTCAATTACCTTCATAAGCTTTCTATACTTTTTGGCATACAGATCCTTTACATCTTTGGTTAGATTTATTCCTAGGTATTTTATGCTTCTTGGTGCAATTGTGAACGGGATCAGTTTATTTGTCTTTCTGTTGCTTCATTGTTAGTGTATAAGAATGCAACTGATTTCTGGACATTGATTTTGTATCCTGCAACTTTGCTGAATTCATGTATCAGTTCTAGCAGACTTTTGGTGGAGTCTATCGGATTTTCCATGTATTATATCATGTCATCTGCAAAAAGCGAAAGCTTGACTTCATCTTTGCCAATTTTGATGCTTTGATTTCCTTTTGTTGTCTGATTGCTGATGCTAGAACTTCCAGCACTATGTTAAACAACAGCGGTGAGAGTGGGCATCTCTGTCGTGTTCCTGATCTCAGGGAAAAAGCTCTCAGTTTTTCCCCGTTGAGGATGATGTTAGCTGTGGGCTTTTCATATGGCTTGCATGATCTTTAAGTATGTTCCTTCTATCCCGACTTTCTCAAGGGTTTTTCCTAAGAAAGTGTGCTGGATTTTGTCAAAGGCCTTTTGTGCATCGATTGACAGGATCATATGGTCCTTCTCTCTTTTTTTTTTTTTTTTTTTTTTTTTTGTTAATGTGATGTATCACGTTGATTGATTTGCGAATGTTGAACCAGCCCTGCAATCCAGGAATGAATCCCACTTGATCATTGTGAATAATTCTTTTTATATCCCATTGAATTCGATTTGCTAGTATCTTATTGAGAATTTTGGCATCCATATTCATCAGGGATATTGGCCTGTGGTTCTCTTTTTTTTTACTGTGTCTCTGTCTGGTTAAGGAATCAAAGTAATACTGGCTTCATAGAATGAGTCTGGAAATTTTTCCTCCTTCTCTATTTCTGGAATAGCTTGAGAATGATAGGTATTATCTCTGCTTTAAACGTCTGGTAGAACTCCCCTGGGAAGCCATCTGGTCCTGGACTCTTATTTGTTGGGAGATTTTTGATAACCGATTCAATTTCTTCACTGGTAAGGGTCTGTTCAAGCTTTCTATTTCCTCCTGATTGAGTTTGGAAGAGTGTGGGTGTTCAGGAATTTGTCCATTTCTTCCAGGTTGTCCAGTATTTTGGCGTATAATTTTTCATAGTATTCCCTGATAATTGTTTGTATCTCTGAGGGATTGGTTGTAATAATTCCATTTTCATTCATGATTTTATCTATTTGGGTCATCTCCCTTTTCTTTTTGAGAAGCCTGGCTAGAGGTTTGTCAATTTTGTTTGTTTTTTCAAAAAACCAACTCTTGGTTTCGTTGATCTGCTCTACAGTTTTTTTAGATTCTATATTGTTCATTTCTGCTCTGATCTTTATTATTTCTCTTCTTCTGCTGGGTTTAGGCTGCCTTTGCTGTTCTGCTTCTATTTCCTTTAGGTGCGCTGTTAGATTTTGTATTTGGGAGTTTTCTTGTTTCTTTTTTTTTTTTTTTTTTTTTCAACGTTTATTTATTTTTGGGACAGAGAGAGACGGAGCATGAATGGGGGAGGGGTCAGAGAGAGAGGGAGACACAGAATCGGAAGCAGGCTCCAGGCTCTGAGCCATCAGCCCAGCGCCTGACGCGGGGCTCGAACTCACGGACCGCGAGATCGTGACCTGGCTGAAGTCGGACGCTTAACCGACTGCGCCAACCAGGCGCCCCATGGGAGTTTTCTTGTTTCTTGAGATAGGCCTGGATTGCAATGTATTTTCCTCTCAGGACTGCCTTTGCTGCATCCCAAAGCGTTTGGATTGTCGTATTTTCATTTTCGTTTGTTTCCATATATTTTTTAATTTCTCCTCTAATTGCCTGGTTGACCCACTCATTCGTTAGTAGGGTGTTCTTTAACCTCCACGCCTTTGGAGGTTTTCCAGACTTTTTTTCTGTGGTTGATTTCAAGCTTCATAGCATTGTGTTCTGAAAGTATGCATGGTATAATTTCAATTCTTGTAAACTTATGAAGGGCTGTTTTGTGACCCAGTATGTGATGTATCTTGGAGAATGTTCCATGTGCACTCGAGAAGAAAGTATAGTCCGTTGCTTTGGGATGCAGAGTTCTAAATAAATCTGTCAAGTCCATCTGATCCAATGTCTCATTCAAGGCCCTTGTTTCTTTATTGACCGTGTGTCTAGATGATCTATCCATTTCTGTAAGTGGGGTGTTAAAGTCCCCTGCAATTACCACATTCTTATCAATAAGGTTCTTATGTTTATTAGTAATTGCTTTATATATTTGGGGGCTCCGGTATTCGGCACATAGACATTGATAATTGTTAGCTCTTCCTAATGGATAGACCCTGTACTATTATATAATGTCCTTCTTCATCTCTTGTTACAGCCTTTAAGTGAAAGTCTAGTTTGTCTGATATAAGTATGGCTACTCCAGCTTTCTTTTGGCTTCCAGTAGCATGATAAATAGTTCTCTATCCCCTCACTCTCAATCTAAAGGTGTCCTCAGGTCTAAAATGAGTCTCTTGTAGACAGCTAATAGATCGGTCTTGTTTTTGTATCCATTCTGATACCTAGGTCTTTTGATTGGCGCATTTAATCCATTTACATTCAGTGTTATTATAGAAAGATACGGGTTTAGAGTCATTGTGATGTCTGTATGTTTTATGCTTGTAGTAATGTGTCTCCTACTTTGTCTCACAGGGTCCCCCTTAGGATCTCTTGTAGGGCTGGTTTAGTGGTGAGAAATTCCTTCAGTTTTTGTTTGTTTGGGAAGACCTTTATCTCTCCTTCTATTCTAAATGACAGACTTGCTGGAGAAAGGATTCTCGGCTGCATATTTTTTCTGTCTAGCACACTGAAAACCTCGTGCCAATTCTTTCTGGCCTGCCAAGTTTCAAAAGAGAGATCATTCACGAGTCTTATAGGTCTCCCTTTATATGTGAGGGCACGTTTACCCCTTGCTGCTTTCAGAATTTTCTCTTTATCCTTGTATTTTGCCAGTTTCACTACGATATGTCGTGCAGAAGATCGATTCAAGTTACGTCTGAAGGGAGTTCTCTGTGCCTCTTGGATTTCAGTGCCTTTTTTCTTCCCCAGTTCAGGGAAGTTCTCAGCTATTATTTCTTCAAGTACCCCTTCAGCACCTTTCCCTCTCTCTTCCTCCTCTGGGATACCAATTATGCGTAGATTATTTCTTTTTAGTGTATCACTTAGTTCTCTAATTTTCCCCTCATACTCCTGGATTTTTTTATCTCTCTTTTTCTCAGCTTCCTCTTTTTCCATAACTTTATCTTCTAGTTCACTTATTCTCCTCTCTGCCTCTTCAATCCGAGCCGTGGATTTTCCATTTTGTTATGCATTTCGTTTAAAGCGTTTTTCAGCTCCTCGTGACTGTTCCTTAGTCCCTTGATCTCTGTAGTAAGAGATTCTCCGCTGTCCTCTATACTGTTTTCAAGCCCAGCGATTCATTTTATGACTATTATTCTAAATTCACTTTCTGTTATATTATTTAAATCCTTTTTGATCAGCTCATTAGCTGTTGTTATTTCCAGGAGATTCTTCTGAGAGCATTTCTTCCGCTTGGTCATTTTGGATAGTCCCTTGCGTGGTGAGGACCTGCAGGGCACTTCCCCTGTGCTGTGGTGTATAACT
Source organism: Puma concolor (assembly GCF_028749965.1). Classification (NCBI taxonomy): domain Eukaryota; kingdom Metazoa; phylum Chordata; class Mammalia; order Carnivora; family Felidae; genus Puma; species Puma concolor. The sequence continues at coordinate 368,446 of NW_028240227.1, forward strand.
GGAGTTGGTGGGCGGGGCCGCATTCCGACATTATGTCTGCCCTCAGCCCACCGCTGGGACCATAGTCAGACTGGTGTGTGCCTTCTCTTCCCCTCTCCTAGGGGCGGGATTCACTGTGAGGTGGCATGGCCTGTCTGCGCTACTTGCAGGCTGCCAGGCTTGTGATGCTGGGGATCTGGCGTATTAGCTGGGGTGGGTAGGCATGTGCACAGGGGCAGGAGGGCAGGCTTAGCTCGTTTCTCGTTAGGTGATCCACTTCAGGAGGGGCCCTGTGGCAGCGGGAGGGAGTCAGATCCACTGCCAGAGGTTTGGCTCTGCAGAAGCGCAGAGTTGGGCGTTTGCGCTGAGCGAGCAAGTTCCCTGGCAGGAACTGGTTCTCTTTGGGATTTTGGCTGGGGAATGGGCGGGGGAGATGGCGCTGGCGAGCGCCTTCGTTCCCCACCAAACTGAGCTCTGTCGTCCGGGGGCTCAGCATCTCTCCCTCCGTCCTCCAGCCTACCCGCTTTCCGAGCAGAGCTGTTAACTTATGACCTCCCAGACGCTAAGTCGCGCTTGCTGTCAGAACACAGTCTGTCAGGCCCCTCCGCTTTTGCCAGCCAGACTCGGGGGCTCTGCTTGGCCGGCGAGCCGCCCCTCCACCCTGGCTCACTCCGGGCAGTCCGTTGAGCGTGCACCGCCTCGCCGCCCTTCCTACCCTCTTCCGTGGGCCTCTAGTCTGCGCTTCGCTCCTGCGACTCCGTTCTGCTAATCCTTTGGCGGTTTTCTGGGTTATTTAGGCAGGTGTAGGTGGAATCTAAGTGATCAGCAGGACGCGCGGTGAGCCCAGCATCCTCCTACGCCGCCCTCTTCCCTCATCCTGATCTAAGCTAAGCTTTAAAAATGAAAGGAAAATAGCCATGAACTCAGATAAAAGTTAGGCATAGGCAATTAAGTACTTTTCCCTAGGGCAGCAAGGAGTTATGAGAAATACCATAATCGGTAGAGTTTGTAGTAAAAAGCTCTACTGACACGATGATAAAGCTCACCTTTAAAGCTTGCTTTGTGTACACTGATATTATTCCTTTCTTCTTGAAATCTAAAGAAGCTTTTTCTCTTTGGCTGTTAACATGAAATGAAAAGACACTCCCCCCCTTTCTTTTCTTCTGCCCTATTTAAGCTGAACTTCTTACAAAAGTCTTTTATGTATTCATTGCTTTTTATCTTCATCCTTTGTCCAAAACAAGCCTTGAGATTGGGAATGATGTGGACTATTTCTAACCCAAGCTCACAGGACTTAACTTCTCATAAAACCCATCATTTGAGGAGGCATTGAACTCGTATCATGGAGTTCCTTGTGCAGCCCATGGGCAGGATTCCACTGAAAGAATCAATAGCATCGTGGAGACCCTGTCTCTGGAAGGAACTAACACCAAATAAGGATTTGACCTTATAGGCTGATTTTCCTAGGAATCGAGGAATCAAGAGGGCCAGAAGTGGGATGGTGGGAGAGGGACACTGGAGAAGGGCTGAATACCCGGGTTCACTTGAAGCCAACTGAACAGAGGAAGGTTCTGTCCTGGAGGAGCTTGGCTCAGCAGGGATCAGCTCCCAATTGTTACGGACTTAGTGAAAATACACTCATGAGAGCCTACAAGAAGGATGCTTCCAGAACTCTAAGAGGTTTCATTCCTTTCTTATGTCTTTCTTTATGGAAAGTGTCTTGGGGGTGCTTACTTCCCCTTTGTGTGTCCACAGTTCTTCTTCCCACTAGTTGTATTGTCATGAACCTCCTTACGTAGCCCTTGCTCCCCTCCTAGACCATGTGTTCTTCATGGGCAGGACTCACTTTAGCCATCCGTGTGTCGTTACTACAGTGCCAGCCATGGGCAAAGGAATAAATGCATACTGAATAAATGCAATGAGTTTATGGAGTTTCAGTTCCCAATTGTTACAGAACAAGTAGTTGTCTCACTTCAATTTGATGTGTAACAGCAGCAGTCTATACGGGGGATTCTCTCTCTCTCACATTCTCTCTTTTTACAAACACCTGCATCATCAACTTTTGATTAACTCTTACCCTTTTGTGATCAGATGGATTGGGTGGAACATTTGCCATCTCTTACAATCTTCTTTACAACTCAACACCACTTAAATTCCCTATCCTACAGTAAATTCTTGCTTAGCAAGAAGCAATAGAGTTCAGTGACTAAGGGGGTGGCCCCTGGAGCAAGGCTGCCTGGGATCTCAAATCCTATTTTGCTCTATTTCTAGCAGCGGACCTTTGGACAACTTACTTTTTCTCTGGGTTACTCAGTTTTCTCAGCTGTAAAATCAGGCACAACCTAGCACCTTCACCATAGAGCTCTGAAATGAATTCAGTGAGGTAATGACGGTAAATAACTTGGAATAATGCATGGAACCCCCTTCACTGCGAGTCAGTAAACACTCGCTTCTACCAGTGATGTAATTCCGTTTTTGACAAAGTCGCTGCTTGCTTACTTAAAACCTTCACGTTGGCTGTGTTGAATGTACAGAACAGGTGAACTGTGGAAGGCACCATGTGAGAGTCATGTTCCTTGGTAGAATGAGGCCCAATTCCCGGATGCTGGGGATTGCAAGAGGATACTCAAGGGCACAGAGAGGCACAGAGAGGCCCAAGGCCCTCAGAACAAACCCATAACGAGATGATCAGAAAGCCTTAGGAAAACAGAGGGAACAAACTAATTTCACTTTAGTTCCCACCATACACCAGTACATTTCTCTGCAATTCACACATGTTTCCCTCTCAAGCAAACATAACAGGCCTGTGGGAAAGGTATTATTATTCCCACTTAACAGGCAACTAGGCTAATGCTTAGAAAGTTTAAATAACTTGCCAAATATCACATCTATGTGGCAGAGCTAGGATTTGAACCAGCATCGGTCACATCCCACTGCTTCTGCCAATCTTGAGAAACATCTTTGGAAGAAGTGAAATACGTTAATCTTAATCATGCGCTGAATCACATAGGACTGGATACTATAGGCCCATGAAATTCCAAGGCGGAAAAAAAAATTAATTTACGAAGGCTATTTTGCTTACTGTTATATTCCTCAGTGTGCACCGCGTAAGTGTTCACTATTTGCGAAATGAGTGAGTTTATGAGGGAATGGACAGAAGTGTGAATACCTATGCTCATACGATTACACCGTGTAGTTTGGTTGAGGATCTCGGGACACTCTGCCTTACATCTTAACTCATCAGAGTAACGGGAATGTTAGAGCTGTCATAGCAGGTGAAAGAGAAGGTTAGTTATCATACCACTGGTCCAAATTACTCCTAGGCCAGTTTAAAAAGCAGCAGACAAACATAAGACAGTGAGAGACAGCCAGGAAAGCTCAGAGAGAGGGAGAGAGAGAATCCCAAGCAGGTTCTACGCTGTCCGCACAAAGCCTGATGCAGAACTGGAGCTCGCAAACCATGAGATCATGACCTGCGTCGAAAGCAATATAGTCACAGGCCTAACTGACTGAGCCATCCAGGAGCTCAGCTTTGTTCAGATAGTAATTCCCAGGTTTTTACGTAGATAAATGACAGACCTAACCACCAACAACAAAACAGATTAGAACGATGGTTCAAAACCAAGGATTGCAAGATTGCAGTAAGGACGTAATATGTGGGAGTAATCGGGGCGGGTGGGCGGAAGAAAGGGCCAGGGGGCAGATGGAGGGTTTGTAAATGGACGCTGGCATTCTAGGAAAGGGGGAGAGTTGTTACTTCCACTCCTTTCCTCCAGAACTTGTTGTCCCCAGCATGTGGTGTCCACTGGCCATATGCTTCAGAGCTGGAGGATGGATAAGCTGCCCATTGTAATCAGGGAAAACATTCCACCCACAGAATTCACTAATTCGCCTGTTCCATAATGTTTACCCTCTTACTGGCATTGCTAAAAGCACCTACTTTCTCTACACCACCATGGAACAGGTGGATTTTCCCTTGTCAGCCTTTGCTCGCTTGCTTGTCCGTTTATTGGTCCACCTGTGGCTTTATTCACCACTCACCGAAAGGGATCCCCTTCTGCGGAGAGGCTAAAGTAAGAGAAAGATTGGCTGCGGAAGTGTAGGGCTGTATGTGGATAAGAGGAGAACCTGGGACTGGGACTGAGAGGGATCTTATCTCTAACTGTGGGGTTTTCTTGGGTCTGGGGCTAGGTTCCCTGTGCGAGCACCTGTGGGGAGAGGAGCCAGCATTGGTTTCAGGGGTAGAGCAGGGGCACCGTCCACAGAAGGAGACAGTAGCCCCTCCCTGGTGGGCTGTGCAATAGAACAAAGCCTGCCCGCATCAACCACCCCCCCCCGCCCGGATCAGTGGCTGGGTCTAGGGCGCAGTCTGGAGTAGGAGAAAGTGGCCCCTTCCCTGGGGGCGTTGGTGTGGGACAAAACAATGCCTGCTTGCATCCACCATGCCCAAGCTCAGCAGTGAGGTCAGCAGCGCAGTCCACAGCAGGGAAATGCGGGGCTCCCTGAAGCACAGCAGCACAAACAAAGCCAGGAAGACATTTGGAGCAGCACAGAGTGGCACTGCCCTAGCACACGGAACAGGTCTGTGAACCCTCAACAAGCGCTGTGAGAAAGGAGTCAGCGGAGCAAGAAGGACCACCCTGCGTGTGCTCTGGGCACAATGAGGACAACTGGAACGGAGTACACCAGGTCATGGAGAAGAGGCTGGGCATCACCATTTCCCCCCCGCCACCACCACCAAGGCGGGGCCTCAGGGATCAGCCCCAGGGTCCAGAGTGGAGGTGGGACCAGCCTACCCCAAACCACGCCCCTCTGTGCTGTGTATCCTGATGGAGCAGGATAGGCGCTGTGGAACCAGGCAGCTCTGTCATCCGGATCGGTGATGCTGCCTAGACTGGAGTAATTCCGGGACAATTCTTGTTCTTTAGACGTATTCTCCCTTCCTATCTCTTCCCTCCTTTAGTTTGATAAGTCTGTCTTGTTGGTTTGTTTAAGCAGACATTTATAATCCATTGCCTTGATACATTTCCTAACTATACCTGTATATTTTCGTTTCTCTCTCTCTCTGGGATAATCATGCCATCTAGTTTCTCTGTCTGGCTAAACGTATCTTTCTTTTGTTTCCCCACCTGCTTCCTTATTTTCCTTTCTCTCTGTCTGCATTAAGCCATTTGGCCTCCCAGCCTGGTATATATGTATGTTTTTCCTTTTCCCCACTCCTGTCATTTCTCTCTTTATATGTGTTCTTCCAACAGCAACGCCTCTACCTTGTTCTTTACTTGTAGCTGGTGTTTCTGGTCTGTTTGTTTGTTTTGTTTTGTTTTGTTTTGTTTTGTTTCAGACTGTTTTTCTGTGTGTGTGTGAGCGTGTGTGTGTCCATTTATTTCTTTTATTTGCACGTTGCCTTACATGTCTCTGTTTCCTGTTTGTTGGTTTGTTTGTTTTCCTTCCCAGGGCTACTTCAAGGAACAAAGAAAAGCACACCTTGTGGAGGGTCAAACACATCACTACCAGGAGAGAACTCAAAGAGCTAATGTCACAACAACAGAGAGCAAGTAACACTCTCCAAGAAACAGTACCTGCAGGGCTGGAACCTGCACAGGGCGTGAGCCCCCTGTCGTATAGCAATTCTTGCAGGTGCAAAGCAAATAACAAGCTTGTAAACCTCCTAAGAGAGAGAAAACTAGCCAAAATAATGACACAGAAGAATTCCCCTCAAAAGAAATTCCGGGAAGAAGTAGACAGCTAACGACTTTATCCAAACAGATATAAGCTACATATCAGAATTTAGCATAACAGTCCAAAGATTAATCGTTGGGATTGGCAAAGGCGTAAAGACAGCATGGAATCAATTATTGCGGAGATCAAGGAAATAAAAAGTAGTCGTGATGAATTCCAATGCTATAAATGCGGTGCAAATTAAAATGGAGGCAGCCACAGCGCGGATTGAAGAGACAGAGGGGAGACTAAATGAATCAGAAGGTAAAAATATGGGGAAAAGGAGGTGAGAAAAAGATAGAGCAAAAATTGAGGATCGAGAGGGGAGAATTAGAGAACTAAGTGATGAAATCAAATGGAACAATATCCATATCACAGGATTTCCAGAAGAGACAGAAAAGGGGTGTGAAGATGACCTTGAACAAATCATAGCTGAGAACTTCCACAAGCTGGGGAAGGACACCAGCATTGAAACCCAACAGGCACAGAGAACTCCCTTCAGATGTAACCTGAGTTGATTTTCTGCACAACATAGCATGGGGAAACTGGCAAAATACAAGCATGAAGAGAGAATTCTGAAAGCAGCTAGGGATGAATGGACCTTCACATACACAGGTAGAGAAGTATTGGGATAGGAGCAGATCCATCTACTGAAATCAGACAAGCCATAAAGGAATAGGGGAATCTTCAATGTGATGAATAGGAAAAATATGCAACCAAGAATCCTTTATCCAGCCAGCCTGCCATTCAGAATCGAAGGAGAGGTAAAGGTCTTCCCAAACAAACCAAAACTGAAGGAATTCACCACCGCTAAACCATCCCTACAAGAGATCCTAAGAGGGATTCCTTGAGGGAAATGTCGCAAATATCACAAAGTACCACAGACACCAGTACAAGCATGAAAACTACAGACATCACAATGCCTCGGAACCATCGCTTTCCATAATAACACTGCATGGAAGTGGAATAAATGCTCCAACCAAAAGACACAGGGTATCAGAATGGATAATACAAAACAAGACCCATCTGTTTGCTGTCGTACAGGAGACTCATTTCAGACCTGAGGACACCTTACTCTTGAAAGTGGGGGGATGGAGAACTACCTTTCATGCTACTGGGAGTCAAAAGGAAGCTGTAGTAGCCATACTTATATCAGACAAACTTGACCTGAAATTAAAGTTGGCAGCAAGAGATGTTTAAGGGCATTATTAAATAATTACAGTGTCTGTCCATCAGGAAAAGCTAACAATTATAATGATTATGCACTGAATTCCGAAGCACACAAATATTTAAAACATTTAATCACAAACATGAACATTCTTATTGATAAGAATATGGTAATTTCAGGGGGATTTAATACTCAACTTACATCAATGGACAGAAAATCTAGACAGAATCAGGAAAGAAACAATGGTCCTGAATGATACATTGGACCAGAAGGATGTGACAGATATTTTAGGACTCTACATGGAAAGAAGCAGAGCATACTTTCTTCTGGAGTGCACGTGGAACATTCTCCAAGAGAGACCACATACTGGGTCGCAAAAAGCCTTCAATAATTATAACAGCATTGAGATGACACCATGCACACTTTGAGATCACAATGTTTGGAGCTTGACATAAAGTACAGGAAAAAGTCTGCTCAACCTCTAACAGCATGCAGGTTAAAAAACATCCTAGTAAAGAACGAATGAGTCAACCAGACAATTAGAGAAGAAATTAAAAGACATAAGGAAACAAATAAAAATGAAAAGACAACAATCAACGCTTTTTGAAAAAAAATTAATTAAAAAGATGGAAAAAGGGTTACTGAAGCTGAGTTTTGCATACTTGAGAGAGCATGTTATGCACTAAGGAGTCCGAGTGCTTGGGGTAAAGGCCATTTCCATACCTTTCTTAGTTCTGTGACCTTGAGCAATTATAACATCTCCTTCAGCCTCAATTCCTTCTTCTGGACACAGGGTCAATTGAGATGCTTTATGAGGTAACGTGCCTGCCACAGGGAAGTGATTGGTAGCTGTAAGTTCATTGCTCTGCCCCTCGTATTCCCAGGACTCCTGCCAGGGAGCCTGGAGGCCTGCGTGCTGGCCTGAATCTGCAGCATTTTCAGGCAAATTGTTCACTTTGTGATTAAGGCTTCCCGTTTCACTGAGCCCTTGATTCACCCCATGTGTTCTGGCATCTACTGCACTGCGTGGGTTCCCTCCTCCTTTTTCAGACCCTTACTTGGTGTTGTGGGATACAGTGTTCACACCACCTGAGCATCAGTTATTAGCAATAAGCGTGACTCCTCTGAGTACCTATGGTATTCCGCTTATTCCCACATAAAGCTAGTGTTCTGCAGCTCTGATTATCTGCTAAATTATACCAAGGCATAGTTTAGAAGATTCTTTGTTGTTGTTGATTTTGTTGTTGCTGCCCTTGTTGTTGCTGCTCTTGTTGTTGTTGTTGCTGCTGCTGTTGTTTTTGTTGTGTAGAAATCATTTGCTTCAGGTTCATCTAGTCTATCCAGTAACACCTGCAATAACAGTGAGATGAACTTTGGTTTTACCGTTTTTCACTTTTTAACGCGAGTGGATTTTGTTTTTGTTTTTGTTTTTCAGCCTCCCTTTGGGAAGTTCTATTTCTTCCATCTTCTCGCTCATGTGTCCTAAATAGACAACTGATTGTTTACTAGTTGCTGTCTCTGGGAGGTTGTTGCTGTTTGCCAGGTGTTAGTATTGACATGCCAGGTCTGGGGTGTTCATTCTTTCCCACTTTACCACTGAGGTATCCTCGCAGGAACTTTTTATTTATTTATTTGTATTTATTTATTTATTTATTTATTTATTTATTTATTTATTTATTTATTTATTTATTTATTTATTTATTTATTTATTTCTTGCAAGGCAGATCTACTAGTGATAAAGTCCTTCCTTTTTTGTTTCACAACGTATGACTTGTTTTAGGATTGTTGTTGTTGTTGTTTACAAAGATGAGGGATTGTAAAATTCAGACGCTTTGGGGAAGAGTAACATACTCCATGCCTAACATCTTTTTTAATGTTTATTTATTTATGTTGAGGGAGAAAGGGGTGGTGGAGGGGGGGTAGAGACAATTCCATGCAGACTCCATTCTGATAGCAGAGAGCCCTATGTGGGGCTCAATCTCATTAAACATGAGATCATGACTTGAGCAGAAATCAAGGTTGGATGGTCAACCGACTGAGCCACACAGGCACACCTACAAGTCTTTTTCTTCAGTTTGAAATACACTTTTCCAGGATATAGAATTTTCAAGCGGTGTTTTTTTTCCTTTCAACACTTTTATTTGTATTTTTATTTGTATTTTATTTTTATTTATTTTTATTTTTAATTTAATTGTATTTTTATTTCTATTTTTATTTTATTTTTATTTTTATGTTTATTTTTTCTTCTACCCTGGCTAGGAAGAAAGGGATAGATGGGGTAAGAGGAGAGAGAGTGATGCTGGCTGGAGGAAGGGCATCATCTTACCCTGGCTGGTGAAGTGCCGTCTGACAGAGACATTAAATGGAGCATTGAAGGAAACGTGCAGTCATCTGAGGGAAGATGCAGCAAGAGCTGCAAGTTTAAAAGGACAGTGGTAGCACTGAGGTATTTGAGAAAGGGGATGATGTGAAACTCGCCAGTATTGTGTTGCCTCATAAGGCACATCTGCAAGCAGCCTTGTATATTCACAAAAAACACTTTCTACCTACCTGGCATTGTGGCTCTCTGAAGTTTTATGATGCCTTAGTTTTTTGTTTAGTAATCAAGGGAAAATGTTGAACTCCCTAGTTACCAAACTCATTTCTGGGACATCATTTTTCCTTGGAAGTATTTGAAAACCATCCAGTAATACTCAAGGGAAAGTGAGACTTTGCTTCTATGGTATAAGGTTGAGGTCCCAAAGCCCAGTGTGGTTTGAGCCTGTGAAACCTTGAATGTATCTGTGGTATCAATATAAGTATGCATGTCTGCATGGTAGGTGTTGCTGCTTTAGCTGTGGATTTATTCCTGAATGAAATGAGGAGATACTGTATGTGGAAAAAAGTAATTAAGGAAACCATGTGTAACAAGGGACATGTTACAGTTGCATATCCAAGAGCAACTGTATGTATGTATGTATGCATGTATGTATGTATGTATGTATGTATGTATGTATGTATGTATGTATGAATGCATGTATGTATGTTTGTGTGTGTGTGTTTTAAGTTTTTATTCATTCTGTGTGTGAGAGATGCAGAGAGAGAGAAAGAATGCGAGCAGGGGAAGGGGAGAGAGAGAGAGAGAGAGCTAGAGAGAGAGAGAGAGAGAGGGAGAGAGGGAGAGAGGGAGGGAGGGAGAGGGAGAGGGAGAGGGAGAGGGAGAGGGAGAGGGAGAGGAAGAGAGAGAATCTGGCAGTGCAGAGCCTGACGCAGGCCTCCATCTCACTAACCATGAGATCATGACCTGAGCTGAAATCAAGAGTCTGCTGGTAACTGACTGAGCCACTCAGGCACCCTGTCTTCATTTTTTAAACATATGAACTCTTGAGTCATCGTTCTCCTTGAGTTTTAGCCATTTTATGTAGAAAATGTATTCTGAAATACAGAGGGGTCTGTGTGCTTCAAAGTGAACAGTGGGATGATGTATTTTTTTTAAGGTAGTATATCAGCTCAGTGGGGGCACATGGCAGAATGGCTGAATATGAGCCTGGAGCCAGATGACCTGGGCTTGAACACTGGCTTACTAGATGTGTGACCTTGGGTAGGCTATTTAACCTTTCTGTTTCTTAAGTCTCCATTTGCAAAATGAGGCTAGTGATTCTATGTCCAAATGTTCCTGGATTGTGGCCGTGCCTGGCACAATTGTTAATGGCTTTCTGCTTTGATTCTCCAAAGTATCTTTATTTGGACAATAAATTATATTGTTGCCCTAACAATAATCGAACCTGTGTCAGAAGATCCATTTTGAAGATTAAAAGCATTAAAAACAAGACCTGCTTATAATATGTGCTCAGTAAGTACTACTTTTTATTATTAGCTGTGAACAACCAGAACACACGTTTTAAATATCCAGTTTCATGCATTACCCTAGAAGCAAGAATTTTTACTGTAGACCTCGAACTCTGGAAGTGACATGTTTTGCTGGAAAATGGAGAATCACCACAATGTGAGCAAATTTAATACAGTTTTGAAAAATTCTCTTCCACTTTAACCTAGCATGGGTGACACAAGTAGCTTGAAATAAAATGGTCGTTTTCTTTCATTTCACTAACAGGATAATCACCACCCAGGACATGCTGGTTTTACAGAGAAATTACCATGGGGGTTGTTAATTTGGGTTTTGTGTTTAATGTGCTGTTCTTTCCAGTCGGATTCCTAGTTTCCTTTCTTTGATCTTTCTTTGGGCATTACCTCCCTTGTCCTCTCCCATGTAATGTCTAAAGTCAATTGCTGTCCCTTCTTCATACATCCTTGTGCTAGGGGATAAGGAAATTATACATAACTGAAAAATCTTTATATGCAGTAATGGTTTCATGTGCCTACTCTTAAAATCCTTTGCCGTGTATGAGATTGGGTAAAAAAAATAGTGGGTTAATTGGGATATGACTTTTCTTCATATAAGCATCTTGATCAGAGTTTCTGCTCAACATGTGAGGTAGTGATGCTAGACAGGCACAGAGGTGGGACGGACCTCGACTCCTGGCCCTGCCACAGGCTAGCTGTGTGACCTTTGGCACTCCATTTGTTTCATCTCTCTGAGTTTCAGTATTTAGCAGGCTTCAAAGGGGGTAAAGATATGTGCTGCTTCCCAAGGTTAAGCATGAGGCTCAAATGGGATGATAAGTTAGTGTGCTCTAAGCAAATGTTGGCCAAGAGTTCCTTTCTTTCAAAATTGGTTGATGTGATTGGGACTCCTTTTGTAAGATCCATGAGCAGAGACTTGGAGGAAAAGTAGATAAAAATGCTGCTTCTGTTTGTGTGTTTCTGAGTTGCCTGTGGCTGTAGTACTTGGCTATCTAACCGGGTGCTGCTTCAGCATGCATGAAATACTTCAAATGGGCGACAAGACGGTTTTTCTTTATCCTAAACTTCAGGCTGTTGGAAGCATATCTGTGGAAGCCTCTGTGATCTGACAGCTTGAAGGCTCCATGAGAAGTCAAGTGTGCAAGGGAGCCCAGCTTTGAGCCAACCAGGGAAAGGATGGCGTAGCTCTCAAAGGAGCATGCACGTTTCTCAGGTGATAGAGTAAAGAATAAAATGTGTCCCTTTAAACTCCACATTCCCCTGCTCTTCAGCTTCTAACGAAGTCTTTGGCTACCATCAGTCTGGGCTCTGGAGCCAGCATAGTATTTTTCTTCTTTTAGTTTATCCTGGTTCATGATTTGCTCCCCTTTCACTTAAAGATTGTTTTTATTATAGAAAATTTCAAATATGTAAAAGTCAAGACATTAGTATATCATACCCCCATGTCCTTAGGACCTAGTTGTAAACATTATCAACTCATGTCTAATCTTGTTTCATCTGTATTTCTACCCGCTTTGTCCTTGCTCCCCTCTTCCCCTGGTTTATTTGAAGCAAATCCCACACGTTGCATTTTATTAAGAATATCATCCTGTTTGTTTTTATTTTTAAAAAGTTTTGTTGTAGTATAATTGGCATAACTTGCAGGAAACTAAAGTGTGCTATTTGATAAGTTTATACATCAGTGTGGATGTGTATACACACAGATCAAAAAGTATATACACACACATATCCATGAAACCACCACAGTCTAGATAGTGAACATACCCATCACCGAAAAGTTTCCTTGTGTCCCTTGGTCATCCTTTCCTCTTGCCCCTCTCTGCCACCCATTACTGATCTGCATTCTGTGACAATATATTAGTTTCTATTTTGTAGAGTTCTAGATGAGTGAGATCATAAAGTAAGTACTTTTTTTTTTGATCCAGTTTTTTTTTTTTTTTTTTTTTCCCGCTCAGTGGCATAGTCTGTCTATCCTACCAATATCATCATGCTGTGACTAGGTACCACTTAGGAAGCTGCACGACCCTTTAGCAGATATTATAGTCGTCCCGGTGAGAAATGGTCGTTTGGACCAGTGTGGTTACCATGGAGATGATAGCTGCCTCAATTAGAGATCTGCTTTGGAGGTAGAGCCAATCAGACCAGCTGGATTTGGGGATTAGGGCAGGGGTGGGGGTGGGGGTCGGATCCAGAATTACTCCTGAGGATTCTTGCTTCAGCACACGAAGAGACTGTGATGAAGCAGAGGAGACTCAGTGAGGAGCAGCTATGTATGATCTTTCCTGATTCAGTCCTTGCCTGGATGTCCATTGCTTCTTCAAAGCTGTCATTATTATCATTGGTTGATTTGAAGTAGTACTTGAATGGCAGATGAAAAAAACTGTATTTGGAGCACTTTAAGATATTTACAGGATGACTGGATGTTATCAGGAATGATATTAAATAAAGGCTAGTTGGCATTGTCAAATTCAAAATAATGAATTTCAGTGTTCTCCTCAGGTGTTGGTAGTATCATCTGGTCCAGGTAAGGAGAGACTAAGAAGTACAGAGGCAAATCACATTTTTAAGAGCTTGTAAAATCTGCTTGAGGTGAAGTTCACTCCACTTTTTTCAGGGCTCCCAGAATTTTTTTTTTTTTTTTTGGGGTGGTTTTATCATTGAAAATGTTCTGCTAAGTCTGATGCTGTGGTGATAACATCTGCACGCAGTGACTAGCTTTGTGAATTTCATCGTAAGGTAGGATATACTGTCTTCCTTCTCCAGGGTTATTAACATGTCGTGTGTTTTATTAGAACTTGGACTCCCTTTGGGTGTTTGGCCTTAGAAAAACTGAGTCAAGTGATATCTTTGGTTTTGGAATTTTAGAAAGGACACGCCACCTGGATTATTAAGTTTATGGGCACCTTTGGGAAACCTGATTAGTTATAGAACTCATACTATATGATAGTAACAACAACTGCACGTTTATTGTTTATTCCTTGCTGAGTGCTTTATATGCATTATCTTATTTAATCTCCACATCAGTCCGATGAAGTAGGTACTATCATCATCTCGATTTTGCTGGGGAAGGACCTGGGATGCAGACGGGATACCTGATGAGACCTAGACTAGTCTTACAATCAGTGTTAGCGCCGCAACTTGGACCCAGGCAGGTAGTCTGGCTGCAGAGCTCATGCTTTCATTAAGAGATAATATTTTCATTAAGAGATGGTACTCCTGGGTGGCTCAGTTGGTTAAGCCTGCTTGGGATTCTCTCTCTGGTGCTCCCCTGCTTGGGCTCTCATTCTCTCTCTCTCTCTCTCTCTCTCTCTCTCTCTCTCTCTCTCTCTCTCTCTCTCTCTCTCTCTCTCTCTCACTTTCTGTCTCTGTGTGTGTCTCAAAACAAATACAAATGTGTTCTTTTTTTTTTAAAGAGATAATACTTGAGGTGGATCTTGCAAGATAAAGAGAAGTTTAATGGACAGTGGGGACTGGCATATAAGGTAGAGAGAATGTAGTATCAATGCGGGGACATAAGAAACTTATTGTCCTGGGGGCTGATGGTGAGAAATAATGTTGGTAATGCTGGTATGACCAGAAAAGATGTAGGGCCTAAAAAAATACCTGTTTTGGTTATCCAGAGCAGCTTTTTCACTGATAATCTTATGAGGTCTTTAAAAAGTCTCCTTGAAATGTTGAATAAGTTCAGGAGATCCCATTTCTGTTTTCTCAGTTCCAAGGATCTCAGATGGGGAGCTTCTTAACAAGCTGATCTCAAAAGCATTTTCTGACTTCAGCCAACCTAGGTTTTGCCATCCAGGAGTAAATTCACTGCTCCCACCTTTTCTGCTCAGCTCTGAGTCCCTTTCATGTTAAAAGAGATATGCTTGCTACTTTTAAACGGAATAGGATTTCCAAACCTGTCCCCACTGTCAGTAGTTGAAAGGCTAATAGTCAGCTAGCATCTGAATACCATTGGAGTGGTACCTCACTTATTTGGTTCATAAACGGATGATGGTTGTAAACACAAAAGTGTATGATGTGGCGGTTTAGCCATGTTTTGGAGGCTAACTCTTGCTTCCTGCTTTAAAGTGCATTTTGCTATTTCGTAGTTAAGAATCGATTATAATGAGAAGGGAGTAAATGCAAAGCAACAGGTGCTTTTAGATTTTATTTTTTTTTTTTTAAATTTTTTTTTTCAACGTTTATTTATTTTTTGGGGGACAGAGAGAGACAGAGCATGAACGGGGGAGGGGCAGAGAGAGAGGGAGACACAGAATCGGAAACAGGCTCCAGGCTCTGAGCCATCAGTCCAGAGCCTGACGCGGGGCTCGAACTCACGGACCGCGAGATCGTGACCTGGCTGAAGTCGGACGCTTAACCGACTGCGCCACCCAGGCGCCCCAGGTGCTTTTAGATTTTAATGCACAGTGCTGTTGCTGAGTATCAGTGAAACAGCTTTGTTTTTGTTTTTGTTTTTTAAATGAATAGGTAGTTTGTGGATGTGAATTTCAAAAGGTACACGTGTTCATCCTGTATCTCAAATCCCTTCTTTCCTCGTCAAGCAACTTTAATTGTTCTTTAGTGGCCCCTTTTTAAAGGAAGTCTATGCTTGTATTAGCGTGTATGAGTGTGTCATTGTTTCTAGGATTTTGTTATGGAGATGCTAATTAGTAAGAGTAGAGAGAATGTTATCTCTTGCCAGTCATGATAGCAAGGCGTGCGTGTGCGCACACGCAAATAGCAGATAATCTAAACAAGTGTTTACTCTTCACCTAAAAAATAATAAACATGCACATTATCAAAGTTTAACCCATACTAAGGAAAAAGATTAGTTAAATAGCAACTGACTAGGTGCACCTTTGGGTTTAACAAAGATTTCCAGCAGCTACTATATTTAAAAACTAAAGGAAAATGTATGCAAAAATACAGTAGGAAACATGATGTGAGTCCACCGGGAATCACAATAGACAAATGGAAGCGATTTTTACAAAAGTGAAATTTATGGAATTGAAAAATACAATAACTCAAATAACATTTCCCTAGATTAACTCAGTAGGTTAGAAATAGAAGAAGGAATCAGTGAACCTGAAGGTAAATCAAGAGAAATGTCCCAAGCCAAACAATAGAGAGGGGAGAAAAATTGGACACAAATCAGTAGAGCACTGTGTGACAATATCAGGTGTTCCAACATAATGATGTAACACATGTATAATAGGAGTCCCAGATGGAGAGGAGGGAGAAAATGGGACAAAATCTTACTGAAGAAATTGTTTAAATACCAGATTTGATGAAAATTATCTGAAAGATCCAAAAAGTTGAAATAACTTCAGTTTGGTTTTTTGGGACCAGAGTGTGATTCTAGAAATACGAAAGCACTGCTTAACAGCAGTCTGGTGAATAGGGCCTCTGTGGGATGGGACTTCTGCTGCGTCCCCCTGTGTGATAAACTAGACATTTTAGAGCTGCACGCCAGGCACAGGCAGCATCGCAGATGCCATCAGCTTTTCACTCTTCCGGGTATATTTTTTTATTCATCTTCCCTCTCTCCGCCTGAGTATTGGTAATATGTTATATTCCTCACTGGCCACATGGAAAATGAGAACACTGGTTGCTACTGTTTCACTATCTATAGACTAGAAACCACCGTGTCTTTCTTTTTATGATAGAAGTACTCTGGAGAATTTCTGTGGTAGCTTTGGAGATACTTTTTTTAATTTTTAATTAAAAAATACTTTTAATGTGTATTTAATTAGAGAGAGGAGGGGCAGAAGTAGAGAGTGAGAATCCCAAGTAGGGTCCATGCTCAGCACAGAGCCTGATGAGGGGCTCAATCTCAACAACCCTGAGATCATGATCTGAGATTAAATCAAGACCTCAGCTGAACTAACTGATCCAACCAGGAACCCCAAGAGATCATTTTTATGCAGGTTAGAAACACTCACCTTTTGTTTGAAAAAGGAGACTAAGAATTAACAACAACAACAACAACAACAACAACAACAACAACAACAACAACAAAACCTCTCTCATGCAGAACTATCCCCCCCCCTCCAAAAACTGACATCTCCTTCCTGAGTTCCAAAGTTTCTTTGTGAAGTAGTTTCTTTAACCACCTGGCGAGGGCTTTAGTTTCACTGGGCCGACTCAGCATTAATATTCATGCTACACAAGATAACTAGTTTATTATCATTCTCTGCTATTTTGTATCAAAGTACAGTCCTAGGATATGAGAGTTCTGTGCATGGTTTTTGGAATGTGGAATCTTTTGATGTATTCAAGTCAGCTGTGGTTATTCACTGAATACCTACTAGGTGCACAGCCAGGAGTGTTAGTCCTTCTTCTTTGTGCAAGTATGCATGTACGTGCAGGATGGATGCATTAGAGGTGGGAGAGGAGCCTGGGATGTGCAGTCTTTCCATCTAGGAGTATAGAATCTTGCCTCGGAGGCACATGCACCAGGGTCAGACCTGGGTTCAAAATCTGCTTCCTTCAACAACTGTGTCATCTTGGATGACTCATTTAATTCATGTGCTTTTATGATTAAATGAAATAACACTTGAAGTGTCTAGCATGCCTGACATGTTCTAGGTGCTCAGTGTCTCTGTGCGTGTGTGTGTGTGTGTGTGTGTGTGTGTGTGTGTGTGTGTGTGTACATGTATATATGTGTTCTCTGTTCCTGTAAAATAAAAGAGAAAGAAAACATCCCCCCCAACAGTAGTGTGTAGATTTATAGCGAATCCAAAGGCAGTGTATTTCGAAATATGTTTTTCTTTCCCTCAGATGACTGCACGTTTCCTTCAATGCTCCATGTAATGTCTCTGTCAGACGGCACTTCACCAGCCAGGCTAAGATGATGCCCTTCCTCCAGCCAGCATCACTCTCTCTCCTCTTACCCCATCTATCCCTTTCTTCCTAGCCAGGGTAGAAGAAAAAATAAACATAAAAATAAAAATAAAAATAAAAAAATAAAAATAAAAATAAAAGTAAAAATAAAATAAAATTAAAAATAAAAATAAATACAAATAAAATACAAATGAAAATACAAATAAAAGTGTTGAAAGGAAAAATAAAACACCGCTTGAAAATTCTATATCCTTCAAAAGTGTATTTCAAACTAAAGAAAAAAGACTTGTAGGTGTGCCTGTGTGGTTCAGTCGGTTGAGCATCCAACCTTGATTTCAGCTCAAGTCATGATCTCATGTTTAATGAGATTGAGCCCCACATAGGGCTCTCTGCTATCAGAATGGAGTCTGCATGGAATTCTCTCTACCCCGCCACCCCTTTCTCCCGCAACATAAATAAATAAACATTAAAAAAGATGTTAGGCATGGAGTATGTTACTCTTCCCCACAGCATCTGAATTTTACAATCCCTCACCTTTTAAACAACAACAACAACAACAACAACAACAATCCTAAAACAAGTCATACGTTGTGAAACAAAAAAGGAAGGACTTTACCACTAGTAGATCTCCCTTGCAAGAAATAAATAAATAAATAAAAAGTTCTTTCGAGGATACCTCAGTGGTCAAATACCTGACTTTAGCTCAGGTCATGATGTCAGCATTCATGAGTTCAAGTCCCACAGTTTGTGAGTTCAAGTGCCACATCAAGTGAGCTCCACCCCCCTGCAAGTGAGCATGAGCCATGCTTTGAGTGAGATCCCATTATCTCTCCCTCTCTCTCTGCCTGTCGTGGGATTCTCTCTCTGCCCCTTGCTCATTTGTGCCCCCTGTCTCGCTCAAGAGAAAGGTTTTTAGAAAAAGGAATAGGGATAGAAGTTATAGATAAGGAATTCAGATCTATGCTTAAAAAAGAAGAGGATTAGAGTAGGAATAAGGGAAGGTAAGATAAAATAGTTTATTTTTCTCATTCCCAACTTATCTGATAGATAACAATTTGTTTAAAGTGATAACAGCAACAATATACTCGGTGATCATAGCATATGGATAAGGAGGTAGATGACATCAATATTAGAAGGCGTGGGATGGAGGAATTGAGAGGGCTGTTATAAGGTAGCTGCACTATCTGTGAAGGGGTATAGTGTGATTTGAAAGAGGAATTTGACTAGTTATAAATGAGTAATGCAAATGCAAATAAAGGGGAACCCACTCCAAATTTTTAAAATAAAAAAGTGTAATGAATATGCTAAGAGAAAGAAGAAAATGGAATATACCAACTGCTGCATTAAAATCCAGAAGGCAGAAAAAGGTGAAGATAGAAAGGAAGCAAAGTATGAATGCAGTGAATAGAAAACAATTACAAACATGGCAGATATTATTCCAACTACATCAATACTCACATCAAATGTGAATAGTCTAAATATACCAATTAAAGCTCAGAGATTGTCACAGGAGATCCAAAAACAAGATGCAACTCTATATTGTCTATAAGAAATTCACATGAGATATACAGATACAGATAGGTTACAAGTAAAAGGATGAAGAAAGATTTATCATGCTAGAGCTTATCCAAAGAGAGTTGGAGTAATTACATTAACTCCACGCAAAGCAAACTTCCAATCAAGGAAACTCTAGGGAGATAAAGAGTGTCATTATATAAAGAGATTCTATAGAGAGATAAAAAGGTCCGTTCTGTAAGAAAACATAACAATCCCTAATTTTCTATACCTAACAACAGAGAATGGAAATACATGATGGAAAAACTTTTAGAATTTGAAGGAGAAAGAGAAAAAGTCATTATTATAGTAGAGACTTCAACACCTTTCTGTCAGTGACTGACAGGTCTAGAAGGATATAGGTAAGGCTACAGCTGGACGAAGCAGTAGCAGTAATCACCTAGATCGAACTGAAGCGTATGGAATGTTTTATCGAACAGTAGTTGAATAAACATGTTTCTCAAGTTCACACAGAACGTGCACCAAGTCAGAACATGTTCTGGGCCATGAAACACATCCTACCAAATTTCAAAGAATAGAAACCACACAAAGTATGTTGTCATGCCACACTGCAATTGAACTGGATGGAAAGCAATAATGAAAAGACAGCAGGAAAAGTCCCCAAATATTTAGAGATTAAAGAACATACTTCTAAATAACACATCAAAGAAGGAAACTTGAGAGAAATTTCAAAGTAGTTTGGACTCAATGAAAATTAAATACAACCTACAAAAATGTGCAGGGTGGGGTGGGGTGGGCAGTGAAAACATGGCTTACAGTACAATGTACAGCATTGAATGCATTTATTAGAAAAGTAGAAAGACCTTCGGGCATCTGGCTGCTCAGTGGTTTTAGCACGCAAGTCTTAGTTTCCACTCAGGTCATGCTATCATGTTCATGAGATCAAGCCCCTGTATTGGGTTCCTGCTTGGGATTCTCTCTCTCCCTCTCTCTGCCATGCCCCTGCTCACGTACATGCTTTCTCTCGCTCTCAAATTAAGTACATAAACGTAACAAAATCGGAAAGGAGAAAGACCTTAAATTAGTAGCCTAAACTTCCACCTTAGGAAAATAGGGGAGGAGGTACAGTTGAAGGCTGAAGTAGAAGAAAAGAAATAATAATAATTAAAAAAATAATAATTAGAACAGATATCAATAAAATAAAAGATAGTCAAATACTGGAGATAATCAATAGAGAAATCAAAAGATGGTTCTTTGAAAATATCAATAAAGGTAATGAACCCCTAACTAGGCTATCCAAGAAAAAAGGTAGGCACAAATGGCTCATATCAAAAGTGAAAGAGACATAACCGCTCCCGATTCCATGAACATCAAGAGGATAATGAAAATATTATAAACGACTCTATGCCCCCAAATTTCATAACTTATATGAAACAGATCGATTATTTAAAAGATGCACACGATGGGGCGCCTGGGTGGCTCAGTCAGTAAATGTTTGACTTCAGCTCAGGGCATAATCTCCTGGTCCGTGGGTTTGAGCCCCGTGTCAGGCTCTGTGCTAACATCTCAGAGCCTGGGGCCTGCTTCAGATTCTGCGTCTCCCTCTCTCTCTGCCCCTTCCCACCTCCCACTCTGCAGCTCTCTCTCAGAAATAAATGAAAACATTTAGAAAAATATAGAAAACAAATAAAAGACACACACTACTAAAACCCACATAAGGAAACATAGATTATCTGGATAGGCCTATATTTATTAAGTAAATGGAGTCAAGGACGAATAACCTTCCCAAAAGAAAGCGTCAGGCCCAGGTGGTTTCACTGAAGAATTCTAGCAAACATTCACAGGAAAAAATGATGCTAATGTCCTGTAATCTCTTCCCGAAAATAAAAACAGAGGGGAAACTTCCTCATTCTAGGAGGCCAGCATTGACAAACCACGGTAAAGGCATTAGAAGAAAGGAAAACTGGAGACCAGTGTCTTGCATTTTCATAGACACAAAATACCCAATACATGTTAGCAAACCAAATCCAACAATGTGTAAAAAGAATTATACATCCATAACCAAGAGGGATTTAGTACAAGTATGGGAGACTGGTTCAATATTCAAAAATCAATTAGTTTAAACCATCACAACAATAGGATAAAGAAGTAAGACAGGGAAATGATCAGATGCTCTTAAAAAGAGATGCAGAGAAGGCATTTGTTAACTCCATTCATGATAAATAAAACATTCTCTCCGCAAACTATGAGTCCAGGGAGACTTCATCAACTTGATACAAGACTTTTATAAAACAAACAAAAACGAAGCCCCACCAAAAAAGCCTAAACCAGCATCGTAAAAGTTTCACCATTTCATGGGGCGCCTGGGTGGCTCAGTCGGTTGAGTGTCCGACTTCAGCTCAGGTCACGGTCTCACAGTCATGGGTTTGAGCCCTGCATCAGGCTCTGTGCTGACCACTTGCTCAGAGCCTGGAGCCTGCTTCGTATTCTGTCTCCTTCTCTCTCTGCCTCTCCCCCACTCACACTTTGTCTCACTCTGTTTCTCAAAAATAAATAAATGTAAACACAAAAATTAAAAAAAAATGTTTCACCATTTCAGTGGGGAAGAATGGGATGCTTTCTGAAATCCTACTCTAGCTTATTATGAAGAGGCCAGGTAGGTGAAGACACCTGTAGTAATAATGGACATAATTACATAATTATATAATAACACACCCAGGCCTGTTCTGTTGAATTGTTCCTGATTCTGCTACAACACTAACGGTTGATCAGTTACTAATTTGTGATTCCATCTTTAGAGGAGCTAAGTATTTAGAATACAAACATCTTGTAACACTGAATGTATATTCATATTGTCAGAGGGACGTCATATACCAACTTAGAGCTGCTCAGAGTAAATAGAGAATTACATGGAGCCAAAGTATTCCCTGCAAAGGATATTGTTGTTTTTATATTATATTCTGTTGATTTTTTCCAGCTTTTTTATATGGTTCCTTCTTTTTTCCAGTCCAGATGATTCTACAAATATTAAAGTTTTAGCCATTTGTTTAGAGGTGAATTTTAAAATCATGGATATCTAGCGAAAACTGGCCGGCTGAAGAGAGTTTCCAGTTTCCATGAATGCAAAGTAATAGATTCAATTAAGGGAACAAGCTTGAAAGCCAGATGTTGCTGTACCTCAAGGATACGCCTCAGCTAGTTGAGAATCAGTGAGAATAAATTACCTTTAGATAGCTCACAAGCAGGAGCTTCTTAAATTCGGCTTCAGTGTACACTCAACATAATAAACCAATGACAAGGAAAGTAAAACGGAACCACAGCAATGACTGCAATCTGTACAGTAGAAAAGACCCTCTAAGAGATAATACATGTGTGTACAAGTTGTACATTTTACAGATTTGAGGGTTCCCATTCGCACTACAGTTCATATAAATCATGCCTCCTAGAACTGTGCAGTATACAACTTGTGCAACCAATAGCAACAAACTGAAAACATTCTGATGCTGGTATAGAATAGCAAATATATGAACAAGGAGTACAAACGACGTCTGACGTTATAAGGTGTATAAATTGGATTCATACAAAAGAAAAAAATCTCTAAATTGCACTTCATTAGTACTAAAACTTTTGCTTGGTAAAAGACTCTGTTAAAAGAACAAAAAGACAATCTATGGACTTGGACTAAATATTCCCAAATCATATATCCAGCAAAGGTCTTGTGTCCAGAATATCATATATTGAAGTGCACAAAACGATGCTCTACAACACTAGGCTTCAGGGAAACACATTAAAACTGCACTGAGATACTGCTATCCACACATATTGAAAATGTTTTTTTTCCATTTTTACTTATTTTTCAGGGATAAAGAGAGACAGAGTGTGAGCAGAGAGGGGCAGAGAGAGAGGGAGATCCAGAATCCAAAGCAGGCTCCAGGTTCCCAGTTGTCAGCAGAGAGCCAAATATGTGGCTTGAACTCACAAACTGTGAGATCATGACCTGAGCTGAAGTCAGCTACTCAATCTACTGAGCCAACCAAGAGCCCATGAAATATATATATAGTTTAAAGACAATACCTAATACTTGCATGTGACCCATAAATCCGACTCCCAGACATTTTCTCTAGAGAAGTGAAAATTTATGCTTATGAAAAGAAAAAAACATGCACGCAAATGTTTACAGCAACTCTAGTCATAACTGACAAAAATGGACAAACACAAATGTCCTTCAGGAAATGAATGGTTAAACAAACCCTGGTATATCCGTACAGGGAACCACTAAGAAACAGATGTATTTAAAGGCATGATGTTGAATGAAAGAAACCAGTCTCATAAAGTTACCTACAATAACGATCCATTTATATGATATTTAAGTTGGAGATAGATGGTTGCCAGGCCCCAGGGGTGGGGTGACCGTGATTCAACATGAGGGAATCCTGGAAGCTGATGGAAGTGTTCTCTTCTTGTCTAATTTGTGTGTGTGTGTGTGTGTGGGAGACAGAGAGTGAGAGTGGGGGAGGCAAAGAAAAAGTGGTAGAGAGAGATAATCCCAAGTAGGCCCCGGGAAGTTCGTGAGCAGGGGCTCAAACTCAAGAACAGTGAACTCATGACCTTAGCCGAAATCAAGAGTGGGATGCTTAAGTGACTAAGCCACCTATGTGCCCCAGGAACAGAACTCTTCTGTATTCTCAATGGGGTGACATTTACATGAGTAGATACACTCTTTAAAACTCAAAGCACTATGCACCAAATAGTTACTTTCTATAATGTTAATTACACAACAAAAAGCACTTTCAAAAACTACCACATCTGTCCTCATCTCTCCATTTCCTGCTTCCACACTAATTGCTGTCATGTTCACCTCTCCTGGTCAACTGCAATGACTCCTTACCTGATTTCCTCCCAATTACAATCTTCAATCTGTCCTTCTAATAAACTTACAAAATATTACTCCTGAATAAAGTGTCATAAGGAAAAAAAAATAAGCCAGATCTACCTAGCTGCACCTTCCTTAGATCATGCATGTACACCACTCCCTATGGTATATCCAACACGAAGACCCAATGTGCAAATACAATAAGCAGCCAAGGGGAGCCTGCGTGGCTCAGTTAGTTGAGTGGCCTACTCTTCATTTCAGTTCAGGTCATGATTTCGCCATTTGTGGTTTCAAGCCCCAGGTCACACTCTGCACAGAGCCTGCTTGGAATTTTCTCTTCCCCCTCTCTCATCCCCTCCCCTTCTTCACACACACTGTCAATCAACCACTCACCCAACCAACAAACATTAAGATAAAAATAAGCAGCCCAAATCATAAGGGTTTGTAGTATTTACACATTTATCCCATAGTTCACATAAAAGCAAAGAAACTGGACTATCGTGCTGGCATTATTTTTCTTTCTTATACCCAACTCATTTTGCCCACTTGTGGTTCATTTCTGTGTCTCCTGCATTAATGCAGTACCCACTTCCTCCGGCAGGCCTAGTTGAAGTGAATTTCTAACTGCTTCAACTCAGTACCTTCTTCATTCTGTTGCCTTTGTCATGAAGACCTGGAACAAAAATCTGTGAAAGAATGAACACCCCAGACCTGGCATGTCAACACTAACACCTGGCAAACAGCAACAACCTCCCAGAGACAGCAACTAGTAAATAATCAGTTGTCTATTTAGGACACATGAGCGAGAAGATGGAAGAAATAGAACTTCCCAAAGGGAGGCTGAAAAACAAAAACAAAAACAAAATCCACTGGCGGTAAAAAGTGAAAAAAGGTAAAACCAAAGTTTATCTCATTGTTATTGCAGGTGTTACTGGATAGACTAGATGAACCTGAAGCAAATGATTTCTAAACAACAAAAGCAGCAGCAGCAGCAGCAGCAGCAACAACAACAGCAGCAACAACAACAGCAGCAACAACAAAAGAATCTTCTAAACTATGCCTTGGTATAATTTAGCAGATAATCAGAGCTGCAGAACACTAGCTTTATGTGGGAATAAGCGGAATACCATAGGTACTCAGAGGAGTCACGCTTATTGCTAATAACTGATGCTCAGGTGGTGTGATCACTGTATCCCACCACACCAAGTAAGGGTCTTAAAAAGGAAGAGGGAACCCACGCAGGGCAGCAGATGCCAGAACACATGGGGTGAATCAAGGGCTCAGTGAAACGGGAAGCCTTAATCACAAAGTGAACAATTTGCCTGAAAATGCTGCAGATTCAGGCCAGCACGCAGGCCTCCAGGCTCCCTGGCAGGAGTCCTGGGAATACGAGGGGCAGAGCAATGAACTTACAGCTACCAATCACTTCCCTGTGGCAGGCACGTTACCTCATAAAGCATCTCAATTGACCCTGTGTACAGAGGGAGGAATTGAGGCTGAAGGAGATGTTATAATTGCTCAAGGTCACAGAACTAAGAAAGTTATGGAAATGGCCTTTACCCCAAGCACTCGGACTCCTTAGTGCATAACATGCTGTCTCAAGTATGCAAAACTCAGCTTCAGTAACCCTTTTTCCATCTTTTTAATTAAATTTTTTTTCAAAAAGCGTTGATTGTTGTCTTTTCATTTTTATTTGTTTCCTTATGTCTTTTAATTTCTTCTCTAATTGTCTGGTTGACTCATTCGTTCTTTAGTAGGATGTTTTTTAACCTGCATGCTTTTAGAGGTTGAGCAGACTTTTTCCTGTACTTTATGTCAAGCTCCAAACATTGTGATCTCAAAGTGTGCATGGTGTCATCTCAGTGCTGTTATATTTATTGAAGGCTTTTTGCGACCCAGTATGTGGTCTCTCTTGGAGAATGTTCCACGTGCACTCCAGAAGAAAGTATGCTCTGCTGCTCTGGGATGTAGAGTCCTAAATTATCTGTCACGTCCTTCTGGTCCAATGTATCATTCAGGACCATTGTTTCTTTCCTGATTCTGTCTAGATTTTCTGTCCATTGTTGTAAGTTGAGTATTAAAGCCCCCTGCAATTGCCACATTCTTATCAATAAGATTGTTCATGTTTGTGATTAAATGTTTTAAATATTTGTGTGCTTCGGAATTCACTGCATAGTCATTATAATTGTTAGCTCTTCCTGATGGACAGACACTGTAATTATTTAATAATGCCCGTAAACATCTCTTGCTGCCAACTTTAATTTAAGGTCAAGTGTGTCTGATAGAAGTATGGCTACTACAGCTTCCTTTTGACTCCCAGTAGCATGAAAGGTAGTTCTCCATCCCCCCACTTTCAAGAGTAAGGTGTCCTCAGGTCTGAAATGAGTCTCCTGTACGACAGCAAACAGATGGGTCTTGTTTTGTATTATCCATTCTGATACCCTGTGTCTTTTGGTTGGAGCATTTATTCCACTTCCAAGCACTGTTATTATGGAAAGCGATGGTTCCGAGGCATTGTGATGTCTGTAGTTTTCATGCTTGTACTGGTGTCTGTGGTACTTTGTGATACTTGCGACATTTCCCTCAAGGAATCCCTCTTAGGATCTCTTGTAGGGATGGTTTAGCGGTGGTGAATTCCTTCAGTTTTGGTTTGTTTGGGAAGACCTTTACCTCTCCTTCGATTCTGAATGGCAGGTTGGGTGGATAAAGGATTCTTGGTTGTATATTTTTCCTGTTCATCACATTGAAGATTACCCTAGTCCTTTATGGCTTGTCTGATTTCAGTAGATGGGTCTGCTCCTATCCCAATACTTCTCTACCTGTGTATGTGAAGGTCCATTCATCCCTAGCTGCTTTCAGAATTCTCTCTTCATGCTTGTATTTTGCCAGTTTCCCCATGCTATGTTGTGCAGAAGATGAACTCAGGTTACATCTGAAGGGAGTTCTGTGTGCCCTTTGGGTTTCAATGCCGGTGTCCTCCCCCAGCTTGTGGAAGTTCTCAGCTATGATTTGTTCAAGGTCATCTTCACACCCCTTTTCTGTCTCTTCTGGAAATCCTGTGATATGGATATTGTTCCATTTGATTTCATCACTTAGTTCTCTAATTCTCCCCTCTCGATCCTCAATTTTTTCTCTATCTTTTTCTCACCTCCTTTTCCCCATAATTTTAACTTCTGATTCATTTAGTCTCCCCTCTGTCTCTTCAATCCACGCTGTGGCTGCCTCCATTTTAATTTGCACCTCATTTATAGCATTCGAATTCATCACGACTACTTTTTATTTCCTTGATCTCCGCAATAATTGATTCCATGCTGTCTTCTATGGCTTTGCCAATCCCAACGATTAATCTTTGGACTGTTATGCTAAATTCTGATATGTAGCTTATATCTGTTTTGATCAAGTCGTTAGCTGTCCACTTCTTCCCGGAATTTCTTTTGAGGGGAATTCTTCTGTGTCATTATTTTGGCTAGTTTTCTCTCTCTTAGGAGGTTTACAAGCTTGTTATTTGCTTTGCACCTGCAAGAATTGCTATAGGAAAGGGGGCTCACGCCCTCTGCAGGTTCTAGCCCTGCAGGTAGTGTTTCTTGGAGAGTGTTACTTGCTCTCTGTTGTTGTGACATTGGCTCTTTGAGTTCTCTACTCGTAATGATGTGTTTGACCCTCCACAAGTTGTCGTTTTATTTGTTCCTTGAAGTAGCCCTGGAAAGGAAAACAAACAAACCAACAAACAGGAAACAGAGACATGTAAGGCAACGTGCAAATAAAAGAAATAAATGGACACACACACGCTCACACACTCACAGAAAAACAGTCTGAAATCAAAAACCAAAACAAAACAAACAAACAGACCAGAAACACCAGCTACAAGTAAAGAACAAGATAGAGGCGTTGCTGTTGGAAGAACACATATAAAGAGAGAAATGACAGGAGTGGGGAAAAGGAAAAACATATATATATTGACCAGGCTTGGAGGCGAAGTGGCTTAATGCAGACAGAGAGAAAGGAAAATAAGGAAGGAGGTGGGGGAACAAAAGGAAGATAAGTTTAGCCAGACAGAGAAACTAGATGGCTTGATTATCCCAGAGAGAGAGAAAGGCAAGTATACAAGTATAGGTAGGAAATGTATCAAGGGAATGGATTATAAATGTCTGCTTAAACGAACCAACAAGCAGAGTTATCAACCTAAAGGAGGGAAGAGATAGGAAGGGAGAATACGTCTAAGAACAAGAATTGTCCCGGAATTACTCCAGTCTAGGCAGCATCACCGGTCCGGAAGACGGAGCTGCCTGGTTCCACAGCGCCTATCCTGCTCCATCAGACAAGCAGGTACCCAGCACAGAGGGGCGTGGTTTGGGGTAGGCTGGTCCCACCTCCACTCTGGACCCTGGGACTGATCCCTGA
Source organism: Puma concolor (assembly GCF_028749965.1). NCBI lineage: Eukaryota > Metazoa > Chordata > Mammalia > Carnivora > Felidae > Puma > Puma concolor. The sequence continues at coordinate 396,768 of NW_028240227.1, forward strand.
GGCCCCGCCTTGGTGGTGGTGGCAGGGGGGAAATGGTGATGCCCAGCCTCTTCTGCATGACCTGGTGTACTCCGTTCCAGTTGTCCTCATTGTGCCGAGAGCACACGCAGGGTGGTCCTTCTTGCTCCGCTGACTCCTTTGGCACAGCGCTTGTCCAGGGTTCACAGACCCATTCCGTGTGCTCTGGCACTGGGGCAGTGCCTCTATGTGCTGCTCCAAATGTCTTCCTGGCTTTCTTTGTGCTGCTGTGCTTCAGGGAGCCCCGCCTTTTCCTGCTGTGGACTGCGCTGCTGACCTCACTGCTGAGCTTGGGCATGGTGGATGCAGGCAGGCATTGTTTTGTCCCACAGCGACGCCCCCAGTGAGGGGGCCACTTTCTCCTACTGCAGACTGCGCCCTAGACCCAGCCACTGACCCGGGGGGGGGTGGTGGATGCGGGCAGGCTTTGCTCTATTGCACAGCCCACCAGGGAGGGGCTACTGTCTCCTGTGGACTGTGCCCCTGCTCTACCCCTGAAACCAATGCTGGCTCCTCTCCTCCCCAGGTGCACATACAGGGAGCCTAGCCCCAGACCCAAGAAAGCCCCACAGTTAGAGATAAGATCCCTGTCAGTCCCAGTCCGAGGTTCTCCTCTTATCCACATACAGCCCTACACTTCCGCAGCCACTCTTCTCTTACTTTTGTCTCTCCGCAGAAGGGGATCTCTTCCCTCCATTCCTTCTTGGCCCAATTTATGTACCCCAGTTCACAATCAGCCACCTGTCATCTCTCAAGGTGTCTCATTTCCTTCAGGGAGAATTCAGTCTGATTTCCTCGCAGACTTTTGGGGTTCAAAATGCTTTGGCTTCAGCACTTTGTTTGAGAGACATGGGATGTACAGATCCTCCGACTTCTCCCCCATGGTGACCCCTCTGCCCCAGAAGGATTGATTTATAAATTGATGGACATTGAATTCTAGATCTTATTTTCTTATTCATGTTATTAGGATTAATCTCAGTACATACTTTCAGTTTTAAGAAAAATTCCCTGCGATTTGAATCCTTTGAAAATGAATTGAAGAGGCAATCCGAATAAATATCACATTCCCTTACTGGGACTTCTCTCTCTCCATCTCTCTCTATCCCTCTCTCTCTCTCTCTCTCTTTCTCTCTCTCTCTCTCTCTCTCTCTCTCTCTCTCTCCCTCTCTCTGTCTCTCCCTCTCTCTGTCTCTCTTTCTCTCTCTCTCTCTCTCTCTCTCTCTCTCTCTCTCTCTCTCTCTCTCTCTCTCTCTCTCTCTTTCTGACACACACACACACACACACACACACACACACACACACACACACACACTTCCCTCAGACTGTCAGGACTCTCTCTAGGGTGCCCGCCCACTCCACAGCCAGTACATAAACTTCACCAGTACTCAGGACTAGACATCCTCACTAAGGTCTTCCCAGAACAAAATGGAAGAAACAGCCTCTGTCAGTCCCCCTCTCCTGCCTGTTCACTTTCCTCCCTCCTGCCAGGTCTCCCTGACCCCCACCCCACCTTGCTGTCACAGCCCATTCTATACGTACCTGAGAAACCTAGCTAGTGTTTGATTCTGCAGCCAAACGCAACAAAGTTCCAAAAGGTCTCAGCCCTCCCAGGCCGATGAGTCAGCAGGAAAACACAGGCCAAGAATCACACTAGGAGAATTCTCATTCCAGCTGTACCACTTCCTAGCTGAAGATGCACAGTGAAGCTGTCATCCAACAACAGTCTAGCTCCACATCTGTAGGCCTCTAGCGCACCTGCATTGCTACCAGGCTTGGGGACACATCCAACGATTTTGTTTCTTGAGCCCCGTCTGGACTGTGTTTGCTTTGTTTCAAATGTCTGCCTCTAGGGTAAACTAGATTTTGAAACACAAATATGCACAATTCCCCAAGGTAAAAGACACGTCCAAGAGTCTGTTCACTGCAGTCATCCATACCCTCAAAGCACTGATTTCTACCGTGTACATAATTAGAGAGAAGAAGCAGACAGACACCTGCCCAATGACAATGAAAAAGCAACAGAGGGTGATGGAGAGCCGCACGTGATGTAGTAGCTGGAAGCCCAGAAGTCAAGAATTACCCACAACCACCACGGAGGCAGGGGTATCCCTCGAGAACAGAGCCTGGCACACAGAGTCCCTCAGTCAGATTTCGGTGAGTGGTGAATAAAGCCACAGGTGGACCAATAAACGGACAAGTAAGCGAGCAAAGGCTGACAAGGGAAAATCCACCTGTTCTATGGTGGTGTAGAGAAAGTAGGTGCTTTTAGCAATGCCAGTGAGAGGGTAAACATTACGGAACAGGCGAATTAGTGAATTCTGTGGGTGGAATGTTTTCCCCTGATTACAATGGGCAGCTTATCCATCCTCCAGCTCTGAAGCATATGGTCAGTGGACACCACATGCTTGGGACAAGTTCTGGAGGAAAGGAGTGGAAGTAACAACTCTCCACCTTTGCTAGAATGCCAACGTCCATTTACAGACCCTCCATCTGCCCCCTGGCCCTTTCTTCCTCCCACGCACCCCGATTACTCCCACATATTACGTCCTTACTGCAATCTTGCAATCCTTGGTTTTGAACCATCGTTCTAATCTGTTTTGTTCTTGTTTGTGAGGTCTGTCATTTATCTACGTAAAAACCTGGGAATTACTTTCTGAACAAAGGTGAGAGCTCCTGGATTGCTCAGTCAGTTAGGCATGTGACTGTATTGCTTTCGACTCAGGTCATGATCTCATGGTTTGCGAGCTCCAGTTCTGCATCAGGCTTTGTGTGGACAGCGTAGAACCTGCTTGGCTTTCTCTCTCTCCCTCTCTCTAAGCTTTCCTGGCTGTCTCTCACTGTCTTATGTTTGTGTGCTGCTTTGTAAACTGGTCTACAAGGAATTTGGGACTAGTGGTTTCATAAGTAACCTTCTCTTTCACGTGCTATGACAGCCCTAACGTTCCCCTTACTCTGATGAGTTTAGATGTAAGGCAGAGTGTCCGAAGATCCTCAACCAAACTACATGGTGTAATCGTATGAGCATAGGTATTCACACTTCTGTCCATTCCCTCATAAACTCAGTCATTTCGCAAATAGCGAACACTTACGCGGTGCACTCTGAGGAATATAACAGTAAGCAAAATAGCCTTCGTAAATTATTTTTTTTTCCGCCTTGTGATTTCATGGGCCTATAGTATCCAGTCCTATGTGATTCGGGGCATGATTAGGATTAACGTATTTCACTTCTTCCAAAGATGTTTCTAAAGATTGGCAGAGGCAGTGGGTTGTGACCGATGCTGGTTCAAATCCTAGCTCTGCCACATAGATGTGATATTTGGCAAGTTATTTAAACTTTCTAAGCATTAACCTAGTTGCCTGTAAAGTGGGAATAATAATAACTTTCCCACAGGCCTGTTATGTTTGCTTGAGAGGGAAACATGTGTGAATTGCAGAGAACTGTACTGGTGTATGGTGGGAATTAAAGTGAAATTAGTTTGTTCCCTCTGTTTTCCTATGGCTTTCTGATCATCTCCTTATGGGTTTGTCCCGAGGGCCTTGTGCCTCTCTGTGCCTCTCTGTGCCCTTGAGTATCTTCTTGCAATCCCCAGCATCAGGGAATTGGGCCTCATTCTACCAAGGAAGCCTGACTCTGACATGGTGCCTTCCATAGTTCACCTGTTCTGTACATTCAACACAGCCAACGTGAAGGTTTTAAGTAAGCAAGCAGCGACTTTGTCAAAACCGTAATTACATCACTGATAGAGGCGAGTGTTTACTGACTCACAGTGAAGGGGGTTCCATGCATTATTCTAAGTGTTTTACCGTTGTTACCCCCACTGAATTCATTTCAGAGCTCTATGGTGAAGGTGCTAGGTTGTGCCTGATTTTACAGCTGAGAAAACTGAGTAGCAAAGCGAAAAAGTAAGTTGTCCAAAGGTCTGCTGCTAGAAATAGAGCAAAATAAGATTTGAGATCCCAGGCAGCCTGGCTCCAGGGGGCACCCTCTTACTCACTGAACTATATTGCTTCTTGGTAAGCAAGAATTTACTGTAGGATAGGGAATTTAAGTGGTGTTGGGTTGCAAAGAAGATCGTAAGAGATGGCAAAGGTTCCACCCAATTCATCTGATGACAAAAGGGTAAGAGTTAATCAAAAGTTGATGATGCAGGTGTTTGTAAAAAGAGAGAATGTGAGAGAGACACCCCGTATAGACTGCTGCTGTTACACATCAAATTGAAGTGAGACAGCTAGTTCTTCTGTAACAAAAGGGAACTGAAACTCCATAAACACATTGCATTCATTCAGTATGGACAGGGCCCTTTGCCCATGGCTGGCACTGTAGTAACGACACACGGATGGCTAAGGTGAGTCCTGCCCATGAGGAACACATGGCCTAGGAGGGGAGCAAGGGCTACGCAAGGAGGTTCATGACAACACAACTAGTGGGAAGAAGAACTGTGGATACACAAAGGGGAAGTAAGCAACCCCAAGACATTTTCCATAAAGAAAGACATAAGAAAGGAACGAAACCTCTTAGAGTTCTGGAAGCATCCTTCTTGTAGGCTCTCATGAGTGTATTTTCACTAAGTCTGTAACAATTGGGAGCTGATCCCTGCTGAGCCAAGCTCCTCCAGGACAGAACCTTCCTCTGCTCAGTTGGCTTCAAGTGAACCTGGGTATTCAGCCCTTCTCCAGTGTCCCTCTCCCACCATCCCACTTCTGGCCCTCTTGATTCCTCGATTCCTAGGAAAATCAGCCTATAAGGTCAAATCCTTATTTGGTGTTAGTTCCTTCCAGAGACAGGGTCTCCACGATGCTATCGATTCTTTCAGTGGAATCCTGCCCATGGGCTGCACAAGGAACTCCATGATACGAGTTCAATGCCTCCTCAAATGATGGGTTTTATGAGAAGTTAAGTCCTGTGAGCTTGGGTTAGAAATAGTCCACGTCATTCCCAATCTCAAGGCTTGTTTTGGACAAAGGATGAAGATAAAAAGCAATGAATACATAAAAGACTTTTGTAAGAAGTTCAGCTTAAATAGGGCAGAAGAAAAGAAAGGGGGGGAGTGTCTTTTCATTTCATGTTAACAGCCAAAGAGAAAAAGCTTCTTTAGATTTCAAGAAGAAAGGAATAATATCAGTGTACACAAAGCAAGCTTTAAAGGTGAGCTTTATCATCGTGTCAGTAGAGCTTTGTAGTACAAACTCCACAGATTATGGTATTTCTCATAACTCCTTGCTGCCCTAGGGAAAAGTACTTCATTGCCTAACTTTTATCTGAGTTCATGGCTATTTTCCTTTCATTTTTAAAGCTTAGCTTATCTTAGTTCATCAAATACTTTTTTTTCTTTTTTTGATGACAGAAATCTCATTTACACTCCTGAACGTCCTATTACCCTTGACAGGTACCTAGCATTCTGCCTTGCACATCTACTTACTTATGTGGGGAAAATGAAAAACAAACAAACAAACAAACAAACAAACAAAACAAAACAAAACAAAACAAAACAAAAACAGGCATTTGTTTCTTCACCGTCCACAGACAGAATAAACTCTTAACAGAAATAATAAAATATTTGGGCACTGAACACGGGACTGCTCTTAAATGTTCATATATTCAAATTGAGGACATTTTTTTATTTGACACGTTTGGTCAAATGCCCAAGAGAACGATTCAAAAATAAAGAGAACTCTGGGAATCAATGGGTTAGGAAGGCCATGAAAAAATTGGAGACTACGATCCAGATCTTAAAAAAGTTCTGAATGTATACTCACAAAGACTTAACGACTTTGGATAACCAGGTTAAAAATAGTGCTTTGAAAGTCCATAGAGCTGTAGCATTCGAAGGCAGGGTTTCTTACAGTATGGTCGATACCTCTCCCTAATCAACGGAATCATGGAGGGCTTACTACATGTATGGATTCTGAATTCACACCTAATTCTACATTTTTAGGTAATGTGTCAGTTTTTGTTAAGATAACCCAAACTAGTAACAGCATTCCAATCTGCAAAGAACACACAAGCCCCACTCTCTTTAGCATAAAGTTTGGGTTGCTTTTGTAGGTGGATGAAACCAACAAAACACAGAAGTGTGCAGGGAGAAGTGGAGACTTGAAGTGTTTGAAATGCATACTGTCCCATTTCTCAGGGAGGGCACAGAGACGGCTTGATGGCACCCAAATCAGGTGTTTCTGTCTGAACCATTCCTGCTACCCAGGCTACAGTCAACCATAAAGATTATCCAGAGAAATGATCTGCATCTGCATCTGTATCTGCTGGAGATTCCCTGACTGACCAGATTCTCACTGCTGCTGGGTCTGGGAGTGTGGGGTGGGAGGTAGATAAACAGAGAGAATCAGACAAGTCCAAGTGGCCAAGAACTGGTTGGAATCCAACTTAACTGTTACCGTGGCCATATCTGAAGTTTCCAGAGCTGATGATGCTACATTCGAGGCCACCATTGTTCCGTGAAGATACTGCAATTGGTATATGATGCTAAGAATTAAAACAAGGAAACGTGGTAAGGTTCTTGCCAACAGAAATACAACGCTAATACAGGAGCACCTTCCAAGGGTTCATCTGAGAGTATACTGAATGGCCTGAGTATGTAATGTGATTTGATAAGGCAGAACTGGTTTCTCCATGGCCCACAAGGATTAAAATCTAGAATTCCTATGAGTTTGCTTGATGCATTGATAAGCCAAGGAAACCTAGGAGGGGATTTGGTGAAGCCACATGCCCTAGACATATGACAGCTAATTTTTGACTTAAGAAGAAAATGAATGACCTCCAAAATACATCAACAATTGTACCTCACAGATGTGCTGTGAGCTTGAAATGCTCACACATGTGCTGCATCTTGAAGACGGTAAATGCTAAAAACATTGGTATTATTATATTAATGGCTGCTACCCTTTTTTCCAAAATTTTGTAGGAGGTCATAAAGAAATTGGCAGCTCTGCCATTCCATGCAGCCTGCTGCTGATGACATTGCTGCCTTAATGGAGCACAGCCTACAGCCTCCTTGTGAGTAAAACTCTCTTTGATTATGTCACTGGCGGCACCCTTTCTGTGACAGCTGAACACGTCCCTAACCGATACTACTTGCACTTACTCAATGCCATTCAAATACAATTTCATGTTTTGTTAGCACAGATAACATCAATGTTGTCACTCTTATTGAAGGTGAAATTATTACCAACATCCCGCAGCAGATGACCTTGGGGAAAAGATGCTAGAGAAGTTTCCTAAATGAAGAAGGGTCTTGGAGAATACCAGCGTTCTATCTCATAAGCACACCCTCGCAGAGTAAACTGTGGGGCACAGTGTTCTCTCTGTTACAATATCACTTGAAGTTTAGGAGTGTTTTTCCTTATAAATGTTTGGAAGAGTCCATGGTAGAGAAGGGTTTCCTTAATCCCAGAGAGTAAAATCAAAGAAGGCTTTGGACCCACAAACTCCTCCAATCAGTACCTAGGTCGAGACAACCATAAGGCTGTAGACACAGGCTACCTTTCATGAGAAGGGAAGAATGACTTGGAGGTTGAAAGCCAGAACCCCGGAGGAGCTAGGGCCATGGAAAATCATTCCCAGGTCTTAAGACCCAATGAAAGGACTGCCTACCTGTACCAGCTGAACTTCAGAATTGCTATGGACCAGGGACTCATTCATGATTACCTCCTTCCTTTCTTTTGGAACAGCAATGTTTGTGTTTTGTTGGTGTGTTTGTTTGTTTGTTTGTTTTTCTGTGTGTGTGTGTGTGTGTGTGTGTGTGTGTGTGTGTGTGTGTGTGTGTGAGTGTTTTGAGTGTGTGATTTCTGGTTACCACATGCCCCTGTTGGTTGTATGTTGAATTCATAGGTCTTCATTCATAGGTCTTCAGATTGAAAGTGTAGTGGAGGATGAGTTCGCCCCAGGAGACTCATTCACACCGGGACCTAATTTACATAACAATATCCTGGACTTTGAGTTGATGTTACAAGGGTTGGGTCTTTAAGAGGGAGGATTCTTGAGGTAGGGTGAGGATATTTTTCATGCAGGATGAGAGTGAATAATAGGAGGCCTGCAGACAGGCTGTGCTAGTCTAAAATATGTTCATAAATTCTCTTTTAAACCCTTCAAAAGGGGGACCTCCATTCCCTTTTCCTTAAGCATAGGCCAGACGTACTGAATGATTTTGAAAACTAGAAGAAAGTGGAAGTGATAGTGAGTTAAAAACACTCTAAAGAGCAGATATTGTAGTTCCAATGGGGTTGTGATTAGGGGAAAATCGACGGAAGGGGCCACTGGCCATTAGACGCTAGGAATCTATGAGTGGAAGAGATGAACATAAGCGAAGAGAAACAAAAATTATATAAAATCAGGGAGGGGGAAAAACAGAAGAGACTCATACGTATGGAGAAGAAACTGAGGGTCACTGGAGGGGTTGTGGGAGGGGGGATGGGCTAAATGGGTAAGGGGCACTGAGGAATCTACTCCTGAAATCATTGTTGCACTACATGCTAACTAAGTAGGAGGTAAACTTTAAAAAAATAAAAAAATAAATCAATTACAAAAAGAAGCTAGAATTCTACACTATCAAAATTATCAATTAAATTTGAGAGTGGACTCAAGATATCTTCAGACGTGCAAAGACACAGAACATTCGATTCCACTCATTCTTCATTAGGAAGTTATCTGAAGGTGTACTCCAGCAAAACAAGGAGAGAAAAAATAAAGAAAAATTATACTTAATAATAGGCAACATTAACAGAGTGTTTATTTTTGTTCCAGACACTGTTATGGGTTATTTTCACATATTATTACATATGAACCACACAACAAACTTATACAGTATATACAGTTACCATTCTTATCTTCGAGAGGAGGAAACAGGGTTATAAGGAAGGCAAATACCTCATCCAACATCCAACTTACACAGTTGGTAAGTGGAACCAGTAAAGTCTAACCCCAGGCCGTCTGGCTCAAGAGTCCAGGCTTTTAAATGTTCCCTAACTTCCCAGATAGCCATATTACCATGAAACCATGGAAACAAACTGGGAGCGTAGCAGAGGAAAATCACAGGAAGGAAGCTATGAAGCAGACCAACTGAGACACCACCTAAATGAGGCAGGAAAAGAGAAGGTTCCAGTGAGAGACCGCTAAGAGGTTAGCAGGAAGATGTCATAAGTGGCATGATTTGAGAACACTGAAAGAGTGCAATAAAACAAAGAAGTGCAATTAGAAAATTAAGGAGAACCAGAAAATATCCATAAGACGGCCTTAGTCTGAATGAGCCAAGTGAAACCTAGCATGGTTTAAAGCACCTAGGAATACAAAGAGAAAGGATCCATTTCACCTTGATGCTAGAGATGTCCTCGTTCAGCAGGTGCAAAGACTCCAGCAAAAGAGTAGTAATTCTAATGTTTGCATATTATTTAATAATCACAATAATTTAAACCATTTATTAGTTTTCAAGTTTTAGAATCAACCTTGAACCCTCTAAAGAGACTTGATTGCAGAGCATAACAGCAGTGAAAACAACAATGACAAACAGAAGCCCAAAGCTGATGGGAGACGGAGAAACAGTGCAGCAAGTTTAAGGAAGACCTTTATCGTACAATGTAAGGAATGAAAAATGATAGTACAGGTAAGGGAACTAGGTCTCTATTTTAAAATTACATCTCATGGGGTACCTGAGTGGCTCGGTGAGTTCACAATCCACTCTTGATTTTGGCTCAGATGATGATCTGACAGTTCATGAGACTAAGATGAGCATTAGGTTCTGCACTGACATCTCAGAATTCTCTCTCTCTGCCCCTATCCTGCTTGAGCATACTCTCTCTCTCCCTCTCTCTCTCAAATAACATACATTCATACATACATATGTACATACATACATACATATAAACATAGAATTATATCGTGTGATGGTCAATTTCATGTTTTAAATGGGCTAAGCCACAGGGTACGCAGATATATGGCTAAACAGTATTTCTAGTGAGTCAGTGAGGACATTTCTTAGTACACTTAACATCTGTATATCAGTAGACTAAGCAAAACATATTGCCTTGCCAAACACTGGGTGGCCTCAACTAATCGATTGAAGACCTGAATAGAACAAAAGGCGGAGTAAGAGAGAATCCACTGTGTCTATCTGACTGTCTTCAAGCTGCGATATTGGTCTCCTGACTTCAGGCTCAGACTTGGAATGGAACATACATCATCAGCTCTCCTGATTCTTAGGCTTTGGGAGTCTGCCTGGAACTGAACTACTCGATCTCCTGGGTCTGCCCTTCTCAGCCTCTGGAATCCTGGGAACCAATTCCCATTGATACTGAGCCTCTGGAGAACCCTAACTAGTACCTATATGTAACTTCATCCGTTATGTCTTTTTGCCCTCAGATCCAGTTCCTGCACTTCTCCTATAGACTGTGTTTCCTGGTTCCTTGCCAACTGGCTTCCAGAGGGCTTTGACCAATGGGTGTTTGATGGGAGAAAGGGAGGAAGGGATAAGCCCAGAGGTTTTTCTCTCTCCCGCTCCACTTCCTACCAGTGATTTTATCTCCTCCAAATTCTAGCTTCTTTCCAAGAGCCTCTTCTCCCATGATCTCAGTTCCTACTAGGTATGGTTCTGAATTTCTCTAGCTCTGCGGGTGGATACAGCTTTCTGCTGATACTAATTCCTGATTGCTTCGCCATCCTTTGTTTGGCTTCTGGGATTTCCCATCACGTGTGTAACTGTTTAAAATACCTATAGTGACTCACCGGCTGGCTGGACCTGACTGAAACAGTATACAGATAGAAGTTCGGGAATATATCGGAAGGTGAGGAGAGAGAAGACAGGTGGCTTAAGCGACCTATACGTCAATGTCACATAGGAAGTCAGTAGACGGTGCTTAAAACTGACAAATCAATAAGCAGCAGTATACTATACTACTTATCTTCATGAAAATTCCTAACAAAAGAATATAAACCTGGAACAGTTAAAAGTGTTGCCTCAAATAATGGAGACAGTAAAGAGACCTGTGGTTGCCAGGGACTCAGGGGGGAAGGGAGAGATGAATAATCGATGAAGCACAGGGAATATTTACGGCAGTGAAACATCTTGTAAGACAGTGAAATGCTTTGGATCATGGCATTGTGCGTTTGTCAAAACTCACCGAACTGCACACCACAGTGAATGCTAAGGTACACTTCGGACTTTAGTTAGTAATAGTTTTCATATGGGCTCATCCGTTGTATCAAATGCACTACACTGACACAAGAAGTTTACAATAGGGAGAACTATGTTTTTGGGGGTAGGAGGGAGAACAGGGGAACTCTGCACTTTCCAGTCTTTTTCTGTTAACCAGCTTTTTAAAAGCTGTTTTAGAAAATAAACTCCCTCAATGAAAGAGAGGCAGAGAGACCGAAGAGGAGGGAAGGAAAGAGGGAGAAAGGGAGCTACTTAAAAGTCATGGAGGAAACTTAAGTGTGGATTACTAAGTGAAGGGATCCAATACGAAAAAGCCACTTGCTTTATGTTTCCAACTATGATAACGTTCTGGAAAAACAAAACAAAAGAAAACAAAATAAGGACAATGACGACGACAACAACAACAACAACAACAACAACAACAACAGCAAAACACCTTCGGAGACGGTAAAAAGACCAGTGGTATTAGGGTTTAGGGGGAGAGAGGAAGTGGTAATAGGCGGAGAACAGGGCACTTTAGGGTGGTGTAACTATTCTGTATGATACTGCAATAGTAGATACATACCTTTATACATTTCTCAAAAGTTATGAATCTATATAACACAAAATAAACCCTAACTGTTAGTAAATGATAATGTGTCTAATGATAAAGTGTCAGTCAAGAATGGCTCATCCACCACTTATAACTAATGTATCCACATTAGGGCAAGGTACTATAGAAACTACTGGGGATGAGGAACCTGTATTTTGTGTGCAATTTGTCTCTAAATCTAAAATTGTCCTTAAAAAATGGTCTGTTGAAAAAAACCCTGATTGAAAAGAAAAAAAAGAAAACAAAAGAAAGTGTTGCCTCTGGGGAAGAGGTGTTCATGGGGGAAACAAAGCTTTTGATTTTTTATTGCAAGCCCTGATGTGCAATTTAGATGTTGTGTTTTTTTTTTTATTTGCATACAATACTTGGATTGATATTTCTCAAATAAAAAAAATCTGTACACCTGCCAGAATAGATAACATGAAAAAGATAATATTAGCAAGTGTTGGCAAGGCTATCAAGTATTCAGAGCTCACAGGCATTACGCAGGCACTACTATAGAAAGAAGTTTGTGTAAATTGGTATAACCATTTTGGAAACACTTTGGAGGAACCTTACCAAAGCTGATAAGTTGGATGACATGTGACCCAGCAAATTCTCTCCTAGATAAATAAATACTATTGTAAAAAATGTTCACCAAACGACGTGTCCTATAATGTTCACTGAAGCTTTATTCATAATTTCCCTAAGCCAGAACCTACCTAAATGTCCACCAAGAGTTGCAGAAATATTGTAAACTATTCGTATAATGAAATTCTATACACCAATGAGCAGAAAGCCTCTATACATACAATACCATGAATATCACTAACATAAGTTTGAGTGAAAGAAGCTAGGTGTAGGACACATAATTCCATTTCTATATAGTCCAAAAACAAGCAAAAGTTGTAGATTCTGTAAGAAGTCAGAATAATTGCCGTCCCAAAGGAGAGATAGACCGTGACTGAAAGAGGCACAGGTGGTCCCTTGGGGTCCTGGTACCTTTTTTAATGAGTGCTGATTCCTCAAGTATATTGAACTGAATTGCATCAAGCTGTGCTCAGAATGCTTTTAATAATAAATGTTCTTTTTTGCGTGCTAGTGGCTAGTCACTTAAGTGTCCAACTTTGGCTCAGGTCATGATCCCATGGTTTGTGAGTTCGAGCCCCACATCAGGTTCTGTGCTGACAGCTCAGAGCCTGCAGCCTGCTTGGATCCTGTGGCTCCCTATCTGGCCCTCCCCTGCTCACACGGTGTCTCTCTCTCAAAAATAAACAAACATGAAAAAAAAATATATGTCCTTTTGAATGTATACTATACTTCAGTAACCTTATTTTAATCTGAGTGCAGACTCCTAAGTCGCACCCTTTTTTCTCTACTGCTCTTCTAAACATTTAAAGAATATGTACTTTAAATCATCCTAGAAGATATATATATACATACACATGCACACAAAGAAAGAAAGAAATTGGCGGGAGGAGCCGGGTGGTGGGTGAACCGCAGAGAAACTCTAGCTTTATTACACAAGCATGGAAGCAAATTCCTTTGGAGAGGGTGGGGGTGGAATGGCTTCTTCTGACGACTTCAGAGCAATGAGGGAACAAGAGAGATCATGGATCTGCCCCTACAGTCCTGGAGACCTCTCAATCTGGGGTTAGGAAGAAAGGGGACCTCCCTTGCGGTCCAGGTGTCGCCTCCCTCCGCAGACCCGGTGCTGGGAGGCAGTAGAGGGCACAGCTGCCACAGAGTCCCAGAAGGCGGCGCCGCATCCCTGGGGCGCGGGCCGGGACCGTCTGGTGCTTCTTCGCTGGTAAAGTGCACTAGGGGATGCGGGCCCGACTCTCACTGGTTCATCCCTCCAGGCACAACCCGTCCCGGGGCTGGGAGGTCGCGCGGCTGTGGACCGCATCTCACGCCCAGGCACTGGGACGCGGCGGAGTCTCACCACGGGTTCCAGGTTCACTCCCAGGACTTGGCGCGCTTGGCGCCGCGCTTCTGCCACGCTGCTCTCGACCCACACGTCGCCGACTACGCGGATGCTTGGCAAGGTGGTCAGCGTTGGGGTGGCCGCCCTCCCACTCTCCTCCAGGGTGCGGCCCCCGGAGCTGGGCCCGGGGGCCGTGGGCTTGCGGGGGCTGCTCTCCTCGCGGGACGGCGGCGGCGGGGGCGGCATCTTCCTCTGGCCGGCGGCGACCTTCCGGGCTCCGTGGCACCTCCTCCTGGCAGCCGGCCGGCGCGTCTGGAGGCGGGCCTCGGGGGGCTGGTGCCAGGGGTCCTGGACCTGGGCCAGGAGGGAGGAGTAGCCATAGACGTCCTTGCTGCGCAGGATGCGGGGGGAGAACTGGTGCTTGAGGCTGCAGAGGTAGCTCCAGAGCTCCGTGTCTGAGCTCATGAACTCCGTGCTGCGGGACACGAATAACTTGAAAGCATCGATCAGCTCCTTGCTGCTGTTGGCCAGCGACAGTGGCGACGGTTGCCACCGCGTGTACAGCACTTTCTCCTCAGGCGCCTCCTGCGCGGCCCCTCCTGCAGCGCTAGAGGCTCCTCCCCGGGCGGCCGGGGCCAGGGCCTCCAGGGGCCTGCGCCTCCGCCTCTTCATGCGGCTCAGGATGTGAGGTCCAGAGGGGCCGCCCGCGCTTGCCAGGTCTCGCCGCCGCCGCAGGGCACTGATGAATTTCCTACCATGAAGCCAAATCAGGCGGCAGGCTGTGAGAGTTACCCCGCAGTTGCTAGGAGACCAGGCGCTTTGTGAGGTCACAATGTCTGCCTATCCTATCACTGCCTGCTGCCCAAAGCTGCCTTAGGTTGGGCTGTGTTTAAGATTATGCCCTTGAGAAAGACCTGCACGTAATCTTACCTGAGAAGGCCCATAGTTCTTGATGAGTTCAAGAGGGTTGTCCTCGACGTGAATGCACTGGTGCCTCAGCCTCCAGTAATTCCATCCAACATGAGATGACACTTCGCGGTGGAGAGTACACACAACTTGTAATCAAACATGACTGTAAGAGGGTTTTAGCTAATTAAATGCCTTGTCATGCAATGCACTGAAAGCCAAATTGAAGTAACTACTCTACTCTTTCAAAGAATACAGATATATTGTGCCTTGCTTAGGGTTCCATATGTGTGTTGCTATAGCTCACAGTTCAGGAAGCTGTTCCTCACAGCAGCAGCAAACAGTTTGCCTATTTAGTGTGCATGCTCACTTTCACGCAGCTTAGGGAAGACCGAGTCATTGTGTGCTTAAGAGCAAAGCGTCAACGAATTCTGCGTGAGTGGCCATGAGGGCATTCAGTGCCACTAAAACCTATTCGGTACCTACCAATTCATGATATTTCAGGTAAGTCATACACAAGGTAGTAAAAGACCGTATGGGATTCCAAGGGTAGAAAACGTGTTACACCGTCCGTGTAAGTGCTTTTGAAAGCAACCAGCATGGTCCATCCAGCATCACCACATACACAAATAATTCACAAAATATTACAAGGACCACCTACCATGATCAATTGAAATCCACTTCCTCATGAAAGGATGACACCAAACTATGTGAATCAAGAAAAGGGATAAGTCATGGTAACAATCAGAAGAGACACTTGCCAAGGTCAACGTGATACATGTGAGAGGCCTCTGTCTTTACTCAACTCCTTTTCTTGAACACACAAACCAAACTTTCCTCTAAGCACCTTAAGCCAGTACTACCTCACGTTCAGAAAGTGCTGAAAATGGAAAGCTATTCTCATATTCAGTAAGAGCAACCCCTGGATTTCCTTGTTCATTAAATGTAATTTATTTTCAAATTGGTTTCCACGCAACACCCAGTGTTCATCCCAACAGGTGCCCTCCTCAATGCCCGTCACCCACTTTTCCCCAACCCTACGTCAACCCTCAGTCTGTTGTCCGTATTTAAGAGTCTCTTATGCTTTGCCTCCCTCCCTCTCTATACCTTTTTCCCCGCATCACCTCCCCCATGGTCTTCTGCTAAGTTTCTCAGGACCCACACATGGATTAAAACAAATGGTATCTGTCTTTCTCCGCCTGACTTATTTCACGTAGCATAATACCCCCCAGTTCCATCCACGTTGCTACAAATGGCCAGATTTCGTTCTTTCTCATTGCCAAGTAGTATTCCGTGGTATACTTCAACCACAACTTCTTTATCCACTTGTCAGTTGATGGACAGCTAGGCTCTTTCCATAGTCTGGCTGTTGTTGAAAGTAGTGCTATAAACATTGGGGTACATGCGCCCCTATGTCTCAGCACTCCTGTACCCCTTGGGTAAATTCCTAGCAGTGCTATTGCTGGGTCTTAGGGTAGATCTATTTTTAATGATTTGAGGAACCTCCACACTGTTTTCCAGAGCGGCTGCACCAGGATGCATTCCCACCAACAGTGCAAGAGGGTTCCTGTTTCTCCGCATCCTCACCAGCATCTATAGTCTTCTAATTTGCTCATTGTAGCCACTCTGACTGGCATGAGGTGGTATCTCAGTGTGGGTTTGCTTTGGATTTCCCTGAACGAGGGGTGCTGTTGAGCACCTTTCATGTGTCTCTTGACAATCTGGATGTCTTTTTTAGAACAGTGTCTGTTCAAGTCTTCTGCCCGTTTCTTCACTGGATTATTTGATTTCCGGGTGTGGAGTTGGTGAGTTCATTTTTCAGGTTTAGGGTACTAGCCAATTATCCAGTATGACTTTTGCACTCATCTTTTCCCATTCGTTCGGTTGCCTTTTAGTTTTGTTGATTGTTTCCTTCATTGTGGAAAAGATTTTTATGTTCATGAGATCCCAATAGTTCATTTTGCTTTTAATTCCCTTGCCTTTGGAGATGTGTCAGCTAAGAACTTGCTGACGCTGAGGTCAAAGAGGATGTTTCCTGCTTTCTCCTCCAGGGTTTGATGGTTTCCTGTCTCACATTCACGTCCTTCATCCATTGTGAGTTTATTTTTGTGAGTGGTGTAAGAAACTGGTCTAGTTTCATTCTTCTGCATGTTGATGTCCACTTCTCTTAGCACCATTTGTTAAAGAGACTGTCTTTTTTTCCATTGGATATTCTTTCCTGCTTTGTCAAAGATTAGTTGGTCATACGTATGTGGGTCCAATTCTGGGGTCTCTATTCTATGCCATTAAGTCTATGTATCTGTTTCTGTGCCAGTACCATGCTGTCTTGATGGTTATAGCTTTGCGGTAGAGGCTAAAGTCTGGCATTGTGGTGCCTCACACTTTGGTTTTCTTCTTCAGTATTACTTTGGCTATTCAGGGTCTTTTGTGTTTCCATACACATTTTATGATTGTTTGTTCCAGCTTGGAGAAGAGTGCTGGTGCAATGTGATTGGTGCTGCCTATAATGTGAGGACTGCGTTGGGTCGTATTGACATTTCGCCAATATTTATTCTTCCAATCCACGAGCATGGAATGTGTTTTGCTTTCTCTGTATCTTCTTCAATTTCCTTCACAAGCCTTCTATAGTTTTCAGCATACAGATCTTTTACCTCTTTGGTTAGCTTCATTCCTAGGTACGTTATGACTCTTGGTGCATTGTAAATGGGATCCGTTTCTTTATTTCTCTTTCTGTTGCTTCATTATTGGCTTATAAAACGCAACCAATTTCTGTACATTGATTTTGTACCCTGCAACATTGCTGAATTCATGTATCAGTGATAGAGGACTTTTGATGGGGTCTGTCCGAAATTCCATGTATAGTGTCATGCCATCTGCAAAAAGTGGAAGTTTGACTTCATCGTTGCAAATCAAATGATGATACCTTTAATTTCATGTGCTGTCTGATTACTGATGCCAAGACTTCCAACACTATGTTCAACAACCGGGGTGAGAGTGGACATCTCTGTCTTGTACCTGATCTCAGGGGGATTGCTCTCAGTTTTTCCCCATTGAGGACGATATTTACTGTGAGCTTCTGATAAATGGCTTTTATGATGTTTAAAGTAGTTTCCTTCTATCCCAAATGTCTTGAGGGTTTGTATTAAGTACGGATGTGGTATTTTCTCAAATACTTTTTTTCTGAATCTATTGACAGTGTACTATGGTTTTTATCTTTTCTTTTATTAATGTGATGTAGCACAATGTTTGATTTGTGAATATGGCACTAGCCCTGCAGGCCAGGAATGAATCCCACTTGATCGTGTTGAATAATACTTTCTATATGCTATTGAATGTGATTTGCTAGTATCTTGTTGAGAATTTCTGCACCCCTATTCATCAGGGATATTGGCCTGTAATTCTCCTTTTTTTTGTGTCTCTGTCTGGTTTGGGAATCACCGTTTGCTGGCTTCATAAAATGAGTCTGGTAGTTTTCCTTTCATTTCCATATTTTGGAACAGCTTGGGAAGGATGGCTATTATCTCTGCTTTAAATGTCTGCTAGAAATCGCCAGGGAAGCCACCTGGACCAGGACTCTTATTTATTGGGAGATTTTTGATAACTGATTCAATTTCCTCACTAGTTATGGGTCCGTTCACATTTTCTATTTCTTCCCGTTTGAGCTTTGAAAGTGTGTGGGTATGGAGGCATTTGTCCATTTCTTCCAGGTTGTCCAGTTTGTTGGCATAGAAGATTTTATAGTGTTTCCTGATGAATGCTTGAATTTCTAAGAGATTCTTTGTAATAATTCCATTTTCATTCGTGATTTGACCTATTTGGGTCCCCTCTCTTTTCTTTTTGAGAAGCCAGGCTAGACGTTTATCAATTTTGTGTATTTTCTCAGAAACACAACTCTTGGTTTCATTGATGTGCTCTACTGTTTTCCTTTAGACTCCATATTGTTTATTTCTGCTCTGATCTTTATAATTTTTCTTCTTCTGCTCGCTTTGGGGTGTCTTTGCTGTCCTGCTTCTAGTTCCTTTAGGTGTGTTGTTAGATTTTGTATTGGGGATTTTTCTTGTTTCTTGAGATAGGCCTGGATAGCAATGTTTCTTGTCGTCGTCGTCGTTGTTGTTGTTGTGTTTTGTTTTGTTTTGTTTTGTTTTTGTTGTTCCCTGTCTGGACTGCCCTTGCTGCATCCCGAAGGGTTTGCATTGTTGTATTTCATTTTCATTTGTTTCCTTATAGCTTTTAATTTCTTCTCAAGTTGCCTGGTTGACCCATTTATTCGTTGGTGGGATGTTTTTTAACCTCCATGCTTTTGGAGATTTTCCATCTTTTTTCTGTGTTTAATTTAATGTCCCCTGCAATTACCACATTCTTATCAACAAGGTTCTGTATGTTTTTAATTAATTGTTTATATATTTGTGTGTCTCCGAATTTGGTGTGTAGACATTTAAAATTTGTAGCTCCTCCTGATGGAGAGACCCTGGAATTAATACACAAAGCCCTTCGTCATCTTTTGATACAGCCTTTAATTTAAACTCTACTTTGTATGATACAATTTGGCTACTCCAGGTTTCTTTTGACCTCCAGTAGCATGATAGATAGTTCTCCATCCCCTCAATTTCAATCTGAAGGTGTCCTCATGTCTATAAGCAGTCTCTTGTAGACAGCAAATAGATGGGTCTTGTTCTGTTTTTTGTTTTTGTTTTTTCCATCCATTCTGATACACTATGTTGTTTGGTTGGAGCATTTAGTCCATTGAAATTCAGTATTATTATGGAAAGTTATGCGCTTAGAGTCATTGTGATGTCTGTAGGTTTCATGCTTGCAGTGGTGCACCAGTTTCCTTTCCCACCAACAGTGAGAGAGGGCTACTCTTTCTCCATATCCTCACCAGCATCTGTGGTTTCCTAAGTTGCTCATTTTAGCCACACTGACTAGTGTGAGGTGGTATCTCAGTGTGGCTTTGATGTGTATTTTCCTGATGATGAGTGATGTTGAGCATCCTTTCATGTGTTTTGGGGCCATCTGGATGTCTCTTTTGGAAAAGTGTCTATTCATGTCTTCTGCCCATTGTTTCACTGTACTACATTTTCCAGGTGTGACTTGGGTAAGTTCTTTATACATTTTGTGTAATAACCCTTTATCCAATATGTCACTCGCAAACATCTTCACTTCTTCCATCGGTTGCCTTTTAATTTTGCTGATTGTTTCCTTTGCAGTGCCGAAGATTTGTATCCTGACCCGGTCCTGATCATTCAGTTTTGCTTTTCATTCCCTTGTCTTTTGAGACATGCCAAGGAAGAAATTGCTGCAGTTGAGGTCAAAGGGTTTTTTTTTCCTCTTTTCTCCTCTAGTGTTTTGATGGTTTCCTGTCTCACATTTAAGGCTTTCATCCATTTTGCCTTTATTTTTGTGCACGTTGTAAGAAAGTCATCTAGGTTATTCTTCATCATGTTACTGTTTCGTTCTCCCAGCACCCTTTGTAAAGAGGCTGTCTTCTCTCCATTGGATTGTCTTTGCAGTTTTGTCAAAGATTAGTTCACCATACATTTGTGGGGCCCCTTCTGGGTTCTCTATGCTGTTTCGTTGGTTCATGTGCCTGTTTTTGTGCCAAAGTCATACTATCTTAACGATTACAGCTTCATAGGAGAGGCGAAAGTCTGGGCTGCCTCCCACTTTGGCTTTCTTTTTTAAAGTTAACTTTGACTACTCAGGTTCTTTGGTTGTTCTGTGCAAAGTTTCAGATTGCTTGCCCTCGTCTGGAGAAGAATGTTGGTACAATTTTGATTGGTATTGCATTAATGTGTAGATTGCTTTCGGTACTATTGACATTTTAACAGTATTCATTCTTCCACTCTTTGGCATGGATTGTTTTTTTTTTTTTTTTTTTTTTCTGTATTTGATGTGTCTTCATCATTTTCCTTCATACATTTTCTATACTTTTCACTGTACAGATCTTTTACATCTTTGGTTAGTTTTCTTGCTAGGTATTTTACGGTTCTTGGTGAAATTGTAACTGGCATTGATTTCTTGACTTCTCTTTCGGTTGCTTCCTTATTGGTGTATAGAAATGCAATCAGTTTCTTTACACGGATTTTGTATCCTGTGAGTTTGGTCCATGCATGTATCAGATCTAGCAGCGTTTTCATGGAGTCTTTTGGGTTCTCCGCGTTCACTCTCATGTCATCTTTGAAAGGCCAAAGCTTGACTTTCAATGATACATGTTCAGTCAAGTGTAGTTAAAAAGAATTTACCCTTTAGGTTCTATGTTAACTTCATAATTGCATCATAAGTGACAAATAAGCAAGAACTGGGCATGTTATCCCAGATTAGAATTGGTAACTGGAATCTAACTCTTTAAAACTTATTGAATCCCTCATGATATGGATAGAAGTATGAAACATCTAACTTCACCCAGTGCACACGTGTGTATTTGTAAACACATATGCTAAACAGCAAAATTGTAATATTCGTGAGGTGTGCCAAATTTTACATGTTCATGGTACAGATAATATTGTTTTACCATCTTTTTGGTAGAGGCCCAATAAGACATTTGGAATCAACGAGAGAATCCAGAACCTACAGGGTACATTCTCCATGCACTATTCTGGCTTTCAAATAAATGAACAAATGGAATTAAAAAAATAGATTGCACTGGTAATCCTGTTTATTGCAATGGTGCAATAACTTTTTATGGACTCTAGCCATACTAAGAGTGCACGTGAATAGGTGTTGGAAATGACACACTTTATTTGACATGACCAAACTCACTAGAAACATATACTTTCAAAAACTTTTTAATATTCATTTTTTTCAGTTAGTCTATAAGGCCTAATAACTTATTACTCCACATTGAGAAGAGCAAAGGTCGACATGGTGAACTTTGCATGTGTTACAATGGCTATCACATAATATTATTTGATATCCTAGAATTTTAAACAACTATACAGCTACACGGCTCATGCAAGGTATTTAAACTTGACATATTTTAGCTCTCTTGTTTTCATTATTTAATCGTTTTTTTCTAGAATTAGCTTTTGCTACAATCGCATAACTACTAACTTGGGTAATGGACATCCAACGTTCCAGCTTATCTGTTTTTGTATCAGTGATGAAAATCAATCTCTATGTCATTGACTTTTCAATTAACCATGGCTATGTTTTAGGTCTTTTATCACTGCAATGATAAATTCTCTGTCGTCTTCTATACCTTTTTTGAAGCCCAGTGATTAATCTTATGCCTATGATTCTACATTCTTGTTGTTATACTGCTTTTATCTATTTTGATCAATTCTTTAGAGGTCACTTCTTGCTGGAATTTCGTCTGAGGGGAATTCTTGCGTTTCATCATTTTGGATAGTTTTCTATCCCTTTTGTGTTTTAACGTTGTTGTTGTTGTTGTTTTGTTTTGTTTTGTTTTCTTTTATGTGCTATGCACCTGAGAGCACTGGTACTTTAAAGTGGGCTCATACCGTCTCCATGGCCTGGCCCTTCAGGACGTGTGTTTTGGAAAGTGTTACTTGCTTCGTGTTGCTATGATATTGTGTTTGAGTTCTCATCTCAGAGTGATTTTTGAAAATCCCACGAGGTGTGCTTTGATGTGTTCCTTGAAGTACCAAATGAAGTAATTGGAGGCTTGCACTATCTTGACAGGGGTTAAAACACCTTAAGTTGCCACGGATGGGTGTTCTTGCCCTTCCCAACAATGGGGGTTACTCCTGGTAGTGAGATCCTGGAGATGTGATGGCGCCAAAGCCCCGGCGCCACACAACCAGCTCCTCTGAAAAGCTCTAGGCAGCTGCACTTATGAAAGCTGCTCATTTTCTGATTTCCCAGAGGCTACCTTGGGCAAAATTGTGGATTTTGTACATTACCTGGCTACATCTATTTCTTCTACCAGACAGATCTTAGATTGTAGGCAAATGATACCTCCGAGTTTGCTTCTCCAATTTGTAAAGGGGAAGTATAACGCCTATGTCCAGTATAGTGGTGAGATTATAGGTAATGCCTGTAAAACGTGTGGAAAAACTCCTGGCACATTACACTCCATAAACACTGTATTTTGTTTTGATTTCCTCATAGTTGTCACTACATCCATACAAACTGTACCTCCAGGGTGGGGTCTTATGTAGGTCAAAATGTAAGCTACACCATAGAAGCTATCAACGAGGCAAAATGTTTCTCCTATGCGTGAGGACGTGACCCTTCCCTTTTTTGCATATGTATACTAAATTTGGTGGTAGAGATCATTGAAGACTTGAATGTATATTGCAGTCTAGCTCGCCGGGAGATAGTTAAAAATCCCCTATTTCAGGCATCGTGGATACACATATTGAACACCTTAGGTGTCAGGTGTTATTAGGTTCAAGTACACAGTGAGAATCCAACATGCACGCTCCATATATTCAGGATGTTTCAAAACTTAGCTACAAATAGTACAGGTGTAATTACAACGTGTGGCAAATGCTGTTAAATAGAACACTAAATTTTATGAGAAGGAATGGCACAGGGGACAAAGTGTAGATTACAGGATTGGCCAACAAAGGTTTCTTGGGGAGAAAAGTCCTTTTCAAACTGGACCCGTAGCAAGAACTGGTAAGGAAACTAGCGACCACAAAATGCATTCTAAGCGGAACCTACGTGGGTCTAATTTGAGCAACCAGGAGAAGAGACCGTCCCGGTCACCTAATGAAAGGAGAATCAGGAAAGATGGCATTAGAGGGGTGACAAGGCAGGACTGCCAACGTCTGGTGGTCACATTACAGATTCTATGTGTCATTTTGAGTACAGTGGAGACTAGAGGGTTGTCGTAAGCAGAGGAATGAACTGCTCAGATTCAGGAGTCTTGGATTGCATTCCAGATGCAGTGAAAAGAATGAACTGGGATTTTGTTGGGAAGGGAAAGGCAGCATGGGGCTAACAACGAAAATGGAGAGTAGGCGGAAGGTGGTGAGAAACTAGCTGGCTTGGCATACGTTGGAGGTGGAGTTGAGAGCCCCTGCTGCTGAGTGGATCACAGAAAAGACGTTGAGGATGGGAGGACTGACAATGAGCCTCTTTCCCTCTTGAGCAGCTGAAGACAATGCCCCATTAAGAGAGAAACACAAGAGGGGTCTTAAGTTGGTCATGGATTTCAATTGATTGTTGATTGGGTATTAATTCATATGCTTAGAGACTTTTGCTTAGAATTTTATCTTTTCATTGTTTTGTTTCTACAACTTGCTTCGTTATTACCATCTTGAGGTTCTAACGGATGTTCTCCAATTCTTCGCTGTCTCCAAGACCTTCTTACATAAGAGTATGGACATGATGGGTTATGTAGGTCCATCATCTTCTACCCAGTCTTTGTCGTCGTCACAAATACATAATGGCCACTGTTGTAGAAGAACCTCAAGGTCCAACAGGTTTGTTCTCACTGTTCTCGGAATGCCTGCCCCTCCTTTATTCCCGCACATTTGCTTTTGTCTCCTTTGTCCTCCTCCTTTCTGCCTGCCAACTAGAAATTTGGTCATCCTTTAAGATTCTTTGTGCTATGCCTCCGAGACGCCTTTACTGATCAACTCGGCTCAGTGGACTTCTCCTGCTACATGAAACTTGACCTTGAAGTCTCACTGTGCTTTGCATGGTGTTTGGGTTTTTTGTACCCTCAAATATTGAAAGTTTCTTGAAGGCAAGGATGCGGTCTTGCATGCTTTCAGAAACTTTTATAGACACTCAAACATGGTCAAAGTTTAGAAATCTTTCTTGGTGAAGTGGTTGAGTCAACGTCAAATCAGATGGGAGGGTGTCTGCTGAAGGAATAACACTGGAATGTTTGAAACTATCCTTGATGTGTTGAATGGACCTAATAAATTTATGAATTGACACATTTTATTTATTTAACTGATACTAGACTAAATCATTTATTTGAAAGGTTACTTTATGATTACGGCGGTCTTAAAGTTTATTGCAGAAAATTTAGAAAATAAACAAGAAAGAAAGAAAAATGGTCATAAGTCAAACACCTGGAGATAAGCATATGTAAACACGTTTTTTATGTTTATGTATTTTTGGCACAGAGAGAGAACGAGAGAGAGATGAGCAAGAGTGGGGGATGGGAGGAGAGAGAGAGATAGAGAGAATCATAAGCAGGCTCAACGTTGTCAGTGCAGACCTCAATGTGGAGCTTAATCGCACACACAGTGGAATCATAACTGAGCTGGAATCAAGAGTCAGATGCTTAACCGACTGAGCCATTCAGGCGCCCCTGGAGGTAAGCACCTCTAACACTGTGGTATAATCATCACGGAAGAGGTATATGTACATGCATTAACCAAAATTTGCTATGTAGCTGTGAATCCCATTTTTGATCCTCTAGTGATACGAGCATTTCGCTAGGTCACAAATGTTCTCCAGGGCTATGAATTGTAAAGGTCTCATAGCATGCCATAACTTATTTAAAAATTTTTTTAATGTTTATTTATTTTTGAGACAGAGAGAGACAGAGCATGAACGGGGGAGGGTCAGAGAGAGAGGGAGACACAGAATCCGAAGCAGGATCCAGGCTCTGAGCTGTCAGCACAGAGCCCAACGCGGGGCTCGAACTCACGGATCATGAGATCATGACTGGAGCTGAATCAGACGCCAAACCGACTGAGCCATCCAGGTGCCCCATGCCATAACTTATTTAAACATGGCTATTGATCATTTAGGATGTTCCATTTTCTTGCTTCGAATAGTTGCTACAAGTAGAATTAGCTTTTCATGGTGTAGACACAGTTTAGTAAATGTCAGTTAAAAAATAAAAAGAACTGCAGCCTGTAATGTGAGGTGGAGGAACAGGTATGACCAGATTTCGCTTCACCTTGTCTATTGCTGGCAGTCTTTACAGCCTTCTCTCCCTCATCCTCTTTTTCTCCTCCTTGACCCACAACCTCCCCCTCTTTATTCCTCCTTCTTCTCATCCTCGTTTCTCTGTCTATGCTGGCCTCCTTACTTCCCATCAGTACACACGTTCACTCTCCTGCCTTGGGGAATTCATGGGTCCTTCTGCCTAGATCACCTTCCTGTCAGCAGGTATTTCTCTCATTTCCGTGAGGTATTTATTCACCTGACACCTTTACAGTAGGGCCCTCTGTGTCGAGTATTTCACCATGTCTAGTATTTCACACCCCCTCCCCCAATGCTTATATCCTCTCCAAGATGTATTTACTTGTTCTTTCCCCATTCATTATTCTCTACCGTAGTTTCTAGTTCCATTATGTTTGTCAGTCTCCCCCACTGGACTCTTGAGCACCAAGAGTGCAGTGATCCTTGCTCCTTTGGTTCCCTAGTGGATCCTCAGGGCGTAGACTGTGTTGTCTCATTCTAAATGCTCCAAAAGTATTTATTGAATGATTCAATGAATCAACAACACTCCTTCTTTCTTAAGAATGTTTTATAATTTTGTACTTTACACTTACATCTATGATCCATTTGAGTGAATGTTTCTATAAGTGATGATTTTAGGTCAAGGCTTCTTTTACTTAATTAATTAATCAATGAAATGATTGAGTAAAATATTAATTACTTAGCTAGATATGGCATATCTCTCCATTTATTTATATCTTCCTTGATTTACCCAATCAGACTTCTGTGGCTTTTCACGTACAAATCCTGTGCATGGTTGTTAGACTTAAATGTAAGTATTTCAATGTTTGGTGTGATTTTAATGGTTCTTGAAAAAACAGTTCAGGAGAGGAGAGATGGCGGCGTAGGAGGACGCTAGGCTCACCGCGCGTCCTGCTGATCACTTAGATTCCACCTACACCTGCCTAAATAACCCAGAAAACCGCCAGAGGAATAGCAGAACGGAGTCGCCGGAACCAAGCGCAGACGAGAGACCCACGGAGAGGGTAGAAAAGGCGGCGAGGTGGTGCTTGCTCCACGAACTGGTGGGAGGGAGCCAGGGCGGAGGGGCGGCTCGCCGGCCAAGCAGAGCCCCCGAGTCTGGCTTGCAAAAAGCGGAGGGCCTGATGGACTGTGTTCCGACAGCAAGTGCGACTTAGCGTCTGGGAGGTCATAAGTTAACAGGTCTGCTCAGAAAGCGGGAAGGCTGGAGGACAAAGGGAAGGAGAGCTGCTGAGCCCCCTGACGACAGAGCTCAGTTTGGTGGGGAACAAAGGCGCTCGCCAGCGCCATCTCCCCCGCCCATCCCCCAGCCAAAATCCCAAAGAGAACCAGTTCCTGCCAGGGAAATTGCTCGCTCCGCGCAAACACCCAACTCTGTGCTTCCGCGGAGCCAAACCTCCGGCAGTGGATCTGACTCCCTCCCGCTGCCACAGGGCCCCTCCTGAAGTGGATCACCTAAGGAGAAGCGAGCTAAGCCTGCCCCTCCTGCCCCTGTGCACCTTGCCTACCCACCCCAGCAAAGACGCCAGATCCCCAGCATCACAAGCCTGGCAGTGTGCAAGTAGCCCAGACAGGCCACCACACCCCACAGTGAATCTCACCCCTATGAGAGGGGAAGACAAGGCACACACCAGTCTGACTGTGGACACAGCAGTGGGCTGGGGGCAGACATCAGGTCTGACTGCGGCTCCGCCCACCAACTCCAGTTATACACCACAGCACAGGGAAAGTGCCCTGCAGGTCCTCACCATGCCAGGGACTATCCAAAATGACCAAGCGGAAGAATTCCCCTCAGAAGAATCTCCAGGAAATAACAACAGCTAATGACCTGTTCAAAAAGGATTTAAATAATATAACAGAAAGTGAATTTGGAATAATAGTCATAAAATTAATCGCTGGGCTTGAAAACAGTATAGCTGACAGCAGAGAATCTCTTGCTACAGAGATCAAGGGACTAAGGAACAGTCACGAGGAGCTGAAAAACGCTTTAAACGAAATGCATAACAAAATGGAAACCACCACGGCTCGGATTGAAGAGGCAGAGGAGAGAATAGGTGAACTAGGAGATAAAGTTATGGAAAAAGAGGAAGCTGAGAAAAAGAGAGATAAAAGAATCCAGGAGTATGAGGGGAAAATTAGAGAACTAAGTGATACCCTAAAAAGAAATAATCTACGCATAATTGGTATCCCAGAGGAGGAAGAGAGAGGGAAAGGTGCTGAAGGGGTACGTGAAGAAATAATAGCTGAGAACTTCCCTGAAGTGGGGAAGGAAAAAGGCATTGAAAGCCAAGAGGCACAGAGAACTCCCTTCAGACGTAACTTGAATCGATCTTCTACACGACATATCATAGTGAAACTGGCAAAATACAAGGATAAAGAGAAAATTCTGAAAGCAGCAAGGGGTACACGTGCCCTCACATATAAAGGGAGACCTATAAGACTCGTGAATGATCTCTCTTTTGAAACTTGGCAGGCCAGAAAGAATTGGCACGAGGTTTTCAGTGTGCTAGACAGAAAAAATATGCAGCCGAGAATCCTTTCTCCAGCAAGTCTGTCATTTAGAATAGAAGGAGAGATAAAGGTCTTCCCAAACAAACAAAAACTGAAGGAATTTCTCACCACTAAACCAGCCCTCCAAGAGATCCTAAGGGGGACCCTGTGAGACAAAGTACCAGAGACATCACTAAAAGCATAAAACATACAGACATCACAATGACTCTAACCCCATATCTTTCTATAATAACACTGAATGTAAATGGATTAAATGTGCCAACCAAAAGACATAGGGTATCAGAATGGATAAAAAAACAAGACCCATCTATTTGCTGTCTACAAGAGACTCATTTTAGACCTGAGGACACCTTTAGATTGAGAGTGAGGGGATGGAGAACTATTTATCATGCTACTGGAAGCCAAAAGAAAGCTGGAGTAGCCATACTTCTATCAGACAAACTAGACTTTCAATTAAAGGCTGTAACAAGAGATGAAGAAGGACATTATATAATAGTGACAGGGTCTATCCATCAGGAAGAGCTAACAATTATAAATGCCTATGCGCCGAATACCAGAGCGCCCAAATATATAAAACAATTACTCATAAACATAAGCATTCCTGGGATGCAGGGCTGGTTCAACACTCGCAAATCAATCAACGTGATACATCACATTAACAAAAAAAAAGAGAAAAACCATATGATCCTGTCAATCGATGCAGAAAAGGCCTTTGACAAAATCCAGCACCCTTTCTTAAGAAAAACCCTTGAGAAAGTCGGGATAGAAGGAACATACTTAAAGATCATAAAAGCCATTTATGAAAAGCCCACAGCTAACATCATCCTCAACGGGGAAAAACTGAGAGCTTTTTCCCTGAGATCAGGAACACGACAGGGATGCCCACTCTCACCGCTGTTGTTTAACATAGTGCTGGAAGTTCTAGCATCAGCAATCAGACAACAAAAGGAAATCAAAGGCATCAAAATTGGCAAAGATGAAGTCAAGCTTTCGCTTTTTGCAGATGACATGATATTATACATGGAAAATCCGATAGACTCCACCAAAAGTCTGCTAGAACTGATACATGATTTCAGCAAAGTTGCAGGATACAAAATCAATGTCCAGAAATCAGATGCATTCTTATACACTAACAATGAAGCAACAGAAAGACAAATAAAGAAACTGATCCCATTCACAATTACACCAAGAAGAATAAAATACCTAGGAACAAATCTAACCAAAGATGTAAAGGATATGTATGCTGAAAACTATAGAAAGCTTATGAAGGTAATTGAAGAAGATTTAAAGAAATGGAAAGATATTCCCTGCTCATGGATTGGAAGAATAAATATTGTCAAAATGTCAATACTACCCAAAGCTATCTACACATTCAATGCAATCCCAATCAAAATTGCACCAGCATTCTTCTCGAAACTAGAACAAGCAATTCTAAAATTCATATGGAACCACAAAAGGCCCCGAAAAGCCAAAGCAATTTTGAAGAAGAAGACCAAAGCAGGAGGCATCACAATCCCAGACTTTAGCCTCTACTACAAAGCTGTCATCATCAAGACAGCATGGTATTGGCACAAAAACAGAAACGTCGACCAATGGAATAGAATAGAAACCCCAGAACTAGACCCACAAACGTATGGCCAACTCATCTTTGACAAAGCAGGAAAGAACATCCAATGGAAAAAAGACAGTCTCTTTAACAAATGGTGCTGGGAGAACTGGACAGCAACATGCAGAAGGTTGAAACTAGACCACTTTCTCACACCATTCACAAAAATAAACTCAAAATGGATAAAGGGCCTGAATGTGAGACAGGAAACCATCAAAACGTTAGAGGAGAAAGCAGGAAAAGACCTCTCTGACCTCAGCCGTAGCAATCTCTTTACTTGACACATCCCCAAAGGCAAGGGAATTAAAAGCAAAAGTGAATTACTGGGACCTTATGAAGATAAAAATCTTCTGCACAGCAAAGGAAACAACCAACAAAACTAAAAGGCAACCAACGGAATGGGAAAAGATATTTGCAAATGACATATCGGACAAAGGGCTAGTGTCCAAAATCTATAAAGAGCTCACCAAACTCCACACCCGAAAAGCAAATAACCCAGTGAAGAAATGGGCAGAAAACATGAATAGACACTTCTCTAAAGAAGACATCCGGATGGCCAACAGGCACATGAAAAGATGTTCAGCGTTGCTCCTTATCAGGGAAATACAAATCAAAACCACACTCAGGTATCCCCTCACGCCAGTCAGAGTGGCCAAAATGAACAAATCGGGAGACTATAGATGCTGGAGAGAATGTGGAGAAACGGGAACCCTCTTGCACTGTTGGTGGGAATGTAAATTGGTGCAGCCGCTCTGGAAAGCAGTGTGGAGGTTCCTCAGAAAATTAAAAATAGACCTACCCTATGACCCAGCAATAGCACTGCTAGGAATTTATCCAAGGGACACAGGAGTAGTGATGCATAGGGGCACTTGTACCCCAATGTTCATAGCAGCACTCTCAACAATAGCCAAATTATGGAAAGAGCCTAAATGTCCATCAACTGATGAATGGATAAAGAAATTGTGGTTTATATACACAATGGAATACTATGTGGCAATGAGAAAAAAATGAAATATGGCCTTTTGTTGCAACGTGGATGGAACTGGAGAGTGTGATGCTAAGTGAAATAACCCATACAGAGAAAGACAGATACCATACGGTTTCACACTTATGTGGATCCTGAGAGGCTTAGCAGGACACATGGGGGAGGGGAAGGAAAAAAAAAAGAGGTTAGAGTGGGAGAGAGCCAAAGCATAAGAGACTGTTGAGAACTGAGAACAAACTGAGGGTTGATGGGGGGTGGGAGGGAGGAGAGGGTGGGTGATGGGTATTGAGGAGGGCACCTTTTGGGATGAGCACTGGGTGTTGTATGGAAACCAATTTGACAATAAATTTCATATATAAATAAAAAATATAAAATAAAATATATTTAGGCTTACCCAAAAAAAATAAAAATAAGAAAAATAAATAAATAAATAAATAAATAAATAAATAAATAAATAAATAAATAAATAAGCTACAAAAAAAAAGAACAAAATTACAATTAGTACATAATGATCAACAATTTACTTTAAATATAAACGGCTGAAGTGCTCCAGTCAAAATACATAGGGTAACAGGATGGATAAAAAACAACACTCATCCATATGCTGCCTAGCACAGACTCACTTCAGATCTAGACACATAGAGACTGAAAGTGAGGGGATGGAGATACATTTCCCATGCAAATGAAAGCAAACAACAACAAGGACAACAAAAATAACATCAAACAACAACAACAACTCAGAACCAGGTAGCAACACCTATATCAAACCAAATAGACTTTATTTTTTTTTATTTATTTTTTTAATTTTTTCAACGTTTATTTATTTTGGGACAGAGAGAGACAGAGCATGAAGGGGGGAGGGGCAGAGAGAGAGGGAGTCACAGAATCGGAAGCAGGCTCCAGGCTCTGAGCTATCAGCCCAGAGCCCGACGCAGGGCTCGAACTCTCGGACCGCGAGATCGTGACCTGGCTGAAGTCGGACGCTTAACCGACTGCGCCACCCAGGCGCCCCCCAAATAGACTTTAAAATCCTCAATAAAATATAATCAAACTCCACTCAACAACACGCTAAAATGATTACGTGGCTTTTATTCCAGGGAAACAAAGGTGGCTCAACAAATCAATCAACATAGTATCCCACCTCAACAAAACGGAGGGTAAACATCATATGATTATACCAATAAAGGGAGAAAAAACATTTGACAAAATTGAACATGTATTCATGGTAAAAGTTCTCAACAAAGTCGGGGGGACGGACATGCCTCAACACATGAAAATATTATTTTATATATTGTTTATATTAAAAAGTTCACACTTAACATCTCAATGGTGAAAAACTGAGAGATTTCCCTCTAAGATCAAGAACAAGATAAATATGACTACTTTTGCCACTCTTGTTTCATATAACACTAGAAGTCCTAGCCACAGGAATCAGATAAGAAAAAAGAAATTATTCATCTATGTTTGTAAACAACCTGAACTGTACTATCCGCAGATGACGTAAGAATATGCATAGAAAACCCTAAACTTTCCCCCCAAAACTACTAGAAGTAATAAACGAATTCAGGAAAGTTGTAGATACGGAACTGATACACAAAAATTAGTAGGGTTTCTATATAATAATAATGAAGTCACAGAAAGAGAAATTAAGAAAACAACACGCATTCATAATTGCACCAAAAAAAAAAAAAAAAGAGAGAGTAAAATAGATACGACTCAACTTATCCAAAGAAGTGAAAGACCTGTAGTGTGAAAACCATAAGTCAGTGATGAAATTGAAGATGACACAAACAAATGGAAAGATATCCCATGATCATGGATTGGAAGAATTAATATCATTACAATGTCCATATTACTCATAACTCTCTACAGTTTCAATGCAATCCCTATCAAGATACCAAAGGCACTTTTCACAGATTTGAAAAAACTAATACTAAAATCTGTATGGGACTGCAAAAGACCCTGAATCGTGAAAATATTCTTGAAAGACAAAAACATAGCTGGAGGTATCAAAATCACAGATTTCAAGATGTACTACAAAGCTTCAAGTAAACCAATTAGTATGGGTAGTGACACAAAAACAGACGCATAGGTCGATTGGACAGAATAGAAAGCCCAGAAATAAACCCAGGCTTATGTGGTAAATTAACCTATAACAAAGAGGCAAGAATAAACAATGAGGGAAAGACCGTCTCTTCAACAAAAGGTATTGGGAAACCAGGAAATCTACATGCAGGTAGCGAGGACCTAACCCTAACGCTGGCCTGGGCTCTGGCTTTAAAGGCACCTAGCATGGACGTCTAAAAGAAATAACGGATTGGGGCCAATTACCATTGGGGAAAATCCTGTGTGGAAGTCACACTCTCTCCATGACATTTCCACAGCCGTGATGGAGATAGAGGAGGAGATCCTGAGACAGTTTCAGTCTGTCCCACGCATACGTTTGGCTCCGCCCTTCCAACGGTAGCCCTGAAACATAAGAGCACATGGGCCCTCATTTCAGTCCTGCAGGGAAATCACATCACTGTGGGTGGTTGGACCAAAGGCACTTCCGGGGAACCAAAACTACCCCTACCCACTGCTCTGCCTCTAAGCGGGATCACCTTCTAAGGCTGAGAAAAGAAACGGTGGGACATGGATTCCTCCTTTTTCTACCCTGTGTTCTCTTTGGGACCTCAGGAGATTGAATGCTGCCCGCACTCACTGGGGACGATAGTGCTTTACTGAGTCCACCAAATCAAACGCTAATCTCACCCAGAAACACTCTACAAATATCCCGAGAAAAAATGTTTAACCTTGGGCACCCCACGACCAACTCAGGTAGACACGTAATAATAACCATCACAGGGACATTCTTGTTTTGCTTCCCTTCCCTCATTCACCTCCTATTGCTAACTTTCAAGTTCTGAAGCCGTTGCTTTTTATATTCTGACCAGTGTATACCGTTAAGATAAATTCGAGGAAAGTTGTCTTGTGCACGGACTAGTGTTTCAGTTAATATGAAAATTTTTCGGCAAGGTAAGGGAAAGAGATCTTAGCTAGGGCACGAACATACTCCATGTTACTTTATCAGGGGTGGCTTTCCAAACCCTTAACACGCTCATGGGAAGGCAGTGTAACATGGGTGAGAGCATGCATGTTGGCATAGGAGCAGAGTTGGTGCCCATCCCAGCCACACCACTAGTGTTTGTGTTATCTTGGACCAATTACTTAACATATCTGAAACTCAGTTGCCTAATTTATAAAATGGAAATAATAACAAAGGGTCAAAAAATTAAATGACACTATTGGCAAGGTGCTTAATCCAACACCTGACAACACGGAACAAGTGTTCCACAGATGATAGCCATCATTATCCTCATTTGAACAGCTAAGACAGGCTAATATTCTGTCTGGGGTCAGATACCTACGGAGGAATCTCAGGTCTTCTGACACTGATTCTTCAATTTGGAGGGAGCCCAGGACCAGGATGGCTGAAAGAGTACAAGGAGATAGACCAGTAAGCCAGTCCTCTATCCACCTCTTATTTGATAGTCCAGTTGTATATTCATCTCTTTCCTTCCAATGAAAAAAATGCAAATCCCTCCCTCTAGAAGAAATACTACACAGAGGCTTTCATGTAATATTAAGTGTTAGGCTCTGTAAAACTGGCACACGCATCATCTCATTTAATCTCACAATGGCCCTTCATATGGGGGTCCTTATTCCAATTTCCAGGTGAGGAAATTGAGACCTAGGAAAGTCAAGTTCCTCCCCCATAACTTGTTTATGACCGTGTTAGACAACAACCCTAGACTCCTACTCCATGTCCAGTATGTTTCTTCGGTGCCACAGTTTGTTCTCTTCCAAGGCGAACACTGCTGAAGAATCATTGGAACAAAGCAGGAAAAAAATCATTTAAAACGTCTAGTTTTCACCCAAGCACTGCTTTCTGGGTGACATTGGTGTTTTCTCTCTGAGAAACAAAGGTGAGAAATTCCAAACCTCGGCCTTTGTTATGGAGTTATGAAGACCAGTAAAAATTAGTAAAGCTCACTGGCAGATTAAGCTTTCCAAGTCGAAGAGATTAGTTTCAATTCTCACATTATGTGTGTTAAAGTGGGAGCTGGGATTTCACATGACTTTGACAATCGCCATCAATTCCTTTCTTCAAGATTTGACTGCATATTCTCATTCTTTCCTTTTTTTCTCTTTTCTAGCTATACTTCCAATCTGCAGCTCATCCCTAGTTTCTCCCTATGTCTAGCAATGGCCATTCTCCATATGTCCACATTAAATCTATCATCAAAGGAGAATAAAAAGATAAAAGAACAAAGCCAGAGAAGTAAGACTCAATACTAAAATGTAAATTGGTGATAACACGTCTACTTCCAGGCAAATGTAATAACGAAAACCAGATTTATAATCCTTATGGAAACAGCTAAAAGCGTAGACAAAATATATAAGAAGCTGTTCTCAAAACATCAGACATGAGGCAGTGAAGGGCAGTGATCCCTGATATTGGGAAATAAGTGACATGGTTCCTATAGTGCCCTAGCTTATTGACTAGGCTGGGGTTTGAGTCTGTGCTATAGAGAGGAGGAAGCTGGCATAGCCCAACATATTCCCTGAATTGTGGAAGGGTTAGTCACTGATTCAGGAAGACTGCTATATTTCACAGAGCAGAGAACCAAAGAAGAGAAAGTTGTTCACAGAGAGAACTCCAGAGATCAACAGATGGTCTGCCTTGAGTATTCAATGGAATATTGATAAACTCTTGTGTATGAGGACACTGAGACCAGGGGAAGGAACAAAACCCACTGACATACAGGGTCAGGAATAATGCCTGACAGCCAGTGTGGATGACCTCACAATGTACATGCCATTTGGAGAATACTTGATTTTTGTGTCAGTTACTGGACAAAAATTATCCCTAAACTAAGTGCTGCCTGTGCCTTGCCCAAAATATCTTTAAAGAAAGACCTGAAAGGATCAAGCTATTTGTAAGTAACTAAACCCTGTCCCAAATCAGAGGCAAGGATTTTTTAGGAATCTAAAAGTATCCAGCATCTGACAGGCTAAAACTGACCATGTTTGGCAACCCATAAATTATTATCAGGCATGCAAAGAAGCAGGAAAATAAGACACGTAAGGAAGGGGAACTCAACTGACACTGACCCAGAAATTACACAAATGATATAATTTATACATCCGAACATTCAAATAGTTATTATAACTATTATCAGTATATCCAAGAAATTATAGGGCAGAATGAGCATGTTAAATGGAGACATGCAAGTGGTATGTAAGACCTAAACCGAACTTCGCATGACAAAAGCAATGACTAAAATAAGAAATCTGGTCTATGATTACTGAATGGAATTAAAGGCATGTAGACAGTGCAGAAAAAAAGGTTGATGAACCTAAAGACATAGCAATGGAAATCGTCTGAAATGAAACACACAGACAAATTATGCCTGCAAACCATCCAATATACATGTCATTGTATCTCCAAGGAACACAGACAAGAAAACTAATTTGAGTAAATAATGAAACTAATTTGAATTTATAGTTGTTAATGTTGATGCAAACTAAAAATATATAGTTCCAATAAGGTCAATGAACCTCAACGACAGGAAATATGAGGAATACTACACCAAGGTACCCCACAATCAAATTGCTTTAATCCAGGGAAAGGGAGGGAAAATATTTCTCATCAGAACCAATGCAATCTAGAATACAGTAGGATAACATTTTTAAAGAACCTAAAGTAGGAAACCATTATGATCTGGGCTTAGGCAAACATTTCTAAGCTACACCACCAACAATATGATTCTTTACAATAAAAACATATGGTTGGATTTTATCACACTAAAACTTTTGCGTTTCAAAGAACAAAGACTTTGAAATCACAATACTGAGACTGGGAGAATATATATACCAATCATCTATGTGAAATGTGACTTGACTTATATCTAGAACATATGGGCAATCTGCAATATTCAATATTCTGAACCTAAATAATCCAAAAAAAGGCAAACGATTTGAGAAGACACATTACCAAAACAGTTATATGTACAGCAGATACACACATGAAAATGTGTTCAGCATCATGATAGGGAAATATAAATATAAACTACCATGAGATAAATGAGATACAATGAGATCAACTACTACTTCATGCCTACAAGATGTCTAAAATCAAAAGACAGGGCTCCGAAGTGTTAGCTAGGATATGAAAGAACTGGAATTCTCACACCCTGCTGATGAGAATGTAAAAGTGATAAAACTACCCGGGCAAACAGTTTGACAGTATCCTAAAAGGCTGAACATGCAACCTATTCTATGACTCAGCCAAATCTACTCTCAAATATTTTCCCTAGAGGGATCAATGTATACGATCATACAAAAAAAAAAATAAATAAATGAAAGAACAGAGCAGAAAAGAAATGAAAAGAAAAGAAACAAAAAGAAAGAAAAGAAAAAATGAATGTTTATAGAAGCTTTGTTTTCAATAGGCTAAGGAGCACCTGGTGCCTCAGTTGGTAGATTTCTTGATTTCTGCTTGGGTCATTATCCCACGGTCGTGATATTGAGACTCACATTGAGCTCCACACTAAGCATGGAGGCTGCTTAAGATTCTTTTTCTCTTCCCTCTGCTCTCTCTTTCTCTTTCTCTCTCCCTCCCCCTCTGCCTCTCCCTCTCTATCTCCCTCTCCCTCTCCATCTCCCTTTTCCTATCTCTCCCCCACCTCTACTTCCCCCCTCCCCTCTCCTTCTCACTCACTCTCTCTCTCTCACTCTGTCTCTCTCTCTCTCTCTCTATCTCTCTCTCTCTGTCATAAAAAGAAATAAATACGCCAAATGTGGAAATAATACAAATGTCCACTGACATGTGAACGGATAAAAAAGTAGTAAGATACAGACAACACTATGGATAATCTTCAAAACACTAAGTGAGAGAGGTCAACTCCACACCTCTAAATAATAAGGAGTATGTCTTATATAATTTTATTTTTATAGTATTCTAGAAAATGCAAGATAATATGTAGGGACAGAAAACAGACCAGAGCTTGCCTAGGAATGGGAATCGGGAAGATGTGGGGGACGGAGGGATATCTAAGGGATAAAAGGACATTTTTAGTGGTGACAGACATATTCTTTTCCTTGTTATGTATACATTGGTGGATATGTGACCAAAATTTACCAAATTATGTAACTGTATTTATTAGTATTAGTATTAATATTAATTATTAATTAAGTAATTTATTTATTAGGGCTTTTTTACAGAGACAGAAATGAAGCGTTCATAAGTGGGGGAGAGAGGCAAGGGAGAAATAGAGAATCTTAAGCAGACTGCATGCTTAGCATGGAGCCCAATAAAGGGCTTAATTGAACCTGGGATCATGACCTGAGCCAAAATCAAGAGTCTGATGCTCAAGTGACAGCCATCCAGGTGCTCCACCAATTATGTACTTTAAATAGGTACAGTTTGTGTATATCAGTTAAACATTAATGAAGTTCTTAAAAACAAACAAACAAACACACAAAACATGATTGTATATTGTGTCTTTTGACCTCTGGGGCTGCTATTTCAAACCTGGTCCACCAGCATCTACTGATTCTCGGAATCCCCAGTATCTTTCATTAACTCACTTAAGTTCTTAAAAATAAATGTAAGTTGGGAAAAGGGGGAATCCCCTGGCAGTTATCACGTGTATCAATTATAAATGTCATATCACTTAGAACTATGATTCATACATGAGATGGGTGATATAGCACATGTTTGCTTTCGACAACTTGGAGCTGTTTGAGTCCCAGCACCCCATTACCCTTGTACACTTGTTAATTACTAGTTTACCAGTTAATGGTCCTCTGTCTCCTTATACTGTATAAGAAGGGACTTGGTCTGTCTTGCTCACTCTGTGTTTATAATGTTACAGAACAAGGCTGGAATGCTGGCGGAAAAACCAAATGGCACTCGGAGATCTTCTTTGGATTGCAGAACTTGGTGGAACGGCGGGCTCAGAGGTCCCTGTTTCTCCAAACGCCTGAGCGCTGAATGCAAGTGGGGCAGGATATTTACAGTCATCAGCTGGCATATCTGTGGGGGTTTTCCTGCACACAGAAAACAAAGGAAGAAGAACCAGGAGGAGGGGTCTCTAAGATAGAGACCAGAGTTCGTTTTAGTCCCACCCGCCATTTTTGGTGCAGTATTTTATTCACTTCTCCAACATTATCCCATTTTATGCCTTTTAAGAAACTTTTCAGTAGGTATCACCTTTCAGTTTTTTAGGTTGGTACCCTCAGAAGGCTAAGAAGCCTGCAGTAGTTTGGCGAGCAACAGTGTATTCAATAAAATATATTATGGTATTCAGTGTAGAGGGGCCAATGGGAACAAGTAAAATTATGGAGAAGAGGGGCCCTGCCAGGGCAGGAAGCCAGGATCCCAATCCCTGAGATCTCATTTATTCCATTGATTGGTACTTTCCTGTTGTCTATCTTGAATTATTATTATTTATTATTATTATTATTATTATTATTATTATTATTATTATTATTATTATTTTATTTTTTAATTCCTTAACCTTAGTTCTGAGTATTTCTGACTGGTTTAAAAAATAGCAACATTCCTCCTCCGAAAATTTTCAAGTCCCTCCATTTTCTGAAGTGAGGAGGTCGGGGGCTTGTCTATTTTGGGGGATTACTGTCACCAGAGAGTTTATTTGGTTCTGTAAATTTACCAGAGAATCAGCCACCT
The DNA here is from genome assembly GCF_028749965.1 of Puma concolor. Lineage (NCBI taxonomy): Eukaryota > Metazoa > Chordata > Mammalia > Carnivora > Felidae > Puma > Puma concolor. The sequence continues at coordinate 436,048 of NW_028240227.1, forward strand.
GTTCCATGTCTTCATTTAGCTCTTGAGATAGTCCATGGTACAGTCCTATGCATAAACCTATGCCGCCTTATCCAGTTCCTATTCCTGTCACAATTTCTGAGCCTATCAGAATGGGTAGCAGGACTGCCCGTTTAGCCTGAGACTTGGGGCTAAAGGTTGTTAGCAACTGATCTTCAGTGTATACAAATATCTCTGGGGTCCGGAAGATGGAATAACATTTCAGAGTCCAGTTGGCCTCTAAGCATCGATAGGCCGAATTACAACACAGATAGAACACCCCAAGCGTGCAACATAGGGTCGTAGTACTCATTAAGGTTCTATCTCTTCCTCCTAGAGAGGGAATTCAGGGACTGTACGGATTAGATTGTCGGCATTGGGAGATGGACCCTAGTGGCCAGGTGTCCAATTAAGACAGAGGTGTTGGTTTTGAGGTTTTCAGGAGCTTCCCAGGTCAAATGGATTGGAGTAGCTAAGTAAGTCCTCTGGCTAGGGGCAAGCACATCCAGCAGGTTTGCATGTGATTATCTATCTTATGGAGGACTAGTAGAGCAGTGTCGGCCCAATGCTGGAGTGGGGAATTGGTAGGCATCTGATTGACGGCTGAAGTTTCAAAGGTTGGTAGGCTGCTGGCAGAGTGGTCGCCTTTATGGCTTGAATTACCCTATCCTGGGTATATGCTTTATAACTTTTTGAAGGGCCTGTAGTGCAGCTCTCCCCTGTTTGAGATTCCCCATTGAGGAAGGTAAGTGTAGCAAGCTCGCTTCCGTGTCTGGAGGCCCTTGTTGTGACATGGGTTACTGATAGTTTGGTTATATCCTCGGTCCAATACTTAGCACTTGGGGCACCAGGTGACTGACAGAGAATGGGTGTTTTTCCCATGTAGCAATCTTTGTGGAGGGAGGGAAATGTGCTGAACACCCTGGACGCCCTTATTGTCCTATGACAATTGTGGGGGCAAATTTGATAAGCGGCAGTTGTGAGGGTGAGAACGGTTATCATAATATACAGGCAATACTTGGTAACCCTCCCATCCAGAGGAGGTATGTGAGGCCCAGGATACATCTTTTGCACCATATCCAGATTGTTGGCGCAGTCTCTATCAGCCCAACAGTAAGAAGTAAGTCCAGGCTTATGACACCAGTAAGGGGCAAGGGTTGGCAAAGTTGCATTCAAACCCCTGGGCTTGGTTCACGCATTGATTCCTCAAGCTCCTGCTGTGTGCAGGCCAGCCATCTCCCATGGTGTGGCTGGAGCAGGGCTGGACACCTCAGGGGTCAGTTCCCTTTTGAGGGTAGGTTTAAGGGGATGACTGGATCTGGATCACTTCACCAGGTTGTGGGTTCTTCTGAGTGGACTTCTTAACTGTGGAGTGATGGACCCATGGGGTGATACCTGAAGTTTTGGGGGCTGTAGGAGTTGTTAGAATAACAGTGAGAGGCCCAATCCACCATGGAATAAGAGGTTCCTTCTTCCAATCTTTGACCCACACAGTGTCTTCTGGCTGAAAGAAGTGAACGGGGTCCCTAAGGAAATTGTGACCCTCTCTATGGTGTATCTCTAACTTGTTTAGGACTGCCCCCAATTTCTGGAGCTGTTAGCTTATTTCCTTGTCTGCAATCTGGTGTAGGTCTCCTGGGAGCTTTCCTAAATGTGTGTGTGTGCGTGGGGGTGGGGGGGAGGATCGCCCATATAATAACTCAAAAGGGGAGAATCCCAGTGCCCCAGGCGGGCATTGGGCACACAGGAGGACCAGCGGAAGCAAATCTGGCCATGGGGGTTAGTCTCTTGGTGGAACTTGGCCAGGGTTTCCTTGAAGGTACAGTTCATCTGCTCTACCTTTCCCTGAGCCCTGGGGGCGTTAAGCAGTGTGCAGTTTCCAGGCAATGTTAAGGGACATTGTTAGGGTTCGTATAATGTCCGCTCCAAATGCAGGTCCATTATTACTGTGTGTGGTTAAGCCCAATCTCCCATAGAAGAGCTTTGGCCACCTCGTGACTTCATTCCATTCTGGTCTGGAATGCTTGGACCCATCCCAAATTGGTGCAGATTATTACAAGGAGGTACCTCAACCCTTTATTTGGTTGTATGTTGGTAAAGTCCACCCCTAAATCCATCCTTTGTGAGCCAGGCAGGGGCCGTGGGGCCGAGCAAGCATTGTTTTTGGCACACGTTACACATTATTCACTGACAGCCTGGCATAATGCCGGCAGCTGGCTGATATTGTAGTTCTTTTTGAGGAGGACCTCTAGAGCAGTTTTCCCTAAGAGGGTGAGTTAGTTATCTTCCTTCACTAGGTGCTTTCACATAGATGACGGGACAAGACTCACCATCCGTCTTTGCTTAGTGTGCCCAATTCTGTCGAGGCCCAACTTCTTTCTTCACTTGTGTACATGGGTGTGGAGGCTTTCTTCTGGGGCACAAGAGTCAGAGTATAGGTAGGAGCTTCACCTAGGTCACCTCAGGCAGCCACTCTGGCTATTTTGTCAGCAAGGTGATTACCTTGATTTATGGGGTCATCTCATTTCTGAGGTCCCTTACGGTGTAGGATAGCTACTTTGTCTGGTAGCCATATGGTCTCAAGAAGCTGTATTTCTTCCTCGTTTTTGATAGTTTTCTCTGAAGCGGTAAGGAGGCCTTTTCCTTTATAGATGGCCCCATGTACATGCACAGTAGCAAAGCCATATGGGGAATCAATGTAGATGTTAACTCATTTACCTTTGCTGAGGATGATGGCTCAGGTTAAGGCGTACTGAGTCCAGTCTATTGTGCCGAACATCCTTCCGACAAGGCCATGGCTGTCCGATCTTCCGTGGCTCTGATGACCGCATACCCTGCTCTTTGGCTGCACTCCTCTAAAAACCTGCTCCCATCGCTGAACAGGGTGATCCCTGGGCTTGTTATACCCTGGTCTTGGAAGTCTGGGAAGCTGGCGTAGACTTCATCCACTACTCCAGAACAGTCATGGTCAGGTTCTCCCTCCTCTGTGGGAAGGAAGGGGCAAGGTTTAGTGTTCTTACACTGTTTTGAGAGTGAGCCTTGGGTTCTCATAGAGAAGGCCTTGGGATTGTGTCAGCTGAGAAATGGAGAGGAAATGATATCCTTGGGTGCTTGTGAGCCACACAACCGTGTGTGGGACCTTAACATTAAATGTTTGGCCCAGTGTGAGCTTGTCTGCAACCTTAATGAGCAGGACTGTGGCTCTGAGGTTTTAGGCACAGTGGCCATCCTCCAGCCACAGGATCAATTTTTTTTTTTTTTTTGACGGAACACTGGCCATTGCCGAGGCACCATGCTCTGAGTGAGCACTCCTTTTCGTGTGTGAGGAAGTTAAAGGGTCTGTCTATGTCAGGCAAACCAAGGGCTGGGGCTTTTCCCAGAGCCAACTTTATTTCTGTGAAAGCGGCCCTCTCCTCCTCAGTCCATGTGAGGGGCTCCCAGTTTGGTCCTCCCAACAGGTCATAGAGGGACCTCACTATGGCTGAGCATCTGAGGATTCCCAATGCGACAGAACCCTCTGGCCCCTAAACATTCACACAAGCCTCGTTTTGTTTGGGGCTGTGGCAGTGTGGTTCCACACTTTCTTCCTTTCTGGTCCTCGTTCTCCTTTTCCTTTTGTGAGGAGGGAGCCTAAGTATTGGACCTGCTGCTGACGAATCTGTGCCTTTTTCCAAGAGGCCTGGTACCCCAAGTAGGATCAGAGCTTTAAGAAGGCCTGTGTACCTTTCATACAGTCTTCCTGGGTGTCACTGGAAAGGAGGTCTTCTACGTATTGGAGAAGGACATACCCTGAGGTTTCCTTCGGAGAGTCAGCGAGATCTGAACCTAGGGCTTCCCCCAGAAGAATGGGCGAATTGTTGAATCCTTGGGAAAGTAGTGTCCAGGTCAGCTGCATCTGGCGCTCTGTAACGGGCTCAGTCCATTCAAAGGCAAACAATGATTGCCTTTGCGGAGCCAGGCAGAGGCAGAAGAAAGCATCTTTTAGGTCGAAGCACATAACCCTTCCGGCTGACCACGGAATTTGGCTGAGGAGAGTATACTGAGGGTTCGGAATGACTGGGTGTAAGGAAACAGTCACTTTGCCAAAGGCCCTCAAATCCTGTACTGGTTGGTGTCCTCCTCCTAGCTTCTTGCCTGGCAAGAGTGAGGTATTCCAAACTGATTGGCACTCAGTTAGAATACCTCTTTCTCTGAGCTTGGTCAGGTGCTCTTGTATGCCCATTTTAGCCTCTAGTGGAAGGGGGTACTACCTTGGTGTCTGCGGTTGAGCTGCAGGGATCAGGTCCACAATGATTGGGACCCAATTCCAAGCTATTTCAGGCGGGTTATCATCAGACCATAGGGAGTGGAATGTAAGCCTGAATTCTTAGGGGTGACAAGGTAAGGCCTGGGCACCCAACAGTCTCCATTCTTCTTCCCTTGGCAGCGGTATCGCCAAGACCAGGGTTTCCTTCTGCCTTCGGTTTAATTGGAGGCTAGTGTGTCCAGTGGGTTCAAAAGGTATCTGGGCCCCAAGTTTGGAGAATAGATCGCGACCCAGGAGAGGAATCGGGCAGTCAAGTAAGTAGAGGAACTCATGCCGGACCTTGTGACCCCCAAGTGCACCTTGTTGAGCTTGACAGAAGAGCTGTTGCATTGCCTGTGTCCCAGTAGCCCCAAGTATGGTTGCTGTCTTTTCGCCTATGGGCACTACCATGGAAGTAACCAAGGAGTATTCAGCCCCAGTTGAAAAGTATTTCAACCATGAAAGTTATTGTTCAGCCCTCCACCTCATTCCAGCCGTGGATTCATGGGGGCCGAGAAAGAAAGAGTCCGGTCCCCCTCAGTCCAATTCTACCCCGGCCAGATAAAGAAGGTTCTCACCTCGAGGTTCCTCCAGATATTGGCTGCGTTTTGAGGTTCCCATCCAATTCGGACATTCTTACAGTTTCCCTTGCCTTTGCAGTATGCACACTGGTCCCTAGCTAAGGGGGCTATGGGCTTCCCCCCTTTTTGTGGTTGGAGTTTTTCGATGCTGCTAAAAAACAGTAGCATCTGTTCTTTAGTTCTGCTGTGAGAAAGGTAGCCTTCTTTTTTAGTCTTCACTTCCTTTCAGCTGCAAATTTCTGTTCCTGAAAAACTGTATTGACGACCTCTAACAAGTGAGTGATATTCATCTGGTAAAGCCTTCCAACTTCTGAAGTTTTCGTCGGATATGTGGGGCAGCCTGTGCCACAAAAGAGGGATTTACCATATGTTGACTTTCTAGTGCCACGGGGTCAAACGGGACGTCTACAGGGTATGCTTCACAGAATCTTTCATAGTAGTCTCCCGGACCTCCCTAGGGTGCTGTGTGACTGATAATATTTTAGTCATGTTCATGGGATTGTTGACTCCCTGAAGGAGGGCTTCCTGGTATCCTCAGACGTGACCCTGTCCTCCTTATGTGGTTAAATCCCATGTTGGGTGTTCTTCAGGCATGCAGCTTGAGCCCAGACAGTAGGGTCATTGATTCCTGGAGATGTGTGATCTTCTAGGTACTGTCATGTTTCTGTCATCCTTATTTTTAATTAAACAAAGTATGGAGTAACTATTGACAATCTTTCCAAGTCTGTTGTAGGTCTGGAAGAGGGACTCCATCAAGTCAACCATTGCTTGTGGCTTTTCGGAGTATGGTGGAGTGTTGTGTTTCCAATTGAGGAGGTCTGTTGTAGAGAAAGGTACATAACACATCATGGAATGGCTGGTCTGGACTGATCCATCCTCATTGCGTCTTTAAGGCTCTCTCGTCTCCTTTACATGCATTTGGAGAGTCTTAGGTCTGGGTCTGAGGCGCAGTCTGGCTGCTGGACCATGTTGGGGTGGGTTATCTGGGTCTGAGAGTGGCGGGAAGATTTTCTACAAAATTTTCTACCTGGGACACCTATTAAGTCCTCTGGGGATTGATCATGTCCCCCTTCCACTCTTTTGGGTATGCTTGACTTCTTCGGGGCCCGGCCTTACCAGTTCCATGGAGCAGAACCTGCCCAAGACAACGGAGAAGGAGGCTGCTGAAATTCAGGCAGAGCATGCACTTTCTCCCTTGTGATCCTTTGCTTTGCCACCACCTCGCCTTTCTCCCAAACCGGTGGCAACAATGGACCAGTGCGGTTGGGTTTCCTGGTCAGCAATCTAGCATATTATGGAACCAGGCTGGAACACTGGAGGAAAAAACAAGTGGCACTCAGAGAGTTTGGTCAGAGAGTTTGAGTCACCAAACGTCTGAGCATGGAGTCAAGTGGGGAGGGTAATGTATAGTCGTCAGCTTCCATATCTGTGGGGGTTTTCGCACATGCACCAAACAAAGGAAGAAGAACCCAGAAGCGAGGTCTCTAAGCTAGAAACCAGAGTCTGTTTGAGCCCCGTTGACCACCCCGTACTCCAATAAAGTGGGAGTACTTTATTCACTTCTCCAACAAGAGTAGAGCTCTAAATACCACATAGTATATGCTCATTAAATCTATATTAAGTGAATAGTTCTATTCTTTCTGTATCGGACATATAACAAGAATTTTGACAATCTATATGGTAAGAGTCCCCAGACCATCACATTATAGGGATTTCAAGGTTGTCTAGTCTCCACACAATATTAAGGTTTGGTTACAACCACCATAAGCTAACCCTACAACCTCACATCCTGGATCATATAATGCCCCTGTCTCCTCCTCATTCACAATCTGTTGCAACTGAGTGCAGACCATTCCATCATGTGGTCTTGGTTCAGAAAGCCAAATTCCTCCGTTTCTCTCAGTCAGACAGAATGAAATCTGACTGTGAACGTCTGCCAGTAATGTTGCAATAGAGATGAAGAAGATCAATTCAAGTGGACTCCCTGAGCTGATCCCTAGAATCTCTTTAGGGCATGAGTACAGTTAAATAGAAATGCTGCACTCAGAAATGTGTCTGCTGCTTATCCAAGGAACAAAAAGCAATCATTTAAAAAAGTAAGCCGTTTCCCTGCAGAACAGCTTAATCAGGGAGAGTGAGTGGTGCAACTTGGGTGAATTCTTCTCTAGGGCCTTAATGATTGCAGAGACACAGTTCAACCTATGAGGGCGTTTACCAGAAACATGAAACCTGAGAGCTGCAATTGTTGGGTAACAATGTTCTCTAACTGTGCCTTATGCATTTACATGATAACCAAAGGGAGACAAGCACTAATTATAAGTGGCATAGAAGTGGACAGTTTCTACATGCTTCATCACCTCTTTGTAATAATTAGTCCTGTCTGTTCTTTGCACGTGAACATTCCGTTTTGGTCATTTTCCCCAAGAAAGAAATGGTCCCCTGTGTTTCAGTGGGCTTGTAAACTTAGCCTTCCTGAATAGGGTTGGAGACATCCAACGGGCATCTCTTGGTACCTGTTGTTTAATTTTGTTCGATAGTTATGGACGTACCCCTATAAAAGGATTCGGAATTTTGTTAGTATGTCTTAAGACTGAATTGGAAGCCCATTTTCTGTATTCCATTCAACTTAACAAAGAGAGTATTACATGTCAGACATTGTGAAACATATAACTGAAGGAATATTACTTCCCAAAGATTGACCCTCAAAATCAGTACACCTTACTAATAATGCCTTGTGTTTTGGAAGGTCATGAAGGTGCGGATCAAGGGAAGAATGGATTAAATTAAATAGAACCAATAAGAAAATACACATGTACATTTAACCTTAGTACGGATAACCAATAATTAATGAAATGTTGTTTATTTCATTTATTTATATGTATGTGTATGTGTATGTGTATGTGTATCCTTATACTGGGCTGTGGCGAAATATGTGTTCCTTACAGTAGCCTGGGGATAAAATATTTGAAAGACGCTGTGCTCATGCACCTTATCAAGCGGCCTGGTGCCTCAGTAGCTTGGTTTCTTGATAGGGCTTAGGTGCATCCGCTTCATGCGCTTGCATGAAATTTGGAAGATATGATGGCTAATTTTATGTGTCAACTTTACTGGGCCACAGAGGTCCAGATGCTTGGTGAAACGTTTTTCTGGTGTTTTGTGATGGGAAATACTTGAGTCTGGACAGTGAGTAAAACAGATTATTTTCCTAATGTAAGTGGGCCTTATGTAATCAGTGAGAAGGCCTGAATAGAATAAGGATGATTCTCCCAGGGATACTAGGGAATTACTCTTGCCTGCCTGCATGTCTTTCAACTGGGACATTGCCCTCTTCCCCGGATTCAGACTGAAACAGCAGCTCTACCTGAGATTCAAGCCTGCCAGCCATTGGACAACACCTATGCCATCAGATCTCGTGGGTTTCCAGCTAGCCAACACATCCTGAAGATCTTGGGACTTGTCAGCATCCACCTTTATGGGAGCCAATTTCTTATAATAAATAAATAAGTAAACAAACAAACAAACAAACAAATAAATAAATAAAACATTCATAAATATATAAATATATTTATAGTAATAGATTCATATTTTATGTGAATGTATTTACATAAATATAAATAAATATAAATATAAATATATAAATATATTACATATTATAATATATATATGAGAAACAGAATTTTTCTCTGTTGAATCTTACTAATTCAGAAGGTGAAAAGTATTATCTATTGGTTCTACAGCTGTTTTTTTTTTTAAAAACAGAATGTGGTAGACATTATTCTAAAGAAAAATAAAATAGCCCCCAACGATCCATACCTTACAGCTGACAACCCATGAATATGAAGAGAGACCATTTCTATTGTCGTGTTGTATTATAGAGAGAGATTTTCTGGATCAACCTAGAATCATCATGAACCCATGCATCATAAACCCATGCAAAGCAGACAGTTTTCACTGGCTGGCCATCCCACAATCTGAAAATGAAGACCTCAGTTTTATAACTGCAAGGAACTTAATTGTCCAAAACCCAAATAATCTCAGAAGTAGATTTCTCCAGATAAGAACCCAACCTACTGACACTTGACTCTTACCTAGTGATACCCTAGGCCCAGAACACCAGTGAGTCTGCCTGGACAGAGCAGTGAGTCTGCTGGGGTTATTCTGCCAAGACAATTCTGCAGGGCTGTCTTTGGATTCTGGGAGTGCAGTGTACACCCCACTTAACTAACACTTCTCCTGATGGTTTGAACACACAATTGCTCATATTAAGTCACTGCTTGGATATAAGGTAATTTCTGCCATATGCTGCTGAAATTTGACTATTTTATTTCCACATACCTCCTACTTGGTAAATGCAATGATACCTGTAACTTATTTCAAACTCAAGTAAAACAAACACAAAACTCTAAAGACTGGACCACTCCTTACCTCTTGAAAATACCTCTTCTTTTATTTTTGATAACATTTGACTCTCCTGGTTTCTCTTATATATGCCCTCTATTAATTTTCATTCTATTCTCCTGCCTCATTTCCATTCATCAAGTATGCATTGAGCACGTACTATATTGTAGGCACTGTATACAAAGAACAGAGGTCTTATCTAGAACTATTAATGGACCTTGTTATCCAGGGATTTGCCGCTGTGTAAACAAATTAACTATACTGAGTTCATAACATCTGTAATAGGGGTGGATAAATGTACCCTGGAATTGCAAAGAAGAAAACACATGATTCTCTAGGGCACCCAGGGAGTGCTTTACACAAATGAGAGTCACTTGAAGTGAGTCTTCTAGAGAAGACATATTTCAAATCAACAGAGAAAGGAAGGGCATTGCAGGCAGGAAAAAAAAAGAGAGAGAGAGAGAGCAAGACATGGAAGTTTGAAAATGTGACACATTAAAGGAGTAGCAAAGTTTCCTTTGGATGGATTTCATGTGGGAATGGGAGATTGGTAAAGAGTGAGGATTAATGTAGAAGAAGACATATATATTGGATCCTAGAAACAGTTAACAGGAGATAGTTATTGTGCCCAAATGACTTTGATGACTACCCATTGTATTCAAATAAACCTGAAGAAACCTCTTGGCTTAGTTAGAACGTTGCTCATCATCTGATTAATTCTATAAGGTTAATCTAATATCATGTTCCTCTTCTCTACCAACCATTCACTCATTTCCTCATTTATTTATTTAGTCAGAGAGGGTATGTGTGGGGTGCATATCATGAAGAATGTGAAAGTCATTATAAGGACTTTGACTTTTATTTTCGATGAGATGGAAAGTCAGTTGAGTAGTCTGACCAAATTCACATTTGAGTTTTATTTAATTATCTATCTATCTATCTATCTATCTATCTATCTATCTATCTATCTATCTATCTATCTATCTATCTATCTATATAACTATCTATCTATCTATCTATTTAATTTAATGAGAGTGCCCGCAGGGGTTTGGAGGGAGCGAGAGAGAGAGACAGAGAGAGAGAGAGACAGAGGGAGAGAGAGAGAGAGAGAGAGAGAGAGAGAGAGAGAGAGAGAGAGAGAGAGAGAATCTCAAACAGGTTTCATGCCTAATTCATGCCTAGCACAGATCCTAATACAGGGTCTGACCCCATGACGTCATGCTTTCTGGATCATGAACTGAGCCAAAATCAAGAGTCAGATGGCTAACCACCTGAGTCGCCCAGGTGACCCTAATTTGTATGTTAAACAAATCACTCTGACTACTATCTGCGGAGCAGGATGGAGTGGGAAGCAAGCATACAAGCAACAACAGCAACAAAATAAGGAGGTTACTATAGTAATCCTGGAATAACTTCCATCCTGAATAAGGATGGAAGAAGGGGACATAGTGAGAAAATTATGATCATGTGTATAATATAAATGTGGATATAATAAGATTGCTTGTAGTTTGAATATAAGGTATGAGAAAAACAGATATAAAAGATGACACCAAGTGCGTTTTTTTTTCCTTTGTTTGTTTCTGTTTTTGTTTTTGTATTTGTTTTTTTGGGCTGGACCACAGGTTGGTGGTAGTTTTAAGTTGTCTGTTAGAGATCATAGGTTTTACGGGAAACATCAGGACTTGCTCTTTTCACATGGTGATTTTGAGATGCTTATCAGACATCCAAGCTGCCTTTTTGTGAATGTAGTTAGATATAGGCATCTGGAGTTTAAACTAAGAAGTTTAGTGTGGACTGTAGGCTGGATTACTTAGCATGCGATCGCATGAGATCAGCTAGGGAGTGAGAATGGATGAGAGAGAAGACATGCAAGGACTGAGCTCTGGGGTCTCTAACTCTTAAAGTACTGCAAGATGTGGAAAACCTAGCGAAGGAAACTAGACACAGTGGCCACTAAAGGAATAGGCGAGACATGAGGAGGCTCTCGAGTCCAGGAAGCCTGGTAAGGAATGTGTTTCAAGGAAGGAGGTATCAAATTGGTCAAGTGCTGATGGCAAGTCAAATAGGATGAGGTCAAATAAATGATCATCAGGGTCACAAGGGGGGGTCACTTGGTTAAGGGTCTGACTCTTGGTTTCACCTCAGGTCATGATCTCATGGTTTGTGGGTATAAGCCCCAGGTCGGGCTCCATGCTGACAGTGTGGAGTCTGCTTAGGATTCTCTCTATGCCTCCATCTGTCTCATATCCTCCCCTGCTCACTCTCCCTTTCTTTCAAAATGAATACATACACTTTAAAACTTATTAAAATATAAATAATCACTGTGTTTTGCAAAGTGGATGCCATTGACATGTGATGAGAACCATTTCAGTAGCACCGGGGAAAAGCCGAATGGGAGTGGATTCAACAGAGAATTGGAGGAGAATGACTGTAGACAGGGAGTAAGGCAATTCTTTCGAGGAGCATTGTGACAAAATGAGGGTGAAAAATGAGGCAGCAGGGGGAAGGGAAGGGAGCAGGGTCAAGAGAGGGCTGTGCTTTTTCTTTCTAAAATTTGAGAAATAAAAGCATTTTTTTAATTTCCACATTGCTGTTGGAAATAATGATATGGCAGAGTGGGGGAGAATTGCTGACAGAAATGTTCTTAACAGGGCAAGAGTGACTTTGGTCTAGTGTCCAAAAGATAATTGGCTCAGAGAGGAATGAACAGATCCTTCATATGAATGTTGGTGAGAGCAGAGCACAAGGAAATAGATGTAGATGGAATGGTAGATGCGATAGGTGATTTTTCAAATTCTCTTTTCAGTGACCTGGTTTTCTCAGTGCGGTAATAGGCAAAGTTATAAGACCAGAGTGAAGAAGGGTTGGGAACAGTTGGAAGTTTGTGGAGAAGGAAGTTGTGAACTAGAGGTCTAGGGGTGTGAGGAAGTAGCCTTCTGACCTCACTTGAGTCAGTGGCCATCAAGTAACTTTTGTGCTGCTTTCCTCCAATTACATAGGATTTTGCTATGTGCAGGAAGTAGATTGAACTTCCTGCAGTTCCCCACTTCTTTACCTCTGCATAGGTAAGTTTGCATCTGCCTGAGAAGCCCTATCTACCCTAATCACTCATATTTCAAATTTGCCTCAACCATTACATACTTAATCCCACCAGGCAGAGTTAATTAGTCCCTTCTTGGAACTCTTGTGGTACCATGTGCAGTGCCCTGTACTGTAAGTTTTGCCATATTGTAATAATTTGCGTCCCTGTCTCCCTAGATAATTTGGCCACTGCTTGAGGGGGTCAGTTTGGTCATTGCAGTTCCTAGTATACAGTTTGACTAATGGTAGCCTTTGTCAATTGCCAATTGAATTCAGTAGAAATGAGTTGAATTGAATCGAATGTACTGAATTGAATTGAATTGAATTGAATTGAATTGAATTGAATTGAATTGAATTGAATGGAGAGAATTAGTAGAAAGAATTGGCAGGTAGGAGAGGCAGAGCCTCGAAAGAGTGGTGACATTTAGAACAAGACTTGTCTGATCTATAAGGAGGGGAACTCCTGCTCATGAGCGTGGGAAAGGTAACTGTTTCCTCACCTGTAGTGGTGCAGTGAATGGAGCCGAAACCCCCAATGAACTTCTGTAAATTGTGTCAACAATTCTTACTTCTATAGTGTTTGCTTTGAGGACCAAAAGAGTTCATATATGCAGAAGGATTTTGTACATAAAAATGTGCTGCATAATGTAAGTTACTCTTTCTCACAACACTCTGTGCCAAGAAAAAGGAATGTGTTGATTTTATATATTTTACTAAAGGGTAGCATGTTTAACAGAGGAAGAGAAGGACGGGTTAAAAAAAAAAAACCAATGATGATAGTTACACTCGTCTTGTTGACCTTTCTAGTCTTCAAAGTCTCTTTAGAAGATATCATCATGGTCTCTTTCAGTTACAGATGCCTCTTATTGTCTCCGAGACAATAACCCTAATATGATCTAATTTGCTAAGCCAGGTGGTGTGGAAGACAGATAAAACTGCCAGCTCATTCTGCAGAAAGCAGCATATAAGGAGCCCACTGATCTGACAGGCTTGTGTCACAATGCACAAGTTTGGGAATTGCCCAGGCTCAGAAAAGGCCAGTTTTTCGCAACAGTGTAAAACTCAAGAGAACTCTCTAACACAGAGGTGATGTTCACAGTTCCACAGAAATAACATGTTTGATTCTTGATGCTGACTAGAAGTCAACCAGTTATTTTAACACAGGTTTTAACTCTTAATGGTTTCACTTCACTTTCCTTACGTTACAGGTTTCTTAAGGCAGGGACCATGTTCTGGGCTTCCTAACCTCTGCCCACACATGTCTACCATGCTATTTCATGGGCGCTCCGTTATCATCTGTTATTAACTGGTTTTTTTCGTAGGTGTCAGGCAGCTTTCATGGTGACCACGTTATTGGCAGAGCATAAAGAGAGTGGCAATAGTGGAGCTTTCTCTGCCATATTAACCACATGTTACTCTCTTAAAATTCCTGGAATATATGTATGATGTCCTGTATGAATGATGGTGAGTTTATGACACTGATATTCTACTCCTTTTTCCCAACAGTTTAAAATACCTTTACGGCAGTTTACCTTCCTTTCATTCCCTAACTTAAAATAATGTACTTCTTTGGCTTTGGACTACCTGTCTACCTGCTAAAAGATGCAGCACGAGAAAACATGTTTGCATTTTGATGTGTTCTTAGCAGGCTGCCTTACTTGACAAGTCTGCTGGGTGGGTTGGGTAACACTGTTATTTTTGTGAGGATCTTCTAAGATACAAGTATATTTCTTGGGCAAAGTAGCATGTTGAGTCCATCATCATTTGGAGTGAAACTCAGTCTACGTCCAGTAGACTTGGTCCCATTGGTCACATGAAGGAATGAAAAACAGGCCATATTCGTTTTGATGTCATAACATCCTGGGACATATAGTGATGCCCATAAAAAAAAAAGAATCAGACTGGGGACTCCATTTAAGAGATATCTCAGCAAGCAGAATCAAGATGCCAGAATGAGGAACAAAGATAAATGCTGTGTAGGTTCTAGAGGTTGGAGACATTGCTCCAGCAGAGAGAAAATTCCTTCAGGATTAAGGGAGAGGCTGGATAGTGATCTACAGGCCCCTTGTTACCACCTCCAGGCCATGATCTTTATGCTTCTCTGAATTTCCTGCCTTCACCTCCTTAGTCCATCTATTCAATCCCAGAGTGCCACCCTTTTCTTCATGGAAATTTCTGGAGTCCCTTCCTACTCTTCTTTCTTCTCACGTTGCTCCTACCTCTGTTGTGGGCAATTTCAGAATCCTGGTAAAATTGCTCTAGCAATGTAGCTTCAGGGTACTTTAAATTTTCTGGCTCTCACAACCTAAGAGTCATTTTCCTCCAGTAGCTAACTTCCGTGATGGTACTCTGAGCTCTGTGATCATCCAGATGTCTCCTGGTAGAATGTCAATATTAACGTGCCAATATCTGAGAAGATAACCTCCCCTAACCAGGTGTCTCACTACTTGACTTCACAATTTCTCTTCTTCAGCCCGATAGAGACGTGTGGTTCCTCCTTCCTCCCTATCATTTCCCTGCATATCATCCCTTGTGGCTCCACTTCCCTTCCAAATGCAGTGTATACACCTCAGTATGTCACTTTGTGCTGGAACGTCCTAGTCCTCTGCTGCATCTGCTTTGGTGGCCTTGAAGCTTGGATGAGTCCTCCACTCTGTCAGCCCATCCTCTGTGTCACTCAGCCCAGTGAACTGTTACAGGGACTCACAGTCACTAGGGTCACTCACTCTAATTTTATGGTTGCGGATGTCAACATACCCCGAGAGTTTCTTGCCAATCTTAAGCGGTCTTCTCCACACAGTAGCTGTTCCATACCTCCATCATTTCCCTCAACCTATCTTTTTCACCTTTCCCTGGGAAATGGCTCTTATTTCATAGATAGAACGTAGATTGTAGACACCTTCAAACTCTCACTCAGACCTCATAATGACACGTTTCAACACAACTTTCAACCCCAACCCCTGTATGAGAGACAAAAATGTTCCTATTCGCACTCTAGATTCATTAATTCATTCGGCAATCACTGAGAGCCAACTGAGTCCTACGAAGCACTGTGCTGTATGCTTGGGACATTAGAGATGAGGGGATAGACCCTACTCACAAGGCGCTTACAATCACAAGGAGCTTACAATCATGTAGGGGAGACAGATATTATGGTGTAATTGTCCAAACATGCACGGAGCATGAGGAGAGTGTGAAGAGAAAATCTATGTAACTCAGCCTTCAGGGGAAGGAGAAGAAGTGTCGTAAGGGACTTTTCAGATGGGGTGGTATCTTGAACTAATCCTTAAAGTGTGAGTAGGTATTAATTAGGCAAGGTTGGAGTAGGAATGAGACAAGAGGTTCAGGCATTACACAGTAGAGAAAAATCACACTGAATATAGGGAGAGGGTATAAGTAAAAATTGGACATTGAGTCATTCCAATTCTTGACTGTGTCCTACGCTTTGTGAAGAGGTCATCTCACAAAAAACCTCAAACGAGCACATGTTCCCAAAATTTCCTTCTCCATTTTTTATTCTTTATCCTAGTGTAATTCCTCTCATTTCCTCACCAGTATGATTCAATTAGTAACTCACTTCTGTGGATACTATGGCAACCACATTTCCTCTATGCCGCACCCTTCTGTATCTTTGCTTGGCATCAGTGCAACCTCATGATGAAGCTCATATCTCTACTCCGCTTAGAGTGGACTTTGTAACATGCAAAACTTATTCCATCACTGCCTTCCAAGCTGTGGTTCCCCCACACTGCAGCATGAGAGAAAACACCTTTCCCATCCACACCCTGCCCCCACCTTTGCATCCTTACTGGTCCTGGGCCAATGTTCATGCCCTTAGACTCCCTCATGATCAACTATCAGCAAATTCCTTAATATGCCCTATTGTTTTATGCCTAGTTGTCTTCCCCATCACCATGGGTATGTTTTGATGCAGCATCTTAATTCGTACGTATTTTAAGGCAGGCTAAAATAATTATCAAATATCTAACATATTCTCTTTTCTTTATTTCCCAGATAACAATGGTAATAGATGATCTTTTTTTTATTTTTAATTTTCTATTATTGAAGTATAGATTACATACAGTGCTATTTTAGTTTCAGGTGTATAAAATAGCGATTTGATAATTCTATACATTATTCAGTGCTCTCCGTGGTAAGTGTAATCACCATTTTTCACCATATCGTGTTGTTATAATATCAACTATATTTCCTGTGGTGTACTTTGCATCTCTGTCAGTTATGTATTTTATGACAGGAAGTTTGTAACTCTTAGTCACCTTTCCCTATCTCACATACCCCACCCACTTCTATTCTTGTAACTACAAGTTTGTTCTCTGTATTGAAGAATCTGTCTGTTTCTTTTTCTGTTTTGTTTTTTAGCTTCTACATAAAAGTGAAATTATATGATATTTCCTTTTATCGGAATAATCCCACGTAGCATAATACCCTGTTGGTTCACACATGTTGTTGCAAACGGCAAGGTTTTATTCCTTTTTTTAAATTAAATTATATTCCATTATATGGACACTACATTTCTTTATGAATTCATCTATTGACAGACTCTTGGGCTGCTTCCATAGCTGGGCTATCATAAATAATGCTTTAATAAACACAGAGGTGCATGCCTCTTTCCAAATTGGGGTTTACCTTTTCTTTGGGTATATACCCAGGAGTGGAATTATTGGATGATATAGTATTTCTGCATTAATTTCTTGACGAACCTGCATTCTGTTTCCTAGAGTGGCTGCACCTATTTACATTCCCACCAAGAGTGCATTGGTGTTACTTTTTCTCTTACCTTCTCACCAATACTTGTTATTGCTTGTCTTGCTGATACTAGGCATTCTGTCAGGTGTGAATTGATGTGTCATTGTGGTTTTGATTGAGGTTTCTCTGATTAGTGATGTTGAGCATCTTTAATATGTCTGGTGATGTAGTAGACACTCTTAATTCATCCCTTTCCCCTTCCCTTTTGATTCTTTCCAGGGTGATGATGACACTGATGATGTCATCTGACAGCTTAAGTCACCATTTTAATCTTCTATCAAGTTCATACATTACTTCAAGTGTCCTGCTTTCCTGCTTCAAGTTACGATGTTTCCAATGCATTACATGACGTCCCTTCCACTAGTCCTCCTAGGGCACCCTGACTCACCTTTTATTACTACCCACCGTCACTCATACTCTTAGAAAGTTACTCTAGTTACTTGTCCTGATCCAACATTCTCTTTCTATGCCCGACTCTAATCTCTATACACACTTCAATTGACACCTGATACACTTAATTTTTTTGCTAATGTTTATTTATTCATTTATTTATTTTTATTATTGGAGGAGAGAGAGACAGAGCATCAGTGGGTGAGAGGCAGAGAGACAAGGAGGTGTAGAATCCGAAGCAGCCTCCAGCTCTCAGCTGTCAGCACAGAATCCTACATGGATCTTGAACTCACAAGCTGTGAGATAATGGCCCAAGTTGAAGTCGGCCCCTTTCCCAACTGAGCCACCCAGGTGCCCCAACACATCTTACACTTTCATGTCTCCAATAGGACTTAATATTTCTGTGGACCAGGACTATCCATTCATTAAGTTCTAGCACCTCCTACAGTTTGGGAAAAAATAGACACTCAATTATTTGATGCTCAATTGACAAATAAAGGAAGGAATGGGTCCAAAGACAAAGGGCTCAATAAAGACTTTTGTTCCTATGAATTCAACCCAGATTAACACTAGAGCATTTGAATTCAACTGGAGGGTCCTTTAGCCAACGGTGGGAGAATTTACTATATTCTAAGAGTTGTGAGCTGAGAGAGTAAGATTCTTTTGAAGAAATATGAAAGGTAGTTTAATTTCCTAAGAGGCCAAGCCTTGAAAGCTTATCTATAAGAACTATATAATGTAAGATGATTCTGAATCATGATGAAACTCAAGTGCAGTGAGAGCCGTGACAACATGGGGAACACACAGTAAGGACCACAGTAGTCCCGGAAGTGCTGTCCTGTATGAGAAAAGAGAGTTTAGTGACCCTGTATGGAGGGAGAGGGTAAACGGTGGGCAGAGTAGGGAGGGGAGGAAGTTGGGATCCAAACTGCAATATTGAAATATCAGAGGAGTGTTATTGTCATATTCATAAACTTCCCTATATGTATCCTAAGGAAAACATTTTTTTTCCTTTAACGAGCTTTTTAAAGGTAATATACACGTGGTAAAAATTCATATAGTAGCAAAAAAAGTTATTAAATGAAAGTAAATCTATGTCTTCGGTAGGCCTCCATTATTCTTCCCCAGAAGAAGACCACTTTTAACAGTTTGTAGGTTTTTTTTTCCAGAATCTCAAAGTATATAATATGCATATCTCACATGAGAAAAAAATATATATATATATAGCTGGTACCAAGATATTATCTACAGCTCTCCATTTTATAGATACATGATTTTTGTGATTGTGAAAAGGTATGACATGAGATTTGCCCTCTTAAAAATTAAAGTGTCTGGTCCAATGGGACATTATTTTTTAAATATACTTCATGGTATATATCCTACCCTGGCTTCATTAGAGGTATGTAATCTGTCCCCTGTTTATGTGTATTTAATTTGTTTGTAGTCTACGAGTATAGAAAACAATGCTGCCATGAAAGTCCTTGTACACATATTTGCCTGCCAGAGTCCAGCAGACTGTGGGTGGTGGCTCGAAAATCTTAACTGGAAAGAGTTTAATGGAGAAACTATGAACACAGGTGCTGGTGAGATAAACCGGCTCCAAGCTAGTGGTTCAGTCCTTGGGGACTAGCAAGAGAAGACGTCACCTCTCCCAGGCACCAAGGGACAAGGAAAGGGCGAGTGTTACTAGAAGCCAATGAGCCCACGGCTGGGAGAGAAGCCACCTAACAGGAGATGTGGCCATAGACTGAGGAATAAGCCACTGCCAAAATTCCAGAGTTCAGAGTACATATAATGACTGCTTTTCTTTTGCTCTCTGGCTACCTATTAGTATACCTGCCAACTATGGACGGAAGCCAGAGGACAAGAAAGCCTAAACGATGCAGTCCATGGACGTGAGTTTACTGGCAGGCATAGGATGATCAAAAATATATCTGCAAGCATGAATTGAGGATTAGCAGTCCCTGGCTTAATATGGTTAGACCTTACAATAGTGTGAAAATGATAGCATTGTTTACAAATTGTCCTTTGAAAAGCACCTGGCTTGCTCAGTGGTGTAAGCATCTGACTTTAGTTCATGTCAAGATTTCACGGCTCGTGAGTCCAAGCCTGCCTCAGGCTATGCTGACAACTTGCATCCTGGGGCTGACTTGAGATTCTGTGTGTGTCTCTCTCTCTCTGCCCCTGCCCTGCTCGCACTCTTTCTGTCTCTCTTTCTCTCCAAAACTTGAATAAACATTAAACGTTTTCAAAGATAAATTGTACTTCAAATTGAAGATTTTGACCTCTCCCAGTGCTAATGAGAGGCGATACGACCCTCTCCTGTGATGCCTGGCAGAGCATCCAGCCACAGCTCCCAGTCCACCACATGATCATGGTGGTGAACAATCTATATGCTTACAGCCATTCTGTACTCACACAACCGTTGTGTTTATGCTTTCAACACAGTATTCACTGAAATACATGAGACAGTTAAACTTTAATATAACAAAGGCTGTGTGTTAGATGATGTCTCATAATTTCAGCTCATGCAACTATTCTGAACAGACATTATAGAGGCTAGACTAAACTATGATATTCAGCACATTACGTGTGTTACATGCATTTTTGGCTTAGAATAATTTCCACTCACACTGGTTTTACCTAGAGGTGAGTCCATCCTAAATCAAGGAAGATTTGTAATGTAAAAATCTTGGGAAATTTCCTAGAACTGGAATTGTGGTATCAGTAGAACAGAAAGAACCTCTTCCACATCCATTCCTCCACCTCCTTCCCTTGCAGGTTATTACCAGCGCTGAGCTGTGCCTACAGGCACTCAGAATTAGGACTACATACCCCAGCTTCCCTTGCAGCCAAAGCAATATGAGAGGAAGTGTCATGTGACACCTTCTGAGAAAGTTGAGACAGCT
The DNA here is from genome assembly GCF_028749965.1 of Puma concolor. Lineage (NCBI taxonomy): Eukaryota > Metazoa > Chordata > Mammalia > Carnivora > Felidae > Puma > Puma concolor. The sequence continues at coordinate 456,456 of NW_028240227.1, forward strand.
GTGTGCCTTGTGTCCTTTATTTTTTCTTTGATATCATTCACATGCTGTCTTGGATCCTGAACTCTAGGCCAAACTATTTGGATGGAAAGTGAACTGAGATTCTTCCAGCAAGAGCTGGTAGGAACTAGAGTTCTATGCACTTCATAGAATACAGCTGCCCAATCAGACTTGAGCTCTATACCTCCAAAGTTCATTGATTTGGGAGAGAAATCCACTTTTACCCTGTTAAAACCATAGTTCTTCCTTGTTCTGTGTCGTAGGGAAAAACCTAACCCTCATGAAGGTATACAGATAACAGGTATAAATATTTTGAGTTTTTATGGATATTGTCAAGTTTGGTATTTTAAAGTGAATTTTTAGTACTGAGTTTGAATTCAGCTACTCCATTCACAGCACATGTCTTAATCTTCTTGTGCCTCTGATTTCTCAGAGGGGTAGTAATATAAAGCACTTCATTTGGTTGTTATGAGGAATAATTAAATTAAAATATGTGAAATAAATCAGTGTCTGTCCAACATGCTAAATACTCAATAAATGTTCTTACTGTTATTTTTACCATTATCATGTTAAACTGTCCTCCAAAAAAGAGGTACCAGTTCGCCAATTACATTTCTGAAATGCCTCTTTCCTCTTCCGTTTTCCATAGTGTGCATTACCAATGTTTTTGTCCAAAAGATAGTAGTATTTCATTTTTCTTTGCAATTCCTTTCTAAAATTGTGGTTGTACCTCTTATAGTTTTTAAAAGTTATTTATGCTTGTTTTCTGGTTAACTTCCTTTTTCTTTCCTCTATTCCTTCTATTGGATTTTTGTTTTGTTTTACAGTGTGGCTTAAAAAAAAGCAATACAAGCATTATGGGAATTTGTCTTCTGTGTTTCTATTGGTGGTGCAAATATATCCACTAATTTTCATTTGCCTTTTTTTAATTTTTTTATTTTTTTCACTTAATGTGCATTTATTTTGTGAGAGAGAGAGAGTGAGAGTGAGAGCAGGGAAGGAGAAGAGAGAGAGGGAGACACAGAATCTGAAACAGACTCCCGACTCTGAGCATTCAGGAAAGAGCTACATGCAGGGCTCAAACCCACAAACCATGAGATCGTGACCTGAGTCGAATTTGGAGGCTTAACCTACCAAGCCACCCAGGCACCTCACTTTATTTTTTCTTTTCCTTTTTTTTTGGCTTTGTTTTTTCTTTACAAAATTAAAAAAATATATGTACAATATAATAAAAATGATCCTTCTCTACTATCGTTACATCTGAGCTTAATGTCCACCCCTATTTTAGAAAGATCTTTGTCATTCTGGATTATAAGAATAATTCCCCCATGTTTTCTCCTAGGACTTCATAGATTGACTTACATAAAAACATATCTTCTCCATTTGTAATAAAACTGGGGGAGGCAGTGAGATAAGATTTAAAGTGATTCTGCAGATGACTGTGTTGGAGCGTTGGCAAAAATGAATGCTTTGACACATAAATCTTACCTAAGAAAGTTATAGTTTCCTTTGATCCACTTAAAACATACTTCGTAAACAAAGCATGTGGGAAGCCATCCTCCTTGCAGGTATGGGGTAAGCTTGCCTCCTGGGCTTTTGTGTTGTTTTTTGGTTTGTTTATTTGTTTGTTTGTTTGTTTGTTTTACTCTTAGGGGAAAACGCATAAGTTGTTTATAATGAAATTTTGTATTTCCAGGTTAAGGTGCTGTCAGGTACAGCATAACTAATTTCCCAGTTTATAAGACTGCCTCTCACACATCGCTTCCTGGTGGTAGGCAAAATTCCTTTCTCTGCAACCAGGGCCATACTGCCACTTGTTCACAGGTTAAGTAATGATGCCAAGACATTTTTATGCCTATGCTAACAATGACCCACCTGTGGACAAGTGCAGACAGATACTGCCTACCTTTTAAGGCCAAGGAGGGATTGAGCCCACAGCCTTCCACTGGGCTCCACCATTGTTTCTGCTCTCTCTGGTGTTTGTCAGTTGTTATCATCATGTTTGAGAACACACGCTTAGAGTAAAACTATCTGACTATGTACTTCCATCTTGAGCTATAGGGAAACAAAGTCCCCTTACCTTTTTTGTTCTTTGCTTTCTCTTTTGTGAAACGGGCATTATCACAAGGTAGGAATTCAATAATTAAAGAAATAAATACCTAAGTGCTTAAAATTTCTTAGCAACAAACGCTCAGTAAATATTAATAAGGCTTTTCCCAATAAAGAATAGAAAAATAACTTTCTTGTTTTCTCCTATATTTTATAGATGCATTTTTAAAGAAAATATATAACATTGGTAACAATATTATAGCATGTAATAATATGACATAATGCAAATTAAGACATTTATAAGAAAAGTATTGAAACTTCATGAATAGTATCACTGTTACTATTATTCGAACAATGCATTTGCTTTGAAAGGTTCACTTAGTTATATACTAAATTTGCATATGCTTTGAACCTACTTCTGGATTCTCTATGATGATTCATTCATTCAGCTGGACCACATTTGCTTTATAACATAATTTATTATCTGGTAGAACTCGCCTAATTCATATGCTACCTTTCAGAAAAAATTTTCTGGATCAGCTTGAATTTTGATATTTATACAAAAATCTTAGAACCAGCTGATCTGATTTTAAAAATCCATATTTTATTGGGCTTGCAACAAATTTCCATAGAAATTTAGAGATAGTTGGCATTCTTACAATAATAACTTTTCCTATTCCTACACAGGGAATGTATATATTTAAGCTTTTTTTTTTTTTAAATCTCTTAGATGAGTTTAAAGTTTTCTGAAAGGCTTATTTATATACTTCTTTCAGTTTCTTGTTAAGTTCCCTCCTTCCTTCCTTCCTTCCTTCCTTCCTTCCTTCCTTCCTTCCTTCCTTCCTTCCTTCCTTCCTTCCTTCCTTCCTTCCTTCCTTCCTTCCTTCCTTCCTTCCTTCCTTCCTTCCTTCCTGCCTTCCCTCCTTCCACCTCCTTCTCCTGTTACTTCTGTTATGGCAAATGGCGCCAATTCTCTGACTATATTTCTAATTATTTCTTGTTTGTATGGGAGAATGCTAAATTGTTGCCTTGTGAGCCTGGATCATGTAATTTCATCAGGAAGACTCATGAAAAATCTGATCTCCCTTCCTTCATCGCAGTTATGTATAATTGACACTTGTTGCAAGGAGATAAACAGAGTCAAGAGAATTTCAGTCTTAGAAGAGAAGCCCCTGAGGTGAGAGTAGCCAGAGAGAGAGCAATTGGAGAGGGAACAAATGTGACCCAGAAAGGAGCTCACCGAACAGTGTGATTGGGATAACACCCAAAAAGCAGGTTGAATAGGAATAGCACCAAAAAGTAATTGTCAGATATGATCAAAGCTGTACAAGGGCAACTTGAAAGTGTTAGGTGTTTTCCTTAAATACAAAATATTTTGTATTTAACCAAGAAATTAAAAAGTTAACCAAGTTACCATGTCAGTAAAATTAAACTTTTTTTCTTGTAAACAGAAAATTCAAGGAAACCAAATTATTAAAGTAAAACATGGTAACATTATAGAGCTTTTGGTTATTAAAAACTCCTATGTACATATGCCAATAAAACAGACAATGAATGTTTTGGACACAATGTAAAGGACTACAACTGGTTTAAGAAAAAGCAGCAAGACAATGAAAGCGATGCAAGTCATTTCTTTGAAAAACTAGCATAACCCCATAACTCTAACACTGGAGCAAATGAGTAAGACTTGGGGACCAGCTAGCCTGGCTGAGATGTTTCTTGCCAACACTTACTTAGTTCTTACTCATACCAGGTGAGGTTCTGAACATTTCACAAGTACTTCCTGTCATTCTCCTTAGGGCCCTATGAGGGAGGGGTTACTATTAACCTCCTTTTACACATCAGCAAATTGAAGAAGTTCCGAGGTTAAGGAACTTGTCTGCTCCCAAGGTCAACACAGGTGGCATGTGATGGAACTGACAGGTGGCATGAAATAGTGTCCTCTAGTGCCAACTCACCCAAGTTTACATCCTGTCTCACCACTACTAGGTGTATGATCATCGGCACAGATTTTTTTTAATGCTTTTGTGCTTTCGTTCTCATATATGTAAGACCAAGTGATGAATATAATGATCGCATAAAGAGTTTAGAACAATATCTGAAACAGAGCAAACACCCCTTATATAGAATCCTATTATTACTGCTCTTAGTATTATTATTAAAACAGGACGGGAGAGAGAATACCTAAAAAGATATAATAACACATATGCAAACAAATGAATTTCTGATACCTAAAATATCAGAAAATCCAGTAATTTAATGAGGTGCTCTAAAGTGTTTTTTTTTCTTTTTCTTATAAATTGAATTTATTTTTAAATATTTTATGGTTTTGAAACAATATCTTATTTCTTACTGAGAGAATGCAAGCAGGGTTAGAGAGAGAGGAATAGCATATCTGAAGTGGGCGTGATGCCTACAGCAGTGAGCCCAATGTAGGGCTTAAACCCACGAACTGCGAGATCATGACCTGAGCCAAAGTTGGATGGCCAACCAACTGAGCCACCAGGATGCCCCTATTTTTTTTTTCACATATAGTGTTATATTAATTTCAGATGTACGATATACTGATTCAGCAATTCCTTACAATACCCAGTACTCATGGCAACAAGTGCACTCCTTAATCCCCATTACATATTTCACTCACTACATCTGCACCCCCCCCACTGGTAACCAGCATGTTGTTATCTATAATTAAGTGTATGTTTCTTGATTTGTCTATTACTCTGTTTCCACAACATTGGATCATTTGTTTAGTTTCTTAAATTTCACATATGAATGAAGTCATATGGTATCTGTCTGTCTCTGACCGACTTATTTTGCCTAGCATTATATTCCCTAGCTCCATTCATGTTGTTGCAGATGGCAAGATTTCATTATTTTACGTGGCTGAGTACTATTCCCCTGTGTGTGGGTATTATACAGAATATACCACATCATATAATTATGTGTGTATAATACCACATTATAATACCACATCATATATACATACCAAATCTGTATCCATTCCTCACTAGATGGACACGTGGCTGTTCCATAATGCTGCCAAAATTATCAGGGTTCTTGTCTCTCTTTGAATTATCGTTTCTGGATTCTTTGGGTAAATACACAGTAGTGTGATTGCTGCAGTTGTAGTTTTCACGTTCTGAGGAACCCACTATGTTTTCCACAGTGACTGCACCAGTTTGCATTCCCATCAACAGTGCAAAAGTTCTTTTTCCATATCCTCCTCAACACCTGTTGTTCATTGTGTTGCTGATTTTAGCTATTCCAAAGAGTGTGAGGTGGTATCTCATTGTCCTTTTGACTTGCAATTTCCTGATGGTAAGTGATGATAAACATCTTTTCACGTGTCTGTTGGCCATCTGGATGTCTTCATGAAGGAGTGTCTGTTAAGGTCTTCTGCCCATTTTTTAATCGGATAATTTCGTTTTTCAGTATTGAGTTTTGTAAGTTCTTTATATAGTGGATACTAATCCATTCCTGGATATGTCATTTGCAAATAGCTTCTCCCATTCTGTAGGTTGCCCTTCATTTTTGTGGAGTTTTTCCTTAGCTGTGCAGAAGCTTTTTATTTGGATGCAATCCCAATAGTTTATTTTTGCTTTTGTTTCCCTTGTCTCAGGAGATATACCTAGAAAACGTTTCTTTGGCTAACGTCCAAAATTACTGCCTGTGTTCTCTTCTAGGATTTTTATGGTTTCAGGTTCGGCATTTATATCTCTAATCCATTTTGGATTTATTTTCATGTGTTTTGTAAGAAAGTGGTCCAGTTTCGTTCTTTTCCACATTTCTGTTCAGTTTTCCAACACCATTTGCTGAAGAGAATACCTCTTTCCCATTTTATATGCTTTCTTGCTCTGTCAAAGATGAATAGACCAGATACTTGTGGGTTTATTTCTAGGTATTCTGTTCTGTTCCATTGGTCTACGTTCCAATTTGTGCCAGTACCATGCAGTTTTGATAACTACAGCTTTGTAGTATAACTTGATATCTGGAGTTTGTGATGCCTCCAGTGTTTCTTTGTTTCTCTGTCTGTTTGTTTGCTTGTTTGTTTGTTTGGTTTTTTGCTTAAGATTGCATTGCTCTTCAGGTTCTTTGGTGGTCCCATATAACGTTTAGGACTGTTTGTTCTAGTTCTGTGAGAAATGCCATTGGTGTTTTCATCGGGGTTACATTACATATGTAGATCGCTTTGGTAACATAGACATTTTAACATTATTTGCCCTTTCAATCCATGAGCATGGAATTATCCATTTCTTGCTGTTGACCTCAGTTTCTTTCAACCTTATTTAATAGATTTCAGAGTATAGTTTATTCACCTCTTTGTATGAGTTTACCCCTAGATCTTATTTTTTTGATCCAATTATAAATGGGATTGTTTTCTTAATCTGTCTTTCTGAGGCTTCATTATTAGTGTATACAAATGCAACAGATTTCTGTATGTTGATTCTATCCTATGACTTTACTGAATTCGTTCTTCAGTTCTCACACTTTTGTCCGTGGAATCTTTCAGGTTTTCTACAGTAGAGTATCATGTCCTCTATAAATCGAGAACATTTTTCTTCTTCTTTATTGATTCCATTGCCTTTTACCTCTCTTTAGTGTCTAATTGCTGTGGCTAGGAGTTCTAGTTCTGTGCTGAATAAAAAAGTGGTGGGAGTGGACATCCTTGTCTTGTTCCTAAGTTTATGGGAAAAGCTTTCAGGTTTTCCCCATTCAAAAAGATTTTAGCTATGAGTTTTTCATAGATGGCCTTTATTATGTTGAGGTATTTTCCTCTAATCCTAATTTGCCGAGGTTGTTTATCATGAATGGATGTTGTACTTCTTCAAATGCTTTTCCTGCATCTGTTGAAATGATAATGTGGCTCTTCTCCTTTATCTCATTGGTGTACTGTAACGTGTTAATTGATTTGTGAATATTGGACTATACTTGCAAACTAGGAATAAATCTATCTCAATTGTGGTGAATACCTCTTTTTATAATGTATTATTAGAGTCAGTGTGCAAGTATTTTCTTGAGAATATTTGCATCAATGTTCATTAAACATATGGGCTTGTCCTTCTTTTTCTTAGTGGACTAGTTTTCTGATTTTGATATCAAGTAAATGCTGGTCTCATAGAATGAAGTTGCAATTCCTTTGAGAAGAACAGGGAGTAACTCTTCTTTAAGTTACAGTAGAATTAATCTGGTCCTGAACTTTTGTTTCTTCAGAGCTTTTGGATTACTAATTCACGATTGAGAGTCTATCTCACCATCTCTGTGCCCCTCCTCTATACTCTCCCACTCTCTCTCTCTTTCAAAATAAATAACTTTTAAAAAGATAAGTTTAGACACTATAAAATCAAATAAAATATCAGCAATTTGGGCAATATTGTCAGATGGAATGAATTTGAGAAGCGTTTCAATATTGACTTTGAACTTGTCAACCCAATTTTCAATAAATAAAAATTTAAGAGGTGTTGCAAGATTGAAAATCAAATCATATTTTGAAGGAGCTTTTTAAAAATCATATATTAAAGCATAACAAATTTGAGAATGAATTTTGAAAATAAAATTGTGAACAAAAAAAGTACCCAATTTTTTGATCAACCAATTTGATCACACACTCACACCCACAAGACTCCTGAAAGAGTCCTAGTACTGATGTCCTTGTGTGAACTTCGCTGTTTCTGAAATGACCTCAGGTTACGAATGGGTGGCCCAGATTGCAAGCCAACAGAGTGGAGGGTCACGGGGAGGTGGGGCTCTTAAAGGCCACGGATACGCCATCCTCTCCCGTGTGCGCGCTGCCCTCTCATCATCAGCCGTGATGAGTCGGATGCTGTTCTTCCTCTGGGTCCAAAGGCTTATGCTGTGTGTCCAACACGCCATGTGAGACTTGTGAGAAGACTCCCAAGGGCAAACACCAGCAGGCACTCAGAGAGGTCGCCTCGTCCCAGGCAGCCTGCGTTCCTTGGCCCGAGTGCCTGGACAAAGGCTGCCTCGGCCACAAGGGAACGATGGACTTGTGCAGCCTTTGCATTCTGTGCAGAGGTCCCGGGCAGGCCTGGATATTAGAAAGGACTGGGATGAGCCTCACCTGGGAAGAGGTGAGTGCTGGGGTACTCCTTACACAGCAGATGGCTGCTTGCCAGAGATGTCTGTGCTAGGGATAGGGGAAAAGCTCCACCGTCCTAGCAGTGCAATAGACAGAGTTCAGCCCTGTCCATCGCAGGCTCTTCTCTATCGCCAAGTTACACGGCCCCCAGCACAGCGTGCCTGAGACTGACATCCCCACACTAATCTTCCTGTCTCCCAAGCTGCCCAAGCCCCCCAGGAACCCCACGGCACAGCTCTGCAGTACAAGAGCTTTCTCTGCAGTGGCTCTATTCCAGAGAAGGCGTTGGCAGTCCCAATGCATGGAGGCTTCTCGCCCATACCAATATGCAGACAACATGGTCAGCGGGGTTCCTCATGCTGTGGAGTTGGGAATCTGTACGCCCAAGCCTTACCTCTTCCAGGGCGGAGGCTGTCGAACTCTCTAGAAGGGAAGGCAGGTCTTTCTCTCGCTGCTGTCTGCACACTGGCTGGAGAAGCACGACTTCTCAGCAGCTTGATGTTTAAACGTCGGGGTACCCTGGAAAAGCTCCCTGTGCTGGCCCGTGTCTTTGGGTGTGAACATCCAAAGAAAGTATGGCCCATGACTCTGCAGTGGGAATACGGCCTCAGTGGTCATGAGGCTGGGCCCTTTGGGGCATCTTTCTGCACAAGCAGGCCGTTACTTGATAGGTCTTGCCGAGCAGGAACACTTTACGTGACAGGGGAACACAGGGTCCCCCACGTGTTCATATATCGCGCCAATACCTGCTGAGGGGCCAGGGTGACTTTTCCGCCCGGCTTGTCCCAAAGAGAAAGTAAGGGCAAGGCGTGGGTGTGGAATGCCCTCACGGCCCCCAGAGCAAAACCCTCAAGTGTGGATACTTGTGTCCAGGGTCCATGATCAGAGGCCTGGGTGCTCTGTGTCCGAGGGATTACAGCCCTCATGCTGCACACCCTGCAGCCCCGGGTGTCCTCCCGTAGCCGCTGCACTCCCTGGGGAGCCCCAGGGTCCAGGAGCGGCTAAATCCCCTGCACAACTGTATGTGCTGCCTAGCGGCCTCTTCCACCACAACACCAGCGTGTGTGGGCTCCAGAGTGCTGTCCCTCGACAGGGGACACCCTTGGCAATTCAGGAGCCTTCTGACTTCCATGTCTCTGGACCACATGTGTCCCTCATTGGCCTGTCGGCATCGTCCAGTTGTTCTCTGTGTACAGGAAATGTCTTGCATTGCCTCTGCTCCTCTGTCTCCCTGAGTGAGCCCTGGCGTGTCTGTGTCCTTTCCTGGCTTTGCCTGTGACAACGCCTCTCTGGTGATGCCTCCTTGACTGGCCTAAGTGGGCACAGCTGTACCCGTGTAACCGCCTTCGTCTCTGCACACCTGTGTGTTGTGTCAGCTGCGGTTCTGCTTGCCTGTCTTGTCTTTGGTGTATGCTTCTGCGCTTGAGTGTGTTTCCCTCTGAATTCAACCCCTTTCTTCCACTGACAGATCCAATTGCTGTCCTGCTGTCAGGTGGAGGGGCTTCTGCGTGTTCTCTTATATGTTCCCGGAGCCAGAAATCCTTCCGTGCCCGTAGGACCTTCGTTAGAGGATTGGCCATGCACTCACTGCCAGCCAGTTAATGTCCCCAAATGCAGCTGCCTTGCTCTGAGCATGAAGTCACACCTCTATTTTCCGTCCTTCTGTTTTCAAACCCTTAGGACCCTAGGGGCTCAAACGTCACTGGCTTGCACGTTGCAGATACAGGCTTAAAGTGTGAAAAGCGGTCTAGCAACGTTTTCCCAGTTACTCTTTTGCCAAGTGGCATGTTCCTGGCTGGGAGAGACTTCCCCCTGCCAGCGTGTGTCTCGTTTCCATGTGCCTCCTGTGTGTTCTGGTCCCTCATTTGTCCATTACTTCCTCCCTGGGAGTCTGATTCATGTTTGCGGGAACCATGCAGACACCTTTGACTGCAGGGTACTGAGCTCAGCTTAGTCCACCAGGACTAGTGCATGACTGAGGAACACAAGGGGCAGTCACGGAGGTGCCCGTATCCTTCACGTGCAAGCGCTCCATCCAGCCACCTTCACCGAGACATTTCTCAGCAAACCTTCTATGTTTGTGGTGAGAGCACTTAGCTCTGAGAAACATGACGATGCGGTGAAGCGTTCCTTACGGCTGCCCTGGCAAGTTAGATCCCCAGAACTCATGCACATGGCATGAATGCCTCTTCACACCCTAGGCCCGACACCTCCTCATCGCACCCTCCCCTGCTTAACACCTCTCTACTCTCTAGTGGACTGCATGCCTTTAACTCCTTTTAATCTCCTCAGGAGTCCATCAAGCAGGGGTCACCACCACTGTGTTTCTGTCAGGGGTTGGCCTCTTTCAGGGAGCCCAGTGCTTTCTGCACTGATGCTCAATGCACCCGCTGAAGGGTGAGCCAAACTAAGCCTAACGGGAACCCTTTGGCCCTACGTTTCCCACATATGTGCCCGGTGGCAGAGGTGCACAAGGAGCCGGCCTGCATGGGTCTCTCAGGTCCTCCACAAGGTACAAATACCGCCTCAGGAAGCTGATCCGCATCACATGGGCATAGCTCTGCTTGCACGTGTTAGCCTTTCATATCATATGGGCAGCCCAGACTTAGAAATCCAGCTCCCTGCTTACAACTATCCAGACCTCGTGCTTGTGCAGACGCTCTGTGTCTGTACAGACATTTGAGTCACGGTCTCGTGACCTGTCAATACAGCTTGACGGTCTGTCCTTACCTTACAGCCTGGGATGCGGTTCTCACTCATTGTCCTCCCCTCGGGTGCGAGTTTCCTCCAGCACTGTGGTGGAATGTAACCTTTATCACCATACGTTGGCTTGAGACTACTGGGCGGATCACCTGTCTGCGTTTGGGGATGCGAAGGAGACCTTGGCTCTTTTGCTCACGGTGCACCCTTTCTTGTGATGAGTGGCTTTGAATGAGAAGCTTGCGAGAGGCGAGGGGCCTCAGAGTGGAGCACATTTCCTGGGCATCTGTGAGAACCTCATTGGTTCCACTCGGAAAGCATTGACTTCCATGGATGTGCAGCCTCTGCTTTTGCTTGAATTTGCCGAGCTTGGGGACGTGATTCCTTCCCACACGTGCTGTCCCTAGGTCTCTGCGGTCTCTTTCCGGCAGTCCCGTTTCCTGTCTGCTGCTGGTAAATACAGGGCTTCCAGAAGCCCTGTGGGGATCGGGTCCTTGCTTTCTTCCCTGCGGTGCCCTCTTCCTCACCCAGAGTGACCTCACTGCAGCTTCCTTCTAGTTCCTGGATCATTCCAGACTGCCCTTAAGGTCCAGTTGGGAACGGTGCCTTTTGTGCTGAGGGCTGACCACTGTACAGCATTCGTCTCTGTGGAAATTGCACAGGTGAACTTCACCAGGTGAAACTGCACACTGCAGTTGCCCTGTCGTCAGAGTCAGCCCACCTGTCTCTGCCTCAGCTGCCCCTGCAGTCCTTCCTCTTACCCTCCCCTTGCCTCCCCCTCCCTTGTCTTCTTCCTGCCCCTCCCTCCCACTTCTCTTCCAGGTCTCTTTGTCTTTGTATCCCTCCTCTCCCTCACTTATGCCTCCCCCTGTCTCCACCTGTCTCCTGTAATAGATGCCCCTCTGTCTCTTCTTGTCTTGCTCCTCCTCCCTGTCTCTCCCGCCAATCTCCCTGTGACTCTCCCTCTCCAGGCCGGTCTTCCCCTCCACTCTTCCTTCCTCCCTCTGCTTGCATGTGTCTCTCTCTCTCCCTCTATATCTCTGTCTCCCTGTGTGTCTCTTTCTCGCTGTCTCTCTCAGTGGACATTCTGTGTCTGGGTGCACGCTTCTTCAGAATTCTCGTTGGCGCCTGGGAAATGTGGAGGGAACTCGTCTGCTTTCGTGTGTACTAGTGACAGCAGGCACGGGGCTTTCTCAGAGACAGACACAGACAAGTTTGTAATTCTCGGTGAAGGGCCCCTAAGCACCCTGCTTGGAGTCGTCCTACTTTTGTTGGAAGGTTAGATTTCCGGACCGGAGGGAACTGCTAAATCCTACTACCCCATCTCCCTGGTGCTCTGTACGGAGATCAGTAGGGCACCAGTGGCAGATGGGGCTGTGCGGGTTTTTGTTTGCTCTGAATTGCAGTGCAGTGAGTTCTACTGAGCTGCTTTCATGCAAGGACACGGCGGTGGGGTGGGTCTAAGGGGGGTGTCACTGGTTCTGGGTGGGCACCCACCTTACCGCCGCCCTCAGCCTGATGGCCAAGGAGGAGAAACCGTGCGGACGGCCATGTGGCCCCGGTAGGTGTGACACCTAAGGACTTCTCCAGGCCTTGCCCCAGCTTCATGAAAAGGAGCAAGGGGACAGAGCAGGCAGTGGCTCACCCTGTGGACGTTCCTGTGCTGAATGCTCTGCTGCCCGGAGTGAGGCCTCTGGGGAAAGGGTGTACAAGCGAACACAGACTGTGTGACACCGGGGACCTCGCGAGTCAGGCCTGGAAGGTCACAGTGCTGAAGAGGACATGCGGCAAAACTGGGTCAACACTGGCGGTTGGTCCCTTGCTCCAGAGCCCGGACCGGCCGCTGGCACGTGCTAACTGGCGGCCAACACCCCGTCTTGCTGTCTTGCAACTGATTGCTCCGCCAACTTGGCCAGCGGGCATGACCTGCCCTGGAAACACTTCGCCCCCAGACCTCAGGCGCACACTCTTCACTGCCTCTGTCTCAGCCCCTCCTCCACAGCAGCCACAGCCAATGCAGAGTCGTCAAATCCCAGAGCCTGTGTGCCTGGGCCCCACTTGTGCGGGCTGCGGCGGGAGGCAGCAGGGACCTCAAGGCCTTGCGGCCAAGGCTCCGTCCACCTGCTGCCATTTCCCTGTCCTTGTCCTGAGGCTGCCCTAGCTACACTGGGGCCGGGGCCGAGCGTCATGGCCAGCGCGTCGCGGTCCAGAAAAAGCGGTGATTCCCGGAGACCCTGGGCCCTGATTGTCCTGGATGAGAAAGGTCGAGAGTCCCTGGCCTGCGGGAATGCAGGGGCGCTGGAGGGCGTGGGCTGGCCACAGTCCCCAGGTTCAGGGGCGGCAAGCGCCCATCCTGTGCAGGAAGCCCAGGCTGGGTGTGAGATACAGGTGGCAAACCCAGTGGAGGAATTGGTGGTGATATTGGATGACGGAATGGTGGCGGCTGAGGTGGTGATCGGGGTGGAGGAAGAGGACGGGGAGGCGACCGAGGAAGAGGTGGCTGGAGAGGAGAATTCTGAGGAAGCCTAGGCTAAAGCAGAGGACATGCCTGAGCAGGAGTAGGTGGAGGAGGAGAGACAGCAGCTGAAGGAGATTCCGGAGCAAGAGGAGAAGACTGAGGCAGATGCAGAGGTGGAGGAGGGGCCCCAGCTCTCACAGGAGCTGCAGCAGCAAGAGCCAGTGCTGCGTCCTGCCTCAGCCCAGGACCCGCTGGCAGCGCTGGAGCGTTTTCAGCTGGAGATCAGCGCTGGGAATGCCCAAGATTCCAGGGCCTTATGGCGGCTGAAGCGCAGGATTCTTCGGAGGCGCATTTCTTACCTGGATCACAGAAGGGCCATCATCAAGCACATCCCTGGCTTCGGGGCCCAGGCGGTATCCTTCTTGGTGCTGGTGGGTAATGGCGTGGGCCGTAGTGCAGGAGGCCTGGGCCCTGAGAGCAGGGTGCTTCAGGGCGAGGGACCCCAGGGAGGAGAGCTGGGCAGTGGTCCCTGGCCCTGGGTTGTGTGGTCTGGGATCCAATGTAAGGCCTTGGACAGGGGCGGTTGTTGGGGATGGGGGGACTTGGGGACTTGGACCTGCTTCCTCTAGGTCTCCGCCAGCGTTGGCCTGCAGGCTGCTCTCAAACATTATTTGTGGACGTGAGCCATGTGTCCCCATGCTACCAGAGCTAGGGTAGCACAAAGCAGCCTTCACTCAGAGCAGATAAGGCAAGGAAACGTTTCGATGCCAAATGGGAGAGTTACACAGGCCGCACACCCACCTTCACATTCACAGGCTGTGCACGTTTTCTAGCAGTTCCGTCAAAAGAGAGCATTTCAGACACACACTCATGGCCTTTAGTGGAACCATGCCACCCCCCTGTTCCAGACAGTGGGACGACTCAGACTGACTCCGAGCGAGGTACAATCTGCCTCCACAGACCATCACACACACACACACACACACACACACACACACACACACACACACACACACACACACACACACACACGGGAGTGTCTCCTGGTATCTCCTCCCCTGCTTCCCTCTCTGTCCTCAGGCTCCGGCTGGGTCCCACCCATGTCTTTCTATCCTGACTGGCTGTGTCACTTTGTCTACTTTCATTTCCCTCCTCTCCCCTCCTTGTCCGTGCTTCTCGATCCTTTCTCCCTCCCACACTCTATGTTTGCATCGTAAGTGTGCAGTCGGTTTCTTGTAAGCCTTGTTATTCCTTCTGGACTCAGAAGGCTGGTGACAACATTGGTCTTCACGGGAATATGCCAAGACACCCTGCCGTGAGGAGGGGTCAGAGCACATGCCAACATCACAAGCTAAATGGGCTGCTGGCAACCCACACAGGTCAGGTATATGAAGGAACTGTGAGGAGTCCAGGCAGTGGAGTCTCTCCCTGCTGTGTGCAGACAGCGTGGGAGGTACAGGAAGCCAACAGACAGCCCAGTGTCGATGGGGTCTGATGCATTTGCAGAGGCTGAGGAGTGTGGGGGCTAGTGTTTCCTGGTCTTTCTGCACATGCCCTGATCTAGTCCCTTGCTCTTAGCCTGGGAGGGTTGGGGGGGGTGGGCTGTGTCTGTTTCCACAGCATCTGAAGGCACAGCTCCTTGACCCAGCACAGATTCTGAATCACCCCCAGTTGTCGGCCATGATCGTTGTCCAGGACAAAGACGTGCTCAGCTACCTGGTCGACTTGGAGGTCAGACCGGGGAGGCTGTGGCTGGGGGCCATCCCGTCGGGTGTGGGATTTGGGCAGGAGAGGGTGAGGCAAAGGTGCTCACCCTCACAGCCAGGCTAGGAGGTCAGGACCCCGAGGGAGGACACTTGCCCCCTCCTGTCCCATTGCTCACCGCAGGTGGAGGAAGTGGGCCATCCCAAGTACCGCTGCAGAGTGATGTTTTTCTTTGTGGAGAACCCGTACTTCTGGAACCCAGTGATCATTAAGGAGTATCAGCTTAGCTTTGCTGGTAGGGTGTGGGTCCCATGATGGTGCAGGGCAGGAGGCTGATGAACATGCATCAGGGGCAGGAGGGAGGGGGAGGAGGAGGTGGGTGGGGAGGAGGCCATCAGGTTGTTCCTCAAAACCTCTCTTCCTGCAGGCTACAGGGCATCACGTGCCACTCCAGTCCAGTGGTTCTGCGATTATGAACATGGAGATCCCAGTTTCAGGCATGACCCCACCAGCTTCACTTGTTCAACTGGCTGTGTGAGCACAGCTGCCACGGACAAACAGGATTGCTGAGGTGGGGCCCCTGAGGCCTTCCTCAGCAATGGGAATGTGGGTGGCCCCCAGCCAGAGAGGAGAGTGGCCTATGCCCAATGTGGCGCTGGCCTGTGTCCCCTACCAGATCATCAGCGAGGACCTGTGGCCCAATCCCCTGCAGTACAACTGAGGGAGGAAGGGACCAGAAGACAGTGACCTGACGCGCGCACATGTCGGTGAGAATGCCAGTATGTGGTGTTTTGACACGTGTGTTGTATGGGCAAGGGAACGTGGGCCAGACATTGGCTTGGAAATGGAAGGTCCGCCGAGACTGGGACCCAGGTAGCATGGGGAGCCGGTGGGTGGATGACAAGGGACCTGCAGGGACTCAGCTGCAAACACACATTGGGACGATGCCTGCAAACCAAATGCAGTTGTGCTGTGGACTGGGGCTTTGGAGTGCAACTGGGGAGGAGCAATGCTTCTCCACCACAAATGCTCCCCGTGGATGTCCGCCCTCTCCCGGGCTTCCCCCTGCTCCTTCAGTCTGGTTTTGCCTGCCAGTCTTTGGGACTGGAGCTGCCGTGACCCCAGGCGCCACTGTGGTGACAATCTCGCACTTCCTTCCATGTGCCCCACCACACCATGTCCTCCCGCAACCTGACAGCCATTCTCAAAGTAGTCCAAGGCCATTGGGGGCTGGAAATGAATCCCTGGGTGAGAAAGCAAGAGGGATCACAAAAGGGCGAGGCACAAGAGTGACACCATCTGGGATGTATTTGCAAATACCCCGTATCACTCTTGGTGTCTGTTGCGTGGGGGTGCGTGTGTGTGCGTGTAAGCGAAAATGTCTGGGTGTGCTCATATGCGTCAGGGGCTCTGCATCTGTGTGGGCGTGAAAGACACAGAACTTCTATGTTTGCCCATGCAGAAACAATGCAGGACGCGAGCAGTGCTGGAAGAGATGGGTGGATGCGTCTCCTGTCTTCTTTGAGCCCCGGAGACAATTGGGGAAATGATCACATGTGGCAGCCTTGAAGAGTTGCCACGATGTTTATGTGGACACATACAGGAAGCTAAAAACCCTTCTGTTTGTGTGTGTGTGTGTGTGTGTGTGTGTGTGTGTGTGTGTGTGTGTGTGTGTGTGTGTGTGTGTGTTTATGGGGGACCCAAGGAGGGACGACGAGGACGGGACCTGAGTGTGACTGTCCTAGCCGCTGCCAGGGTGATTTTGTGTGTGCAGGAGAGGTGCAGTACTGGTGTGGGGCAGGTGTTGCCATGTGCACAGAGGCCTGCCTTCCTGGGCAGGCAGAGTCTGGAAGGAGGAGGAGGAAGAGACAGACCTGTTACGTGGAGACTTGTTGTATAGGCCAGAGCCAAAAGGCAGGGAAGGGGATTGCACAGCGGGACCAAATTGGTCCATTGCGTCCAGGTACAGTGTGGCCAGGACTTGGGGAGATTCAGCCAGCACCCTTGCTCCCAGAGGGGTGTCATCTCCTTGGTGAGAGAGAATCCAGTGAGCAACGCCTCCAGTGAGGGTCAGAGCTAAGGCCCCATGTCTCCTGAGAACTCAGGAGTAGGCAGTCTTCTCACAGTCGATCCCAGTATACCTTACTGCTGCCTCCCACACCCGGGGTCCCTTTGACCCCGAGCCCTGTCCTGAGACAGTGGCTCAGGATGGAATATGTGTGAGGAGAAGAGACAGGTGTGGGTTGTGGGCAGCAGCGAGGCTTATGAGTGGGATTTCATGGAGAGAGTACGTGCGAGGGTGGAGACCCAGCGTGATTTCCTGTGAGTGTGTGTGGGAGTCTGTGGCAAACAGGGCCTGAGATCCGTGGTGGTGCCGGCAGTGTGTGCGTGCATATGTTCATGCGATTGTGTAGCTGTGTGTCTCTCTGTGTGCGGGAGTGGGTGTGTAGGCCGCCAGCGAGACAAGGAGAGACACAGGGGTCTCTGTGGATGAGGTGCTTATGTGGGACGGTCAGGTTCCAGAATACAGGAGTGCAGTCCCTTCCCTCCTGAGTCCTGATGGTAATCGCTGGGATGGGTGCAACTGTTGCTCTGCCAGGGGGGCTCAAGTCAGGATGCAAAAGGGAAATTGGTGCAAGGTCAAGACATGGACCAAGGGGAGGAAAGCCTATGCCCAGTGGCCAGTGGACCACTTGTGAGTGAGTGTGCTTGTATGTGTGTTAGTTTGTGTCTATGTGAGAGTGAGTGAGTGAGTGAGTGAGTGTGTGTGTGTGTGTGTGTGTGTGGGTGTGTGTGTGTGTGTGTGTGTGTGTGTGTGTGTGTGTGTGTTGAATTGCCCTGGTGGCCTACAGTAGCATATACGGAGGGGCTACAAGGTTGTGCCCGGGCCTTGTGCACAGAGTAGCTAACGAACCCAAGCTATCAGTCTACGTTGTGTGCAGAAGGCGTAGGTAATTCACTGGAGGGAGGTGTCCAGCAAGAATCTCTGCTCTAGGCAGACGTGCCATGTTTTGTCACCAGTCAGCTCTTCCTCGGGGCTCTCCTCTCTGCTTCCTGTGCACCAGGCCCAGGGAAAGGGAGGAGCTTGGACCCTAGACCTCAGGTGACTTGCGTCCCCCAGGAGTGCCACAGCAGTGTGGTGTGTGGGGATCCGTGTGTGGATGGGCAGGTGAGCAGCCTGCCAGCTGCTCTCTTAGGGGACAGTTCGTTGCCAGCAACACTTCTCCCCGCAGCACAAGATCACCCCTGCCGCTGCAGCTGGGCTCCGGACATGTCAAGGTGTGTCCTAGAACTCTGTTCCCCTTGCACGTAAGTGGTGCCAGCATGAGCCTCTCAGTCCCTGTGCGGGCGACCCTGATTAGCCTCAGGCTTTGTCGACTCCTGGCCTCATGTAACATGGGGAACTGGGTTCCTTTCTCAGTGTCTCAGCGGTTGCATGTCGATGGAGGATGCTGTGGACATTGGAGGCAGGAATCCCGTCCTTGCTCCACCCGCCCCACCCCAAACCGCAGCGGGCAGCACGTGGCCCACTGTGTGTGCGCTTTGGGGAGTCTAAAGCCTTACAGCCCACCCCCCGTATTCTTCTCAGGTGGTGGAGGGTCAAAGGGGCCTAGGGAGGAACACTGGTCCTAGTCTGCTGCCGGCTATGCCCACAGGTCTGTATGCCCAGCTCCTTGACTCTGAAGCTGCAAGGCGTTCGCACTGCCCCCAAAGCCCCATCCCTAGCATTTGTGTGTGGGCCAGATGGAAGTGAAGTCCCAGTGATCCTGTGGCATCACAGCGGGTGGTCACATCTGTGCCTGGCTACCCGCCTACCTGCCTTCCCCACAGCCCTTTGCCCCCATACAGGGCTTTCGGTAAAGACGCGGCCACCATCCAGCATGAGAGGAAAGGCTGGAGAGTGTCCCAGTACTGCTGGTCATGTGTTGGCTGCTGCCAGCTTGAACAGCATGGAGACCCCATGACCCAGTGGAGGAAGTCCGACCTGTCCTACAAGGAATTGGGGACGACTGTAGGGATGCATCAGGTCCCATGGAGTAACCTAGCCCTGACCTTATCTGCCTAGGGGGTGATCGAAGCGCCTTGGGGTCCCAGGCATGGCATGTGTGTCGGTGAGCTTCTTCCTGGATGGCGCTGCCGACACAGGGCTGGCTGGTCAGGGGTCGCATGTGAGGACCGTTGGGGCCTGGCCACTAGATCCGATACTGCTATAGGTATGGTTGAAAAGACAGAGCACGATACGATTGTCCCTTGGGTGTCCCTGCCCCAGGGACCCTGTCGCTGCTCCCAGGTTCCCACTGCCAGGTCTCCCCGGGAGGCCTGGGAGGTTGCCAGGCTCCTTTTGCAGGGACACGATGGCTTCTGAGGGCCCATGCCCCAGGGTCCGGTGCTCATTTCGGATGGTTTGGAGCAGTGTGAGAGCTTTTACTCCCATTCTTAGAGGAGATTGTGGTGGTCTTAAGGGACAAAGATGTGCCTGGGGAAGAGAAGGATGACCAGAGGCAGCATTGGAGGACGAGGAGGAGGAGGAGGAGGAGGAGGAGTTGGAGGAAGAGGATTGGGAGGCGTTAGAGCCAGAGGAGAAGGAGTGAATGATTGGGTGCAGGAGAGGGAACAAGTGGAGGAGGAGGATGTCCAGGATGAGGAGGAGCACGAGCCAAAGGAGGACGAGCAGCTGGGGGAGGAAGTTGAGGAGGACGAGAGTTGAGGGAAGAGGATGAGGAGAAAAGGTAGAGCCAGGGTTGGAATAGCGTGAGCAGAAGTGTAGGAGCAGAAGGAGCAAGAGACCGAGGAGGAAGTGGAGGAGCAGGAGGAGCTGGAGGAAGAGGATTGGGAGGGGTTAGAAGAAGAAGTGGAGGAGGAGGAGGGGGAGTGAATGACGGGGTACAGGAGAAGGACAAATGGAAGAGGATGATGTCCAGCACGAGGAAGAGGAGGATCACGAGCCAAAGGAGCAGGGGCAGCTGGAGGAGGGAGTTGAGGAGGACGAGAGCAGAGGGAAGAAGAGGAGGTCAAAAGTCAGAGGTAGGGCAGGAAGGACAGTAGCAGGAGAGGACCTTCAGAAGGAGGAAGATGCCTAGGAGGAAGAGTTGGAGGAGGAGGAGGAGGTGGAGGATCAGATGGAGGAAGAGGATTGGGAGGAGTTACAGGAGGAGGAGGAGGACGACGACGACGACGACGACGACGACAAGAAGGAAGAGTGAATGATCGGGTGCAGGCAAGGGAAGAAGTGGAGGAGGAGGAAGTCCAGGAGGATTTTGGAATCAAGGTAACGCTGGCTTCATAGAAAGAGTTTGGAAGTTTTCCTTCCATTTCTATTTTGGGAACAGCTTCAAGAGAATAAGTGTTAACGCTTCCTGAAATGTTTGCTGGCACTCCCCTGGAAAGCCATCTGACCCTGCAGTCTTCTTCCTTCCGCAGGTTTTTGATTAGTGTTTTGATTTCTTTATTGGCTATGGATCTGTTCCAATTTTCCTCTTCTTCCTCTTTCAGCTTTGGTAGTGTATATATGTCTAGGAATTTGTCGATTTCTCCCAGATTGCCCATTTTATTGGCAAATAATTGCTCCTATTGTTCTCTTATTATTGTTTGCCTTTCTGCTGTGTTGCGTGTGATCTCTCCTATTTCATTCTTGAGTTTATTTATTTGGGCCCTTTCTTTTTTCTTTTTTCATCAAACTAATGACTGGCTTATCAATTTTGTTAATTCCTTCAAAGAAGCAGCTTCTGGGCTCATTGATCTGTTTTCCTTTTTTGGTTTGTTTGTTTGTTTGTTTGTTTGAGGTTGTTTTTGTTTTTGTTTTGTTTGACTTTTGGTTTCCATAGCATTAATTTCCGCTCTAATCATTGTTAATTCCTGTCTTCTGAATGTTCTGCGTTTCATAGGGTGTTCTTTTCACAGACTCTTAAGGCGTAAGGTGAGGTTGTGTCTCTGAGATCTTTCTTTCTCCTTTCGGAAGACCTGACTTACTAGATAGGTCCTCTTATTACCGACTCTGGTGCGTCCCAGAGGTTTTGGGTTGTGGTGTTATCAGTGACTTCCAGATACGTTTTCATTGACTTGCATATACTTTTTATACCCTCTTTAAACACTTGGTTTCCACATTCATTCTTTAGTAGGATGTTCTTCAGTCTCCCAGTATTTGTTAACTTTCCAAATTGTTTCTTGTAGTTGATTTCGAGTCTCGTAGTGTTGTGGTCTGAAGATATGCACGGTGTGACCTCG
The DNA here is from genome assembly GCF_028749965.1 of Puma concolor. NCBI lineage: Eukaryota > Metazoa > Chordata > Mammalia > Carnivora > Felidae > Puma > Puma concolor. Next base: position 477,689 of record NW_028240227.1, read on the forward strand.
ATCTCTTTGAACTTCCTTAGGGTTGACTTTTTTCCATATGATATGAAATATAGAGGAGAATATTCCATGAGCACTGGAGAAGAACGTATATTCTGCTGCTTTATGATGAAATGTTCTGAAGATATCTGTGAAGCCCATCTTGTCCAGTGTGTCATTCCAAGCCCCCGTTTGCTTGTTGATTTTTTGTTTAGATGATCTGTCTATTGCAGCGAGTGGGGTGTTGACGTCTCCCCCTCTGATGGCATGACTAAGAATGATGTAACTTATGTTTGTGGTTAATTGATTTGTGTATTTGGTTGCTCTCAAATACGCCACATAAATGTTTTCCATTGCTAGGTCTTCTTGGTGGATAGACCCCTTGATTATGACATCATGCCCTTGTGCATCACTTGACACAGGCTTTACATTAAAGTCTAGAGTGTCTCATAGAAGTATGGCTGCTTTGGCTATGTTTTGTTGACGGTTAGCATGACAGATGATTCTCCATCCTCTTATTTTCACTCTGACCTTGTGTTTATAACTAAACTGGGTGTCTTGTAAACAGCATATCGATGGCGCTTGTTCTCTCATCCATTCTGTTCCCCTATGTCCTTTGATTGGAGCATTGAGTCCACTGACATTAAAATGAGTACTGAAAGATATGAATTCATGGCCATTATCTTCTTTGAAGTGTTGGAGAAAAAAAAATCTATATATCTTTATATCTATATCTACATCTACATCTATATATCTCTATCTCTATATATCTAATTATGTATTTCTATCTATAAATATAAATAAATATACATAAATAAAAATATAATTATAAGTATACATATACATATACATAGATGATAGATGATGATAGGGAGATGATAGATAGATAGATAGATAGATAGATAGATAGATAGATAGATAGATAGATAGATAGATAGATAGATAGATAGACAGATAGATAATCATTTCTCCCCTCTTAGTGTCCCCCCTTAAAATTGCATGCAGGTGTGATTCAGCGGTCACAAACTCCTTTAAATTTTGTTTGTCTGGGAACCTTTTTCTCTCTCCTTCTATTTTGAATGACAGCCTTGCTGGATAAAGAATTCTTGGCTGCGTAAGTTTCCAATTCAGCACTTTGAACAAATCCTACCCCTCCCTTCAGGCCTGCCAAGTTTCTCTGGATAGGTCTGAGGCAAACCTGATCTATCTTCTCTTGTAGTTTAGGGACTTGTTTCCCCTTGCTGCCTTCATGATTCTCTTTGCCTGAGTACTTTGTGAGCTTGAATATGATATGCCTTGCTGCCTTGCTGAGGGTCAGTTTTTGTTGAATGTAGTGGAGGTCCTAGGCGCTTCCTGGATTTTGATGGCTGTGTCTTTCCCCAGGTTAGCAAAATTTTCCACTATGATTTGCTCACCTAACCCTGCTGCCCCTATTTCTCTCTCTCCCTCTTCGGGACCCCTATGATTCTGATGTTGTTCCTTCTGCATGAGTCACTGATTTCTCTAATTGTTCAACCGTGCTCTTTTCCTTAATCTCCCTCGATTTTCCTGCTTCCATATTCTCCATCAGTTTGTCCTCCGTATCGCTGATTCTCTGTTCTGTCTCATCCATCCTTGACACCGCTGCATCCATCCGTCATTGCAGCTCAGTTATATCATTTTTAATTACACTCTGGCCAGCTTTTACTTCATGTTTTCTCTGCACAAAGGGACTGTAATCTACATTGGACTGCAGCTAGTATTCTTATCATCGTGCTTCTACATGCTGCTTCAGACATCTCGCTTGTATCTGTGTTGGTTGAATCCCTGGCTCTCGTTGCTTCATGCTCTTTCTTTCTGGGTGAATTCCTTCCTTTCGTCATTTTGAAGGGAGAAAAGGAACTCATGAGGTAGAAAATTCAAATGAACTATCCAAAGTATAAAATGTTAAAAGTAAAAAATTAAAAACACACACGTAAAAAAGGGAATGAATGATGCTAGATTCTAGGCATGTTTCATCTGGGTGTTGAAAGGGGTTTGACACGAGAGGAAAAAAAAGTGGGAGTAGAGAAAAATTTAGAAAGTAAAAAAATATTACAACGGGAAATGTGAGAATTTGAAAAATCAAAACACTGTAATAGACTAAAAGCAGAATATGGGAGTAAAATAGAATTTGTGAATATAGACACGAAAGGAAAGAATAATGTAGAAGAATATTAAAGAAAATTAGTAAAATTTCCACCTGCCCAGTCTCCTTCGCCTCTCCGGGCACAGAAGCAACTCCCTTCCTGAGCCTCCTCGCTCTCCAAGTTCACTTCTCCATGTCACATACCTGTTGAAGTCTGTGGTTCAGGATATGCAGATTGCTGTGCTAATCCTCCCGTCAGTTTCCTGGGTGGGTAGGACGGTTTAGTGTTGGTCTGGCTGTATTTCATGCACACGAGACACTTAAGAAACTTCCATGCTGTCTGCCATCTTGGCTCCTCCCCAAAGAGGTGAGATCTATAGCACCAGTTCTCCGATATGATATATCCCACAGGACAGTTGTGGTCGATGACAAAGCGGAAAAGGACATGGACCAAAGAGGGAGACCACCCTGGAGGGGGAGGCAGAGAACTGGCTCCAGACCCGGGAAGGGGAGGAGGGGCTCAAATGCTGGAGCCACGCCGACTTCCCTTCCTGCTGAATGTTCCTGAACAGCAACCAACTGTCTGGGTCTGGTCTGGAGATCCTTCACCCCAAGGACCCACGGTCAAAAAGTTCACTGCCCTGCCTCTGCCCCACCTCCACCACAGCCACAGCCACAGCCACTGCAGTGTGCGGAGGCCCACGGGGCCATGGGCGTGCTTCCCACATGCTGGTGGGCTCCAGAAGGAGGCAGCAGGCATTTAAAAACCTTGGGCCTCGACGCTCCACCTGATGGGCTAGACTATCTGGAGCCTCATGCCTCAAGTTCCCACTCCTTGTGCTCTATGGCCCTCCTAGCCTGAGGATGGGCTAGGGCCCCAAAGCAAATGAGTCATTCCAGAAAACGCTGAGATTCCTGAGAATACCGGGCCTCCATTCTGCTGGAAGGGGGCGTTCGAGAGTCCAGGAATCGTGGCCACACCCCTGTCTTAGTCCCAGACAATTTCACCCATTCATACACATGCACACGCACAGACAAAGGCACCACACGCACACTCCCCCTCTGTGGCTATCTCTAGTTGTGACTTACTCTCCTTCCTCTGCCTCCTTCCATGTCCCTCTGGTCTCTGTCTGTCTCTGAGTCCCTGTGATCATTTTCTGTAGGGAACGCTTTCTCCCTCACCCACCTCCATCTCTCTTTCTCTGTCTCTGTCTTGTCCCTGGACAGTCTCATTGCATCTGGGTTTCCGTGTGCTGTGCATGTCCATATGGACATAGTAGGCTGCTGATGGCACAGGGCTGAAAGGGAACACACAAAGGAACGCGTAAGTAACAGGGGTCAGAGCACATCCAGACCTCCTAAGCTGTGACTGCCTCCAGGCAGCCCACACAAGCTGGGTATACATGTGAACTGTGAAAGGTCAGTCCCTGGGCCCTTGCCCTGTAGGTTGCAGCCAGCTGGGAGGTACTGAAACTCAAAGGACTCCCCAGTGTTTAGAGGGTGTGAAGAAAGGGCAGGGGCCGAGGAGGCTGGGAACCTAGTCGTGACTGGTGTTTCTCCACATGCCATGTTCCAGTGCCATTGGTACTGGAAGGTTGGTATCAGTTGTGGCTCCCTTTCCTTGGCATCTAAATGCAAGCTCCCGTGACCCAATGGAAGTCCTGGATCTGCCCTAGTTTTCAGCCAGGTTTGGGCCCCAGGACAAATGCATGTGGGGTGTGAGGGAGGAAAGCAAGTGTGAGTCGTGAGGAGGAGCTAGCCTCGTGAGTGGGATGTGGCAGAGGGCATGAGTGAATGCAGAGGTCCAGTAGAGTGTCTGCGAGTGTATTGTGGCTGGCGCCAGTGAGTAATTTTGCCTGAGACCTAGCGTTTGTGCTGGCAGCGCGTGCGTGTCTGTGTCCACGTGCCACGTGGCCGTGCATCTCTGTGCCGGAGTGAGTGTGTGTAGGCCGTTGGCTAGTGAAGGAAAGAGACTGGGGGCTTTCCTGGCTTGGTGGGTAAGGGCGAGGCTAAGTTCCAAAGTCCAGCGAGTGCAATCCCTTCGCTCCTGGGATCAACAGGGACCTAGCTGATCACCTTTTATGACAGGAGGAAAGCCTGGACTTTGCCTGGGTCCGCTCGTTCTGTGTTGCCTTGGTCAGGGGCAAGTTGGGGATGGGCCTTCCATGGCCCAGCGGTGGAGGACCAACGTTCCCTGCAAGGAAGTGGGGATTAGTGGAGGGAGGCAGCAGATAGCATGAGTAAGTCTGGTCCTGCTCCTGGACCGGCTAGGGGGATCATCGCAAGGCTTGTGGTCCCAGCCAGGGTACGGGTCTCGTGAACATCCTCCTGGATGATCCTGCAGAGACAGGCCTGGCTGGTCTAGGGCCCCTTGCGAAGTTGGGGCCCGGCCCCTGGGCCCCAATATTGTGGTAGGTGTTGTTCAAACTGAAAGGCATTGCCTGCTTCTCCCAGGCAGTCCCTTCAACTGGGACCCAGATTTGCTCCCACGTTCCTGCCACGGGGTCTCCCAGCAATGCATGGGAGTTTGACAGGCCCCATTTCTCTGGAGGGAGTGAGTTGCATAGGTCAGGTGCACCAGGCTCTGGGCCTGATTTCCTGTCTTGCCCACCCCCTACATCCTCTGCTGAGGGCAGCTTGAGGGCTCACCACTGGACCTGTTCCTCTCCCTTTCTGGGTAAATGTTTGCCTCTCTGTCTGTCACAGTGGCCACCCCCTCGCATCCCCCTACAACCTGTTCAGCCTCTACCCATCCACCTGCGATTCTATGCATTGCTCTCACATGAAGCTGTGGTGTGCTGCCTCATATATCACAGCCACCCTGGAGCATTTCTGTACCCCGTACGTATCCTGACGTGGTCCAGCGAGTCTGTAGGTACCTCTTCTGTGTCACGGAAGCAACATGTTGGCCAGAGTTCCCGGCACACCAATTTGGCAATCCTAGAATCCCCGGCCTGCCTGGCAGCCTCCTGGCCCCATAAAGAGAGAGGGGAACAGTGCATTCCACCAAAGGGAAAAGACAATGCATGAGTGTGTTGACTGGCCAGGCAATGCATCTCGAGCCTCCAATCCTGCAGTGTCTCTGTGTGGTGTGTGTGTGTAGCTGCTGCTGTCTGAAGGAGACAGGCAGGGAGTCCACATCACCACTGCCCTGACAGGGAGGGAGACCACATCACTGCCCTCACTTCACACCTTCTGCAGCTTATTGGTTCCCCAAAGTGGTAACGTGGCTTCGTGTAGACCCTGGGGCGTGTCCTCACTTGCGTCCCAAAGCTACATCCCCCAACCCCCTGATACGTTTCGGAGGCCCTTGAAATCATGCTGTCTGTGGCACAGGGGGACAGTGATTTGAGTCAGCGCCCACGCTCATGGCAGCCTGCTCCCTAAGTGAGTGGTTAAAGGAAATGGGACCAGGATGAACAGACATACGGCCAACGAAGGCCTGGGGAGGGTCCCTGTGAGAAGATGGCCAAGCACTGTGGGAGGAAGTGGACCGCTGTCTGTGAGACAGACACAAGCTCCAGGAGTCCCAGGGCCCATGGTCACGGGTCTTTCCTGTGCACGGCCACACACGGGAGGAATGGGCAGCCGATCATGAGGGGGGCGGTGTGTGCTTGCCAGTGTGTCACTTTCCAGGCAACAGGGACAAATGGCAAGAGCTTCGCGCATGCTATGTAGCCTCCCCTAGTGTGGCGTCCTCCCCACATCACACACCTCTTGTCACCGACCTTCCCTAGCCAGTGCACTGCTAGACTGCTGTCATGACAAACATGTCTCCTTGGAGCAAGGATGGATGTAGAGAGTATGCAAAGGAGGCTGAGCAGATGGAAAACCAGGGGGCACAGACAGCAGGCACACAGCTGGAATGCGTCTCCCGGACAGCCAAGGTGATCCGCTCCGTGGAGTTGTCGGACTAGGGGCACAATGAACAAAGGTGGCGGTGTAAATGGGAAAAGCGTGGAGGTTTCCCTTTACCCGTGTGTGTAGATAGCCGCGTGCCCAGCGCACCGTGGAATTCAAAGGTCACTTTTGCATGCCCAGAAGCCAAACAGGACACTCAGAGGTCACGGAGGGCCGGCTGCAAGCCCCAGGGAGGAGTTGCATTGCATGGGGCCCAGAGCCTTCCTGCCTAGGCAACAGATGTGCCCCAGTTTCCAGGTGACCTAGGGGCGGGATGGCGAAGCCACGCACACCACCCTCCCTATGATTGGTCCTGAAGGCAGTGAAGCAGCCTGGGCGTGGCTTGGAGCTCCCTCAGCCTCAAAGCCGAAGGCGCACCTCTCACCACAAAGGCCTCCTATGCGGCAGCAGCATAGCGATAGCTACGGGGAGGCATCCTGGGTACAGCAGCATGCACATGCGCCCGCTCGAACTTTGGGCTCTGTGAGGAAGGGGGAGCGAGTTGCCAGCCATTGCCCTCAGGTCTCCACTGACTGGGTCTGGGGAGGGGACCGTGCTCTCACCTCCCGCTTCGTCGTTGGTAGCAGCCACAGTTCCTGTCTCGGGCCGGGCCGTATGATGCGCGACTCGTGTTTCTGAAACATTGGGGATGCCCGGAGGCCCCATGCCGCCTTCGACCGGGAAGGGGGCGGTCGAGAGACGAGGGCCCGTGGGGACAGTGGGTCTCCGGCAGGGCCGGAGGTGCCACAGGCCGAAGGCTTGCAGGCCACCAGCGAACAGCCTGGGCAGGAAGGCCAGGCCCGACCCGAGGGGCAGGTGGGCAGCCCCAGCGAGATATCACTGCCTCTGGAGCATGGCATAGTGGTGGTGGAGGTGCTGTGGGGTCTGGTGGAGAAGGAAGTTGAGGTGGCGGCCGCAGAAGAGGACGCGCCTGGGGAAGAGGGGCATGACCAGAGGAAGAAGGGGGAGGAGGAAGAGGAGCAGGAGCCGGGGAAGGTGAAGGTCCAGGTGCACGAGGAGGAGGACGTGAAGGACGAGGGGGAGCAGCAGGAACAGAAGAGCAGAAGGAGGAGGAGGAGGAGGAAGAGGGGAGAGGCAGCAGGAGTAAAAGATTAGAAGGAGGAGAAGCAGAAGCCCAAGCAGAAGGAGGAAGAGCGGAAGGAGGAGGAGTTGGCGGAAATGAAAGGGGGGAGCAGGAGCACCAGGGTATACAAGCGGCAGCGACGGCGGCGGCGGGGGCGGCAGTGGCATGGGAAGAGGACCAGGAGGAGGAGCGGGAAGAGGAAGGGAAGGTGTGGGAGCCATTAGAGGGAGAGCAGAATTGCAAACCGAGGAGGAAGAGGAGCAGGAGAAGGAAGCGCTGGAGGAGCAACAGCAGGGCCAGGAGGAGGTGGAAGGAAAGGAGGACAAGGAGGAGCGGGAGCAGGTGGAACAGAAGCCAAGTGAGAAGGAAGGTCGATGGGTGGAAGAAGCCCAGCATCTGCAGGTGAAGCAGGATAAGAAGGAGCAGTTCGAGACAGGCCTCCGTCCTTGCCCTTCCCCACTGGAAGCTCTGGAGGCCCTTCAGATAGAGCTACAGTCCGTGAATAAACAAGCCAGCCAGGAGCACGCTCGACTCAAACTCAGGATGGGGCAGAGCCGGCGGCATCATCTGGAACAGAGAAGTGCCCTTATCCAGCGCATCCGTGGTTTCTGGGCCAAACTGTGTCCTTCCTGCTGCTGGTGGAGGGTCCAGAGGAGGCTGAGCTTGCACAAGAGGAAGGAAAGGGAGGTGACATTTAGAGGAACCCAGGACAGGGACTGGAGCTAAGCCACGCTGCAGTGGCCAGGAAGGTGCAAACATGATCCCATCCAGTGGTCCTGGCTCTGCAATGAGTGTGGGAGGAGGGCAGTGCTGGGGTGGTGGAGGCACGTGTGCTTTACCTCGCACCTGACACGGAAACAGCGCTGAGAGAGTGCAGAGTGGCGGTGGAGGTCCAGGCCAGGACAGGGAAATGACCGAGGGCTTCTTCCCATGAAAAGCCGCGTGGGGGCACGTTTCTGGGTCCCGCTAAGCATCTTGCTGCGGGGAAAGCGATGCGAATGACCACTGGTCGGCGCGAGACTGGATGTGTGCTGTGTGGCTGTGTGGAAGTAAGCGTCCTCAGTGTCCTCATGAGCACACAAGGCTAGGCGTGGATGCAGGCGTCTGGGCATGCACAGCCTCCTGTGCGTGTCTAGCAGAGCCCTGTGGAATCCTGAGACCCCGTGGGCCTGGATGCAGCCTGTGGGGAGGGCGTGAGGCCCTGGGGGAGGACCCCAGTCCCTGGGGGAGGACGCCAGGATGCGGTCCACACTGGTTCTCTGGGTCGAGATCTCTCATGCCCAGCACCTGAAGGCTCTTTGACCTGCAGCAGTTTGTGAACCACCCTCAGATGTCAGCCCTGATTAGTAAGCACGATGAAATATGCTTGGCCACATGACCAATTTGAAGGTCGGCCTGGGAGTGGGAGGCGGTGTGGGTGGGTGGCTGTGTGGGCGGGGGAGGTGGTGGGGAGAAGTGGTGTGTTCCTTCCTCAGGGGAGGGCGGGTCTCCTGGAACAAGATTTCACATTTCTGCCCCACATTTCTACCACGGCAGGTGGAGCAACACCAGTTTCCCAGGGAATGCCGGAAGATCCTGCTGTTTTTTGGCAAGAACTCCTACTTCCAGAATGAAGTTGTTACGAAGGAGTAGGTCCTTGGCCTTGCTGGTAAGTGTCCACTGAATGCATGGGCGGCAGTGGGTGGAGGGTTGAATGTGATTAGTTCTCTGGAGCCTTCTCACATACTCGTCTTCCTGCAGGGTATAGGGCGTCTCATTCCAGTCCCATCCAGTGGTACCCAAGGTACAGACAGGAGGCCTACAGACGCAGGCATGACAACAGCAGCCTCAACTCCTTCAACTGGTTCTCTGACCACAGCTTTGCCGGCTCTAGCAGGATTGCTGAGGTGGGGCCCTGTAACAAGGAAGGGAGGTGATTTTCATGGGTTCCCCCACTGCGTGGGACAGCTACCTGAGGCCTGACCTGTCTCCCCTACCAGATAATCATAAAGGATCTTTGGCGCAATGCCCTGCTGTATTTCAAGATGAAGGAGGCCCCAGGAGAGAGAACTGAGAGGGAAAGAGGTGAGCAGCCAAGGGTGTGGGCACTGAAATGTGTGCCGTGGGGCCCATGGCACAATTCTCTTCTGCATGGAGGCACCGAGACTCACAGTGGCACAGGAGGTGACACCAGGTCAAAAGGGCATCGGCCTGAGACAGGGCGTCTTAAGAAGTAACGTGTCAAAGAGGCTTTGCCCCTTTGGGGAGGCTGAAGGTGGGCAGTGGGCTAGACAACAAGAATGAGCAAAGCGGGACATCCAAAGCTGCCTCATCCGATAGCACGATGACAACTGTCATTCCAGGACCATGAATCCCACCTTCAGGCGTCCTACCACCATCCCACATGTTGTCTGGCTTCTGGAGCCACTTGTCAGCTTTGACACAGCTTATCACACCCTCCCATTCTACTTTCCGTTTGGAAACATTCAAGCAATGTTAAACAGGGCCAAGATAAGACTCTCACCTGTCCTGTGTGTGTGTGTGTGTGGGGGGGGGTGTATGTATGTGGGTGTGGTTGTGTCTGTGTGTCTCTGTCTGTGTGTACCCTTATATCCCAGGGATATGCAAGATCTTGAGAAAACTATAAGGAGCATCACACTTCATGGACCCCAGTGGAAAGCCTTCCGATGCTCACCGATGGTCCACAAGATTCTCCTGCCCACGAAATAAAGACAAGGCTGGTGGTGACACGTGGCACAGGGTGGGGTCCAATACATTCGAAGAAATATAGAATGGGAGATAAACAGCATGAAGTGTTTGTGTGTGTTTTCGGCTCAGGTACGCTCTGGGGCATGTCCATGTATACATGTGGCTGTCCAGAGGTGTAAGTGTTCTGTGCCTGCACATTGGAGTTCCAAGAAAGGGCAGGACGTAGGACATTGTCCTTAGGGGTGGGTCACACATTGGGATTGCATGTGAGGTCAGTTAGATTGAACCAATGGAGAGTTGAGTGAGGGAGGACAGGGCACAAACCTGATCGAAAGGCCAGTGCCCAGGTTCATATCTTTCCTGTGAAAATGAGGAAATTCAAGGAAATGCAGAGGCCAGCACAGGCCAGGGATGTCCAATACTTAGGGTTTGGGGATGTCCATGATGGTGCCCCCAGAATCACGCATGGTGACATCCTCAGTAATGTTGACTGAACCGCCACACAGAGAGGAATTCTCCATGGTGTCTGCATGGTTCAGCAAACATGAATCAGACTCCCAGGTAGGAGGTAATGGACAAATGAGGGAACAGAACACACAGGAGGCACACAGAAACAAGACACACGCTGTCAGGGGGAAGTCTCTCCCAGCCAGGAATATGCCACATGGCAAAAGAGTAAGTGGAAAACATTGCTAGACCACCTTTCACACTTTACGCCTGCATCTCAATGTGCAAGCCAGTGACGTCTCAGCCCCTAGGGTACAAAGGGTTTGAAAACAGAAGGATGGAAAATAGATGTGTGACTTAATGGTCACAGCAAGGCAGCTGCATTTGGAGACATTAACTGGCTGGCAGTGAGTGCATGGCCAATCCTCTGACGAAGGTCCTATGGGCACGGAAGGATTTCTGGCTCCGGGAACATATAAGAGAACACGCAGAAGCCCCTCCAACTGACAGCAGGACAGCAATAGGATCTGTCAGTGGAATAAAAGGGTTGAATTCAGAAGGAAACACACTCAAGTGCAGAAGCATACACCAAAGACAAGACAGGCCAGCAGAGCCGCAGATGACACAACACGCAGGTGTGCAGAGACGAAGGCGGTTACACGGGTACAGCTGTGCCCACTTAGGCCAGGCAAGGAGGCATCACCAGAGAGGCGTTGGCACAGGCAAAGCCAGGAAAGGACACAGACACTCCAGGGCTCACTCAGGGAGACAGAGGAGCAGAGGCAATGCAAGACATTTCCTGTACACAGAGAACAACAGGACGATCCCGACAGGCCAATGAGAGACACGTGTGGTTCAGACATGGAAGTCAGAAGGCTCCTGAATTGTCGAGGGTGTCCCCTGTCGAGTGACAGCACTCTGGAGCCCACACACGCTGGTGTTGTGGTGGAAGAGGCCGCTAGGCAGCACATACAGTTGTGCAGGGGGTTTAGCAGCTCCTGGAACCTGGGGCTCTCCAGAGAGTGCTGCGGCTACGGGAGGACACCGGGGGCTGCAGGATGTGCAGCCTGAGGGCTGTAATCCCTCGGACACAGAACACCCAGGCCTCTGACCATGGTCCCAATACACAAGTGTCCACACTTGAGGGTTTGGCTCTGGTGGCCATGAGGACATCCCACACCACACCTTGTCTGTACCTTCTCTTTGGGACAGGCCTGGTGGAAAAGTCACCCTGGCCCCTCAGCAGGTATTGGCGGGAGATATTAACATGTGGGGGACCCTGTGTTCCGCTGTCCCATAAAGTGTTCCTGCTCGGCAAGACCTATCATGTAACGGCCTGCTTGTGCAGTAAGATGCCCCAAAGGACCCAGCCTCATGACCACTGAGGCCGTATTCCCACTGCAGAGTCATGGGCCATACTTTCTTTGGATGTTCACACCCAAACACACGGACCAGCACAGGGAGCTCTTCCAGGGTACCCCGACGTTTACACATCAAGCAGCTGAGAAGACGTGCTTCTCCAGCCAGTGTGCAGACAGCAGCGAGAAAAAGACCTGCCATCCCTTCTAGAGAGTGTGACAGCCTCCGCCCGGGAAGAGGTAAGGCTTGGGCGTACAGATCTCCAACTCCACAGCGTGCTGACACCCCGCTGACCATGTTGTCTGCATATTGGTAGGGCCAAGAAGCCTCCATGCATTGGGACTGCCAACGCCTTCTCTGGAATAGAGCCACTGCAGGGAAGGCTCTTGTAGTACAGAGCTGTGCAGTGGGGATCCTGGGGGGCTTGGGCAGCTTGGGAGACAGGAAGATTAGTGTGGGGATGTCAGTCTCAGGCATGCTGTGCTGGGGGCCGTGTAACTTGGGGATAGAGAAGAGCCTGTGATGGACAGGGCTGAACTCTATCTATTGCATCGCTAGCACGGTGGAGCTTTTGCACCATCCCTAGCATAGACATCTCTAGCAAGCAGCCATCTGCTGTGTAAGGAGTACCCCAGCATTCACCGCTTCCCAGGTGAGGCTCGTCCCAGTCCTTTCTAAGCTCCAGGCCTGCCCGGGACCTCTGCACAGAATGCTAAGGCTGCACAAGTCCATCGTTCCCTATGTGGCTGAGGCAGCCTTTGTCCAGGCACTCGGGCCAAGGAATGCAGGCTGCCTGGGACGAGGCGACTTCTCTGAGTGCCTGCTGGTGTTTGCACTTGGGATTCTTCTCAAGTTTCACGTGGCGTGTTGGACACATGACATAAGCCTGTGGCCCTAGAGGGATAGCAGCACCCGACTCATCAGGGCTGATGATGAGAGGGCAGCGGGAACACGGGAGAGGATGGCGTGTCCGTGGCCTTTAAGAGCCCCACCTCCCCGCAACCCTACACTCTGTTGGCTTGCAATCTGGGCCACCCATTCGTAACCGGAGGTCATTTCAGAAACAGCGAAGTTCACACAAGGACATCAGTACTAGGACTAGGGGTGTTTGGTATGTTTCAGATATTGTTCTAAACTCTTTATGTGATCATTATATTCATCTCTTGGTCTTACATATATGAGAACGAAAGCACAAAAGCATTAAAAAAATCTGTGCCGATGATCATACACCTAGTAGTGGTGAGACAGGATGTAAACTTGGGTGAGTTGGCACTAGAGGACACTATTTCATGCCACCTCTCAGTTCCATCACATGCCACCTGTGTTGACCTTGGGAGCAGACAAGTTCCTTAACCTCGGAACTTCTTCAATTTGCTGATGAGTAAAAGGAGGTTAATAGTAACCCCTCCCTCATAGGGCCCTAAGGAGAATGACAGGAAGTACTTGTGAAATGTTCAGAACCTCACCTGGTATGAGTAAGAACTAAGTAAGTGTTGGCAAGAAACATCTCAGCCAGGCTAGCTGGTCCCCAAGTCTTACTCATTTGCTCCAGTGTTAGAGTTATGGGGTTATGCTAGTTTTTCAAAGAAATGACTTGCATCGCTTTCATTCTCTTGCTGCTTTTTCTTAAACCAGTTGTAGTCATATACATTGTCTCCAAAACATTCATTGTCTGTTTTATTGATATCTGTACATAGGATTTTTTAATAACCAAAAGCTCCTTAATGTTACCATGTTTTACTTTAATAATTTGGTTTCCTTGAATTTTCTGTTTACAAGAAAAAAAGTTTAATTTTACTTACTTGGTAACTTGGTTAACTTTTAAATTTCTTGGTTAAATACAAAAGTTTTTGTATTTAAGGAAAACATCTAACACTTTCAAGTTGCCCTTGTACAGCTTTGATCATATCTGACAATTACTTTTTGGTGCTATTCCTAATCAACCTGCTTTTTGGGTGTTATCCCAATCACATTGTTCGGTGAGCTCCTTTCTGGGTCACATTTGTTCCCTCTCCAATTGCTCTCTCAGGCTACTCTCACCTCAAGCCTGAAATTCTCTTGACTCTGTTTATCTCCTTCCAACAAGTGTCAATTATACATAACTGCGATGAAGGAAGGGAGATCAGATTTTTCATGAGTCTTCCTGATGATATTACATGATCCAGGCTCACAAGGCAACAATTTACCATTCTCCCATTCAAACAAGAAATAATTAGAAATATGGTCAGAGAATTGGCGCCATTTGCCATAACAGAAGTAAAAGGAGAAGGAGGTGGAAGGCAGGAAGGCAGGAAGGCAGGTAGGCAGGAAGGCAGGAAGGCAGGAAGGAAGGCAGGAAGGAAGGAAGGAAGGAAGAAAGGAAGGAAGGAAGGAAGGAAGGAAGGAAGGAAGGAAGGAAGGAAGGAAGGAAGGAAGGAAGGAAGGAAGGAAGGAAGGAAGGAAGGAAGGAGGGAACTTAACAATAAACATGAAAGAAGTATATAAATAAGCCTTTCAGAAAACTTTAAACACATCTGAGAGATATTAAAAAAAAAAAGCTTAAATATAAACATTCCCTGTGTAGGAATAGGAAAAGTTATTATTGTAAGAATGCCTACTATCTCTAAATTACTATGGAAATTTGTTGCAAGCCCAATAAAATATGGATTTTTTAAATCAGATCAGCTGGTTCTAAGATTTTTGTATAAATATCAAAATTCAAGCTGATCCAGAAAAATTTTTCTGAAAAGGAAGCATATGAATTAGGCGAGTTCTACCAGATAGTAAATTATGTTATAAAGCAAATGTGGCCCAGCTGAATGAATTAATCATCATAGAGAATTCAGAACTAGGTTCAAAGCATATGCAAATTTAGTATATAACTAAGTGAACCTTTCAAAGGAAATGCATTGTTCGAATAATAGTAACAGTGATACTATTCATGATGTTTCAATACTTTTCTTATAAATGTCTTAATTTGGATTATGTCATATTGTTATATGCTATAATATTGTTACCTATCTTATATGTTTTCTTATAAAAATGCATGTATAAAATCCTAGGAGAGAACAAGAAAGTTATTTTTCTATTCTCTATTGGGAAAAGCCTTCTTAATATTTACTGAGCATTTATTGCTAAGAAATTTTAAGCACTTAGGTATTTATTTATTGAATTATTGAATTCCCACACTGTGATAATGCCCGTTTCACAAAAGAGAAAGCAAAGAACAAAAAAGGTAAGGGGACTTTATTTGTTTCCCTATAGCTCAAGATGGAAGTACATAGTCAGATAGTTTTACTCTAGAGCGTGTGTTCTCAAACGTGATGATAACAACTGACAAACACTAGAGACAGCTGAGTCAATGGTGGAGCCCAGTGGAAGGCCATGCGCTCAATCCCTCCTTGGCCTTAAAAGGTAGGCAGTATCTGTCTGCACTTGTCCACAGGTGGGTCATTGTTAGCATAGGCATAAAATGTCTTGGCATCATTACTTAACCTGTGAACAAGTGGCAGTATGGCCCTGGTTGCAGAGAAAGAAATTTTGCCTACCACCAGGGAGCGATGTGTGAGAGGCAGTCTTATAAACTGGGAAATTAGTTATGCTGCACCTGACAGCACCTTAACCTGGAAATACAAAATTTCATTATAAACAACCTATGCGTTTCCCCCTAAGAGTAAAACAAACAAACAAACAAACAAACAAAAAAACCAACAACAACACAAAAGCCCAGGAGGCAAGCTTACCCTATACCTGCAAGGAGGATGGCTTCCCACATGCTTTGTTTACAAAGTATCTTTTATGTGGATCAAAGGAATCTATAACTTTCTTAGGTAAGATTTATGTGTCAAAGCATTCATTTTTGCCAACGCTCCAACACAGTCATCTGCAGAATCACTTTAAATCTTATCTCACTGCCTCCCCCAGTTTTATTACAAATTGAGAAGATATGTTTTTATGTAAGTCAATCTATGAAGTCCTAGGAGAAAACATGGGGGAATTATTCTTATAATCCAGAATGACAATGATCTTTCTAAAATAGGGATGGACGTCAAGCTCAGATGTAACGATAGTAGAGAAGGATCATTTTTATTATATTGAACATATATATTTTTTTAATTTTGTAAAGAAAAAACAAAGCCAAAAAAAAATAAAAAAGGAAAAGAAAAAATAAAGTGAGGTGCCTGGGTGGCTTGGTAGGTTAAACGTCCAAAATCGACTCAGGTCACGATCTCATGGTTTGTGGGTTTGAGCCCTGCATCTAGCTCTTTGCTGAAAGCTCAGAGTCGGGAGTGTGTTTCAGATTCTGTGTCTCCCTCTCTCTCTTCTCCTTCCCTGCTCTCACTCTCTCTCTCTCTCTCTCTCTCTCTCTCTCTCTCTCTCTCTCTCTCACAAAGTAAATAAACATTAAGTTAAAAAAATAAAAATCAAAATAAAATGAAGGCAAATGAAATTTAGTGGAAATATGCACCACCAATAGAAACACAGAAGAAAAATTCCCATAATGCTTGTATTGCTTTTTTTTAAGCCACACTGTAAAACAAAACAAAAATCCAAAAGAAGGAATAGAGGAAAGAAAAAGGAAGTTCACCAGAAAACAAGCATAAATGACTTTTAAAAACTGTAAAGACGTACCACCACATTTTTAGAAAGCAATTGCAAATAAAAATGAAATACTACTACTCTTGTATTGGACAAAAACATTGGTAATGCACACTATAGATAAGGGAAGAGGAAAGAGGCATTTCAGAAATGTAATTGGCGAACTGGTACCTCTTCTTTGGAAGACAGTTTAACATGATAATGGTAAAAATAACAGTAATAACATTTATTGAGTATTTGGCATGTTGGACAGACACTGATCTATTTCACATAATTTAATTTAATTATTCCTCATAACAACCAAATGAAGTGCTTTATATTACTATCCCTCTGAGAAATCAGAGGCACAAGAAGATTAAGACATGTGCTGTGAATGGAGTAGCTGAAATCAAACTCAGTAATAAAAATTCACTTTAAAATACCAACTTGACAATATCCATAAAAACTCAACATATTTATACCTGTTATCTGTATACCTTCTTGAGGGTTAGGTTTTTCCCTACGACACAGAAGAAGGAAGAACTATGGTTTTAACAGGGTAAAAGTGGATTTCTCTCCCAAATCAATGAACTTTGGAGGTATACAGCTCAAGTCTGATTGGGCAGCTGCATTCTATGAAGTGCATAGAAATATGGTTCCTACCAGCTCTTGCTGGAAGAATCTCAGTTCACTTTCCATCCAAATGGTTTGGCCTAGAGTTCAGGATCCAAGGCAGCATGTGAATGACATCAAAGAAAAAATAAAGGACACAAGGCACACAGCTGTCTCAACTTTCTCAGAAGGTGCCACATGACACTTCCTCTTATATTGCTTTGGCTGCAAGGGAAGCTGGGGTATGTAGTCCTAATTCTGAGTGCCCGTAGGCACAGCTCAGCGCTGGTAATAACCTGCAAGGGAAGGAGGTGGAGGAATGGATGTGGAAGAGGTTCTTTCTGTCCTACTGATACCACAATTCCAGTTCTAGGAAATTTCCCAAGATTTTTACATTACAAATCTTCCTTGATTTAGGATGGACTCACCTCTAGATAAAACCAGTGTGAGTGGAAATTAATCTAAGCCAAAAGTTCATGTAACACACGTAATGTGCTGAATATCATAGTTTAGTCTAGCCTGTATTATGTGTGTTCAGAATAGTTGCATGAGCTGAAATTATGAGACATCATCTAACACACAGCCTATGTTACATTAAAGTTTAACTGTCTCATGTATTTCAGTGAATACTGTGATGAAAGCATAAACACAACGGTTGTGTGAGTACAGAATGGCTGTAAGCATATAGATTGTTCACCACCATGATCATGTGGTGGACTGGGAGCTGTGGCTGGCTGCTGTGCCAGGCATCACAGGAAAGGGTCGTATCGTCTCTCATTAGCACTGGGAGAGGTCAAAAACTTAAATTTGAAGTACAATTTATCTTTGAAAATGTTTAATGTTTATTCAAGTTTTGGAGAGAAAGAGAGACAGAAAGAGTGTGAGCAGGTGAGGGGCAGAGAAAGAGAGAGACACACACAGAATCTCAAGTCAGCCCCAGGATGCAAGTTGTCAGCATAGCCTGAGGCAGGCTTGAACTCACGAACCGTGAGATCTTGACATGAACTAAAGTCAGATGCTTACACCACTGAGCCAGCCAGGTGTTCTTCAAAGGACAATTTGTAAACAATGCTATCATTTTCACACCATTGTAAGGTCCAATAACTATAAGTCAAACAATATTAAGCCAGGGACTGCTATTCCTCCATTCATGCTTGCAGATATATTTTTGATCATCCTATGCCTGCCAGTAAGCTCACGTCTATGGACTGCATCGTTGAGGCTTTCTTGTCGTCTGGCTTCCATCCATAGTTGGCAGGTATACTAATAGGTAGCCAGAGAGCAAAAGAAAAGCAGTCATTATATGTACTCTGAACTCTGGAATTTTGGCAGTGGCTTATTCCTCAGTCTATGGCCACATCTCCTGTTAGGTGGCTTCTCTCCCAGCCGTGGGCTCATTGGCTTCTAGTAACACTTGTCCTTTCCTTGTCCCCTGATACCTGGGAGAGGTGAAGTCTTCTCTTGCTAGTCCCCAAGGACTCAACCACTTAGTTTGGAGGCCGTTTATCTCACCAGCACCTGTGTTCATAGTTCCTCCTTTAAACTCTTTCCAGGTAAGGTTTTCAAGGCACCACCCACACTCTGCTGGACTCTGGCAGGCAAACATATGTACAAGGACTTTCACTGCAGCATTGCTTTCTATAGTCGTAGACTACAAACAAATTAAATACACATAAACAGGGGACAGATTAAATACCTCGAATGCAGCCAGGGTAGGAAATACCATGAAGTCTATTTAAAAAATAATGTCCCATTGGACCAGACACTTTAATTTTTAATAGCGCAAATCTCATGTCATACTTTTTCACAATCACAAAAATCATGTATCTATAAAATGGAGAGCTGTAGATACTATCTTGGTACCAGCTTGGTATTATATATATATATCTATATCTATATCTATATCTATATCTATATCTATATCTATATCTATATCTATATCTATATCTATATCTATATCTATATCTATATCTATATCTATATCTATATCTATATCTATATCTATATCTATATCTATATCTATATCTATATCTATATCTATATCTATATCTATATCTATATCTATATCTATATCTATATCTATATCTATATCTATATCTATATCTATATCTATATCTCCATATCCATATCCATATCCATATCCATATCCATATCCATATCCATATCCATATCCATATCCATATCCATATCTATATCTATATCTATATCTATATCTATATCTATATCTATATCTATATCTATATCTATCTATATCTATATCTATATCTATATCTATATCTATATCTATATCTATATCTATATCTATATCTATATCATCTCCATCTCCATCTCCATCTCCATCTCCATCTCCATCTCCATCTCCATCTATCTATCTATCTATCTATCTATCTATCTATCTATCTATCTATCTATCTATCTATCTATATACTCTCTCAGCTTACAACTCTTAGAGTATCGTAAATTCTCCCACGATTGGCTAAAGGACCCTACAGTTGAATTCAAATGCTCTAGTGTTACTCTGGGTTGAATTCATAGGGTCAAAAGTCTTTACTGAGCCCTTAGCCTTCAGACCCATTCCTTCCATTATTTGTCAATTGACTTTCAATTTATTGAGTGGCTACTTTTTTCCAAACTGTAGAAGGTGCTAGAAATTAATGAATGGATAGTCCAGGTCCACAGAAATATTAAGTCCTATGTTGCAGACACGAAAGCGTAAGAGGTGTTGGGGCACCTGGGTGGCTCAGTTTGTTAAGGGGCCGACTTCAGCTTGGGCCATTATCTCACAGCTTTTGAGTTCAACATCCATGTAGGACTCTGTGCTGACAGCTGAGAGCTGGAGGCTGCTTTGGTTTCTACACCTCCTTGTCTCTCTGCCTCTCACCCACTGATGCTCTGTCTCTCTCTCTTCCAAAAATATAAATAAATAAATAAATAAATAAATAAATAAATAAATAAATAAATAAATAAATAAACATTAGGAAAAAAAATTAAGTGTAAGAGGTGTCAATTGAAGTGTGTATAGAGATTAGAGTCGGGGCATAGAAAGAGAGTGTTGGATCAGGATAAGTAACTAGAGCAACTTCCTAAGAGTATGAGTGAGAGTGGGTAGTAATAAAAGGTGAGTAGGGGTGCCCTAAGAAGACTCGTGAAAGGGACGTCATGTAACGCATTGGAAACAACGTAACTTGAAGCAGGAAAGCAGGACACTTGAAGTAATGTATGACCTTTGATAGAAGATTAAAATGGTGAGTTAAGCTGTCAGATGACATCATCACTGTCATCATCACTGTTGAAAGAATCAAAAGGGTAGGGGAAAGGGATGAATTAAGAGTGTCTACTACATCACCAGACACATTAAAGATACTCAACATCACTAATCAGAGAAACCTGAATCAAAACCACATTGACACATCAATTCACACCTGACACAATGCCTAGTATGAGCAAGACAAGCAATAACAAGTATTGGTGAGAAGGTAGGAGAAAAAGGAACACCAATGTACACTTGGTGGGAATGTAAATAGTTGCAGCCACTCTAGGGAACAGAATGAAGGTTCTTCAAGAAATTAACTCAGAAATACTACATCATCCAATAATTCCACTACTGTAGATCACTATCCAGCCTCTCCCTTAACCCTGAAGGAATTTTCTCTCTGCTGGAGCAATGTCTCCAACCTCTAGAACCTACACGGCATTTATCTTTGTTCCTCATTCTGGCACCTTGATTCTGCTTGCTGAGACATCTCTTAAATGGAGTCCCCATCTGATTCTTTTTTTTTCTTCATGGGGATCACTACATGTCCCAGAATGTTATGACATCAAAACGAATATGGCCTGTTTTTCATTCCTTCATGTGACCAATGGGACCAAGTCTACTGGAGGTAGACTGAGTTTCACTCCAAATGATGATCGACTCAACATGCTACTTTGCCCAAGAAATATACTTGTATCTTAGAAGATCCTCACAAAAATAACAGTGTTACCCAACCCACCCAGCAGACTTGGCAAGTAAGGCAGCCTGCTAAGAACACATCAAAATGCAAACATGTTTTCTCGTGCTGCATCTTTTAGCAGGTAGGCAGGTAGTCCAAAGCCAAAGAAGTAAATTATTTTAAGTTAGGGAATGAAAGGAAGGTAAACTGCCATAAAGGTATTTTAAACTGTTGGGAAAAAGGAGAATATGAGTGTCATAAACTCACAATCACTCATACAGGACATCATACATATATTCCAGGAATTTTAAGAGAGAAACATGTGGTTCATATGGTAGAGAAAGCGCCACTATTGCCACTCTCTTTATGCTCTGACAATAACGTGGTCACCACGAAAGCTGCCTGACACCTACTAAAAAACCCAATTAATAACAGATGATAATGGAGCGCCCATGCAATACCATGGTAGACATGTGTGGGCAGAGGTTAGGAAGCCCAGAACATGGTCCCTGTCCTTAAGAAACCTGAAACGTAAGGGAAAGTGAAGTGAAACCAATAAGAGTTAAAACCTGTGTTAAAATAACTGGTTGACTTCTAGTCAGCATCAAGAATCAGACATGTTATTTCTGTGGAACTGTGAACATCGCCTCTGTGTTAGAGAGTTCTCTTGAATTTTCTAATGTTGCGAAACACTGGCCTTTTCTGAGCCTGGGCAATTCCCAAACTTGTGCATTGTGACACAAGCCTGTCAGATCAGCGGGCTCCTTATATGCTGCTTCCTGCAGAATGAGCTGGCAGTTTTATCTGTCTTCCACACCACCTGGCTTAGCAAATTAGATCATATTAGGGCTATTGTCTCAGAGACAATAAGAGGCATCTGTAACTGAAAGAGACCATGATGATATCTTCTAAAGAGACTTTGAAGAGTAGAAAGGTCAACAAGACGAGTATAACTATCATCATTGTTTTTTTTTTAACCCGTCCTTCTCTTCCTCTCTTATACATGCTAACCTTTAGTAAAATATATAAAATCAACACATTTCTTTTATCTTGGCACAGAGTGTTGTGAGAAAGAGTAACTTACATTATGCAGCACATTTTTATGTACAAAATCCTTCTGCATATACGAACTCTTTTGGTCTCAAAGCAAACAGTATAGAAGTAAGAATTGTTGACACAATTTACAGAAGTTCATTGGGGGTTTCGGCTCCATTCATTCCACCACTACAGGTGAGGAAACAGTTACCTTTCCCACTCTCATGATCAGGAGTTCCCCTCCTTATAGATCAGACAAGTCTTGTTCTAAATGTCACCACTCTTTCGAGGCTCTGCCTCTCCTACCTGCCAATTCTTTCTACTAATTCTCTCCATTCAATTCAATTCAATTCAATTCAATTCAATTCAATTCAATTCAATTCAGGACATTCGATTCAATTAACTCAATTCAATTCAACTCAATTCAACTCAATTCAATTGGCAATTAACAAAGGCTACCCATAGGTCAAACTGTATACTAGGAACTGCAATGACCAAACTGACCCCCTCAAGCAGTGGCCAAATTATCTAGGGAGACAGGGACGCAAATTATTACAACATGTCAAAACTTACAGTACAGGGCACTGCACATGGTACCACAAGAGTTCCAAGAAGGGACTAATTAACTCTACCTGGTGGGATTAAGTAAGTAATGGTTGAGGCAATTTTGAAATATGAGTGATTATGGTAGAGAGGGCTTCTCAGGCAGATGCAACCTTACCTATGCCAAGGTAAAGAAGTGGGGAACTGAAGGAAGTTCCATCTACTTCCTGCACATAGGAACATCCTATGTAATTGGAGGAAAGCAGCACAAAAGTTATTTGATGGCCACTGACTAGAGTGAGGTCAGAAGGCTACTTCCTCACACCCCTAGACCTCTAGTTCACAACTTCCTTCTCCACAAACTTCCAACTGTTCCCAACCCTTCTTCACTCTGGTCTTATAACTTTGCCTATTACCGCACTGAGAAAACCAGGCCGGTGAAAAGAGAATTTTCAAAATCACCTATCGCATCTACCATTCCATCTACATCTATTTCCTTGTGCTCTGCTTTCACCAACATTCATATGAAGGATCTGTTCATTCCTCTCTGAGCCAATTATCTTTTGGACACTAGACCAAAGTCACTCTTGCCCTGTTAAGAACATTTCTGTCAGCAATTCTCCCCCACTCTGCCATATCATCATTCCCAACAGCAATATGGAAATTAAAAAAATGCTTTTATTTCTCAAATTTTAGAAAGAAAAAGCACAGCCCTCTCTTGACCCTGCTCCCTTCCCTTCCCACTGCTGCCTCACTTTTCTCCCTCATTTTGTCACAATGCTCCTTGAAAGAATTGCCTTACTCCCTGTCTACAGTCATTCACCTCCAATTCTCTGTTGAATCCACTCCCATTCGGCTTTTCCCCGGTGATACTGAAATGGTTCTCATCACATGTCAATGACATCCACTTTGCAAAACACAGTGATTATTTATATTTTAATAATTTTTCAAGTGTATGTATTCATTTTGAAAGAAAGGGAGAGTGAGCAGGGGAGGATATGAGACAGATGGAGGCATAGAGAGAATCCTAAGCAGACTCCACACTGTCAGCATGGAGCCCGACCTGGGGCTTGAACCCACAAACCATGAGATCATGACCTGAGGTGAAACCAAGCGTCTGACACTTAACCAAGTGACCCCCCCATGTGACCCTGATGATCATTTATTTGACCTCATCCTATTTGACTTGCCATCAGCACTTGACCAATTTGATACCTCCTTCCTTGAAACACATTCCTTACCAGGCTTCCTGGACTCGAGAGCCTCCTCATGTCCCGCCTATTCCTTCAGTGGCCACTGTGTCTAGTTTCCTTCGCTAGGTTTTCCACATCTTGCAGTACTTTAAGAGTTAGAGACCCCAGAGCCCAGTCCTTGCATGTCTTCTCGCTCATCCATTCACACTCCCTAGCTGATCTCATGCGATCGCATGCTAAGTAATCCAGCCTACAGTCCACACTAAACTTCTTAGTTTAAACTCCAGATGCCTATATCTAACTACATTCACAAAAAGGCAGCTTGGATGTCTGATAAGCATCTCAAAATCACCATGTGAAAAGAGCAAGTCCTGATGTTTCCCGTAAAACCCATGATCTCTAACAGACAACTTAAAACTACTACCAACCTGTGGTCCAGCCCCAAAAAACAAATTCAAAACAAAAACAAAACCAAACAAACAAACAAACAAAAAAAAACGAACTTGGTGTCATCTTTTATATCTGTTTTTCTCATACCTTATATTCAAACCACAAGCAATCCTATTATATCCACATTTATACTATACACATGATCATAATTTTCTTACTATATCCCCTTCTTCCATCCTTATTCAGGATGGAAGTTATTTCAGGATTACTACAGTAACCTCCTTATTTTGTTGCTGTTGTTGCTTGTATGCGTGCTTCCCACTCCATCCTGCTCCCCAGACAGTAGTCAGAGTGATTTGTTTAACATACAAATTAGGATCACCTGGGTGGCTCAGGTGGTTAGCCATCTGACTCTTGATTTGGCGCAGGTCATGATCCAGAAAGCATGACGTTATGGGGGCAGAACCTGCATTAGGATCTGTGCTAGGCATGAATTAGGCATGGAGCCTGTTTGAGATTCTCTCTCTCTCTCTCTCTCTGTCTCTCTGTCTCTGTCTCCCTCTAAACCCCTGTGGGCACTCTCATTAAGTTAAATTAAATAGATAGATAGATAGATAGATAGATAGATAGATAGATAGATAGATAGATAGATAGATAGATAGATAGATAATTAATTAAATGAAACTAAAATGATATTGGTCAGACTACTCAACTGACTCTCCATCTCATCGAAAATAAAAGTCAAAGTCCTTATAATGACTTTCACATTCTTCATGATATGCACCCTACACATACCCTCTCTGACTAAATACCAAATGAGTAAATGAGTGAATGGTTGGTAGAGAAGAGGAACATAAGATTAGATTAACCTTATAGAATTAATCAGATGATGAGCAACGTTCTAACTAAGCCAAGAAGTGTCTTCAGGTTTATTTGAATACAATGGGTAGTCATCAACGACATTCGGGCACCATAACTATCTCCTGTTAACTGTTTCTAGGTTCCAATTCATATGTCACCTTTTACATTAATCCTCACTCTTTACCAATCTCCCATTCCCACATGAAATCCATCCAAAGGAAACTTTGCTACTCCTTTAATGTGTCACATTTTCAAACTTCCGTGTCTTGCTCTCTCTCTCTCTCTCTCTCTCTCTCTCTCTCTCTCTCTCTCTCTTTTCCTGCCTGCAATGCCCTTCCTTACTCTGTTGATTTGAAATATGTCTTCTGTAGAAGACTCACTTCCAGTGACTCTCATTTGTGTAAAGCACTCCCTGGGTACCCTAGAGAATCATGTGTTTTCTTCTTTGCAATTCCTGGGTACATTTATCCACCTCTATTACAGATGTTGTCAGCTCCGTATAGTTAATTTGTTTACACAGTGGCAAATCCCTGGATAACAAGGTCCAGTATTAGGTCTAGGTAAGACCTCTGTTCTGTGTATACAGTGGCTACAACCTAGTACGTGCTCAATGCATGCTTGATGAATGGAAATGAGGCAGGAGAATAGAATGAAAATTAGTAGGGTGAATATATAAGAGAAACCAGGAGAGTCAAATGTTATCAAAAACAAAAGAAGAGATAGTTTCAAGAGGTAAGGAGTGGTCCGTGTTTCACAGTTTGGTGTTTTGTTTTTCGTGAGTTTGAAATAAGTTACAGGTATCATTGCATTTAACAAGTAGGAGATATGTGGAAATAAAATAGTCAAATTTCAGTAGCATATGGCAGAAATTACCTTATATCCAAGCAGTGACTTAATATGAGGAATTGTGTGTTCACACCATCAAGAGAAGTGTTAGTTAAGTGGGGTGTACACTGCACTCCCAGAATCCAAAGACAGCCCTGCAGAATTGTCTTGGCAGAATAACCCCAGCAGACTCACTGCTCTGTCCAGGCAGACTCACTGGTGTTCTGGGCCTAGGGTATCACTAGGTAAGAGTCAAGTGTCAGTAGGTTGGGTTCTTATCTGGATAAATCTACTTCTGAGATTATTTGGGTTTCGGACAATTAAGTTCCTTGCAGTTATACAGCTGAGGTCTTCATTTTCAGATTGTGGGATGGCCAGCCAGAGAAAACTCTCTGCTTTGCATGGGTTTATGATGCATGGGTTCATGATGATTCTAGGTTGATCCAGAAAATCTCTCTATAATACACCACGACTATAGAAATGGTCTCTCTTCATATTCCTGGGTTGTCAACTGTAAGGTATGGAATGTTGGGGGCTATTTTTTTTTTCTTTAGAATAATGTCTACCACATTCTGTTTAAAAAAAAAAAAAACAGCTGTAGAACCAATAGATAATATTTCACCTTCTGAATTAGTAAGATTCAACAGAGAAAAATTCTGTTTCTCATATATATATAATATATTATAATATATAATATATTTATATTTATATTTATATTTATATTTATATTTATATTTATATTTATTTGTATTTAATTTATATTATTTATATTTAATATAAATATATAATATATTATATAATATATATTATAATATGTAATATATTTATTTATATTTATTTATATTTAATTTATATTATTTATATTTAATATAAATATAATTATATATTTATGAATGTTTTATTTATATTTATGTATTTATTTTTTATTTATTTATTTATTTATTTATTTATTTATTTATTTATTTATTTATTTATTTATTTATATTTTATTATAAGAAATTGGCTCCCATAAAGGTGGACGCTGACAAGCCCCAAGTTCTTCAGGATGTGTTGGCTCGATGGAAACCCACGAGATCTGATGGCATAGTTCTTGTCCAATGGCTGGCAGGCTTGAATATCAGGTAGATCTGCTCTTTCACTCTGAATCTGGGGAAGAGGCCAATGTCCCAGTTTAAAGGCATTCAGGCAGGCAAGAGTAATTCCCTAGTATCCCTGGGAGAATCATCCTTATTCTATTCAGGCCTTCTCACTGATTACATAAGGCCCACTTACATTAGGAAAATAATCTGTTTTACTCACTGTACAGACTCAAGTATTTCCCATCACAAAACACCAGAAAAACGTTTCACCAAGCATCTGGACCTCTGTGGCCCAGTAAAGTTGACACATAAAATTAGCCAACATATTTTCCAAATTTCATGCAAGCGCATGAAGCGGATGAACCTAAGCCCTATCAAGAACCCAAGCTACAGAGGCACCAGGCAGCTTGATAAGGTGCATTAGCACAGCGTCTTTCAAATATTTTATGCCCAATCTACTGTAAGGAACACATATTTCGCCACAGCCCAGTATAAGCATACACATACACATACATATAAATAAATGAAATAAACACCATTTCATGAATTATTGGTTATCCGTACTAAGGGTAAATGTACTTTTACCTTTTCTTATTGGTTCTATTTAATTTTAATCCATTCTTCCCTTGATCCACAGCTTCATGACCTTCCAAAAACAAGGCATAATTAGTAAGGTGTACTGACTTTCAGGGTCAATCTTTGGGAAGTAATATTCCTTCAGTTATATGTTTCACAATGTCTGACATGCAATACTCTCTTTGTTAAGTTGAATTGAATACAGAAAATGGGCTTCCAATTCAGTCTTAAGACATACTAACAAAATTCCGAATCCTTTTATAGGGGTACGTCCATAACTATCGAACAAAATTAAACAACAGGTACCAAGAGATGCCCGTTGGATGTCTCCAACCCTATTCAGGAAGGCTAAGTTTACAAGCCCACTGAAACACAGGGGACCATTTCTTTCTTGGGGAAAATAACCAACAACGGAATGTTCACGTGCAAAGAGTAGACAGGACTAATTATTACAAAGACGTGTTGAAGCATGTAGAAAATGTCCACTTCTATGCCACTGATAATTAGTGCTTGTCTCCCTTTGGTTATCATGTCAATGCATAAGGCACAGTTAGAGAACATTGTTACCCAACAATGGCAGCTCTCAGGTTTCATGTCTCTGTTAAACGCCCTCATAGGTTGAACTGTGTCTCTGCAATAGGTAAGGCCCTAGAGAAGAATTCACCCACTTTGCACCACTCACTCTCCCTGATTAAGCTGTTCTGCAAGGAAACGGCTTACTTTTTTATTTTTTATTTTTTTTTCAACGTTTATTTATTTTTGGGACAGAGAGAGACAGAGCATGAACGGGGGAGGGGCAGAGAGAGAGAAAGACACAGAATCGGAAACAGGCTCCAGGCTCTGAGCCATCAGCCCAGAGCCTGACGCGGGGCTCGAACTCACGGACCGCGAGATCGTGACCTGGCTGAAGTCGGACGCTTAACCGACTGCGCCACCCAGGCGCCCCTTACTTTTTTAAATGATTGCTTTTTGTTCCTTGGATAAGGAGCAGACATATTTCTGAGTGCAGCATTTCTATTTAACTGTACTCATGCCCTAAAGAGATTCTAGGGATCAGCTCAGGGAGTCCACTTGAATTGATATTCTTCATCTCTATTGAAACATTACTGGCAGACGTTCACAGTCAGATTTCATTCTGTCTGACTGAGAGAAACGGAGGAATTTGGCTTTCTGAACCAAGACCACATGATGGAATGGTCTGCACTCAGTTGCAACAGATTGTGAATGAGGAGGAGACAGGGACATTATATGATCCAGGATGTGAGGTTGTAGGGTTAGCTTATGGTGGTTGTAACCAAACCTTAATATTGTGTGGAGACTAGACAACCTTGAAATCCCTATAATGTGATGGTCTGGGGACTCTTACCATATAGATTGTCAAAAATCTTGTTATATGTCTGATACAGAAGCAATAGAACTCATTCACTTAATATAGATTTAATGAGCATATACTATGTGGTATTTAGAGCTCTACTCTTGTTGAGGAAGTGAATAAAGTACTACAACTTTATTGGAGTACGGGTGATCAACGGGGCTCAAACAGACTCTGGTCTCTAGCTTAGAGACCTCGCTTCTGGGTTCTTCTTCCTTTGTTTGGTGCATGTGCGAAAACCCCCACAGTTATGGAAGCTGACGACTATACATTACCCTCCCCACTTGACTCCATGCTCAGACCTTTGGTGAGCCACATTCCCTGACCAAACTCTCTGAGTGCCACTTGGTTTTTCCTCCAGTGTTCCAGCCTGGTTCGAAAACATTCTAGATCGCTGACCAGGAAACCCAACCGCACTGGTCCATTGTTGCCACCTGTTTGGGAAACCAGCGAGATGATGGCAAAGCAAAGGCTCACAAGGGAGAAAGTGCATGCTCTGCCTGAATTTCAGCAGCCTACTTCTCCGTTGTCTTGGGCATGTCCTGCTCCATGGAACTGGTAAGGCCGGGGCCCCGAAGAAGCCAAGTATACCCAACAGAGCAGAAGGGGGACATGATCAATCCCCAGAGGACTTAATAGGTGTCCCAGGTAGAAAATTTTGTGGAGGAAAATGTAACAGACTCTGGTGTGTATGCGCGCGTGCGTGTGTGTCTGTGAGAGGGAGCGAGAGAGAGAGAGAGAAAGAGACAGAGAGAGAGAGAGACAGAGAGAGAGGATGTACAGCTAAGCAAGGCTTGCCTGTCGAGTTAGAGTTTGTGGCCTTACGGACGGGCGCCCTTAAGGTCCCCAAAAGTCTATGGAGTCTGAATGGGCTCCCCTGTGTCATTGTGAGAGTATAAAGTCTAGGGCGGTATCGGATCAGATCCCATCACAAGTCACAAAGCCGAGTCCACTATAGCCAAACCTCACCTAAACTTTCCCTCAGGAATGCGACCAGAGGAATATCTGAATACCCTCCCATCTGGTGGTATACCTAAGTTTGTCCGTCTTTGTGTCACCAAATATGAGAAAAATAATAATGGGATGAAAACAGAGTAAGCCTACGATTTTAGAGGTCGTGACCAAAAAATGTTAAAAGGGGTTTTCAGGTTACCATGGGGTGACAACGACACCCAAGAAGTTAAGGAAATTTTGTGAACTAGAATGGCCCACATTCAATGTAGGATGGCCTCCAGAAGGGACGTTAGATGCTCAAATAGTGCAGCAGGTTTGGCTAATAGTCACTGGGAAACCAGGCCACCCTGATCCATTTCCGCACATCGACTCCTGGCTTGAAATTGCCCCAAATCTACTGCCTTGAAGGTGATTCATCATTAGCAAACAGAGCCAGGCAAAGGTTTTAGCCACTTTATGTGGAGGCTCACCCAGGGAGCCAAAGAAGCGACCCACTGCTCCTCTAATATTTGAAGGAGATATGGAGGAAGATATTGTCTTTCCACCTCCTCATGACTCTTCAAGCTCCGTCCCCCGTCCCCCGGAGCTTGAAACTCCTCCTGCATCTGTCTCTCCAGCCACAGCCAGAGTGAGTGCAGTTGCCACTGCAGTCAGTGCCGCCCATCTCCCCGCCGCTCTCAGACCCAGATAACCCACCCCAACATGGGCCAGCAGCCAGACTCTGCCACAGACCCAGACCTTAAACTCTCCGAATGTATGTAACGCAGACGAGAGAGCCTGAAAGACAGAATGAAGATGGACTAGTCCATAGCAGCCATTCCATGATGTGTTATCTACCTTTCTCTACAACCGACCTCCTCAATTGGAAACACAACACTCCACCATACTCCGAAAAGCCACAAGCAATGGTCGACTTGATGGAGTCCCTCTTCCAGACCTACTGACAGACTTGGGAAGATTGTCAACAGTTACTCTATACTTTGTTGAATTAAAAATAAGGATGACAGAAACATGACAGTACCTAGAAGATCACACATCTCCAGGAATCAATGACCCTACTGTCTGGGCTCAAGCTGCATGCCTGAAGAACACCAAATATGGGATTTCACCACAGAAGGAGGACAGGGCCACGTCTGAGGATACCAGGAAGCCCTCCTTCAGGGAGTCTGAGCTGGAGTCAACAATCCCATGAACATGACTAAAATATCATCAGTCACACAGCACGCGGGGAGTCTCCGGGAGACTACTATGAAAGATTCTGTGAAGCGTACCGTGTATACGTCCCATTTGACCCCGTGGTACCAGAAAGTCAACAGATGGTAAATACCTCTTTTGTGGCAGAGGCTGCCCCAGATATCCGACGAAAACTCCAGAAGTTGGAGGGCTTTGCCATATGAATATCACTCAGCTGTTAGAGGTCGTCAATACAGTTTTCACCAACAGAAATTTGCAGCTGAAAGAGAAGCGAAGACTAAAAAAGAAGGCTACCTTTCTCACAGCAGAACTAAAGAACAGATGCTACTGTTTTTTAGCAGCATCGAAAAATCCCAACCACAAAAAGGGGGGAAGACCATAGCCCCCTTAGCTAGAGACCAGTGTGCATACTGCAAAGGCAAGGAAAACTGTAAGAATGTCCAAATTGGATGGGGACCTCAAAACCCAGCCAATATCTGGAGGAACCTCGAGGTGAGAACCTTCTTGATCTGGCCGGAGTAGAATTGGACTGAGGGGGACCGGACTCTTTCTTTCTTGGCCCCCATGAACCCACGGCTGAAATGAGGTGGAGGGCTGAACAATAAATTTCATGGTTGAAATACTTTTCAACTGGGGCTGAATACTCCTTGGTTACTTCCCTGGTAGCGCCCATAGGCCAAAAGACAGCAACCATGCTTGGGGCTACTGGGACACAGGCAATGCAACAGCCCTTCTGTCAAGCACAACAAGATGCACTTGGGGGTCACAAGGTCCGGCATGAGTTCCTCTACTTACTTGACTGCCCGATTCCTCTCCTGGGCCGCGATCTACTCTCCAAACTTGGTGCCCAATACCTTTTGAACCTCTGGACACACTAGCCTCCAATTAAACCCAAGGCAGAAGGAATGTTGGTCGTGGCGATACCCCTACCAAGGGATAAAGAATGGAGACTGTTCTGTGCCCAGGCCTTAACTTGTCACCCCTAAGAATTCAGGCTTATGTTCCCCTCCCTATGGGCTGATGATAACCCGCCTGAAATACCTTGGAATCGGGTCGCAATCATTGTCGACCTGATCCCTGCAGCTCAACCTCAGACACCAAGGCAGTACCCCCTTCCACTAGAGGCTAGAATTGCCTACAAGAGCACCTGACCAAGCTCAGAGAAAGAGGTATTCTAACTGAGTGCCAATCAGTTTGGAATACCTCACTCTTGCCAGGCAAGAAGCCAGGAGGAGGACACCAACCAGTACAGGATTTGAGGGCCATTAGCAAAGTGACTCTTGCCTTACACCCAGTCATTCCGAACCCTCAGAATACTCTCCTCAGCCAAATTCCGTGGTCAGCCAGAAGGGTTGTGTGCTTCGACTTAAAGGATGCTTTCTTCTGCCTCTGCCAGGCTCCGCAAAGGCAACCATGATTTGCCTTTGAATGGACTGAGCCCATTACAGAGCGCCAGAGGTAGCTGACCTGGACACTACTTTCCCAAGGTCTCAAAAATTCGCCCATTCTTCTGTGGGAAGCCCTAGGTTCAGATCTCACTGACTTCGGAAGGACACCGCAGGGTATGTCCTTCTCCAATATGTAGAAGACCTCCTTTCCAGCGACACCAAGGAAGACTGTATGAAAGGTAATCAGGCCCTCTTACAGTTCTCATCCTACTTGGGGTACCAGGCTTCTTGGAAAAAGGCACAGATTCGTCAGCAGCAGGGCCAATACTTAGGCTCCCTCCTCACAAAAGGAAAAAGTGAACGAGGACCGGGAAGGAAGAAAGTGTGGCACCACACTGCCACAACCCCAAAAAAAACGAGGCTTGTGTGAATGTTTAGGGGCCAGAGGTTTCTGTCGCATTGGGAATCCTCAGATGCTCAGCCATAATGATGTCCCTCTATGACCTGTTGGGAGGACCAAACTGGGAGCTCATCACATGGACTGAGGAGGTGAGGGCCGCTTTCACAGAAATAAAGTTGGCTCTGGGAAAAGCCCCAGCCCTTGGTTTGCCTGACATAGACAGACGCTTTAACTTCCTCACACATGAAAAGGAGTGCTCACTCAGAGCATGGTGCCTCGGCAATGGCCAGTGTTCTAACTGTCAAAAAAAAAAAACAAACTTGATCCTGTGGCTGCAGGATGGCCCCTGGGCCTCAGAACTCAGAGCCACAGTCCTGCTCATCAAGGTTGCAGACAAGCTCACACTGGGCCAAACATTTAATGTTAAGGTCCCACACACGGTCGTGTGGCTCACAAGCACCCAAGGATATCATTTCCTCTCCATTTCTCAGCTGACACATTCCAAGGCCTTCTCTATGAGAACCCAAGGCTCACTCTTGAAACAGTGTAAGAACAGTAATCCTGGCCAACTTCCTTCCCACAGAGGAGGGAGAACCTGACCATGACTGTTCTGGAGTAGTAGATGAAGTCTACGCCAGCTTCCCAGACCTCCAAGACCAGGATATAACAAGCCCAGGGGTCACCCTGTTCAGCGCTGGGCGCAGCTATTTAGAGGAGTGCAGCCAAAGAGCAGGGTATGCCGTATTCACAACCACGGAAGTCGGGAAGCCAAGGCCTTGTCAGAAGGATGGTCGGCACAATGGGCTGGACTCAGTACGCCTTAATCTCAGCCATCATCCTTCGCAAAGGGAAATGAGTTAATATCTACATCGATTCCCCGTATGGCTTCGCTACTGTGCATGTACATGGGGCCATCTATAAAGAAAAAGGCCTCCTTACCGCTTCAGAGAAAACTATCAAAAACGAGGAAGAAATACTAAAGCTTCTTGAGACCATATGGCTACCAGACAAAGTAGCTATCCTACACTGTGAGGGACCTCAGAAATGAGATGACCCCATAAATCAAGGAAATCACCTGGCCGACAAAACAGCCAGAGTGGCTGCCTGAGGTGACCTAGGTGACGCTCCTCCCTACACTCTGACTCTTGCGCCCCAGAAGGAAGCCTCCCCACCCATGTACACAAGTGAAGAAAGAAGTTGGGCCTTGACAGAAGTGGACACACTAAGCAAAGACGGATGGTGAGTCTTCTCCCGTCATCTATGTGAAAGCACCTAGTGAAGGAAGATAACTAACTCACCCTCTTAGGGAAAACTGCTCTCGAGTTCCTCCTCAGAAAGAACTACGATATCAGCCAGCTGCTGGCATTATGCCAGGCTGTCAGTGAATAATGTGTAACGTGTGCCAAAAAAAATGCTTGCTCTGCCCCACGGCCCTTGCCTGGCTCACAAAGGATGGACTTAGGGGTGGACTTTACCAACATAAAACCAAATAAAGAGTTGAGGTACCTCGTTGTAATAATCTGCACCAACTTGGGATGAGTCCAAGCTTTCCCGACCAGAATGGAATGAATTCACGAAGTGGCCAAAGCTCTTCTATGGGAGTTTGGGCTTAACCACACACAGTAATAATGGACCTGCGTTTGGAGCGGACATTATACGAACCCTAACAAAGTCCCTTAACATTGCCTGGAAACTGCACACTGCTTAACGCCCCCAGGGCTCAGGGAAAGGTAGAGAAGATGAACTGCACCCTCAAGGAAACCCTGGCCAAGTTCCACCAAGAGACTAACCCCCTATGGCCGGATTTGCTTCCGCTGGTCCTCCTGTGTGCCCAATGCCCGCCTGGGGCACTGGGATTCTCCCCTTTTGAGTTATTATATGGGCGATCCTCCCCCCGACCCCCACGCACACACACACATATTTAGGAAAGCTCCCAGGAGACCTACACCAGATTGCAGACAAAGAAATAAGATAACACCTCCAGAAATTGGGGGCAGTCCTAAACAAGTTAGAGATACACCATAGAGAGGGTCACAATTTCCTTAGGGACCCCGTTCACTTCTTTCAGCCAGAGGACTCTGTGTGGGTCAAAGATTGGAAGAAGGAACGTCTTACACCATACTGGACTGGGCCTCACACTGTTATTCTAACAACCCCTACAGCCCCCAAAACTTCAGGTATCACCCCATGGGTCCATCACTCCACAGTTAACAAGTCCAACTCAGAAGTACCCACAACCTGGCGAAGTGATCCAGATCCAGTCATCCCGCTTAAACTGACCCTCAAAAGGGAACTGACCCCTGAGGTGTCCAGCCCTGCTCCAGCCACACCATGGGAGATGGCTGGCCTGCACACAGCAGGAGCTTGAGGAATCAATGTGTGAACCAAGCCCAGGGGTTTGAATGCAACTCTGCCAACCCTTGCCCCTTACTGGTGTCATAAGCCTGGTCTTACTTCTTACTGTTGGGCTGATAGAGACTGCGCCAACAATCTGGATATGGTGCAAAAGATGCATCCTGGGCCTCACATACCTCCTCTGGATGGGAGGGTTACCAAGTATTGCCTGTATATTATGATAACCACTCTCACCCTCACAACTGCAGCTTATCGACTTTGCCCACACAATTGTCATAGGACAATAAGGGGGTCCAGGGGGTTCAGCACCTTTCCCTCCTTCCACAAAGATTGCTACATGGGAAAAACACCCACTCTCTGTCAGTCACCTGGTGTCCCAAGTGCTAAGTATTGGACCGAGGATATAACCAAAACTATCAGTAACCCAAGTCACAACAAGGGCATCCAGAGAGGGAAGCGAGCTTGCTACACTTACCTTCCTCAATGGGGAATCTGAAACAGGGGAGGGCTGCACCACAGGGCCCTTCAAAAATTTATAAAGCATACCCAGGATAGGGTAATACAAGCCATAAAGGCGACCACTCTGCCAGCGGCCTACCAATGTTTGAAACTTCAGCCGTCAATCAGATGCCTACCAATTCCCCACTCCAGCATTGGGCCGACACTGCTCTACTAGTCCTCCATAAGATAGATAATCACATGCAAACCTGCTGGATGTGCTTGCCCTTCATCCAGAGGACTTACTTAGCTACTCCGATCCGTTTGACCTAGGAAGCTCCTGAAAACCTCAAAACCAACACCTCTGTCTTAATTGGACACCTGGCCACTAGGGTCCATCTCCCAATGCCGACAATCTAATCCGTACAGTCCCTGAATTCCCTCTCTAGGAGGAAGAGAGAGAACATTAATGAGGACTACAACCCTATGTTGCACCCTTGGGGTGTTCTATCTGTGTTCTAATTCGGCCTATCGATGCTTAGAGGCCAACTGGACTCCGAAATGTTATTCCATCCTCCAGACCCCAGAGATATTTGTATACACTGAAGATCAGTTCCTAACAACCTTTAGCCCCAAGTCTCAGGCTAAACGGGCAGTCCTGCTACCCATTCTGATAGGCTCAAAAATTGTGACAGCAATAGGAACTGGATAAGGGGGCATAGGTTTATGCATAGGACTGTACCATAGACTATCTCAAGAGCTAAATGAAGACATGGAATGGGTGGCCGAGTCTCTGGTAACTTTAGAGAACCAAATAACTCTCTGGTGGCAGTAACCCCCCAAAAGAGACAGGCCCCCGACCTCCTCTCTTCAGAAAATGGAGGGACTTGCATCTTTTCAGAGGCTGAATGTTGCTATTTTTTAAACCAGTCAGAAATACTTACAACTAAGGTTAAGGATCTAAAAAAGTAAAATAATAATAATAATAATAATAATAATAATAATAATAATAATAATAATAATAGTAATAATAATAATAATAATAACAATAATAATAATAATAATAATAATAATAAAATAATAAAAATTCACCTTAGACAAGGGGAAAGTAACAATCAATGGAACAAATGAGATCTCACGGATTGGGATCCTGGCTTCCTGCCGTGACAGGGCCCCTCTTCTTCATAATTTTACTTTTACACATTGGCCTCTGTACATTGAATACCATAATACGTTTTATTGAAAACACTGTTGCTCGCCAAACTACTGCACGCATCTTAGCCTTCTGAGGGTACCAACCTAAAAAACTGAAAGGTGATACCTACTGAAAAGGTTTCTTAAAAGTCATAAAATGGGATAATGTTGGAGAAGTGAATAAAATACTGCACCAAAGATGGCCGGTGGGACTAAAATGAACTCTGGGCTCTATCTTAGAGACCCCTCCTCCTGGTTCTTCTTCCTTTGTTTCCTGTGTGCAAGAAAACCCCCACAGATATGGCAGCTGATGACTGTAAATTTCCTGCCCCACTTGCATTCAGCGCTCAGATGTTTGGAGAAACAGGGTCCTCTGAGCCCGCCGTTCCACTAAGATCTGCAATCCAAAGAAGATCTCCGAGCGCCACTTGGTTTTTCCGCCAGCGTTCCAGCCTGGTTCTGTACCATTTGAAACACAGAAGTGAGCAAGACAGACCAAGTCCCTTCTTATACAGTATAAGGAGGCAGAGCACCATTAACTGGTAAACAAGTAATTAACAAGTGTACAAGGGTAATGGGGTGCTGGGACTCAACCAGCTCCAAGTGTCGAAAGCAAACATATGCTATATCACCCATCTCATGTATGGATCATAGTTCTAAGTGATGTGACATTTATAATTGATACACGTGATAACTGCCAGGGGATTTCCCCTTTTCCCAAGTTACATTTATTTTGAAGAACTTATGTGAGTGTATGAAAGATATTGGGGATTTCGAGAATCAGTAGATGCTGGTAGACCAGGTTTGAAATAGCAGCCCCAGAGGTCAAAAGACACAATATCCAATCATGTTTTGTGTGTTTGTTTGTTTGTTTGTTTTTAAGAACTTCATTAATGTTTAACTGATATACACAAACTTTACATATTTAAAGTACGTAACTGGGGGAGCACCTGGATGGCTGACACTTGAGCATCAGACTCTTGATTTTGGCTCAGGTCATGATCCCAGGTTCGATTAAGTCCTTTATTGGTCTCCGTGCTAAGCATGGAGTCTGCTTAAGATTCTCTCTTTCTCCCTTGCCTCTCTCCCCCACTTATGAACGCTTCATCTCTCTCTCTGAAAAAAAAAAGCCCTAATAAATAAATTACTTAATTAATAATTAATACTAATACTAATAAGTACAATTACATAATTTGGTAAATTTTGGTCACATATCCACCAATGTATACATAACAAGGAAAAGAATATGTCTGTCATCACTAAAAATGTCCTTGTATCCTTTAGATATCCCTCCATCCCCCACGTCTTCCGGATTCCCATTCCTAGGCAATCTCTGGTCTGTTTTCTATCCCTACATATTATCTTGCGTTTTCTAGAATACTATACAAATAAAATTATATAAGACATACTCCTTATTATTTAGGAGTGGGGAGTAGACTTCTTTCACTTAGTATTTTGAAGATCATCCATAGTGTTGTGTGTATCAATAGTCTGTTACTACTTTGTTTATCCGTTCACATGTCAGTGGACATTTGTATTATTTGCACATTTGGCGTATTTATTTCTTTTTATGAGAGAGAGAGAGTGAGAGGGGAAGTGAGAAGGAGAGGGGAGGGTGGAAGTAGAGGTGGGGGAGAGATAGGGAAAGGGAGATGGAGAGGGAAAGGGATATAGAGAGGGAGAGGGAGATAGAGAGGGAGAGGGAGAGGGGGAGGGAGAGAGAAAGAGAAAGAGCAGAGGGAATGAGAAACAGAATCTTAAGCAGACTTCATGCTTAGTGTGGACCTCAATGTGAGTCTCAATATCACGACCCTAGGATAATGACCCCAGCCGAAATCAGGAAATCTACCAACTGAGGCACCTGGTGCTCCTTAGCCTATTGAAAACAAAGCTTCTATAAAAATTCATTTTTTTCTTCTCTTTTCGTTTCTTTTCTTTTCTTTTCATTTCTTTTCTTCTCTTTTCTTTCTTTCTGTCTTTTTTTTTTTTTATTTGTATGATCGTATACTTTGATCCCTCTAGGGAAAATACTTGAGAGTAGATTTGGCTGAGTCATAGAATAGATTGCATGTGCAGCTTTTTAGGATACTGTCAAACTGTTTGCCCAAGTAGTTTTATCACTTTTACATTCCCATCAGCAGTGTGTGAGAATTCCAGTTCTTTCATATCCTAGCTAACACTTCGGAGCCCTGTCTTTTGATTTTAGACACCTTGTAGGCATGAAGTAGTAGTTGATCTCATTGTATCTCATTTATCTCATTGTAGTTTATATTTGCATTTCCCCTCATGATGCTGAACACATTTTCATGTGTGTATCTGCTGTACATATATCTTTTTTGGTAATGTGTCTTCTCAAATCTTTTGCCTTTTTTTTGGATTATTTAGCTTCAGAATATTGAATCTTGCAGATTGCCCATACGTTCTGGATATAAGTCCCATTTCACATAGATGACTGGTATATATATTCTCCCAGTCTCAGTCTTGTGATTTCAAAGTCTTTGTTCTTTGAAAAGCAAAAGTTT
The DNA here is from genome assembly GCF_028749965.1 of Puma concolor. NCBI lineage: Eukaryota > Metazoa > Chordata > Mammalia > Carnivora > Felidae > Puma > Puma concolor. The sequence continues at coordinate 516,670 of NW_028240227.1, forward strand.
TAGTGTGATAAATTCCAATCATATTTTTTTCTGTAATGAATCATATTGTTCGTGGTGTAGCTAACAAATGTTTGCCTAAGCCCAGATCATAATGGTTTCTTCTTTAGGTACTTTAAAAATGTTATCATACTGTATTCTAGATTGCATGTGTTCTGATGAGAAATCTTTTCCCTCCCTTTCCCTGGATGAAAGCAATTTGATTGTGGGGTGCCTTGGTGTAGTTTTCCTCATATTTCCTGTCCTTGAGGTTCATTGACCTTATTGGAACTATATATTTTTAGTTTGCATCAACCTTAACAACTATAAATTCAAATTCGTTTCATTATTTACTCAAATTAGTTTTCTTGTCTGTGTTCCTTGGAGATACAATTACATGTATGTTGGATGGTTTGCAGGCATATTTTGTCTGTGTGTTTCATTTCAGACGATTTCCATTGCTATGTCTTTCGGTTCATCAACCTTTTTTTCTGCACTGTCTATATGCCTTTAATTCCATTCAGTAAACATAGACCAGATTTTTTATTTTAGTCATTGCTTTTGTCATGCGAAGTTTGGTTTAGGTCTTACATACCACTTGCATGTCTCTATTTAACATGCTCATTCTGCCCTATAATTTCTTGCATATACTGGTAATAGTTATAACAACTATTTGAATTTTCGGAGGTATAAATTATATCATTTGTGTAATTTCTGGGTCAGTGTCAGTTGAGTTCCCCTTCCTTACGTGTCTTATTTTCCTGCTTCTTTGTATGCCCGATAATTTTTTATGGGTTGAGAAACATGGTCAGTTTTAGCCTGTTAGATGCTGGATACTTTTAGATTTCTAAAAATATCCTTGCCTCTGATTTGGGACAGGGTTTAGTTACTTACAAATAGCTTGATCCTTTCAGGTCTTTCTTTAAAGATATTTTGGGCAAGGCACAGGCAGCACTTAGTTTACGGATAATTTTTGTCCAGCACTGACACAAAAATCAAGTATTTTCCAAATGGCAGGTACATTGTGAGGTCTTCCACACTGGCTGTCAGGCATTATTCCTGACCCTGTATGGCAGTGGTTATTGTTCCTTCCCCTGGTCTCAGTGTCCTCATACACAAGAGTTTATCAATATTCCATTGAATACTCAAGGCAGACCATCTGTTGATCTCTGGAGTTCTCTCTGTGAACAACTTTCTCTTCTTTGGTACTCTGCTCTGTGAAATATAGCAGTCTTCCTGAATCAGTGACTACTCCCTCCACAATTCATGGAAAATGTTGGGCTATGCCAGCTTCCTCCTCTCTATACCACAGACTCAAAACCCAGCCTAGTCAATAAGCTAGGGCACTATAGGAACCATGTCACTTATTTCCGAATATCAAGGGTCACTGCCCTTCACTGCCTCATGTCTGATGTTTTGAGAACAGCTTCTTATATATTTTGTCTACGCATTTAGCTGCTTCCATAAGGAGTATAAATCTGGTTTTTGTTATTACATTTGTCTGGAAGTAGACGTGTTAACACCAGTTTACATTTTAGTATTGAGTCTTACTTCTCTGGCTTTGTTCTTTCATCTTTTTATTCTCCTTTGATGATAGATTTAATGGGGACATATGGAGAATGACCATTGCTAGACATAGGGAGAAACTAGCATTGAGCTGGCAGATTGGAAGTATAGTTAGAAAAGAGAAAAAAAGGAAAGAATGAGAATATGCAGTCAAATCTTGAAGAAAGGAATTGATGGCGATTGTCAAAGCCATGTGAAATCCCAGCTCCCACTTTAACACACATAATATGAGAATTGAAACTAGTGTCTTCAACTTGGAATGCTTAATATGCCAGTGAGCTTTACTAATTTTTACTGGTCTTCATAATTCCGTAACAAAGACCGAGGTTTGGAATTTCTCACCTTTGTTTCTCAGAGAGGAAACACACCAATCTCACCCAGAAAGCAGTGCTTGGGTGAAAACTAGACGTTTTAAATGATTTTTTTTTTACTGCTTTGTTCACATGATTCTTTAGCAGTGTTCGCCTGGGAATAGAACAAACTGTGGCACAGAAGAAAACACACTGGACATGGAGGAGGAGTCTAGGGTTGTTGTCTAACACGGTTATAAACAAGTTATGGGGGAGGCACTTGACTTTCCTAGGTCTCAATTTCCTCACCTGGAAATTGGAATAAGGACTCCCATATGAAGGGCCATTGTGAGATTAAATGAGTTGATGCATGTGCCATTTTTACAGAGCCTAACACTTAATATTACATGCAAGCGTCTGTGTGTTATTTCTTCTAGAGGGAGGGATTTGCATTTTTTTTTCAGTGGAAGGAAAGAGATGAATATACAACTGGACTATCAATTTTGAGGTGGATAGAGGACTGGCTTACTGGTCTACCTCCTTGTACTCTTTCAGCCATCCTGGCCCTGGGCTGCCTCCAAATTGAAGAATCAGTGTCAGAAGACCTGAGATTCCTCCGTAGGTATCTGACCCCAGACAGAATATTAGCCTGTCTTAGCTGTTCAAATGAGGATAATGATGGCTATCATCCGTGGAGCACTTGTTCCGTGTTGTCAGGTGTTGGATTAAGCACCTTGCCAATAGTGTCATTTAATCTTTTTGACCCTTTGTTATTATTTCCATTTTATAAATTAGGCAACAGATTTCAGATATGTTAACTAATTGGTCCAAGATAACACAAACACGAGTGGGGTGGCTTGGATGGGCACCAACTCTGCTCCTATGCCAACATGCATGCTCTCACCAATGTTACACTGCCTTCCCATGAGCGTGTTAAGGGTTTGGAAAGCCACCCCTGATAAAGTAACATGGAGTATGTTGGTGCCCTTGCTAAGATCTTTTTCCCTTACCTTACCGAAAACATTTTCATATCAACTGAAACACTAGTCCCTGCGCAAGACAACTTTCCTCGAATTTCTCTTAACGCTATACACTGGTCAGAATATAAAAAGCAACGACTTCAGAACATGAAAGTTACTAATAGGAGGTGAATGAGGGAAGGGAAGCAAAACAAGAATGACCCTGTGATGGTTATTATTACGTGTCTACTTGAGTTGGCCGTGGGTTGCCCAAGGTTAAACATTTTTTCTCGCGATATTTGTAGAGTGTTTCTGGGTGAGATTAGCGTTTGATTTGTGGACTCAGTAAAGCACTGTCGTCGCCAGTGAGTGCGGGCAGCATTCAATCTCCTGAGGTCCCGAAGAGAACACAGGGTAGAAAAAGGAGGAATCCATGTCCCACCGCTTCTTTTCTCAGCCTTAGAAGGTGATCCCGCTTAGAGGCAGAGCAGTGGGTAGGGGTAGGGTTGGTTCCCCGGAAGTGCCTTTGTTCCAACCACCCACAGTGATGTGAATTCCCTGCAGGACTGAAATGAGGGCCCATGTGCCCTTATGGTTCAGGGCTACCGTTGGAAGGGCGGAGCCAAACGTATGCGTGGGACAGACTGAAAGTGTCTCAGGATCTCCTCCTCCAACTCCAACAAGGCCGTGGAAATGTCATGGAGAGAGTGTGACTTCCACTCAGGATTTTCTCCAATGGTAATTGGCCCCAATCCGTTATTTCTTTTAGACGTCCATGCTAGGTGCCTTTAAAGCCAGAGCCCAGGCCTGTGTTAGGGTAGGTCCCAGCTACCTGGATGTAGATTTCCTGGTTTCCCAATACCTTTTGTTGAAGAGACTGTCTTTCCCTCATTGTTTATTCTTGCCTCTTTGTTATAGGTTAATTTACCACATAAGCATGGGTTTATTTCTGGGCTTTCTATTCTGCCCATCGACCTATGTGTCTGTTTTTGTGTCACTACCCATACTAATTGGTTTACTTGAAGCTTTGTAGTACATCTTGAAATCTGGGATTTTGATACCTCCAGCTATGTTTTTGTCTTTCAAGATTATTTTCACGATTCAGGGTCTTTTGCGGTCACATACAGATTTTAGTATTAGTTGTTTCAGTTCTGTGAAAAGTGCCTTTGGTATCTTGATAGGGATTGCATTGAAACTGTAGAGAGTTATGAGTAATATGGACATTGTAATGATATTAATTCTTCCAATCCATGATCATGGGATATCTTTCCATTTGTTTGTGTCATCTTCAATTTCATCACTGACTTATGGTTTTCACACTATAGGTCTTTCACTTCTTTGGATAAGTTGAGTCGTGGCTATTTTACTCTCTCTCTTGTTTTGGTGCAATTATGAACTCGTGCTGTTTTCTTAATTTCTCTTTCTGTGACTTCATTATTATTATATAGAAACCCTACCAATTGCTGTGTATCAGTTCCGTATCTGCAACTTTCCTGAATTCGTCTATTACTTCTAGTAGTTTGGGGGGAAAGTTTTAGGGTTTTCTATGCATATTCTTACGTCATCTGCGGATAGTGACAGTTTAGCCTGTTTACAAACGTAGATGAATTTAATTTCTTTTTTCTTATCTGATTCCTGTGGCTAGGACTTCTAGTGTTATATGAAACAAGAGTGGCAAAAGTAGTCATATTTATCTTGTTCTTGATCTTAGAGGGAAATCTCTCAGTTTTTCACCATTGAGATGTTAGGTGTGAACTTTCTAATATAAACAATATATAAAATAATATTTTCATGTGTTGAGGCATGTCCGCCCTCCCGACTTTGTTGAGAACTTTTACCATGATACATGTTAAGTTTTGTCATATGCTTTTTCTGCATTTATTGGTATAATCATATGATGTTTACCCTCCGTTTTGTTGAGGTGGGATATTATGTTGATTGATTTGATGAGCCATCTTTGTTTCCCTGGAATAAAAGCCACGTAATCATTTTAGCGTGTTGTTGAGTGGAGTTTGATAATATTTTATTGAGGATTTTAAAGTCTATTTGTTTTGATTTAGGTGTTGCTACCTGGTTCTGAGTTGTTGTTGTAGTTTCATGTTGTTTTTGTTGTCCTTGTTGTTGTTTGCTTTCATTTGAGTGGGAAATGTATCTCCATCCCTTCACTTTCAGTCTGTATGTGTCTAGGTTGAAGTGAGTCTGTGCTATGCAGCATATGGATGAGTGTTGTTTTTTATCCATCCTGTTACCCTATGTACTTTGACTGGAGCACTTCAGGCATTTATATTTAAAGTAATTGTTGATCGTTATGTACTAATTGTAATTTTGTTGTTTGTTTCCCGGTTGCTTTTGTAGTTCTGTTTCTTTTTTCCGTACTATCTTTCTTTCTCATAGATGAATTTGTGTTGTGCTTCACTTGGCTTTCTTTTTCCTTATTTTTCATGTATTTTGTGTTTTGAGTTTGTTATCACAAGGCTTACATATAACATCCCAAGGAAACAGCAGTTTATGTTAATTTGGTGGTCACTTAAATATACACACATTCAAGAAATTTAAGAAGACTAACTTTTGGGGCAACTGGGTGGCTCAGTCAGTTAAGTGTGCGATTTCGAGCTCAGGTCATGATCTCACAATACGTGAGTTTGAACCGCATGTTGGACTCTGTGCTGACAGCTCAGAGTCTGGAGCCTGCTTCAGATTCTCTGCCTCCCCCACTCTCTGTCCCTCCCTGTTAACACTCTCTCTCTCTCTATCTCTCTCTCCAACATGAAATAAAACATATATTTTTTAGTAAAATAAAATACAAACTGACTTTTTTAAGTCCTCCTCCATATTTTATGTGTATGTTGTCATATTTTACATATTTTATTCATAATTCTGTAATATCTAAGTATGAATTTCCCTGCTTAACATTTCTTGCATTGCTGATTAGTGGTGATAAACTTCCTTATCTTCTGTTTGAGAAACTATTTATCTCTTTTTTTTCAAATGTTAATGATAATCTTTCCAGGTAAAGTTTCTTGGTCGTGGGATTATCTTTTCAGGCCTTTGAAGATACCATGTCACTCTTTCCCAGCATGCCAACTTTCTGCTGAAAAATCGGCTGACAACTTTAGGTGTTTGTTTGTTGAGATCTGTTTTTCAAATCATAGGTAACTTTTGCTTCTCTCTTAAAACTTTTGAAATTCTTTATTAATCTTTTACTTTGACATTTTAATTATTACGTGTCATAGTGTGGGGCTCCTTGGTTTCATCATGTTTGGAACTCTGTGCTTCTTGTCCTAGATGTCTGTTTTCTTCCCTAGTTTTGGAAAGTCTTCAGTTATCTTTTGTTCAAATACTTTTTGTACCCCTTTTCCTTCTTGTGGAATCCCTATTATGTGCATTTTTGCTCACTTGATATTTCCAAAGTATCCCTTAACTTATCCTCATTAGAAAAAAAAATCTTTCTGCTGTTTCTTTTCGGTGCTTTCCCTTAATCTGTCTTCCATATCCACTGATATGTCCTTCCTCATGTCGTCTTCTAATGTGGATTCCCTCTAGTGTTCTTTTTTTTCAGCTATTATCTTCTTGATCTCTGATTTTGTGTGTGTTTGCTATCTCTTAATTAAGGGTCTCACTTAGTTCTTGTCTTTTCTCTGTAGCCCGGCGAGCATCTTGACCATTATTAATTTATATTCTTTATTTAATTGAGGCAAAATGCTTACCTCCGTTTCAGCTCTTTTCTGGGTTTTTTATTGTTCTTTATTTTGGAGCATAATTTCCCTGTCTTTTCATTTTGCTTCTCTTTCTGCATTTGTTTCTTTTTAAAAAAATTTTTTTTTTCAACATTTATTTATTTTTGGGACAGAGAGAGACAGAGCATGAACGGGGGAGGGGCAGAGAGAGAGGGAGACACAGAATCGGAAACAGGCTCCAGGCTCTGAGCCATCAGCCCAGAGCCCGACGCGGGGCTCGAACTCACGGACCGCGAGATCGTGACCTGGCTGAAGTCGGACGCTTAACTGACTGCGCCACCCAGGCGCCCCTTTCTGCATTTGTTTCTATAGACTGGCAGAGTAGCTACTTCTCCTACACTTGAAGGAATTGTCTTATACATGATTGTCCCCCTGGGTAGACACTGTGTGCAAGTTGGTGACATTTGCTGGCTGGCTGAAGCCGTGGCTTGCATGGACCAGGAATCCTGGGGCTATCTACATAGCAGGCGCCCTGTCAGGATAGTTAAAGCTGAAGTGAACACAGACTGGGGTGTCCCAGGATTCTGTTTGTTGAGGGTACAATGGCAGGACAGCTGAAACTGAATTGAATGCAAGTTGAGGCATGCTGGGGTGCTGTGTACAGGTACCCTGTACAGGGTGGCTAGAACATAAGCAGTCTGGGGGTCAGGATGTCCTCGATGTCTCTATGCAAACGATTCCTGGGCAAGATAAGTGAAGCTAAAGTGTGTACAAGCTGAAGGCACCTGGGGCTGTACATGCAGAGGATACCTTGCCAATATAGTTGAAACTGAAGTGGATATAAACTATGGTGTACCAGGACTTTCCACGGATGGGTTCCCTGAAGGGGCCGTGGGAGCTGAGGTGGGTTACAGTCCACGAATGGCTCTTTTTATATGCTAGTTGCTCTTTCAACTGCATTGATTAAGGGGGGAAAAAAGCATGTCGTGTGTGTGTGTGTGTGTGTGTGTGTGTGTGTGTGTGTGTGTGTGTCCAGTGCAATTGGGGCTGGTGTGTATTGTGGGCCTGGAACCTAGAGAGGCAACAGGCCAGCTGCAGCAACTGGACCCTGTTCTGGTGTATGCATTTAAGGTGGATGGAGAACGTGGGGCAGCTGGGTGGCTCAGTGGTTCGAGTATCTGACATCAGCTCAGGTCATAATTTCACAGTTCATGAATTTGAGAACCACATTGGGCTGGATGCTGTCAGTGTAGAGCCTTCCCTGAATCGTCTGTCCCCCTCTTTCTGCCCCTGCTCTGCTTGTATTCTCTGCTTCTCAAAAATAAGTAAACAGGAAAAAATGTGGATGTAAAATGTAACCCTGCCACTCTCCTGTCTCTATGACCCAGAGAGAACTCCTGTGCCTCCTCTGACGTTGACAGAGTTCTAATGCTCTCTTTTATATGACAGTTGTTCTTTTCAAACTGCAGTGTTGTTTTTTTTTTCTTTCTGTTTTCTGCCCAAGGACAGAGGAGTCTGTTTCTGTTCCTTCCCCAACTGCCCTTGGCAACGTTAGGGGTGAGTGTTTCCTTTGTTACTGTCTCACTGTCTTGCTGTTGTCTTTTGATTTTCTATGTTTTGTTAGGCACCTTCTGTGCAGCCAGTCCTCAGCTCTTCAGGAGGAATTGTTATATCAATAGGTACAATCCCCAGGGAGCTGGACCAATTGGAAGTACACCTTCTGGCTGGTTCACCAGAAAATGTAGTCATGGAGTTCAGGCATAAGAGCAGCTCGCTCCAGGGGACCCAAAAAAGGTGAGGTTTGGCTACTCATTATTGACAAAATCGCAATTCAAAGGAACTAGTGGAGGTGAAACAAATGGGGAACTTATTCAGAGGCCAACACCAGAGATACAACAGACTCCCATCAAAGACTCTCTGTAAAGTGCTCCAAATATCTCCAGGCTTATGTAAGGAAAATGTGGGACAAAAAGAGGTAGGTACACACAGATGGTCACTAAGGTCAGGTTGGTCATTGTCTTGGGCTTGAGGGTGGAGTCTTATTGGCTCAGGGAGTCCTTATTGCTAGATGGGTAGTTTCAGTTCCCATGAGATGATACTTTGCTTTCAGGATCCTGAATTAAGATATAACCTGAGAGTGGGGAGGGGACGCCTGGGTGGCTCAGCTGATTAAGCATCCGACTTCAGTTCAGGTCAGGATCTCATGGCTCCTGGGTTCGTGCCCCACATTGGGCTCTGTGCTGACAGCTCAGAGCCTGGAGTCTGTTTCCAATTCTATGTCTCCCTCTCTCTCTGCCCGCCCCCACTTGCGCTCTGTCTCCCTCTGTCTCAAAAATACATAAACATAAAGAAAGAGAGAAGCTGGAAAGAAAAAGTGAATCAATTAGAAAGTTTAAGGTCGATGTGGAGGTAGTTGAAACCTTCTTTCACCTTGGAGGAGTTGAGTTCAAGGCCTTCCTACACAGCCATCTTGAACCGAAATGAGAATAGGGTCCCTCTGAATCCTAATTTGATTGGGGAAAGTTTGGGAGAAATCCAAGGAAGGAGACAATAAAAGCAGGGAATCAGCCAGTCCTATGTACAAATCGACATAAACACCAGTACCTCCCCTGATTACAAGCGTGCCATGTACAGAAAAAGGCATAGAAAAGGCCTTCGCATTGGGAAAAGTAAAAATAAAAAGTACCTCGATTCTTTTATTTATTGATTTTTCAATTCGTATTTTGGAAAGAGAGAATGAGCAGAGACACGGAGAGAAAGAGACAGAGGGTAAGACAGAGAGAGAAGCTTAAGCAGGGTCCATGCTCAGCACAGAACCCCAAACGGGACTCAATCCCCTGACCATAGAACCATGACCTGAGCTGCTGAACCCAGCAGTCTGGTAGTCAACTGATGGAGCCATCAAGGTGCCCTGAAAACTGCCTCAACTCTTAAATCATGTGATTATCAACATGAAACAAATTCTAAGGAGTATGTATCAGTTTTCTAGAACTCCAACATAATTAAATAAGCCCCAGAATAAACGGTCAATATATAAAATTCAGTCTCATTTTTATACATAAGCAATGAACAATTAGAATATGAACTGTTTTTTAAAGAACCATTTAAAATCACACCAAACATTGAAATACTTACATTTAAGTCTAACAACCATGCACAGGATCTGTACGTGAAAAGCCACAGAAGGCTGATTGGGTAAATCAAGGAAGATATAAATAAATGGAGAGATATGCCGTATCTATCCATGGAAGCCTCGCTAGTAACATGTCAGTTATCAACTTGATCTAGAGATTCAACATAATCCCAGGTGACATCCCAGGATTTTTTTGTGGATATCAGCAATCTCATGCTAAAATATGTGTGAAAAGACAAAGGAACGAGAACAGCCAAACAGCTCTGAAAAATAACCAAGTTGGAGAACTCATGTTGCACCATTTTAAGACTTACTATAAACGTCCAGTAATCAAGGCAGTGTGATATTGAAGAAAGATGGACACACAGATCAAGAGATAGAACAGAGAATCCAGAAACTGACCCCATACACAAGCATCCTCACCCAACTTCTGATAATGACATATAGCCAACCTAACAGAAAAAGGGAGATAGTCTTTCACAAGTGTTACGGGAACAATTAAGTGTTCGTATGCAATGGTAATCAATAAACTAAGTAATAAATTGTTTAATCAATCATTTCATTGATTAATGAATTAAGTAAAAGAAGCCTTGACCTAAATTCATCACTTATACAATCATTCACTCAAATGGATCATAGATGTAAGTGTAAAGTACAAAATTAGAAAACATTCTTTTTTTTTTTTCAACGTTTATTTATTTTTGGGACAGAGAGAGACATAGCATGAACGGGGGAGGGGCAGAGAGAGAGGGAGACACAGAATCGGAAACAGGCTCCAGGCTCTGGGCCATCAGCCCAGAGCCCGACGCGGGGCTCCAACTCACGGACCGCGAGATCGTGACCTGGCTAAAGTCGGACGCTTAACCGACTGCGCCACCCAGGCGCCCCTATAAAACATTCTTAAGAAAGAAGGAGTGATGTTGATTCATTGAATCATACAGTAAATACTTTTGAAGCATTTAGAATGAGACAACAGAGTCTACGCCCTGAGGATCCACTAGGGAACCAAAGGAGCAAGGATCACTGCGTTCTTGGTGCTCAATAGTCCAGTCGGGGAGACTGACAAACATAATGGAACTAGAAACTATGGTAGAGAATAATGAATGGGGAAAAAACAAGTAAATACATCTTGGAGAGGATATAAGCATTGGGGGAGGGGTGTGAAATACTAGACAGGGTGAAATACTCGACACAGAGGGCTCTACTGAAAAAGGTGTCAGTTGAATAAATACCTCACGGAAATGAGAGAACTACCTGCTGACAGGAAGGTGATCTAGGCAGAAGGACCCATGAATTCCCCAAGGCAGGAGGGTGAACGTGTGTACTGATGGGAAGCAAGGAGGCCAGCATAGACAGAGAAACGAGGATGAGAAGAAGGAGGAATAAAGAGGTGGAAGTTGTGGGTCAAGTAGGAGAAAAAGAGTTGAGGGAGAGAAGGGTGTAAAGACTGCCAGCAATAGACAAGGTGAAGCGAAATCTGGTAATACCTGTTCCTCCGCCTCACATTACAGGCTGCAGTTCTTTTTATTTTTTAATTGACATTTACTAAAGTGTGTCTACACCATGAAAAGCTAATTCTACTTGTAGCAACTATTCGAAGCAAGAAAATGGAACATCCTAAATGATCAATAGCCGTGTTTAAATAAGTTATGGCATGGGGCACCTGGATGGCTCAGTCGGTTTGGCATCCTAATTCAGCTCGGGTCATGATCTCAGGGTCCGTGAGTTCGAGTCCCGCTTTGGGCTCTGTCCTGACAGCTCAGGGTCTGGAGCCTGCTTCGGATTCTGTGTCTCCCTTTCTCTCTGCCCCTCCCCCATTCATCCTCTGTCTCTATCTGTCTCAAAAATAAATAAATATTAAAAAAATTATTTTAAATAAGTTATGGCATGCTATGAGGCCTTTACAATTCATAGCCCTACAGAACATTTGTGACTTAGCGAAATGCTCGTATCACTAGAGGACCAAAAATGGGATTCACAGGTACATAGCAAATTTTGGTTAATGCATGTACATATACCTCTTCCCTGATGATTATACCACAGTGTTAGAGGTGCTTACCTCCAGGGGCGCCTGAATGGCTCAGTCGGTTAAGCATCTGGCTCTTGATTCCAGCTCAGTTATGATTCCACTGTGTGTGCGATCAAGCTCCACACTGACAGCGTGGAGCCTGCTTATGATTCTCTCTATCTCTCTCTCTCTCCTCCCATCCCCCATCTTGCTCATCTCTCTCTCCTTCTCTCTCTGTGCCAAAAATACATAAACATAAAAAACGTGTTTACATATGCTTATCCCCAGGTGTTTGACTTATGACCATATTTCTTTCTTTCTTGTTTATTTTCTAAATTTTCTGCAATAAACTTAAGACTGCCGTAATCATAAAGTAACGTTTCAAATAAATGATTTAGTCTAGTATCAGTTAAATAAATAAAATGTGTCAATTCATAAATTTATTAGGTCCATTCAACATATCAAGGATAGTTTCAAACAGTCCAGTGTTATTCCTTTAGCAGACAGCCTCCCATCTGATTTGACGTTGACTCAACCGCTTCACCAAAGAAAGATTTCTAAACTTTGACCATGTTTGATTCTTTATAAAAGTTTCTGAAAGCATGCAAGACCGCATCCTTGCCTTCAAGAAACTTTCAATATTTGAGGGTGCAAAAAACCCAAACACCATACAAAGCACAGTGAGACTTCAAGGTCAAGTTTCATGTAGCAGGAGAAGTCCACTGAGCCGAGGTGATCAGTAAAGGCGTCTCAGAGGCATAGCACAAAGAATCTTAAAGGATGACCAAATTTCTAGTTGGCAGGCAGAAAGGAGGAAGACAAAGGAGACAAAAGCAAATGTGAGGGAATAAAGGAGGGGCAGGCATTCCGAGAACAGTGAGAACAACACTGTTGGAGCTTGAGGTTCTTCTACAACAATGGCCATTAAGTATTTGTGACGATGACAAAGACTGGGTAGAAGATGATGGACCTACATAACCCATCATGTCCATACTCTTATGTAAGAAGCTCTTGGTGACAGCGAAGAATTGGAGACCATCCGTTAGAAACTAAAGATGGTAATAACGAAGCAAGTTATAGAAAGAAAACAATGAAAAGATAAAATTCTAAGCAAAATTCTCTAAGCATATGAATTAATACCCAATCAACAATCAATTGAAATCCATGACCAACTTAAGACCCCTCTTGTGTTTCTCTCTTAATGGGGCATTGTATTCAGTGGCTCAAGAGGGAAAGAGACTCATTGTCAGTCCTCCCCTCCTCAACGTCTTTCCTGTGATCCACTCAGCAGCAGGGGCTCTCAACTCCACCTCCAACGTAGGCCAAGCCAGCTAGTTTCTCACCACCTTCCGCCTACTCTCCATTTTCGTTCTTAGCCCCATGCTGACCTTCCCTTCCCACCAAAATCCCAGTTCATTCTTTTCACTGCATCTGGAATGCAATCCAAAACTCCTGAATCTGAGCAGTTCATTCCTCTGCTTACGACCACACTCTAGTCCCCACTGTACTCAAAATGACACATAGAATCTGTAATGTGACCACCAGACGTTGGCAATCCTGCCTTGTCACCCCTCTAATGCCATCTTTCCTGATTCTCCTTTCATTAGGTGACCGGGACGGTCTCTTCTCCAGGTTGCTCAAATTAGACCCACGTAGGTTCCGCTTAGAATGCATTTTGTGTTCGCTGGTTTCCTTACCAGTTCTTGCTACGGCTCCAAGTTTGAAAAAAGGACTTTTCTCCCCAAGAAACCTTTGTTGGCCAATCCTGTAATCTACACTTTCTCCCCTGTGCCATTCCTTCTCAGAACATTTAGTCTTTTATTTAACAGCATTTGCCACACGTTGTAATTACACCTGTCCCATTTGTAGCTAAGATTTGAAACATCCTGAATATATGGAGCGTGCATGTTGGATTATCACTGTGTACTTGAACCTAATAGCACCTGACACCTAAGGTGTTCAATAACAGTATCCACGATGCCTGAAATAGGGGATGTTTAACTATCTCCCGGCGTGCTAGACTGCAATACACATTCAGGATTTCAATAATCTCTACCACCAAATTTAGTATACATATACAAAAAGGGAAGGGTCACGTCCTCACGCATAGGAGAAACATTTTGTCTCGTTGATAGCTTCTATGGTGTAGCTTACATTTTGACCTACATAAGACCCCACCCTGGAGATACAGTTTGTATGGATGTAGTGACAACTATGAGGAAATCAAAACAAAATACAGTGTTTATGGAGTGTAATGTGCCAGGAGTTTTTCCACACGTTTTACAGGCATTACCTATAATCTCACCGCTATACTGGACATAGGCGTTATACTTCCCCTTTAGAAATTGGAAAAGCAAAATCGGAGGTATCATTTGCCTACAATCTAAGATCTGGCTGGTAGAAGAAATCGATGGGGCCAGGTAATTTACAAAATCCACAATTTTGCCCAAGGTAACCTCTGGGAAATCAGAAAATGAGCGGCTTTCATAAGTGCAGCTGCCTAGAGCTTTTCAGAGGAGCTGTCTGTGTGGCGCCGGGGCTTTGGCGCCATCACATCTCCAGGATCTCACTACCAGGAGTAACCCCCATTGTTGGGAAGGGCAAGAACACCCATCCGTGGCAACTTAACGTGTTTTAACCCCTGTCAAGATAGAGCAAGCCTCCAATGACTTCATTTGGTACTTCAAGGAACACATCAAAGCACACCTCGTGGGATTTTCAAAAATCACTCTGAGATGAGAACACAAACACAAAAGTCATAGCAACACGAAGCAAGTAACACTTTCCAAAACACACGTCCTGAAGGGCCAGGCCATGGAGAGGGTATGAGCCCACTTTAAAGTAGCAGTGCTCTCAGGTGCAGAGCACATAAAACAAAACAAAACAAAGCAAAACAACAACAACGACAACAACAACAACAACAACAACAACAACAACAACGTTAAAACACATAAGGGATAGAAAACTATCCAAAATGATGAAACGCAAGAATTCCCCTCAGACGAAATTCCAGGAAGAAGTGACCGTTAAAGAATTGATCAAAATAGATAAAAGCAGTATAACAACAAGAAGGTAGAATCATAGTCATAAGATTAATCACTGGGCTTCAATAAAGGTATAGAAGACAACAGAAAATTTATCATTGCAGTGATAAAAGACCTAAAACATAGCCATGGTTAATTGAAAAGTCAATGACATAGAGATTGATTTTCATCACTGATAAAAAAAAAAAAAAACAGATAAGCTGGAACGTTGGATGTCCATTACCAAAGTTAGTAGTTATGCAATTGTAGCAAAAGCTAATTCTAGAAAAAACGATTAAATAATGAAAAACAGAAAGCTAAAATATGTCAAGGTTTAAATACCTTGCATGAGCCGTGCAGCTGTATAGTTGTTTAAAATTCTAGGATATCACGGGGCGCCTGGGTGGCGCAGTCGGTTAAGCGTCCGACTTCAGCCAGGTCACGATCTCACGGTCCGTGAGTTTGAGCCCCGCGTCGGGCTCTGGGCTGATGGCTCAGAGCCTGGAGCCTGTTTCCGATTCTGTGTCTCCCTCTCTCTTTGCCCCTCCCCCGTTCATGCTCTGTCTCTGTCTGTCCCAAAAATAAATAAACGTTGAAAAAAAAATTTTTAAATTCTAGGATATCAAAAAATATTATGTGATAGCCATTGTAACACGTGCAAAGTTCACCCTGTCGACCTTTGCTCTTCTCAATGTGGAGTAATAAGTTATTGGGCCTTATAGAGTATCTGAAAAAATGAATATTAAAAAGTTTTTGAAAGTATATGTTTCTAGTGAGTTTGGTCATGTCAAATAAAGTGTGTTATTTCCAACACCTATTCACGTGCACTCTTAGTATGGCTAGAGTCCATAAAAAGTTATTGCACCATTGCAATAAACAGGATTACCAGTGCAATCTATTTTTTTAATTCCATTTGTTCATTTATTTGAAAGCCAGAATAGTGCATGGAGAATGTACCCTGTAGGTTCTGGATTCTCTCCTTGATTCCAAATGTCTTATTGGGGCTGCTACCATAAAGACGGTAAAACAATATTATCTGTACCATGAACATATAAAATTTGGCAAACCTCACGAGTATTACAATTTTGCTGTTTAGCATATGTGTTTACAAATACACACGTGTGCACTGGGTGAAGTTAGATGTTTCATACTTCTCTCCATATCATGAGGGATTCAATACGTTTTAAAGAGTTAGATTCCAGTTACCAATTCTAATGTGGGATAACATGCACAGTTTTTTGCTATTTGTCACTTATTGTGCAATTATCAAGTTAACATAGAGCCCAAAGGGTAAATTCTTTTTTAACTACACTTAACTTAACGTATATCATTGAAAGTCAAACTTTGGCCTTTCGAAGATGACATGAGACTGAACGCGGAGAACCCAAAAACTCCATGAAAACGTTGCTAGATCTGATCCATGCATTGACCAAACTCACAGGATACAAAATCCGTGTAAAGAAACTGATTGCATTTCTATACACCAATAAGGAAGCAACCGAAAGAGAAGTCAAGAAATCAATGCCAGTTACAATTTCACCAAGAACCGTAAAATACCTAGCAAGAAAACTAACCAAAGATGTAAAAGATCTGTACAGTGAAAAGTATAGAAAATGTATGAAGGAAAATGATGAAGACACATCAAATACAGAAAAAAAAAAAAAACAATCCATGCCAAAGAGTGGAAGAACGAATACTGTTAAAATGTCAATACTACCGAAAGCAATCTACACATTTAATGCAATACCAATCAAAATTGTACCAACATTCTTCTCCAGACTAGAGCAAGCAATCTGAAACTTTGCACAGAACAACCAAAGAACCTGAGTAGTCAAAGTTAACTTTAAAAAAGAAAGCCAAAGTGGGAGGCAGCCCAGACTTTCGCCTCTCCTATGAAGCTGTAATCGTTAAGATAGTATGACTTTGGCACAAAAACAGGCACATGAACCAATGAAACAGCATAGAGAACCCAGAAGGGGCCGAACAATTGTATGGTGAACTAATCTTTGACAAAACTGGAAAGACAATACAATGGAGAGAAGACAGCATCTTTACAAAGGGTGCTGGGAGAACGGAACAGTAACATGATGAAGAATAACCTAGATGACTTTCTTACAACGTGCACAAAAATAAAGGCAAAATGGATGAAAGCCTTAAATGTGAGACAGGAAACCATCAAAACACTAGAGGAGAAAAGAGGAAAAAAAAACCCTTTGACCTCAACTGCAGCAATTTCTTCCTTGGCATGTCTCAAAAGACAAGGGAATGAAAAGCAAAAATGAATGATCAGGACCCGGTCAGGATACAAATCTTCGGCACTGCAAAGGAAACAATCAGCAAAATTAAAAGGCAACCGATGGAAGGAGTGAAGATGTTTGCGAATGACATATTAGATAAAGGTTTACTACACAAAATGTATAAAGAACTTACCCAAGTCACACCTGGAAAATGTAATACAGTGAAACAATAGGCAGAAGACATGAATAGACACTTTTCCAAAAGAGACATCCAGATGGCCCAAAAACACATGAAAGGATGCTCAACATCACTCATCATCAGGAAAATACACATCAAAGCCACACTGAGATACCACCTCACACTAGTCAGTGTGGCTAAAATGAGCAACTTAGGAAACCACAGATGCTGGTGAGGATATGGAGAAAGAGTAACCCTCTCTCACTGTTGGTGGGAAAGGAAACTGGTGCACCACGGCAAGCATGAAACCTACACACATCACAATGACTCTAAACGCATATCTTTCCATAATAATACTGAATTTCAATGGACTAAATACTCCAGCCAAACAACATAGTGTATCAGAATGGATAGAAAAAACAAAAACAAAAAACAGAACAGACCCATCTATTTGCTGTCTACAAGAGACTGCTTATAGACATGAGGACACCTTCAGATTGAAATTGAGGGGATGGAGAACTATCTATCATGCTACTGGAGGTCAAAAGAAACCTGGAGTAGCCAAATTATATCATACAAAGTAGAGTTTAAATTAAAGGCTGTAACAAAAGATGACGAAGGGCTTTCTATATTAATTCCAGGGTCTCTCCATCAGGAAGAGCTACAAATTTTAAATGTCTACCCACCGAATTCGGAGACACACAAATATATAAACAATTAATTAAAAACATACAGAACCTTGTTGATAAGAATGTGGTAATTGCAGGGGACATTAAATTAAACACAGAAAAAAGATGGAAAATCTCCAAAAGCATGGAGGTTAAAAAACATCCACCAACGAATAAATGGGTCAACCAGGCAACTTGAGAAGAAATTAAAAGCTATAAGGAAACAAATGAAAATGAAATACAACAATGCAAACCCTTCGGGATGCAGCAAGGGCAGTCCAGACAGGGAACAACAAAAACAAAACAAAACACAACAACTACAACAACAACGACGACGACGACAAGAAGCATTGCTATCCAGGCCTATCTCAAGAAACAAGAAAAATCCCCAATACAAAATCTAACAGCACACCTAAAGGAACTAGAAGCAGGACAGCAAAGACACCCCAAAGCGAGCAGAAGAATAAAAATTATAAAGATCAGAGCAGAAATAAACAATATGGAGTTTAAAGGAAAACAGTAGAGCACATCAATGAAACCAAGAGTTGTGTTTCTGAGAAAATACACAAAATTGATAAACGTCTAGCCTGGCTTCTCAAAAAGAAAAGAGAGGGGACCCAAATAGGTCAAATCACGAATGAAAATGGAATTATTACAAAGAATCCCTCAGAAATTCAAGCATTCATCAGGAAACACTATAAAATCTTCTATGCCAACAAACTGGACAACCTGGAAGAAATGGACAAATGCCTCCATACCCACACACTTCCAAAGCTCAAACGGGAAGAAATAGAAAATATGAACGGACCCATAACTAGTGAGGAAATTGATTCAGTTATCAAACATCTCCCAATAAATAAGAGTCCTGGTCCAGGTGGCTTCCCTGGCGATTTCTAGCAGACATTTAAAGCAGAGATAATAGCCATCCTTCCCAAGCTGTTCCAAAATATGGAAATGAAAGGAAAACTACCAGACTCATTTTATGAAGCTAGCAAACTGTGATTCCCAAACCAGACAGAGACACACAAAAAAAGGAGAATTACAGGCCAATATCCCTGATGAATAGGGGTGCAGAAATTCTCAACAAGATACTAGCAAATCACATTCAATAGCATATAGAAAGTATTATTCAACACGATCAAGTGGGATTCATTCCTGGCCTGCAGGGCTAGTGCCATATTCACAAATCAATCATTGTGCTACATCACATTAATAAAAGAAAAGATAAAAACCATAGTACACTGTCAATGGACGCAGAAAAAAAGGATTTTAGAAAATACTGCATCTTTACTTAATACAAACCCTCAAGAGAGTTGGGATAGAAGGAAACTACTTTAAACATCATAAAAGCCATTTATCAGAAGCTCACAGTAAATATCGTCCACAAAGGGGAAAAACTGAGAGCATTCCCCCTGAGATCAGGAAGAAAACAGAGATATCCACTCTCACCCCGGTTGTTGAACATAGTGTTGGAAGTCTTAGCATCAGTAATCAGAGAGCACATGAAATTAAAGGTATCATCATTTGCAACGATGAGGTCAAACTTCCACTTTTTGCAGATGGCATGACACTATACATGGAATTTCGGACAGACCCCATCAAAAGTCCTCTATCACTGATACATGAATTCAGCAATGTTGCAGGGTACAAAATCAATGTACAGAAATTGGTTGCGTTTTATAAGCCAATAATGAAGCAACAGAAAGAGAAATAAAGAAACGGATCCCATTTACAATGCACCAAGAGTCATAACGTACCTAGGAATGAAGCTAACCAAAGAGGTAAAAGATCTGTATGCTGAAAACTATAGAAGGCTTGTGAAGGAAATTGAAGAAGATACAGAGAAAGCGAAAAACATTCCATGCTCGTGGATTGGAAGAATAAATATTGGCGAAATGTCAATACGACCCAACGCAGTCCTCACCCTATAGGCAGCACCAATCACATTGCACCAGCACTCTTCTCCAAGATGGAACAAACAATCATAAAATGTGTATGGAAACACAAAAGACCCTGAATAGCCAAAGTAATACTGAAGAAGAAAACCAAAGTGAGAGGCACCACAATGCCAGACTTTAGCCTCTACCGCAAAGCTATAACCATCAAGACAGCATGGTATTGGCACAGAAACAAATACATAGACTTAATGGCATAGAATAGAGACCCCAGAATTGGACCCACATACGTATGACCAACTAATCTTTGACAAAGCAGGAAAGAATATCCAATGGAAAAAAAGACAGTCTCTTTAACAAATGGTGCTAAGAGAAGTGGACATCAACATGCAGAAGAATGAAACTAGACCAGTTTCTTACACCACTCACAAAAATAAGCTCACAATGGATGAAGGACGTGAATGTGAGACAGGAAACCATCAAACCCTGGAGGAGAAAGCAGGAAACATCCTCTTTGACCTCAGCGTCAGCACGTTCTTAGCTGACACATCTCCAAAGGCAAGGGATTTAAAGCAAAATGAACTATTGGGATCTCATGAACATAAAAATCTTCTCCACAATGAAGGAAACAATCGACAAAACTAAAAGGCAACTGAACGAATGGGAAAAGATGTGTGCAAAGGCATACTGGATAATTGGCTAGTATCCTAAACCTGAAAAATGAACTCCCCAACTCCACACCCGGAAATCAAATAATCCAGTGAAGAAAAGGGCAGAAGACTTGAACAGACACTGTTCTAAAAAAGACATCCAGATTGTCAAGAGACACATGAAAAGATGCTCAACAGCACTCCTCGTCAGGAAAATCCAAAGCAAACCCACACTGAGATACCACCTCATGCCAGTCAGAGTGGGTACAATGAGCAAATTAGAAGACTATAGATGCTGGTGAGGATGCGGAGAAACAGGAACCCTCTTGCACTGTTGGTGGGAATGCATCCTGGTGAAGCCACTCTGGAAAACAGTGTGGACGTTCCTCAAATCATTAAAAATAGATCTACCCTAAGACCCAGCAATAGCACTGCTAGGAATTTACCCAAGGGGTACAGGAGTGCTGAGACATAGGGGCGCATGTACCCCAATGTTTATAGCACTACTTTCAACAACAGCCAGACTATGGAAAGAGCCTAGCTGTCCATCAACTGACAAGTGGATAAAGAAGTTGTGGTTTATGTATACCACGGAATACTACTTGGCAATGAGAAAGAACGAAATCTGGCCATTTGTAGCAACGTGGATGGAACTGGGGGGTATTATGCTATGTGAAATAAGTCAGGCGGAGAAAGACAGATACCATTTGTTTTCATGCATGTGTGGATCCTGAGAAACTTAGCAGAAGACCATGGGGGAGGTGATGCGGGGGAAAAGTTATAGAGAGGGAGGGAGGCAAACCATAAGAGACTCTTAAATACTGATAACAGACTGAGGGTTGATGTAGGGTTGGGGGAAAGTGGGTGACGGGCATTGAGGAGGGCACTGTTGGGATGAACATTGGGTGTTGCGTGGAAACCAATTTGAAAATAAATTACCTTTAATGAAAAAGGAAATCCAGGGGTTGCTCTTACTGAATATGAGGATAGCTTTCCATTTTCAGCACTTTTTGAACGTGAGGTAGTACTGGCTTAAGGTGCGTAGATGAAAGTTTGGTTTGTGTGTTTAAGAAAAGGAGTTGAGTAAAGACAGAGGCCTCTGACATGTATCATGTTGACCTTGGCAAGTGTCTCTTCTGATTATTACCATGACTTATCCCTTTTCTTGATTCACATAGTTTGGTGTCATCCTTTCATGAGGAAGTGGATTTCAATTGATCATGGTAGGTGGTCCTTATAATATTTTGTGAATTATTTGTGTACGTGGTGATGATGGATGGACCATGCTGGTTGCTTTCAAAAGCACTTACACGGACGGTGTAACACGTTTTCTGTTCCTGGAATCCCATACGGTCTTTTACTACCTTGTGTATGACTTACCTGAAATATCATGAATTGGTATGTACCGAATAGGTTTTAGTGGCACTGAATGCCCTAATGGCCACTCACGCAGAATTCGTTGACGCTTTGCTCTTAAGGACACAATGACTCGGTCTTCCCTAAGCTGCGTGAAAGTGAGCATGCACACTAACTAGGCAAACTGTTTGCTGCTGCTGTGAAGAGCAGCTTCCTGATCTGTGAGCTATAGCAACACACATATGGAACCCTAAGCAAGGCACAGTGTATGTGTATTTTTGAAAGAGTAGAGTAGTTAGTTCAATTTGGGTTTCAGTGCGTTGCATGACAAGGCATTTAATTAGCTAAAACCCTCTTACAGTCATGTTTGATTACAAGTTGTGTGTACTCTCCACCGCGAAGTGTCATCTCATGTTGGACGGAATTAATGGAGGCTGAGGCACCAGTGCATTCACGTCGAGGACAACCCTCTTGAACTCATCAAGAACTATGGGCCTTCTCGGGTAAGATTACGTGCAGGTCTTTCTCAAGGGCATAATCTTAAACATAGCCCAACCTAAGGCAGCTTTGGGCAGCAGGCAGTGATAGGTTAGGCAGACATTGTGACCTCACAAAGCGCCTGGTCTCCTAGCAACTGCGGGGTAACTCTCACAGCCTGCCGCCTGATTTGGCTTCATGGTAGGAAATTCATCAGTGCCCTGAGGCGGCGGCGAGACCTGGCAAGCGCGGGCGGCCCCTCTGGACCTCACATCCTGAGCCGCATGAAGAGGCTGAGGCGCAGGCCCCTGGAGGCCCTGGCCCCGGCCGCCCGGGGAGGAGCCTCTAGCGCTGCAGGAGGGGCCGCGCTGGAGGCGCCTGAGGAGAAAGTGCTGTACACGCGGTGGCAACCGTCGCCACTGTCGCTGGCCAACAGCAGCAAGGCGCTGATCGATGCTTTCAAGTTATTCGTGCCCCGCAGCACGGAGTTCATGAGCTCAGACGCGGAGCTCTGGAGCTACCTCTGCAGCCTCAAGCACCAGTTCTCCCCCCGCATCCTGCGCAGCAAGGACGTCTATGGCTACTCCTCCCTCCTGGCCCAGGTCCCGGATCCCCGGCACCAGCCCCCCGAGGCCCGCCTCCAGAGGCGCCGGCCAGTTGCCAGGAGGAGGCGCCACGGAGCCCGGAAGGTCGCCGCCGGCCAGAGGAAGGTGCCGCCCCCGCCGCCGCCGTCCCGCGAGGACAGCAGCCCCCGCAAGCCCACGGCCCCCGGGCCCAGCTCCGGGGGCCGCACACTGGAGGAGAGTGGGAGGGCGGCCACCCCAACGCTGACCACCTTGCCAAGCATCCGCGTAGTCGGCGACGTGTGGGTCGAGAGCAGCGTGGCAGAAGCGCGGCGCCAAGCGCGCCAAGTCCTGGGAGTGAACCTGGAACCCGTGGTGAGACTCCGCCGCGTCCCAGTGCCTGGGCGTGAGATGCGGGCCACAGCCGCGCGACCTCCCAGCCCCGGGACGGGTTGTGCCTGGAGGGATGAACCAGTGAGAGCCGGGCCCGCATCCCCTAGTGCACTTTACCAGCGAAGAAGCACCAGACGGTCCCGGCCCGCGCCCCAGGGATGCGGCGCCGCCTTCTGGGACTCTGTGGCAGCTGTGCCCTCTACTGCCTCCCAGCACCGGGTCTGCGGAGGGAGGCGACCCCTGGACCGCAAGGGAGGTCCCCTTTCTTCCTAACCCCAGATTGAGAGGTCTCCAGGACTGTAGGGGCAGATCCATGATCTCTCTTGTTCCCTCATTGCTCTGAAGTCGTCAGAAGAAGCCATTCCACCCCCACCGTCTCCAAAGGAATTTGGTTCCATGCTTGTGTAATAAAGCTAGAGTTTCTTTGCCGTTCACCCACCTCCCGGCTCCTCCCGCCAATTTCTTTCTTTCTTTGTGTGCATGTGTATATATATATATATATCTTCTAGGAAGATTAAAGTACTCATTCTTTAAATGTTTAGAAGAGACAGTAGAGAAAAAAGGGTGTGACTTAGGGGTCTGCACTCAGATTAAAATAAGATTACTGAAGTATAGTATACATACAAATGGACATATATTATTTTTTTCATGTTTGTTTATTTTTGAGAGAGAGACACCGTGTGAGCAGGGGAGGGCCAGATAGGGAGCCACAGGATCCAAGCAGGCTGCAGGCTCTTAGCTGTCAGCACAGAACCTGATGCGGGGCTCGAACTCACAAACCATGGGATCATGACCTGAGCCAAAGTTGGACACTTAAGTGACTAGCCACCCAGGCACGCAAAAAAGAACATATATTATTAAAAGTATTCTGAGCACAGCTTGATGCAATCCAGTTCAATATACTTGTGGAATCAGCACTCATTAAAAAAGGTACCAGGACCCCAAGGGACCACTTGTGCCTCTTTCATTCACGGTCTATCTCTCCTTTGGGTCGGCAATTATTCTGACTTCTTACAGAATGTACAACTTTTGCTTGTTTTTGGAGTATATAGAAATGGAATTATGTGTCCTACACCTAGCTTCTTTCACTCAAACTTATGTTAGTGATATTCATGGTATTGTATGTATAGATCCTTTCTGCTCATTGGTGTATAGAATTCCATTATATGAATAGTTTACAATATTTCTGCAACTCTTGGTGGACATTTAGGTAGGTTCTGGCTTAGGGTAATTATGAATAAAGCTTCAGTGAACATTATAGGACACGTCCTTTGGTGAACACTTTTTACAATAGTCTTTATTTATCTAGGAGAGTATTTGCTGGGTCACATGTCATCCAACTTATCAGCTTTGGTAAGGTTCCTCCAAAGTGTTTCCAAAATGGTTATACCAATTTACACAAACTTCTTTCTATAGTAGTGCCTGCGTAGTGCCTGTGGGCTCTGAATACTTGATAGCTTTGCCAACACTTGCTAAAATATTATCTTTTTCATGTTATCTATTCTGGCAGGGGTACAGATTTTTTTTTATTTGAGAAATATCAATCCAAGTATTGTATACAAGTAGTTAAAAAAAAAAAAACACAACATCCAAATTGCAGATCAGGGCTTGCAATAAAAAATCAAAAGCTTTGTTTCCCCTATGAACACCTCTTCCCCAGAGGCAACACTTTCTTTTGTTTTCTTTTTTCTTTTTTTTTAAATCAGGGTTTTTTTAAACAGACCATTTTTTAAGGACAATTTTAGATTTAGAGACAAATTGCACAAAAATACAGGTTCCTCACCCCCAGTAGTTCTATAGTACCTTGCACTAATGTGGATACATTAATTATAAGTGGTGGATGAGCCATTCTTGTTGACACATTACCATTAGACACATTATCATTAACTAACAGTTAGGGTTTATTTTGTGTTATATAGATTCATAAGTTTTGAGAAATGTATAAAGGTATGTATCTACTATTGCAGTATCATACAGAATAGTTACACCACCCTAAAGTGCCCGGTGCTCCGCCTATTACCACTTCCTCTCTCCCCCTAAACCCTAATGGCCACTGGTCTTTTTACTGTCTCCGAAGGTGTTTTGTTGTTGTTGTTGTTGTTGTCGTCCTTGTCATTGGTTTGTTTTCTTTTGTTTTCTTTTGTTTTGTTTTGTTTTTCCAGAACGTTATCATAGTTGGAAACGTAAAGCAAATGGCTTTTTCGTATTGGATCCCTTCACTTAGTAATCCACACTTAAGTTTCCTCCATGACTTTTAAGTAGCTCCCTTTCTCCCTCTTTCCTTCCCTCCTCTTCGGTCTCTCTGCCTCCCTTTCATTGAGGGAGTTTATTTTCTAAAACAGCTTGTAAAGAGCTGGTCTACAGAAAAAGACTGGAAAGTGCAGAGTTCCCCTGTTCTCCCTCCTACCCCCCAAAACATAGTTTTCCCTATTGTAAACTTCTTGTGTCAGTGTAGTGCATTTGTTACAACGGATGAGCCCATATGAAAACTATTATTAACTAAAGACCGAAGTTTAGCTTAGCATTCACTGTGGTGTGCAGTTCGCTGAGTTTTGACAAACGCACAATGCCATGATTCAAGGCATTTCACTGTCTTACAAGATGTTTCACTGTTGTAAATATTCCCTGTGCTTCAACGATTATTCATCTCTCCCTTCCCCCCTGAGTTCCTGGCAACCACAGGTGTCTTTACAGTCTCCATTATTTGAGGCAATATTTTTAACTGTTCCAGGTTTATATTCTCTTGTTAGGAATCTTCATGAAGATAAGTAATATACTATACTGCTGCTTATTGATTTGTCAGTTTTAAGCACCGTCTACTGACTTCCTATGTGAAGTTGACGTATAGGTCGCTTAAGCCACCTGTCTTCTCTCTCCTCACCTTCCGATATATTCCCGAACTTCTATCTGTATACTGTTTCAGTCAGGTCCAGCCAGCCGGTGAGTCACTATAGGTATTTTAAACAGTTACACACGTGATGGGAAATCCCAGAAGCCAAACACAGGATGGCGAAGCAATCAGGAATTAGTATCATCAGAAAGCTGTTTCCACCCGCAGAGCTAGAGAAATTCAGAACCATACCTAGCAGGAACTGAGAACATGGGAGAAGAGGCTCTTGGAAAGAAGCTAGAATTTGGAGGAGATACAATCACTGGTAGGAAGTGGAGCGGGAGAGAGAAAAACCTCTGGGCTTATCCCTTCCTCCCTTTCTCCCATCAAACACCCATTGGTCAAAGCCCTCTGGAAGCCAGTTGGCAAGGAAACAGGAAACACAGTCTGTAGGAGAAGTGCAGGAACTGGATCTGAGGGCAAAACACATAACGGATGAAGTTACATATAGGTACTAGTTAGGGTTCTCCAGAGACTCAGTATCAATGGGAATTGGTTCACAGGATTACGGAGGCTGAGAAGGGCAGACCCAGGAGATCCAGTAGTTTAGTTCCAGGCAGACTCCAAAAGCCTAAGAATCAGGAGAGCTGATGATGTATGTTCCATTCCAAGTCTGAGCCTGAAGTCAGGAGACCAATATCGCAGCTTGAAGACAGTCAGATAGACACAGTGGATTCTCTCTTACTCCGCCTTTTGTTCTATTCAGGTCTTCAATCGATTAGTTGAGGCCACCCAGTGTTTGGCAAGGCAATATGTTTTGCTTAGTCTACTGATATACAGATGTTAATTGTACTAAGAAATGTCCTCACTGACTCATTAGAAATACTGTTTAGCCATATATCTGGGTACCCTGTGGCTTAGCCCATTTAAAACATGAAATTAACCATCACAAGATATAATTCTATGTTTATATGTATGTATGTATGTACGTATGTATGTATGAATGTATGTTATTTTAGAGAGAGAGAGACAGAGAGAGAGAGAGAGAGAGAGAGAGAGAGAGAGAGTATGCTCAAGCAGGATAGGGGCAGAGAGAGAGAATTCTGAGCTGTCAGTGCATAACTTAATGCTCATCTTAGTCTTATGAACTGTGAGATCATCATCTGAGCCAAAATCAAGAGTTGGATTGTGAACTCACCGAGCCACTCAGGTACCCCACAAGATGTAATTTTAAAATAGAGACCTATTTCCCTTACCTGTACTATCATTTTTCATTCCTTACAGTGTAAGATAAAGGTCTTCCTTAACCTTGCTGCACTTTTTCTCTGTCTCCCATCAGCTTTGGGCTTCTGTTTGTCATTGTTGTTAACTCTGCTGTTATGCTCTGCAATCAAGTCTCTTTAGAGGGTTCAACGTTGATTCTAAAACTTGAAAACTAATAAATGGTTTAAATTATTGGGATTATTAAATAATATGCAAACATTAGATTTACCACACTTTTCCAGGAGTCCTTGGACCTGCTGAATGAGGACATCTCTAGCATCAAGGTGAAATGGATCCTTTCTCTTTGTATTCCACCAGTGCTTTAAACCATGCCATGTTTCAATTGGCTCATTCAGACTAAGGCCGTCTTATGGATATTTTCTGGTTCTCCTTAATTTTCTAATTGCACTCTTTGTTTTTTTTTATTTATATATGAAATTTATTGTCAAATTGGTTTCCATACAACACCCAGTGCTCATCCCAAAACGTGCCCTCCTCAATACCCATCACCTACCCTCTCCTCCCTCCCACCCCCCATTAACCCTTAGTTTGTTCTCAGTTCTCAACAGTCTCTTATGCTTTGGCTCTCTCCCACTCTAACCTCTTTTTTTTTTTTCCTTCCCCTCCCCAATGGGTTCCTGTTAGCTTTCTCAGGATCCACATAAGAGTGAAACCATATGGTATCTGTCTTTCTCTGTATGGCTTATTTCACTTAGCATCACACTCTCCAGTTCCATCCACGTTGCCACAAAAGGCCATATTTCATTTTTTCTCATTGCCATGTAGTATTCCATTGTGTATACAAACCACAATTTCTTTATCCATTCATCAGTTGATGGACATTTAGGCTCTTTCCATAATTTGGCTATTGTTGAGAGTGCTGCTATGAACATTGGGGTACAAGTGCCCCTATGCATCAGTACTCCTGTGTCCCTTGGATAAATTCCTAGCATGCACTTCTTTGTTTTATTGCACTCTTTCAGTGTTCTCAAATCATGCCACTTTATGACATCTTCCTGCTAACCTCTTAGCGGTCTCTCACTGGACCCTTCTCTTTTCCTGCCTCATGTAGGCGGTGTCTCAGTAGGTCTGCTTCATAGCTTCCTTCCTGTGATTTTCCTCTGCTACGCTCCCAGTTTGTTTCCATGGTTTCATGGTAATATGGCTATCTGGGAAGTTAGGGAGCATTTAAAAGCCTGGACTCTTGAGCCAGACGGCCTGGGGTTAGACTTTACTTGTTCCACTTACCAACTGTGTAATTTGGTTGTTGGATGAGGTATTTGGCTTCCTTATAATCCTGTTTCCTCCTCTCGAAGATAAGAATGGTAATGTATATACTGTATAAGTTTGTTGTGTGGTTCATATGTAATAATATATGAAAATAACCCATAACAGTGTCTGGCACAAAAATAAACACTCTGTTAATGTTGCCTATTATTAAGCATATTTTTTCTTTATTTTTTCTCTCCTTGTTTTGCTGGAGTACACCTTCAGATAACTTCCTAATGAAGAATGCGTAGAATCGAATGTTCTGTGTCTTTGAACGTCTGAAGATATCTTGAGTCCACTCTCAAATTTAATTGATAATTTTGATAGTGTAGAATTCTAGCTTCTTTTTTTAATTGATTTATTTTGATTTTTTTAAAGTTTGCCTCCAAATTAGTTAGCATGTAGTGCAACAATGATTTCAGGAGTAGATTCCTCAGTGCCCCTTACCCATTTACCCCATCCCCCCTCCCACAACCCCTCCAGTGACCCTCACTTCTTCTCCATACATATGAGTCTCTTCTGTTTTTCCCCCTCCCTGATTTTATATAATTTTTGTTTCTCTCGCTTATGTTCATCTCTTCCACTCATAGAATCCTAGCGTCTAATGGCCAGTTGTCCCTTCCATCGATTTTCCCCTAATCACAACACCATTGGAACTACAATATCTGCTCTTTAGAGTGTTTTTAACTGACTATAACTTCCACCTTCTTCTAGTTTTCAAAATCATTCAGTACGTCTGGCCTATGCTTAAGGAAAAGGGAATGGAGGTCCCCCTTTTGAAGGGCTTAAAAGAGAATTTATGAACATATTTTAGACTGCCACAGCCTGTCTGCGGGCCTCCTATTATTCACTCTCATCCTGCATGAAAAGTATCCTCACCCTACCCCAAGAATCCTCCTTCTTAAAGACCCAACCCTTGTAACATCAGCTCAAAGTCCAGGATATTGTTATCTAAATTAGGTCCAGGTGTGAATGAGTCTCCTTGGGCGCACTGGTCCTCGACTACACTTTTAATCTGAAGACCTATGAATGAAGACCTATGAATTCAGCATACAACCAACACGGGCATGTGGTAACCAGAAAACACACACAAAACACACACACACACACACACACACACACACACACACACACACACAGAAAAAACAAACAAACAAAGAAACAAAGAAACAAACAAACAAACAAACAAACAAACAAACAAACAAAACACAAACATTGCTGTTCCAAAAGAAAGGAAGGAGGTAATCATGAATGAGTCCCTGGTCCATAGCAATTCTGAAGTTCAGCTGGTACAGGTAGGCAGTCCTTTCATTGGGTCTTAAGACCTGGGAATGATTTTCCATGGCCCTAGCTCCTCCGGGGTTCTGGCTTTCAACCTCCAAGTCATTCTTCCCTTCTCATGAAAGGTAGCCTGTGTCTACAGCCTTATGGTTGTCTCGACCTACTTACTGATTGGAGGAGTTTGTGGGTCCAAAGCCTTCTTTCATTTTACTCTCTGGGATTAAGGAAACCCTTCTCTACCATGGACTTTTCCAAACATTTATAAGGAAAGGCACTCCTAAACTTCAAGTGATATTGTAACAGAGAGAACCCTGTGCCCCACAGTTTACTCTGCGAGGGTATGCTTATGAGATAGAACGCTGGTCTTCTCCAAGACCCTTCTTCATTTAGGAAACTTTTCTAGCATCTTTTCCCCAACGTCATCTGCTGCGGGATGTTGGTAATAATTTCACCTTCAATAAGAGTGACAACATTGATGTTATCTGTGCTAACAAAACATGAAATTGTATTTGAATGGCATTGAGTAAGTGCAAGTAGTATCGGTTAGGGATGTGTTCAGCTGTCACAAAAAGGCTGCCGCCAGTGGCATAATCAAAGTGAGTTTTACTCACAAAGAGGCTGTAGGCTGTGCTCCATTAAGGCAACAATGTCATCGGCAGCAGGCTGCATGCAATGGCAGAGCTGCCAATTTCTTTATGACCTCCTACAAAATTTTGGAAAAAAGGTTAGCAGCTATTAATATAATACCAATGTTTTTAGCATTTACCGTCTTCAAGATGCAGCACATGTGTGAGTATTTCAAGCTCACAGCACATCTGTGAGGTACAATTGTTGATGTATTTTGGAGGTCATTCATTTTCTTCTTAAGTCAAAAATTAGCTGTCATATGTCTAGGGCATGTGGCTTCACCAAATCCCCTCCTAGGTTTCCTTGGCTTATCAATGCATCAAGCAAACTCATAGGAATTCTAGATTTTAATCCTTGTGGGCCATGGAGAAACCAGTTCTGCCTTATCAAATCACATTACATACTCAGGCCATTCAGTATACTCTCAGATGAACCCTTGGAAGGTGCTCCTGTATTAGCGTTGTATTTCTGTTGGCAGGAACCTTACCACGTTTCCTTGTTTTAATTCTTAGCATCATATACCAACTGCAATATCATCACGGAACAATGGTGGCCTCCAATGTAGCATCATCAGCTCTGGAAACTTCAGATATGGCCACGGTAACAGTTAAGGTGGACTCCAACCAGTTCTTGGCCACTTGGACTTGTTCTGATTCTCTCTGTTTATCTACCTCCCACCCCACACTCCCAGCCCCAGCAGCAGTGAGAATCTGGTCAGTCAGGGAATCTCCATAGATACAGATGCAGATGCAGATCATTTCTCTGGATAATCTTTATGGTTGACTGTGGCCTGGGTAGCAGGACTGGTTCAGACAGAAACACCTGATTTGGGTGCCATCAAGCCGTCTCTGTGCCCTCTCTGAGAAATAGGACAGTATGCATTTCAAACACTTCAAGTCTCCACTTCTTCCTGCACACTTCTGTGTTTTGTTGCTTTCATCCACCTACCAAAGCAACCCAAACTTTATGCTAAAGAGAGTGGGGCTCCTGTGTCCTTTGCAGATGGGAATGCTGTTACTAGTTTGGGTTATCTTAACAAAAGCTGGCACATTACCTAAAAATGTAGAATTCTGTATGAATTCGGAATCCGCACCTGTAGGAAGCCCTCCATGATTCCGTTGATTAGGGAGAGGTATCAGACCATACTGTAAGAAACCCTGCCTTCGAATGCTACAGCTCTATGGACTTTCAAAGCACTATTTTTAACCTGGTTATCCAAAGTCGTTAAGTCATTGTGACTATACATTCAGAACTTTTTTAAGATCTGGATCGTAGTCTCCAATTTTTTCATGGCCTTCCTAACCCATTAATTCCCAGAGTTCTCTTTATTTTTGAATCGTTCCCTTGGGCATTTGACCACACCTGTCAAATAAAAAATAACCTCAATTTGAATATGAACATTTAAGAGCAGTCACGTGTTCAGTGCCCAAATATTTTATTATTTCTGTTAAGAGTTTATTCTGTCTGTGGATGGTGAAGAAACAAATGCCTGTTTTTTCTTTTTTTGTTTGTTTGTTTGTTTGTTTTCATTTTCCCCACATAAGTAAGTAGATGTGCAAGGCAGAATGCTAGGTACCTGTCAAGGGTAATAGGACGTTCAGGAGTTTAAATGAGATTTCTGTCATCAAAAAAAGAAAAAAAATTATTTGATGAACTAAGATAAGCTAAGCTTTAAAAATGAAAGGAAAATAGCCATGAACTCAGATAAAAGTTAGGCAATGAAGTACTTTTCCCTAAGGCAGCAAGGAGTTATGAGAAATACCATGATCTGTAGAGTGTGTACTACAAAGCTCTACTGACACGATGATAAAGCTCACCTTTAAAGCTTGCTTTGTGTACTGATATTATTCCTTTCTTCTTGAAATCTAAAGAAGCTTTTTCTCTTTGGCTGTTAACATGAAATGAAAAGACACTTTCCCCCTATCTTTTCTTCTGCCGTATTTACACTGAGCTTCTTACAAAAGTCTTTTATGTATTCGTTGCTTTTTATCTTCATCCTTTGTCGAAAACAAGCCTTGAGATTGGGAATGATGTGGACTATTTCTAACCCAAGCTCACAGGACTTAACTTCTCATAAAACCCATCATTTGAGGAGGCAATGAACTCGTATCATGGAGTTCCTTGTGCAGCCCATGGGCAGGATTCCACTGAAAGAATCGATAGCATCATGGAGACCCTGTCTCTGGAAGGAACTAACAACAAATAAGGATTTGACCTTATAGGCTGATTTTCCTAGGAATTTAGGAATCAAGAGGGCCAGAAGTGGGATGGTGGGAGAGGGACACTGGAGAAGGGCTGAATACCCAGGTTCACTTGAAGCCAACTGAGCAGAGGAAGGTTCTGTCCTGGAGGAGCTTGTGTCAGTAGGGATCAGCTCCCAATTGTTACAGACTTAGTGAAAATACACTCATGAGAGCGTACAAGAAGGATGCTTCCAGAACTCTAAGAGGTTATGTTCCTTTCTTATGTCTTTCTTTATGGAAAATGTCTTGGGGGTGCTTACTTCCCCTTTGTGTGTCCACAGTTCTTCTTCCCACTAGTTGTGTTGTCATGAACCTCCTTACGTAGCCCTTGCTCCCCTCCTAGACCATGTGTTCCTCATGGGTAGGACTCATCTTAGCCATCCGTGTGTTGTTACTACAGTGCCAGCCATGGGCAAAGGACCCTGTCCATACTGAATGAATGCAATGTTTTATGGAGTTTCAGTTCCCAATTTTTACAGAAGAACTAGCTGTCTCACTTCAATTTGATGTGTAACAGCAGCAGTCTATAAAGGGGAGTCTCTCTCACATTCTCTCTTTTTACAAACACCTGCATCATCAACTTTTGATTAACTCTTACCCTTTTGTGATAAGATGAATTGGGTGGAACCTTTGCCATCCCTTACGATCTTCTTTGCAACCCAACACCACTTAAATTCCCTATCCTACAGTAAATTCTTGCTTAGCAAGAAGCAATATAGTTCAGTGAGTAAGAGGGTGGACCCTGGAGCCAGGCTGACTGGGATCTCAAATCCTATTTTGCTCTATATCTAGCAGCAGACCTTTGGACAACTTACTTTTTCTCTTTGCTACTCAGTTTTCTCAGCTGTAAAATCAGGCACAACCTACCACCTTCACCATAGAGCTCTGAAATGAATTCAGTGGGGTAACAACGGTAAAACACTCAGAATAATGCATGGAACCCCCTTCACTGCGAGTCAGTAAACACTCGCCTCTATCAGTGATGTAATTACGGTTTTGACAAAGTCGCTGCTTGCTTACTTAAAACCTTCACGTTGGCTGTGTTGATAGTACAGAACAGGTGAACTGTGGAAGGCACCATGTCAGAGTCAGGCTTATGTGGTAGAATGAGGCCCAATTCCCTGATGCTGGGGATTGCAAGAGGATACTCAAGGGCACAGAGAGGCACAGAGAGGCACAAGGCTCTCGGGACAAACCCATAATGAGATGATCAGAAAGCCATAAGAAAACAGAGGGAACAAACTAATTTCTCTTTAGTTCCCACCATACACCAGTACAGTTCTCTGCAATTCACACATGTTTCCCTCTCAAGCAAACATAACAGGCCTGTGGGAAAGGTATTATTATTCCCACTTAACAGGCAACTAGACTAATGCTTAGAAAGCTTACATAACTTGCCAAATATCACATCTATGTGGCAGAGCTAGGATTTGAACCAGCATCGGTCACATCCCACTGCCTCTACCAAACTTGAGAAACATCTTTGGAAGAAGTGAAATACGTTAATCCTAATCATGCACCGAATCACATAGGACTGGATATTATAGGCCCATGAAATCCCAAGGCGGAAAAAAAAAAAATTAATTTACGAAGGCTATTTTGCTTATTGTTATATTCCTCAGAGTGCACCGCTTAAGTGTTCTCTATTTACGAAATGACTGAGTTTATGAGGGAATGGACAGAAGTGTGAATACCTATGCTCATACGATTACACCATGTAGTTTGGTTGAGGATCTTGAAACAATCTGCCTTACATCTAAACTCATCAGAGTAACGGGAACGTTAGAGCTGTCATAGCAGGTGAAAGAGAAGGTTACTTATCATACCACTTGTCCCAAATTACTCGTAGACCAGTTTCAAAATCAGCACACAAACATAAGACAGTGAGAGACAGACAGGAAAGCTCAGAGAGAGGGAGAGAGACAATCCCAAGCAGGTTCTATGCTTCCGCACAAAGCCTGATGCAGAACTGGAGCTCGCAAACCATGAGATCATGACCTGAGTCGAAAGCAATACAGTCACATGCCTAACTGACTGAGCCATCCAGGAGCTCTCACCTTTGTTCACATAGTAATTCCCAGGTTTTTACGTAGATAAATGACAGACCTCACAAACAAGAACAAAACAGATTAGAACGATGGTTCAAAACCAAGGATTGCAAGATTGCAGTAAGGACGTAATATGTGGGAGTAATCGGGGTGGGTGGGAGGAATAAAGGGCCAGGGGGCAGATGGAGGGTCTGTAAATGGACGTTGGCATTCTAGCAAAGGTGGAGAGTTGTTACTTCCACTCCTTTCCTCCAGAACTTGTTGCCCCAGCATGTGGTGTCCACTGACCATATGCTTCAGAGCTGGAGGATGGATAAGCTGCCCATTGTAATCAGGGGAAAACATTCCACCCACAGAATTCACTAATTCCCCTGTTCTGTAATGTTTACCCTCTCACTGGCATTGCTAAAAGCACCTACTTTCTCTACACCACCATAGAACAGGTGGATTTTCCCTTGTCAGCCTTTGCTCGCTTGCTTGTCCGTTTATTGGTCCACCTGTGGCTTTATTCACCACTCACCGAAAACTGACAGGGACTCTGTGTGCCAGGCTCTGTTCTCGAGGTATACCCCTGCCTCCGTGGTGGTTGTGGGTAATTCTTGACTTCTGGGCTTCCAGCTACTACATCACGTGCGGCTCTCCATCACCCTCTGTTGCTTTTTCATTGTCATTGGGCAGGTGTCTGTCTGCTTCTTCTCTCTAATTATGTACACGGTAGAAATCAGTGCTTTGAGGGTATGGATGACTGCAGTGAACAGACTCCTGGACGTGTCTTTTACCTTGGGGAATTGTGCATATTTGTGTTTCAAAATCTAGTTTATCCTAGAGGTAGACATTTGAAACAAAGCACACACAGTCCAGACGGGGCTCAAGAAACAAAATCGTTGGATGTGTCCCCGAGCCTGGTAGCAATGCAGGTGCGCTAGAGGCCTACAGATGCGGAGCTAGACTGTTGTTGGATGACAGCTTCACTGTGCATCTTCAGCTAGGAAGTGGTACAGCTGGAATGAGAATTCTCCTAGTGTGATTCTTGGCCAGTGTTTTCCTGCTCACTCATCGGCCTGGGAGGGCTGAGACCTTTTGGAACTTTGTTGCGTTTTGCTGCAGAATCAAACACTAGCTAGGTTTCTCAGGTACGTATAGAATGGGCTGTGACAGAAAGGTGGGGTGGGGGTCAGGGAGACCTGGCAGGAGGGAGGAAAGTGAACAGGCAGGAGAGGGGGACTGACAGAGGCTGTTTTCTTCCATTTTGTTCTGGGAAGACCTTAGTGAGGATGTCTTGTCCTGAGTACTGGTGAAGTTTATATACTGGCCGTGGAGTTGGGCGGGCACCCTAGAGAGAGTCCTGACAGTCTGAGGGAAGTGTGTATGTGTGTGTGTGTGTGTGTGTGTGTGTGTGTGTGTGTCAGAGAGAGAGAGAGAGAGAGACAGAGAGAAACAGAGAGAGGGAGAGAGAGAGAGGGAGAGAGAGAGAGAGAGAGAGAGAAACAGAGAGAGGGAGAGAGGGATAGAGAGAGATGGAGAGAGAGAAGTCCCAGTAAGGGAATGTGATATTTATTCGGATTGCCTCTTCAATTCATTTTGAAAGGATTCAAATCACAGGGAATTTTTCTTAAAACTGAAAGTATGTACTGAGATTAATCCTAATAACATGAATAAGAAAATAAGATCTAGAACATGATGTCCATCAATTTATAAATCAATCCTTCTGGAGCAGAGGGGTCACCATGGTTGAGAAGTAGGGGGATCTGTACATCCCATGTCTCTCAAACAAAGTGCTGAAGCCAAAGCATTTTGAACCCCAAAAGTCTGCGAGGAAATCAGACTGAATTCTCCCTGAAGGAAATGAGACACCTTGAGAGATGACAGGTGGCTGATTGTGAACTGGGGTACATAAATTGGGCCAAGAAGGAATGGAGGGAAGAGATCCCCTTCTGCGGAGAGACAAAAGTAAGAGAAAGAGTGGCTGCGGAAGTGTAGGGCTGTATGTGGATAAGAGGAGAACCTCGGACTGGGACTGACAGGTATCTTATCTCTAACTGTGGGGCTTTCTTGGGTCTGGGGCTAGGATCCCTGTATGTGCACATGGGGAGGAGAGGAGCCAGCATTGGTTTCAGGGGTAGAGCAGGGGCACAGTCCACAGAAGGAGACAGTAGCCCCTCCCTGGTGGGCTGTGCAATAGAACAAAGCCTGCCCGCATCCTCCCCCCCCCCCCGGATCAGTGTCTGGGTCTAGGGCGCAGTCTGCAGTAGGAGAAAGTGGCTCCCTCACTGGAGGCGTCGCTGTGGGACAAAACAATGCCTGCCTGCATCCATCATGCCCAAGCTCAGCAGTGAGGTCAGCAGCGCAGTCCACAGCAGGAAATGGCGGGGCTCCCTGAAGCACAGCAGCACAAAGAAAGCCAGGAAGACATTTGGAGCAGCACAGAGAGGCACTGCCCCAGTGCCAGAGCACACGGAATGGGTCTGTGAACCTCCACAAGCGCTGTGCCAAAGGAGTCAGCGGAGCAAGAAGGACCACCCTGCGTGTGCTCTCGGCACAATGAGGACAACTGGAACGGAGTACACCAGGTCATGCAGAAGAGGCTGGGCATCACCATTTCCCCCCTGCCACCACCACCAAGGCGGGGCCTCAGGGATCAGTCCATGGGTCCAGAGTGGAGGTGGGACCAGCCTACCCCAAACCACGCCCCTCTGTGCTGGGTACCTGCTTGTCTGATGGAGCAGGATAGGTGCTGTGGAACCAGGCAGCTCCGTCTTCCGGACCGGTGATGCTGCCTAGACTGGAGTAATTCCGGGACAATTCTTGTTCTTTAGACGTATTCTCCCTTCCTATCTCTTCCCTCCTTTAGGTTGATAACTTTGCTTGTTGGTTTGTTTAAGCAGACATTTATAATCCATTCCCTTGATACATTTCCTTCCTATACTTGTATACTTGCCTTTCTCTCTCTCTGGGATAATCAAGCCATCTAGTTTCTCTGTCTGGCTAAACTTATCTTCCTTTTGTTCCCCCACCTCCTTCCTTATTTTCCTTTCTCTCTGTTTCCATTAAGCCATTTCGCCTCCCAGCCTGGTCAATATATATATGTTTTTCCTTTTCCCCACTCCTGTCATTTCTCTCTTTATATGTGTTCTTCCAACAGCAACGTCTCTATCTTGTTCTTTACTTGTAGCTGGTGTTTCTGGTCTGTTTGTTTGTTTTGTTTTGGTTTTTGATTTCAGACTGTTTTTCTGTGTGTGTGTGAGCGTGTGTGTGTCCATTTATTTCTTTTATTTGCACGTTGCCTTACATGTCTCTGTTTCCTGTTTGTTGGTTTGTTTGTTTTCCTTTCCAGAGCTACTTCAAGGAACAAATAAAAGCACACCTTGTGGAGGGTCAAACACATCATTACGAGTAGAGAACTCAAACAGCCAATGTCACAATAACAGAGAGCAAGTAACACTCTCCAAGAAACACTACCTGCAGGGCTAGAACCGGCAGAGGGCGTGAGCCCCCTTTCCTATAGCAATTCTTGCAGGTGCAGAGCAAATAACAAGCTTGTAAACCTCCTAAGAGAGAGAAACTAGCCAAAATAATGACACAGAAGAATTCCCCTCAAAAGAAATTCCGGGAAGAATTGGAGAGCTAACGACTTGATCAAAACAGATATAAGCTACATATCAGAATTTAGCATAACAGTCCAAAGATTAATCGTTGGGATTGGCAAAGCCATAGAAGACAGCATGGAATCAATTATTGCGGAGATCAAGGAAATAAAAAGTAGTCGTGATGAATTCCAATGCTATAAATATGGTGCAAATTAAAATGGAGGCAGCCACAGCGCGGATTGAAGAGACAGAGGGGAGACTAAATGAATCAGAAGGTAAAAATATGGGGAAAAGGAGGTGAGAAAAAGATAGAAAAAATTGAGGATCGAGAGGGGAGAATTAGAGAACTAAGTGATGAAATCAAATGGAACAATATCCATATCACAGGATTTCCAGAAGAGACAGAAAAGGGGTGTGAAGATGACCTTGAACAAATCATAGCTGAGAACTTCCACAAGCTGGGGGAGGACACCGGCATTGAAACCCAACGAGCACGGAGAACTCCCTTCAGATGTAACCTGAGTTCATCTTCTGCACAACATAGCATGGGGAAACTGGCAAAATACAAGCATGAAGAGAGAATTCTGAAAGCAGCTAGGGATGAATGGACCTTCACATACAAAGGTAGAGAAGTATTGGGATAGGAGCAGACCCATCCACTGAAATCAGACAAGCCATAAAGGACTAGTGTAATCTTCAATGTGAAAACAGGAAAAATATGCAACCAAGAATCCTTTATCCAGCCAGCCTGCCATTCAGAATCGAAGGAGAGGTAAAGGTCTTCCCAAACAAACCAAAACTGAAGGAATTCACCACCGCTAAACCATCCCTACAAGAGATCCTAAGAGGGATTCCTTGAGGGAAATGTCGCAAGTATCACAAAGTACCACAGACACCAGTACAAGCATGAAAACTACAGACATCACAATGCCTCGGAACCATCGCTTTCCATAACAACAGTGCATGGAAGTGGAATAAATGCTCCAACCAAAAGACACAGGGTATCAGAATGGATAATACAAAACAAGACCCATCTGTTTGCTGTCGTACAAGAGACTCATTTCAGACCTGAGGACACCTTACTCTTGAAAGTGGGGGGATGGAGAACTACCTTTCATGCTACTGGGAGTCAAAAGGAAGCTGTAGTAGCCATACTTCTATCAGACAAACTTGACCTGAAATTAAAGTTTGCAGCAAGAGATGATTAAGGACATTATTAAATAATTACAGTGTCTGTCCATCAGGAAGAGCTAGCAATTATAATGACTATGCACTGAATTCCGAAGCACACAAATATTTAAAACATTTAATCACAAACATAAACAATCTTATTGATAAGAATGTAGTAATTGCAGGGGTTTTAATACTCAACTTACAACAATGGACAGAAAATCTAGACAGAATCAGGAAAGAAACAATGGTCCTGAATGATACATTGGACCAGAAGGACATGACAGATAATTTAGGACTCTACATCCCAGAGCAGCAGAGCACACTTTCTTCTGGAGTGCACGTGGAACATTCTCCAAGAGAGACCACATACTGGGTCGCAAAAAGCCTTCAATAGATATAACAGCATTGAGATGACACCATGCACACTTTGAGATCACAATGTTTGGAGCTTGACATAAAGTACAGGAAAAAGTCTGCTCAACCTCTAAAAGCATGCAGGTTAAAAAACATCCTACTAAAGAATGAATGAGTCAACCAGACAATTGACATAAGGAAACAAATAAAAATGAAAATACAACAATCAACGCTTTTTGAAAAAAAATTAATTAAAAAGATGGAAAAAGGGTTACTGAAGCTGAGTTTTGCATATTTGAGAGAGCATGTTATGCACTAAGGAGTCCGAGTGCTTGGGGTAAAGGCCATTTCCATACCTTTCTCAGTTCTGTGACCTTGTGCAATTATAACATCTCCTTCAGCCTCAATTCCTTCTTCTGGACACAGGGTCAATTGAGATGCTTTATGAGGTAACGTGCCTGCCACAGGGAAGTGATTGGTAGCTGTAAGTTCATTGCTCTGCCCCTCGTATTCCCAGGACTCCTGCCAGGGAGCCTGGAGGCCTGCGTGCTGGCCTGAATCTGCAGCATTTTCAGGCAAATTGTTCACTTTGTGATTAAGGCTTCCCGTTTCACTGAGCCCTTGATTCACCCCATGTGTTCTGGCAGCTGCTGCCCTGCGTGGGTTCCCTCCTCCTTTTTGAGACCCTTACTTGGTGTTGTGGGATACAGTGATCACACCACCTGAGCATCAGTTATTAGCAATAAGCGTGATTCCTCTGAGTACCTATGGTATTCTGATTATTCCCACATAAAGCTAGTGTTCTGCAGCTCTGATTATCTGCTAAATTATACCAAGGCATAGTTTAGAAGATTCTTTTGTTGTTGTTGTTTTTGTTGTTGCTGCTGTTGTTGTTGTTGCTGCTGCTGCTGCTGCTGCTGTTGTTTTTGTTGTTTAGAAATCATTTGCTTCAGGTTCATCTAGTCTATCCAGTAACACCTGCAATAACAGTGAGATAAACTTTGGTTTTACCTTTTTTCACTTTTTACCGCCAGTGGATTTTGTTTTTGTTTTTGTGTTTCAGCCTCCCTTTGGAAATTCTATTTCTTCCATCTTCTCGCTCATGTGTCCTAAAGAGACAACTGATTGTTTACCAGTTGCTGTCTCTGGGAGGTTGTTGCTGTTTGCCAGGTGTTAGTATTGGCATGCCAGGCCTGGGGTGTTCATTCTTTCAACAGACTTTTGTTCCAGATCTTCATGACAAAGGCAACAGAATGAAGAAGGTACTGTGTTGAAGCAGTTAGATTTCATCATTATCCACGTGGATAATCCCACGACCAAGAAAACTTTACCTGGAAAGATTATCATTAACATTTGAAAAAAAAAGAGATAAAGAGTTTCTCAACCAGAAGATAAAGAAGTTTATCACCACTAATCAGCAATGCAAGAAATGTTAACCAGGATAATCATAATTAGATATTAAAGAATTATGAATAAAATATGTAATATATGACAACATAAACATAAAATATGGAGGAGGGACTTAAAAAAGTTACTGTTTGTATTGTATTTTACTAAAAAATATATGTTTTATTTCATCTTTGAGAGAGAGAGAGACAGAGTGTTAACAGGGAGGAACAGAGAGTGGGGGAGGCAGAGAATCTGAAGCAGGCTCCAGGCTCTGAGCTGTCAGCACAGAGTCCAACGTGCAGTTCAAACTCACGTATTGTGAGATCATGACATGAGCTCGAAATTGCACACTTAACTGACTGAGCCACCCAGTTGCCCCAAAGGTTAGTCTTCTTAAATTTCTTGAATGTGTGTATATTTAAGAGACCACCAAAATAACATAGACTGCTGTTTCCTTGGGATGTTATATGTAAGCCTTGTGATAACAAACTCAAAACACAAAATACATGAAAAATAAGGAAAAGAAAGCCAAGTAAAGCACAACACAAATTCATCTATGAAAAAGAAAGAGAGTACGGAAAAAAAGAAACAGAGAACTACAAAAGCAACCAGAAAACAAAGAAAAAAATTTCAATTAGTACATAACGGTCAACAATTACTTTAAATATAAACGGCTGAAGTGCTCCAGTCAAAATACATAGGGTAACAGGATGGATACAAAACAACACTCATCCATATGCTGCCTATCACAGACTCTCTTCAGACCTAGACACATACAGACTGAAAGTGAAGGGATGGAGATACATTTCCCATGAAAATGAAAGCAAACAACAACAAGGACAACAAAAATAACATCAAACAACAACACCTCAGAACCAGGTAGCAACACCTATATCAAACCAAATAGACTTTAAAATCCTCAATAAAATATTAAACTCCACTCAACAACACACTAAAATGATTCCGTGGCTTTTATTCCAGGGAAACAAAGATGGCTCATCAAATCAATCAACATAATATCCCACCTCAACAAAACGGAGGGTAAACATCATATGATTATACCAATAAATGCAGAAAAAGCATATGACATAATTTATCATGTATCCATGGTAAAAGTTCTCAACAAAGTCGGGGGGGTGGACATTCCTCAACACATGAAAATATTATTTTATATATTGTTTATATTAAAAAGTTTACACCTAACATCTGAATTGTGAAAAACTGAGAGCTTTCCCTCTAAGATCAAGAACAAGATAAATATGACTACTTTTGCCACTCTTGTTTCTTATAACACTAGAAGTCCTAGCCACAGGAATCAGATAAGAAAAAAGGACTTAAAGTCATCTACGTTTGTAAACAAGCTAAATTGTCACTATCCGCAGATGACATAAGAATATGCATAGAAAACCCTAAACTTTCCCCACAAAAGTACATGAAGTAATAAACAAATTCAGGAAAATTGCAGATACGGAACTGATACACAGAAATTGGTATGGTTTCTATAAAATAATAACGAAGTCACCGAAAGAGAAATTAAGAAAACAACACGTGTTCATTATTGCACCAAAAAAAGAGAGAGAGTAAAATAGCTACGACTCAACTTATCCAAAGAAGTGAAAGAACTGTAGTGTGAAAACCATAAGTCAATGAGGAAATTGAAGATGACACAAACAAATGGAAAGATACCCCATGATCTGGATTGGAAGAATTAATATAATTACAATATCCATATTACTAATAACTGTCTACAGTTTAAATGCAATCCCTATCAAGATACCAAAGGCACTTTTCACAAAACTGAAACAGCTAATTCTAAAATTTGTATGGGACCACAACGACCCTGAGTCGTGATAATCTTGAAAGACAAAAACATAGCTGGAGGTATCAAAACCCCAGATTTCAAGATGTACTACAGAGCTTCAAGTAAACGAATTAGTATGGGTAGTGACACAAATACAGACACATAGGTCGATGGGACAGAATAGAAAGCCTGAAATAAACCCATGCTTATGTGGTAAATTAACCTATAACAAAGGAGGCAAGAATAAACAATGGGGGAAAGACAGTCTCTTCAACAAATGGTATTGGGAAACCAGGAAATCTACATGCAGGTAGCTAGGACCCAACCCTAACGCTAGCCTGGGCTCTGACCCTAAAGGCACCTAGCATGGACGTCTAAAAGACATAACAGATTGGGGGCAATTACCATTGGGGAAAATCCTGAGTGGAAGTCACACTCTCTCCATAATTTTCCACGGCCGTAATGGAGTTGGAGGAGGAGATCCTGAGACAGTTTCAGTCTGGCCCACGCATAC
Source organism: Puma concolor (assembly GCF_028749965.1). Lineage (NCBI taxonomy): Eukaryota > Metazoa > Chordata > Mammalia > Carnivora > Felidae > Puma > Puma concolor. The sequence goes on from NW_028240227.1 coordinate 560,098, forward strand.
GTTTGGCTCCGCCCTTCCAACGCTATCCCTGACCCATAAGGGCACATGGGCCTTCATTTCAGTCCTGGAGGGAAATCACATCACTGTGGGTGGTTGGACCAAAGGCACTTCCGGGGAACCAAACCTACCCCTACCCACTGCTGTGCCTCTAAGCGGGATCACCTTCTAAGGCTGAGAAAAGAAGCAGTGGGACATGGATTCCTCCTTTTTCTACCCTGTGTTCTCTTCGGGACCTCAGGAGATTGAATGCTGCCCACACTCACTGGGGACGATAGTACTTTACAGAGTCCACCAAATCAAATGCTAATCTCACCCAGAAACACTCTACAAATATCCCGAGAAAAATGTTTAGTCTTGGGCACCCCACGGTCAACTCAAGTAGACACGTAATAGTAACCATCACAGGGTCATTCTTGTCTTGCTTCCCTTCCCTCATTCACCTCCTATTAGTAACTTTCAAGTTCTGAAGTCGTTGCTTTTTATATTCTGACCAGTGTATAGCGTTAAGAGAAATTCGAGGAAAGTTGTCTTGCGCAGGGACTAGTGTTTCAGTTGATATGAAAATGTTTTCGGTAAGGTAAGGGAAAAAGAACTTAGCTAGGGCACCAACATACTCCACGTTACTTTATCAGGGGTGGCCCTTAGCTTTCCAAACCCTTAACACGCTCATGGGAAGGCAGTGTAACATGGGTGAGAGCATGCATGTTGGCATAGGAGCAGAGTTGGTGCCCATCCCAGCCACCCCACTCGTGTTTGTGTTATCTTGGACCAATTTCTTAACATATCTGAAACTCAGTTGCCTAATTTATAAAACGGAAATAATAACAAAGGGTCAAAAAGATTAAATGACACTATTGGAAAGGTGCTTAATCCAACACCTGACAACACGGAACAAGTGCTCCACAGATGATAGCCATCATTAGCCTCATTTGAACAGCTAAGACAGGCTAATATTCTGTCTGGGGTCAGATACCTACAGGGGAATCTCAGGTCTTCTGACACTGATTCTTTAATTTGGAGGAAGCCCAGGGCAAGGATGGCTGAAAGAGTACAAGGAGGTAGAGCAGTAAGCCAGTCCTCTATCCACCTCTTATTTGATAGTCCAGTTGTATATTCATCTCTTTCCTTCCACTGAAAAAAAATGCAAATCCCTCCCTCTAGAAGAAATAATACACAGACGCTTGCATGTAATATTAAGTGTTAGGCTCTGTAAAACTGGCACATGCATCAACTCATTTAATCTCACAATGGCCCTTCATATGGAGTCCTTATTCCAATTTCCAGGTGAGGAAATTGAGACCTAGGAAAGTCAAGTGCCTTCCCCATAACTTGTTTTTGACCGTGTTAGACAACAACCCTAGAATCCTCCTCCGTGTCCAGTGTGTTTTCTTCTGTGCCACAGTTTGTTCTCTTCCCAGGCGAACACTGCTAAAGAATCATGTGAACAAAGCAGTAAAAAAAAATTCATTTAAAACGCCTAGTTTTCACCCAACTACTGCTTTCTGGGTGACAGTGGTGTGTTTTCTCTCTGAGAAACAAAGGTGAGAAATTCCAAACCTCAGCTTTTGTTACGGAGTTATGAAGACCAGTAAAAATTAGTAAAGCTCACTGGCAGATTAAGGTTTCCAAGTCGAAGACATTAGTTTCAATTCTCATATTATGTGTGTTAAAGTGGGAGCTGGGATTTCACATGGCTTTGACAATCGCCATCAATTCCTTTTTCAAGATTTGACTGCATATTCTCATTCTTTCCTTTTTTTCTCTTTTCTAACTATACTTCCAATCTGCCAGCTCAATGCTAGTTTCTCCCTATGTCTAGCAATGGCCATTCTCCATATGTCCCCATTAAATCTATCATCAAAGGAGAATAAAAAGATGAAAGAACAAAGCCACAGAAGTAAGACTCAATACTAAGTTGTAAACTGGTGTTAACACGTCTACTTCCAGCCAAATGTAATAACAAACACTAGATTTATACTCCTTATGGAAGCAGCTAAAAGCGTAGACAAAATATATAAGAAGCTGTTCTCAAAACATCAGACATGAGGCAGTGAAGGGCAGTGATCCCTGATATTGGGAAATAAGTGACATGGTTCCTATAGTGCCCTAGGTTATTGACTAGGCTGGGTTTTGAGTCTGTGGTATAGAGAGGAGGAAGCTGGCATAGCCCAACATTTTCCATGAATTGTGGAGGGGGTAGTCACTGACAGGAAGACTGCTATATTTCACAGAGCAGAGTACCAAAGAAGAGAAAGTTGTTCACAGAGAGAACTCCAGAGATCAACAGATGGTCTGCCTTGAGTACTCAATGGAATATTGATAAACTCTTGTGTTTGAGGACACTGAGACCAGGGCAAGGAACAATACCCACTGACATACAGGGTCAGGAATAATGCCTGACAGCCAGTGTGCAAGACCTCACAATGTACATGCCATTTGGAAAATACTTGATTTTTGTGTCAGTGCTGGACAAAAATTATCCGTAAACTAAGTGCTGCCTGTGCCTTGCCCAAAATATCTTTAAAGAAAGACCTGAAAGGATCAAGCTATTTGTAAGTAACTAAACCCTGTCCCAAATCAGAGGCAAGGATATTTTTAGGAATCTAAAGGTATCCAGCATCTGACAGGCTAAAACTGACCATGTTTGGCAGCCCATAAAAAATTATCAGGCATCCAAGAAGCAGGAAAATAAGACACGTAAGGAAGAGGAAATCAACTGACACTGACCCAGAAATTACACAAATGATATAATTTATACATCCGAACATTCAAATAGTTGTTATAACTATTATCAGTATATGCAAGAAATTATAGGGCAGAATGAGCATGTTAAATAGAGACATGCAAGTGGTATGTAAGACCTAAACCAAACTTCGCATGACAAAAGCAATGACTAAAATAAAAAATCTGGTCTATGTTTACTGAATGGAATTAAAGGCATATAGACAGTGCAGAAAAAAAGGTTGATGAACCTAAAGACATAGCAATGGAAATCGTCTGAAATGGAACACACAGACAAAATATGCCTGCAAACCATCCAACATACATGTAATTGTATCTCCAAGGAACACAGACAAGAAAACTAATTTGAGTAAAGAATGAAACTAATTTGAATTTATAGTTGGTAAGTTTGATGCAAACTAAAAATATATAGTTCCAGTAAGGTCAATGAACTTCAAGGACAGGAAATATGATGAAAACTACACCAAGGCACCCCACAATCAAATTGCTTTCATCCAGGGAAAGGGAGGGAAAAGATTTCTCATCAGAACCAATGCAATCTAGAATACCGTAGGATAACATTTTTTAAGTACCTAAAGTAAGCAACCATTATGATCTGGGGTTAGGCAAACATTTCTTAGCTACACCACCAACAATATGATTCTTTACAATAAAAACATATGATTGGATTTTATCACACTAAAACTTTTGCTTTTCCACGAACAGAGACTTTGAAATCACAAGACTGAGACTGGGAGAATATATTTACCAATCATCTCTGTGAAATGGGACTTATATCTAGAACATATGGGCAATCCGCAAGATTCAATATTCTGAAACTAAATAATCCAAAAAAAGGCAAACGATTTGAGAAGACACATTACCAAAAAAGATATATGTACAGCAGATACACACATGAAAATGTGTTCAGCATCATGAGGGGAAATGCAAATATAAACTACAATGAGATAAATGAGACACAATGAGATCAACTACTACTTCATGCCTACAAGATATCTAAAATCAAAAGACAGGGCTCTGAAGTGTTAGCTAGCATATGAAAGAACTGGAATTCTCACACACTGCTGATGAGAATGTAAAAGTGATAAAACTACCAGGGCAAACAGTTTGACAATATCCTAAAAAGCTGAACATGTAACCTATTCTATGACTCAGACAAATCTGCTCTCAAATATTTTCCCTAGAGGGATCAAAGTATATGATCATACAAATTCAAAAAAAAAGACAGAAAGAAAGAACAGAGAAGAAAAGAAAAGAAATGAAAAGAAAAGAAACGAAAAGAAAAGAAAAAAATGAATGTTTATAGAAGCTTTTTTTTCAATAGGCTAAGGAGCACTTGGTGCCTCAGTTGGTAGATTTCTTGATTTCTGCTTGGGTCATTATCCCAGGGTCGTGATATTGAGACTCACATTGAGCTCCACACTATGCATGGAGGCTGCTTAAGATTCTTTTTCTCTCCCTCTGCTCTCTCTTTCTCTTTCTCTCTCCCTCCCCCTCTCCCTCTCCCTCTCTATCTCCCTCTCCCTCTTCATCTCCCTTTCCCTATATCTCCCCCACCTCTCCTCTCACCCTCCCCTCTCCTTCTCACTCCCTCTCTCTCAATCTCTCTCTCTCTCATAAAAAGAAATAAATATGCCACGTGTGGAAATAATACAAATGTCCACTGACATGTGAACGGATAAACAAAGTAGTAACAGACTATTGATACACACAACACTATGGGTAATATTCAAAATACTAAGTGAAGTAAGTCAACTCCCTACTCCTAAATAATAAGGAGCATGTCTATATAATTTTATTTGTATAGTATTCTAGAAAATCAAGATAATATGTAGGGACAGAAAACAGACCACAGTTTGCCTAGGATGGGAATTGGGAAGACGTGGGGGCGGAGGGATATATAAGGGATACAAGGACATTTTTGTGGTGACAGACATATTCTTTTCCTTGTTATGTATATATTGGTGGATATGTGACCAAAATTTACCAAATTATGTAATTGTATCTATTAGCATTAGTATTAGTATTAATTATTAATTATTAATTAAGTAATTTATTTATTAGGGCTTTTTTTCAGAGAGAGAGATGAAGCGTTCATTACGGGGGGAGAGAGGCAAGGGAGAAAGTGAGAATCTGAAGCAGACTCCATGCTTAGCATGGAGCCCAATAAAGGGCTTAATCGAACCTGGGATCATGACCTGAGCCAAAATTAAGAGTCTGATGCTCAAGTGACAGCCATCCAGGTGCTCCACCAATTACGTACTTTCAATATGTACAGTTTGTGTATATCAGTTAGACATTAATGAAGTTGTTAAAAACAAACAAACAAACAAACAAACAAACAAACAAAACATGATTGGATATTGTGTCTTTTGACCTCTGGGGCCGCTATTTCAAACCTGGTCCACCAGCATCTACTGATTCTCGGAATCCCCAGTATCTTTCATACATTCACATAAGTTCTTCAAAATAAATGTAACTTGGGAAAAGGGGAAATCCCCTGGCAGTTATCACGTGTATCAATTATAAGTGTCACAACACTTAGAACTATGATCCATACATGAGATGGGTGATATAGCACATGTTTGCTTTCGACAACTTGGAGCTGGTTGAGTCCCAGCACCCCATTACCCTTGTACACTTGTTAATTACTTGTTTACCAGTTAATTGGTCCTCTGCCTCCTTATACTGTATAAAAAGGGGCTTGGTCTGTCTTGCTCACTTCTGTGTTTATAATGGTCCAGAACCAGGCTGGAACGCTGGCAGAAAAACCTAGTGGCGCTCGGAGATCTTCTTTGGATTGCAGATCTTGTGGAATGGCGGGCTCAGGAGACCCTGTTTCTCCAAACGTCTGAGCGCTGAATGCAAGTGGGGCAGGAAATTTACAGTCATCACCTGCCATATCTGTGGGGGATTTCCTGCACACAGAAAACAAAGGGGGAAGAACCAGGAGGTGGGGTCTCTAAAATAGAGACCAGAGTTCGTTTTAGTCCCACCGGCCGTCTTTGGTGCAGTATTTTATTCACTTCTCCAACATTGTCCCATTTTATGTCTTTTAAGAAGATTTTTAGTAGGTATCACCTTTCAGTTTTTTAGGTTGGTACCCTCAGAAGGCTAAGATGCCTGCAGCAGTTTGGTGAGCAACAGTGTTTTCAATAAAATGTATTCTGGTATTCAGTATACAGGGGCCAATGGGTACAAGTAAAATTATGGAGAAGAGGGGCCCTGCCAGGGCAGGAAGCCAGGATCCCAATCCGTGAGATCTCATTTGTTCCATTGATGGTTACTTTCCCCTTGTCTAAGGTGAATTTTTATTATTATTATTATTATTATTATTATTATTATTATTATTATTATTATTATTATTATTAGTTCCTTACCCTTAGTTGGGAGTATTTCTGACTGGTTTAAAAAATAGCAACATTCCTTCCCCGAAAATTTTCAAGTCCCTCCATTTTCTGAAGTGAGGAGGTCGGGGGCTTGTCTATTTTGGGGGGTTACTGCCACCAGAGAGTTTATTTGGTTTTGTAAAGTTACCAGAGACTCGGCCACCCGTTCCATGTCTTCATTTAGCTCTTGAGATAGTCTATGGTACAGTCCTATGCATAAACCTATGCCCCCTTATCCAGTTCCTATTCCTGTCACAATTCCTGAGCCTATCAGAATGGGTAGCAGGACTGCCCGTTTAGCCTGAGACTTGGGGCTAAAGGTTGTTAGGAACTGATCTTCAGTGTATACAAATATCTCTGGGGCCCGATATATGGAATAACATTTCGGAGTCCAGTTGGCCTCTAAGCATCGATAGGCCGAATTAGAACACAGATAGATCACCCCAAGGGTTCAACATAGGGTGTAGTCCTCATTAAGGTTCTATCTCTTCCTCCTAGAGAGGGAATTCAGGGACTGTATGGATTAGATTGTCGGCATTGGCACCCCTAGTGCCCAGGGGTCCAATTAAGACAGAGGTGTTGGTTTTGAGGTTTTCAGGAGATTCCTAGGTCAAACGGATTGGAGTAGCTAAGTAAGTCCTCTGGCTGAGGGGCAAGCACATCCAGCAGGTTTGCATGTGATTATCTATCTTATGGAGGACTAGTAGAGCAGTGTCGGCACAATACTGGAGTGGGGCATTGGTAGGCATCTGATTGACGGCTGAAGTTTCAAAGGTTGGTAGGCTGCTGGCAGAGTGGTCGCCTTTATGGCTTGTATTACCCTATCCTGGGTATGCTTTACAAATTTTTGAAGGGCCCTGTAGTGCAGCCCTCCCCTGTTTGAGATTCCCCATTGAGGAAGGTAAGTGTAGCCAGCTCGCTTCCCTCTCTGGAGGCCCTTGTTGTGACTTGGGTTACTGATAGTTTTGGTTATATCCTCGGTCCAATACTTAGCACTTGGGGCACCAGGTGACTGACAGAGAGTGGATGTTTTTCACATGTAGCAATCTTTGTGGAGGGAGGGAAAGGTGCTGAACCCCCTGGACCCCCTTATTGTCCTATGACAATTGTGGGGGCAAAGTGGATAAGCGGCAGTTGTGAGAGTGAGAGCAGTTATCATAATATACAGGCAATACTTGGTAACCCTCCCATCCAGAGGAGGTATGTGAGGCCCAGGATGCATCTTTTGCACCATATCAAGCTTGTTGGCACGGTCTCTATCAGCCCTACAGTAAGAAGTAAGACCAGGCTTATGACACCAGTAGGGGGCAAGGGTTGGCAGAGTTGCATTCAAACCCCTGGGCTTGGTTCACGCATTGATTCCTCAAGCTTCTGCTGTGTGCAGGCCAGCCATCTACCACGGTGTGGCTGGAGCAGGGCTGGACATCTCAGGGGTCAGTACCCTTTGAGGGTCAGTTTTAACGGGATGGCTGGATCTGGATCATTTCGCCAGGTTGTGGGTTCTTCTGAGTTGGACCACTTAACTGTGGAGTGATGGACCCATGGGGTGACACCTGAAGTTCTGGGGGCTATAGGAGTTGTTAGAATAACAGTGTGAGGCCCAGTCCACCATGGTATAAGAGGTTCCTTCTTCCAATCTTTGATCTACACAGAGTCTCCTGGCTGAAAGAAGTGAACGGGGTCCCTAAGGAAATTGTGACCCTCTCTATGGTGTATCTCTAACTTGTTTAGGACTGCCCCCAATTTCTGGAGCTGTTAGCTTATTTCCTTGTCTGCAATCTGGTGTAGGTCTCCTGGGAGCTTTCCTAAATGTGTGTGTGTGCGTGGGGGTGGGGGGGAGGATCGCCCATATAATAACTCAAAAGGGGAGAATCCCAGTGCCCCAGGCGGGCATTGGGCACACAGGACGACCAGCGGAAGCAAATCCGGCCATAGGGGGTTAGTCTCTTGGTGGAACTTGGCCAGGGTTTCCTTGAAGGTACAGTTCATCTGCTCTACCTTTCCCCTGAGCCCTGGGGGCGTTAAGCAGTGTGCAGTTTCCAGGCAATGTTAAGGGACATTGTTAGGGTTCGTATAATGTCCGCTCCAAATGCAGGTCCATTATTACTGTGTGTGGTTAAGCCCAATCTCCCATAGAAGAGCTTTGGCCCCCTCGTGACTTCATTCCATTCTGGTCTGAAATGCTTGGACCCATCCCAAATTGGTGCAGATTATTACAAGGAGGTACCTCAACCCTTTATTTGGTTGTATGTTGGTAAAGTCCACCCCTAAATCCATCCTTTGTGAGCCAGGCAGGGGCCGTGGGGCCGAGCAAGCATTGTTTTTGGCACACATTACACATTATTCACTGACAGCCTGGCATAATGCCGGCAGCTGGCTGATATTGTAGTTCTTTTTGAGGAGGACCTCTAGAGCAGTTTTCCCTAAGAGGGTGAGTTAGTTATCTTCCTTCACTAGGTGCTTTCACATAGATGACGGGACAAGACTCACCATCCGTCTTTGCTTAGTGTGCCCAATTCTGTCGAGGCCCAACTTCTTTCTTCACTTGTGTACATGGGTGTGGAGGCTTTCTTCTGGGGCACAAGAGTCAGAGTATAGGTAGGAGCTTCACCTAGGTCACCTCACGCAGCCACTCTGGCTATTTTGTCGGCAAGGTGATTACCTTGATTTATGGGGTCATCTCATTTCTGAGGTCCCTTACGGTGTAGGATAGCTACTTTGTCTGGTAGCCATATGGTCTCAAGAAGCTGTATTTCTTCCTCGTTTTTGATAGTTTTCTCTGAAGCGGTAAGGAGGCCTTTTCCTTTATAGATGGCCCCATGTACATGCACAGTAGCAAAGCCATATGGGGAATCAATGTAGATGTTAACTCATTTACCTTTGCTGAGGATGATGGCTTAGGTTAAGGCGTACTGAGTCCAGCCTATTGTGCCGAACATCCTTCCGACAAGGCCATGGCTGTCCGATCTTCCGTGGCTGTGATGACCGCATACCCTGCTCTTTGGCTGCACTCCTCTAAATAGCTGCTCCCATCGCTGAACAGGGTAATCCCTGGGCTTTTTATACCCTGGTCTTGGAGGTCTGGGAAGCTGGCGTAGACTTCATCCACTACTCCAGAACACTCATGGTCAGGTTCTCCCTCCTCTGTGGGAAGGAACGTGGCCAGGTTTAGTGTTCTTACACTGTTTCGAGAGTGAGCCTTGGGTTGTCATATAGAAGGCCTTGGGATTGTGTCAGCTGAGAAATGGAGAGGAAATGATATCCTTGGGTGCTTGTGAGCCACACGACTGTGTGTGGGACCTTAACATTAAATGTTTGGCTCAGTGTGAGCTTGTCTTCATCCTTGATGAGCAGGACTGTGGCTCTGAAGTCTGAGGCACAGGGGCCATCCTGCAGCCACAGGATCAAGTTTTTTTTTTGTTTTTTTTTTTGGCAGTTAGAACACTGGCCATTGCCGAGACACCATGCTCTGAGTGAGCACTCCTTTTTGTGTGTGAAGAAGTTAAAGGGTCTGTCTATGTCAGGCAAACCAAGGGCTGGGGCTTGTCCGAGAGCCAACTTTATTTCTGTGAAAGCGGCCTTCACCCCCTCAGTCCATGCGAGGAGCTCCCAGTTTGTTCCTCCCAACTGGTCATAGAGGAACCTCATTATGGCTGAGAATCTGAGGATTCTCAATGCGACAGAACCCTCTGGCCCCTAAACATTTACACAAGCCTTGTTTTGTTTGGGGCTGTGGCAGTGTGGTGCCACACTTTCCTCTTTCCCGTCATTCTCTTTTTCCTTTTGTGAGGAGGAAGCCTAAGTATTGGCCCTGCTGCAGACGAATCTGTGCCTTTTTCCAAGAGGCCTGGTACCCCAAGTAGGATCAGACCTGTAGGAGGGCCTGTGTACCTTTCATATAGTTTTCCTGGGTGTCAATGGAAAGGAGGTCTTCTACATATTGCAGAAGGACATACCCTGCGGTTTCTTTCGGAAAGTCAGCGAGATCTGAACCTAGGGCTTCCCGCAGAAGAATGGGCGAGTTGTTGAAACCTTGGGAAAGTAGTGTCCAGGTCAGCTGCATCTGGCGCTCTGTAACGGGCTCAGTCCATTCAAAGGCAAACAATGATTGCCTTTGCGGAGCCAGGCAGAGGCAGAAGAAAGCATCCTTTAGATCGAAGCACTCAACCCTTCTGGCTGACCACCGAATTTGGCTGAGGAGAGTATACTGAGGGTTTGGAATGACTGGGTGTAAGGAAAGAGTCACTTTGCTAATGGCCCGCAAATCCTGTACTGGTTGGTGTCCTCCTCCTGGCTTCTTGCCTGGCAAGAGTGAGGTATTCCAAACTGATCGGCACTCAGTTAGGATACATCTTTCTCTGAGCTTGGTCAGGTGCTCTTGTATGCCCATTCTAGCCTGTAGTGGAAGGGGGTACTGCCTTGGTGTCTGAGGTTGAGCTGCAGGGATCAGGTCGACAATGATTGGGACCCGATTCCAAGCTACTTCAGGTGGATTATCATCAACCCATAGGGAGGGGAACGTAAGCCTGAATTCTTAGGGGCGACAAGGTACGGCCTGGGCACAGAACAGTCTCCATTCTTCTTCCCTTGGCAGTGGTATGGCAATTCCAGAGTTTCCTTCTGCCTTGGGTTTAATTGGAGGCTCGTGTGTCCAGTGGGTTCAAAAGGTATCTGGGCCCCAAGTTTGGAGAGTAGATTGTGGCCCAGGAGAGGAATCGGGCAGTCAAGTAAGTAGAGGAACTCATGCCGGACCTTGTGACCCCCAAGTGCACCTTGTTGAGCTTGACAGAAGGGCTGTTGCATTGTTGTGTCCCAGTAGCCCCAAGTATGGTTGCTGCCTTTTGTCCTATGGGCGCTACCAGGGAAGTAACCAAGGAGTATTCAGTCCCAGTTGAAAAGTATTTCAACCATGAAAGTTATTGTTCAACCCTCCACCTCATTTCAGGTGTGGGTTCATGGGGGCCAAGAAAGAAAGAGTCCGGTCCACCTCAGTCCAATTCTACCCTGGCCAGATCAAGAAGGTTCTCACCTCGAGGTTCCTCGAGGTTCCTGGCTGGGTTTTGAGGTCCCCACGAATTCGGACATTCTTACAGTTTCCCTTGCCTTTGTAGTATGCACAGTCGTCCCTTGCTAAGGGGGCTATGGGCTACCCCCCTTTTTGTGGTTGGAGTTTTTCGATGCTGCTAAAAAACAGCAGCATCTGTTCTTTAGTTCTGCTGTGAGAAAGGTGGCCTTCTTTTTTAGTCTTCGCTTCTCTTTCAGCTGCAAATTTCTGTTGGTGAAAACTGTATTGACGACCTCTAAAAGCTGAGTGATATTCATCTGGCAAAGCCCTCCAACTTCTGGAGGTTTCGTCGGATATCTGGGGCAGCCGGTGCCACAAAAAAGGTATTTACCATCTGTTGACTTTCTGGTGCCACGGGGTCAAACGGGACGTATACATGGTACGCTTCACAGAATCTTTCATAGCAGTCTCCGGGAGACTCCCCAGGGTGCTGTGTGACTCATGATATTTTAGTCATGTTCATGGGATTGTTGACTCCAGCTCAGACTCCCTGAAGAAGGGCTTCCTGGTATCCTCAGACGTGGCCCTGTCCTCCTTCTGTGGTGAAATCCCATGTTGGGTGTTCTTCAGGCATGCAGCTTGAGCCCAGACAGCACGGTCATTGATTCCTGGAGATGTGTGATCTTCTAGGTACTGTCATGTTTCTGTCATCCTTATTTTTAATTCAACAAAGTATGGAGTAACTGTTGACAATCTTCCCAAGTCTGTCAGTAGGTCGGGAAGAGGGACTCCATCAAGTCAACCATTGCTTGTGGCTTTTCGGAGTATGGTGGAGTGTTGTGTTTCCAATTGAGGAGGTTGGTTGTAGAGAAAGGTAGATAACTCATCATGGAATGGCTTGTCTGGACTCGGTCCATCCTTATTCTGTCTTTCAGGCTCTCTCGTCTCCTTTACATGCATTCGGAGAGTTTTAGGTCTGGGTCTGAGGCGCAGTCTGGCTGCTGGCCCATATTGGGGTGGGTTTTCTGGGTCTGAGAGTGGCGGGGAGATGGGCGGCACTGACTGCAGTGGCATCTGCACTGACTCTGGCTATGGCTGGAGAGACAGATGCAGGAGGAGTTTCAAGCTCCGGGGAAGGGGAGAGAGCTTGAAGAGTCATGAGGGGGTGGAAAGACAATATCTTCCTCCATATCTCCTTCAAATATTAGAGGAGCAGTGGGTCGCTTCTTTGGCTCCCTGGATGTGCCTCCATAAAGTGGCTAAAACCTTTGCCTGGCTCTGTTTGCTAATGATGAATCACCTTCAAGGCAGTAGATTTGGGGCAATTTCAAGCCAGGAGTCGATGTACGGAAATTGATCAGGGTGGCCTGGGTTCCCAGTGACTATTAGCCAAACCTGCTGCACTATTTGAGCATCTAAGGTCACTTCTGGAGGCCATCCTATATTGAATGTGGACCATTCTAGTTCACAAAATTTCGTTAACTTCCCGGGTGTCGTTGTCACCCCATGGTAACCTGAAAACCCCTTTTAACATTTTTTGACCAGGACCTCTAAAATTGTAGGCTTACTCTGTTTTCGTCCCATTATTAATTTCTTTCTCATATTTGCTGTCACAAAGACGGACAAAGTTAGGATATACCGCCAGATGAGAGGACTATTCAGATACTCCTCTGGTCGCATTCCTGAGGGAAAGTTTAGGTGAAGTTTGACTATAGTGGACTCGGCTTTGTGACTTGTGATGGGATTCTGATCCGATACCGCCCTCGACTTTATACTCTCACAATGACACAGGGGAGCCCATTCAGACTCCATAGACTTTTGGGGTCCTTAATGGTGCCCGTCCATGAAGCCACAAACTCTATCTCGACTGGCAACCCTGGCTTAGATGAATATCCTCTCTCTCTCTCTCTCTCTCTCTCTCTCTCTCACACACACACACACACACACACACACACACACACACACACACACACACACATGCACACCAGAGTCCATTACATTTCCTTCCACAAAATTTTCTATCTGGGACACCTATTAAGTCCTCTGGGGATTGACCATGTCCCCCTTCTGCTCTTTTGTGTATGCCTGACACTTCGGGGCTTCGGCCTTACCAGTTCCATGGAGCAGGACCTGCCTAAGACAACGGAGAAGTAGGCTGAGGAAATTCAGGCAGAGCATGCACTTTCTCCCTTGTGAGCCTTTGCTTTGCCACCACCTCGCCGTTCTCCCAAACCGGGGGCAACAATGGGCCAGTGCGGTTGTGTTTCTTGTTCAACAATCTAGTATGTTATGGAACCAGGCTGGAACACTGGAGGAAACACCAAGTGGCACTCAGAGAGTTTGGTCAGACAGTTTGGCTCTCCAACGTTGAGCGTAGAGTCAAGTGGGGAGGGTATTTTATAGTCGTCAGCTTCCATATATGTGGGGGTTTTCGCACATGCACCAAACAAAGGAAGAAGAACCTAGAAGCGAGGTCTCTAAGCTAGAGACCAGAGTCTGTTTGAGTCCCGCTGACCATCTTTGGAGTACTTTATTCACTTCTCCAATAATAGTAGAGCTCTAAATACCACATAGTATATGCTCATTAAATCTATATTAAGTGAATGAGTTCTATTGCTTCTGTATCGGACATATAACAAGATTTTTGACAATCTATATGGTAAGAGTCCCCAGACCATCACATTATAGGGATTTCAAGGTTGTCTAGTCTCCACACAATATTAAGGTTTGGTTACAACCACCATAAGCTAACCCTACAACCTCACATCCTGGATCATATAATGCCCCTGTCTCCTCCTCATTCACAATCTTTTGCAACTGAGTGCAGACAATTCCATCATGTGGTCTTGGTTCAGAAAGCCAAATTCCTCCGTTTCTCTCAGTCAGACAGAATGAAATCTGACTGTGAACGTCTGCCAGTAATGTTGCAATAGAGATGAAGAAGATCAATTCAAGTGGACTCCCTGAGCTGATCCCTAGAATCTCTTTAGGGCATGAGTACAGTTAAATAGAAATGCTGCACTCAGATATATGTCTGCTGCTTATCCAAGGAACAAAAAGCAAGCATTTAAAAAAGTAAGCCGTTTCCCTGCAGAACAGCTTAATCAGGGAGAGTGAGTGGTGCAAAGTGGGAGAAGAATTCTTCTCTAGGGCCTTAACCATTGCAGAGACAGTTCACCCAATGGGTGTATAACAGAAACATGAAACCTGAGAGCTGCCATTGTTGGGTAACAATGTTCTCTAACTGTGCCTTATGCATTGACATGATGATCCAAGGGAGACAAGCACTAATTATAAGTGGCATAGAAGTCGACAATTTCTATATGCTTCAACACCTCTTTGTAATAATTAGTCCTGTCTGCTCTTTGCACGCGAACATTCCGTTGTTGGTCATTTTCCCCAAGAAAGAATTGGTCCCCTGTGTTTCAGTGGGCTTGTAAACTTAGCCTTCCTGAATAGCGTTGGAGACAGCCAAAGGGCATCTCTTGGTACCTGTTGTTTCATTTTGTTTGATAGTTATGGACCTACCCCGATACAAGGATTCGGAATTTTCTTAGTATGTCTTAAGACTGAATTGGAAGCCCATTTTCTGTATTCCATTCAACTTAACAAAGAGAGTATTGCATGTCAGATATTGTGAAACATGTAACTGAAGGAATATTACTTCCCAAAGTTTGACCCTCAAAATCAGTCACCTTACTAATGATGACTTGTTGTTTGGAAGGTCATGAAGGTGTGGATCAAGGCAAGAATGGATTAAAATTAAAATGGAACCAATAAGAAAATATAAAAGTACATTTACCCTTAGTTCGGATAACCAATAATTCATGAAATGGTGTTTATTTCATTTCTTTATATGTATGTGTATGTGTATGTGTATGTGTATGTGTATGTGTATGTGTATGTGTATGTGTATGTGTATGTGTATGCTTATACTGGGCTGTGGCGAAATATGTGTTCCTTACAGTAGATTGGGCATAAAATATTTGAAAGACGCTGTGCTAATGCACCTTATCAAGCTGCCTGGTGCTTCTGTAGCTTGGGTTCTTGATAGGGCTTAGGTGCATCCACTTCATGCGCTTGCATGAAATTTGGAAGATATGATGGCTAATTTTATGTGTCAACTTTACTGGGCCACAGAGGTCCAGATGCTTGGTGAAACGTTTTTCTGGTGTTTTGTGATGGGAAATACTTGAGTCTGGACAGTGAGTAAAACAGATTATTTTCCTAATGTAAGTGGGCCTTATGTAATCAGTGAGAAGGCCTGAATAGAATAAGGATGATTCTCCCAGGGATACTAGGGAATTACTCTTGCCTGCCTGAATGTCTTTAAACTGGGACATTGGCCTCTACCCCAGATTCAGACTGAAACAGCAGCTCTACCTGAGATTCAAGCCTGCCAGGCACTGGACAAGAACTATGCCATCAGATCTCGTGGTTTTCCAGCTAGCCAACACATCCTGAAGATCTTGGGACATGTCAACGTCCACATTTATGGGAGCCAATTTCTTATAAGAAATAAATAAATACATACATACATACATACATAAAACATTCATAAATATATAAATATATTTATATTAATACATTCATATTTTATATGAATGTATTAATATAAATATAAATATATTATATATTATAATATATATTATATATATGAGAATCAGAAATTTTCTCTATTGAATCTTACTAATTCAGAAGGTGAAAAATATTATCTATTGGTTCTACAGCTGTTTTTTTTTTTAAACAGAATGTGGTGACATTATTCTAAAGAAAAAAAATATAGCCCCCAATGTTCCATACCTTAAAGCTGACAACCCATGAATATGAAGAGAGACCATTTCTATAGTCGTGTTGTAATATAGAGACAGATTTTCTGGATCAACCTAGTATCATCATGAACCCATGCATCGTAATCCCATGTAAAGCAGAGAGTTTTCCCTGGCTGGCCATCCCACAAGCTGAAAATGAAGACCTCAGTTGTATAACTGCAAGGAACTTAATTGTCCGAAACCCAAATAAACTCAGAAGTAGATTTCTCCAGATAAGAACCCAACCTACTGACACTTGACTCTTACCTAGTGATACCCTAGGCCCAGAACACCAGTGAGTCCACCTGGACAGACCAGTGAGTCTGCTGGGGTTATTGTGGCAAGACAATTCTGCAGGGTCGTCTTTGTATTCTGCGAGTGCAGTGTACACCGCACTTAACTAACACTTCTCCTGATGGTTTGAACACACAATTCCTCATATTAAGTCACTGCTTGGATATAAGATAATTTCTGCCAATATGCTACTGAAATTTGACTATTTTATTTCCACATACCTCCTACTTGGTAAATGCAATGATACCTGTAGCTTATTTCAAACTCAAGTAAAACAAAACACAAAACTCTAAAGAACGGACCGCTCCTTACCTCTTGAAACTACCTCTTCTTTTGTGTTTGATAACATTTGACTCTCCTGGTTTCTCTTATATATTCACTCTACTAATTTTCATTCTATTCTCCTGCCTCATTTCCATTCATCAAGCATGCATTGAGCACGTACTAGGTAGTAGGCACTGTATACAAAGAACAGAGGTCTTATCTAGAACTAATAATGGACCTTGGTATCCAGGGGTTTGCCATTGTGTAAACAAATTAACTATACTGAGTTGATAACATCTGTAATAGAGGTGGATAAATATACCCTGGAATTGCAAAGAAGAAAACACATGATTCTCTAGGGCACCCAGGGAGTGCTTTACACAAATGAGAGTCACTTGACGTGAGTCTTCTAGAGAAGACATATTTCAAATCAACAGAGTAAGGAAGGGCATTGCAGGCAGGAAAAAAAAAAAAGAGAGAGAGAGGGCAAGGCACGGAAGTTTGAAAATGTGACACATTAAAGGAGTAGCAAAGTTTCCTTTGGATGGATTTCATGTGGGAATGGGAGATTGGTAAAGAGTGAGGATTAATGTAGAAGGTGACATATGAATTGGATCCTAGAAACAGTTAACAGGAGATAGTTATGGTGCCCGAATGACGTTGATGACTACCCATTGTATTCAAATAAACCTGAAGACACTTCTTGGCTTAGTTGGAACCTTGTTCATCATCTGATTAATTCCATAAGGTTAATCGAATCTTATGTTCCTCTTCTCTACCAACCATTCACTCATTTATTCATTTATTTCTTTAGTCAGAGAGGGTATGTGTGGGGTGCATATCATGAAGAATGTGAAAGTCATTATAAGACTTTGACTTTCATTTTCGATGAGAGGGAAAGTCAGTTGAGTAGTCTCACCAAATTCACATTTGAGTTTGTTTTATCTATCTATCTATCTATCTATCTATCTATCTATCTATCTATCTATCTATCTATCTATCTATCTATCTATCTATCTATCTATTTAATTTAAAGAGAGTGCCCGCAGCAGTTTAGAGGGAGAGAGAAACTGAGCCAGAGACAGAGAGACAGACAGAGAGAGAGAGAGATCTCAAACAGGCTCCATGCCTAATTCATGCCTAGCTCAGATCCTAATGCAGGTTCTGACCCCATGACGTCATTCTTTCTGGATCATGACCTGTGCCAAAATCAAGAGTCAGATGGCTAACCACCTGAGCCACCCAGGTGACCCTAATTTGTATGTTAAACAAATCACTCTGACTACTATCTGGGGAGCAGGTTGGAGTGGGAAGCAAGCATACAAGCAACAACAGCAACAAAATAAGGAGGTTACTATAGTAATCCTGAAATAACTTCCATCCTGAATAAGGATGGAAGAAGGGGACATAGTGAGAAAATTATGATCATGTGTACATTATAAATGTGGATATAATAGGATTGTTTGTGGTTTGAATATAAGTGATGAGAAAAACAGATATAAAAGACTCCACCAAGGTTTTTTTTGTTTTGTTTTGTTTTGTTTAGTTTGTTTTTGTTTTTGTGTTTGTTTTTTTGGGCTGGACCACAGGTTGGTGGTAGTTTTAAGTTGTCTGTTAGAGATCATGGGATTTAGGGGAAACATCAGGACTTGCTCTTTTCACAAGGTGATTTTGAGATGCTTATCAGACATCCAAGCGGCCTTTTTGTGAATGTAGTTAGATATAGGCATCTGGAGTTTAAAGTAAGAAGTTTAGTGTGGACTCTAGGCTGGATTACTTAGCATGCGATCGCATGAGATCAGCTAGGGAGTGAGAATGGATGAGAGAGAAGACACGCAAGGACTGAGCTCTGGGGTATCTAACTCTTAAAGTACTGCAAGATGTGGAAAACCTAGCGAAGGAAACTAGACACAGTGGCCACTGAAGGAGTAGGCGAGACATGAGGAGGCTCTCGAGTCCAGGAAGCCTGGTAAGGAATGTGTTTCAAGGAAGCAGGTATCAAAATGGTCAAGTGCTGATGGAAAGTCAAATAGGATGAGGTCAAATAAATGATCATCAGGGTCACATGGGGGGGGTCACTTGGTTAAGGGTCTGACTCTTGGTTTCACCTCAGGTCATGATCTCATGGTTTGTGGGTTCAAGCCCCAGGACAGGCTCCATGCTGACGGTGTGGAGTCTGCTTAGGATTCTCTCAATGCCTCCATCTGTCTCATATCCTCGCCTGCTCACTCTCCCTTTCTTTCAAAATGAATACATACACTTGAAAAATTATTAAAATATAAATAATCACTGTGTTTTGCAAAGTGGATGTCATTGACATGTGATGAGAAGGATTTCAGTAGCACCGGGGAAAAGTCGAATGGGAGTGGATTCAACAGAGAATTGGAGTAGAATGATTGTAGACAGGGAGTAAGGCAATTCTTTCAAGGAGCGTTGTGACAAAATGAGGGAGAAAAATGAGGCAGCAGTGGGAAAGGAAGGGAGCAGGGTCAAGAGAGGGCTTTGCTTTTTCTTTCTAAAATTTGAGAAATAAAAGCATTTTTGTAATTTCCATATTGCTGATGGAAATGATGATATGGCAGAGTGGGGGAGAATTGCTGACAGAAGTGTTCTTAACAGGGCAAGAGTGACTTTGGTCTAGTGTCCAAAAGATAATTGGCTCAGAGAGGAAAGAACAGATCCTTCATATTAATGTTGGTGAAAGCAGAGCACAAGGAAATTGATGTAGATGGAATGGTAGATGCGATAGGTGATTTTGCAAATTCTCTTTTTAGTGACCTGGTTTTCTCAGTGTGGTAATAGGCAAAGTTATAAGACCAGAGTGAAGAAGGGTTGGGAACAGTTGGAAGTTTGCGGAGAAGGAAGTTGTGAACTAGAGGTCTAGGTGTGTGAGGAAGTAGCCTCTGACCTCACTTGAGTCAGTGGCCATCAAGTAACTTTTGTGCTGCTTTCCTCCAATTACATAGGATGTTGCTATGTGCAGGAAGTAGATTGAACTTCCTGCGGTTCTGCCCTTCTTTACCTTTGCATAAGTAAGTTTGCATCTGCCTGAGAAGCCCTCTCTACCCTAATCACTCATATTTCAAATTTGCCTCAACCATTACTTAGTTAATCCCACCAGTCAGAGTTAATTAGTCCCTTCTTGGAACTCTTGTGGTACCATGTGCAGTGCCCTGTTCCGTAATTTTTGCCATATTGTAATAATTTGCGTCCCTGTCTCCCTAGATAATTTGGCCACTGCTTGGGGGGGTCAGTTTGATCATTGCAGTTCCTAGTATACAGTTTGACTTATGGGTAGCCTTTGTTAATTGCCAATTGAATTGAGTTGAATTGAGTCGAATTGAATTGAGTTGAACTCAATCGAATGTACTGAATTGAATTGAATTGAATGGAGAGAATTAGTAGAAAGAATTGGCAGGTAGGAGAGGCAGAGCCTCGAAAGAGTGGTGATATTTACAACAAGACTTGTCTGATCTATAAGGAGGGGAACTCCTGTTCATGAGAGTGGGAAAGGTAACTGTTTCCTCACCTGTAGTGGTGGAGTGAATGGAGCCGAAACCCCAAATGAACTTCTGTAAATTGTGTCAACAATTCTTACTTCTATACTGTTTGCTTTGAGGACCTAAAGAGTTCATATATGCAGAAGGATTTTGTACATAAAAATGTGCTGCATAATGTAAGTTACTCTTTCTCACAACACTCTGTGCCAAGATAAAAGAAATGTGTTGATTTTATATGTTTTACTAAAGGGTAGCATGTATAACATAGGAAGAGAAGGACGGGTTAAAAAAAAAAACAATGATGATAGTTATACTCGTCTTGTTGACCTTTCTACTCTTCAAAGTCTCTTTAGAAGATATCATAATGGTCTCTTTCAGTTACACATGCCTGTTATTGTCTCTGAGACAATAGCCCTAATATGATCTAATTTGCTAAGCCAGGTGGTGTGGAAGACAGATAAAACTGCCAGCTCATTCTGCAGGAAGCAGCATATAACGAGCCCGCTGATCTGACAGGGTTGTGTCACAATGCACAACTTTGGGAATTGCCCAAGCTCAGAAAAGGCCAGTTTTTTGCAACATTATAAAACTCAAGAGAACTCTCTAACACAGAGGTGATGTTCACAGTCCCACAGCAATAACATGTCTGATTCTTGATGCTGACTAGAAGTCAACCAGTTATTTTAACACAGGTTTTAACTCTTATTGGTTTCACTTCACTTTCCCTTACGTTTCAGGTTTCATAAGGGCAGGAACCATGTTCTGGGCTTCCTAATCTGTGCCCACACATGTCTACCATGGTATTTCATGGGCGCTCCATTATCAAGTTATTAATTGGGTTTTTTAGTAGGTGTCAGGCAGCTTTCATGGTGACCACGTTATTGGCAGAGCATAAAGAGAGTGGCAATAATGGTGCTTTCTCTACCATATGAACCACATGTTACTATCTTAAAATTCCTGGAATATATGTATGATGTCCTGTATGAATGATTGTGAGTTTATGACACTCATATTCTACTTCTTTTTCACAACAGTTTAAAATACCTTTAGGGCAGTTTACCTTCCTTTCATTTCCTAACTTAAAATAATTTACTTCTTTGGCTTTGGACTACCTGCCTACATGCTAATAGATGCAGCACGAGAAAACATGTTTGCATTTTGATGTGTTCTTAGCAGGCTGCCTTACTTGCCATGTCTGCTGGGTGGGTTGGGTACCACTGTTATTTCTGGGAGGATCTTCTAAGATACAAGTATATTTCATGGGCAAAGTAGCATGTTGAGTCCGTCATCATTTGGAGTGAAACTCAGTCTACGTCCAGTAGACTTGGTCCCATTGGTCACATGAAGGAATGAAAAACAGGCCACATTCGTTTTGATGTCATAACATTCTGGGACATGTAGTGATGCCCATGAAAAAAAAAAAAAAAAAAGAATCACACTGGGGACTCCATTTAAGAGATGTCTCAGCAAGCAGAATCAAGATGCCAGAATGAGGAACAAAGATAAATGCTGTGTAGGTTCTAGAGGTTGGAGACATTGCTCCAGCAGAGAGAAAATTCCTTCAGGATTAAGGGAGAGGCTGGATAGTGATCTACAGGCCGCTTGTTACCACCTCCAGGCCATGATCTTTCTACTCCCCTGCAATTCCTGCCTTCACCTCCTTAGTCCATCTATTCAATCCCAGAGTGCCACCCTTTTCTTCATGGAAATTTCTGGAGTCCCTTCTTACTCTTCTTTCTTCTCACGTTGCTCCTACCTCTGTTGTGGGCAATTTCACCATCCTGGTAAAATTGCTCTAGCAATGTAGCTTCAGGGTTCTTTAAATTTCCTGGCTCCCACAACCTTAAGAGTCAGTTTCCTCCAGTAGCTAACTTCCGTGATGGTACTCTGAGCTCTATGATCATCCAGATGTCTCCTGCTAGAATGTCAAACTCAACGTGCCAATATCTCAGAAGATAACCTCCCCTAACCAGGTGTCTCACTACTTGACTTCACAACTTCTCTTCTTCAGCCCGATAGAGACTTGTGGTCCCTGCTTCCTACCTCTCATTTCCCTGCATATCATCCCTTGTGGCTCCACTTCCCTTCCTAATGCAGTGTATACACCTCAGTATGTCACTTTGTGCTGGAACGTCCTAGTCCTCTGCTGCATCTGCGTTGGTGGCCTTGAAGCTTGGATGAGTCCTCCACTCTGTCAGCCCATCCTCTGTCTCACTCAGCCCAGTGAACTGTTACAGGGACTCACAGTCACTAGGGTCACTCACTCTAATTTTATGGTTGCGGATGTCAACATACCCCCACAGCTTCTTGCCAATCTTAAGCGGTCTTCTCCCCACAGCAGCTATTCCATACCTCCATCATTACCCTCAACCTATCTTTTTCACCTTTCCCTGGGAAACGGCTCTTGTCTCATAGATAGAACGTAGATTGTAGACACCTTCAAACTCTCACTCAGACCTCATAATGACACCTTTCAACACAACTTTCAACCCCAACCCCAGTATGAGAGACAAAATGTTCCTACTCCCACTCTAGATTCATTAATTCATTCGGCAATCACTGAGAGCCAACTGAATCCTATGAAACACTGTGCTATATGCTTGGGACATTAGAGATGAGGGGGTAGACCCTAATCACAAGGAGCTTACAATTATGCAGGGGAGACAGTTATTATGGTGTAATGGTCCAAAGATGCACGGAGCATGAGGAGAGTGTGAAGGCAAAATCCATGTAACTCAGCCTTCAGGGGAAGGAGATAAAGTGTTGTAAGGGACTTTTCAGATGGGGTGGTATCTTGAACTAATCCTTAAAGTGTGAGTAGGTATTAATTAGGCAAGGTTGGAGTAGGACGGGGACAAGAGGTTCAGGCATTACACAGTAGAGAAAAATCACACTGAATATAGGGAGAGGGTATAAGTAAAAATTGGAAATTGAGTCCTTCCAATTCTTGACTGTGTCCTACGCTTTGCGAAGAGGTCATCTCACAAAGAACCTCAAACGAGCACATGTTCCCAAAATTTCCTTCTCCATTTTTTATTCTTTATCCTAGTGTAATTCCTCTCATTTCCTCACCAGTATGATTCAATTAGTAACTCACTTCTGTGGATACTATGGCAACCACATTTCCTCTATGCTGCACCCTTCTGTATCTTTGTTTGGCATCAGTGGAGCCTCATGATGGATCTCATATCTCTACTCCCCTTAGAGTGGACTTTGTAACATGCAAAAGTTATTCCATCACTGCCTTCCAAGCTGTGGTTCCCCCACACTCCAGCATGAGAGAAAACACCTTTCCCATCCGCACCCTGCCCCCACCTTTGCATCCTTACTTGTCCTGGGCCAATTGTTCATGCCCTTAGACACTCTCATGATCAACTATCAGCAAATTCCTTAATATGCCCTATTGTTTTATGCCTAGATGTCTTCCCCATCAACATGGGTATGTTTTGATGCAGCGTCTTAATTGGTACATATTTTAAGGCAGGCTAAAATAATTATCAAATATCTAACCTATTCTCTCTTTTTTTTTTTTTTATTTCCCGGATAACAACGGTAATAGATTCTCTTTTTTTACATTTTTAATTTTCTATTATTGAAGTATAGATTACATAGAGTGTTATTTTAGTTTCAGGTGTATAAAATAGCGATTTGATAATTCTATACATTATTCAGTGCTCTCCGTGGTAAGTGTAATCACCATTTCTCACCATATAGTGTTGTTATAATATCAACTATATTTCCTGTGCTGTACTTTTCATCTCTGTCAGTTATGTATTTTATGACAGGAAGTTTGTAACTCTTAGTCACCTTTCCCTATCTTACACACCCCACCCACTTCTCTTCTTGTAACCACAAGTTTGTTCTCTGTATTGAAGAATCTGTCTTTTCTTTTTCTGTTTTGTTTTTTAGCTTCTACATAAAAGTGAAATTATATGGTATTTCCTTTTATCGTTATAATCCCACGTGGCATAATACCCTCTAGGTTCACACATGTTGTTGCAAACGACAAGGTTTATTCCCTTTTTTTAAAATTAAAATATATTCCATTATATGGACACTACATTTCTTTATGAATTCATCTGTTGACAGACTCTTGGGCTGCTTCCATAGCTGGGCTATCATAAATAATGCTTTAATAAACACACAGGTGCATGCCTCTTTCCAAATTGGGGTTTACCTTTTCTTTGGGTAAATACCCAGGAGTGGAATTATTGGATGATATAGTACTTCTGAGTTAATTTCTTGACGAACCTGCATTCTGTTTCCTAGAGTGGCTGCACCTATTTACATTCCCACCAAGAGTGCATTGGTGTTACTTTTTCTCTTACCTTCTCACCAATACTTGTTATTTCTTGTCTTGTTGATACTAGGCATTCTGTCAGGTGTGAATTGATGTGTCATTGTGGTTTTGATTGAGGTTTCTCTGATTAGTGATGTTGAGCATCTTTAATGTGTCTGGTGATGTAGTAGACACTCTTAATTCATCCCTTTCCCCTTCCCTTTTGATTCTTTCCAGGGTGATGATGACACTGATGATGTTATCTGACAGCTTAACTCACCATTTTAATCTTCTATCAAAGGTCATACATTACTTCAAGTGTCCTGCTTTCCTGCTTTAAGTTACGTTGTTTCCAATGCGTTACATGACGTCCCTTTCACAAGTCTTCCTAGGGCTCCCCGACTCACCTTTTATTACTACCCACCATCACTCATACTCTTAGAAAGTTGCTCTAGTTACTTATCCTGATCCAACACTCTATTTCTATGCCCTGACTCTAGTCTCTATACACACTTCAATTGACACCTCTTACACATAATTTTTTTCCTAATGTTTGTTTATTTATTTATTTATTTATTTATTTATTTATTTATTTATTTATTTATTTATTTATTTTTATTTTTGGAGAAGAGAGAGACAGAGCATCAGTGGGTGAGAGGCAGAGAGACAAGGAGATGTAGAATCCGAAGTAGCCTCCAGCTCTCAGCTGTCAGTGCAGAGTCCTACATGGATCTTGAACTCACAAGCTGTGAGATAATGGCCCAAGTTGAAGTCGGCCCCTTTCCCAACTGAGCCACCCAGGTGCCCCAACACATCTTACACTTTCATGTCTCCAATAGGACTTAATATTTCTATGGACCAGGACCGTCCATTCATTAAGTTCTAGCACCTCCTACAGTTTGGGAATAAAATAGACACTCAATAAATTGATGCTCAATTGACAAATAAAGGAAGGAATGGGTCCGAAGACAAAGGGCTCAATAAAGACTTTTGTTCCTATGAATTCAACACAGAGTAACACTAGAGCATTTGAATTCAACTGGAGGGTCCTTTAGCCAGTCGTGGAAGAATTTACCATATTCTAAGAGTTGTAAGCTGAGAGAGTAAGATTTTTTTGAAGAAATATGAAAGGTAATTTAATTTCCTAAGAGACCAAGCCTTGTAAGCTTATCTATAAGAACTATATAATGTAAGATGATTCTGGATCATGAAGAAACTCAAGTGCAGTGAGAGCCGTGACAACATGGGGAACACACAGTAAGGACAACAGTAGTCCCGGAAGTGCTGTCCTGTGTGAGAAAAGAGAGTTTAGTGACCCTGTATGGAGGGAGAGGATACAGGGTGGGCAGAGTAGGGAGGGGAGGAAGTTGGGATCCAAACTGCAATATTGAAATATCAGAGGAGTGTTATGGTCATATTCATAAACTTCCCTATATGTATCCTAAGGAAAACTTTTTTTTTCCTTTAACGAGCTTTTTAAAGGTAATATACACATGGTAAAAATTCATATAGTAGCAAAACAAGTTATTCGATGAAATTAAATCTATGTCTTCGCTAGGCCTCCATTATTCTTCCCCAGAAGAAGACCACTTTTAACAGCTTGTAGGGTTTTTTTCCAGAATCTCAAGTATATCATATGCATATCTCACATGAAAAAAATATATATATAGCTGGTACCAAGATATTATCTACACCTCTCTATTTTATAGGTACATGATTTTTGTGATTTGAAAAGGTTTGACATGAGATTTGCCCTGTGAAAAATTAATGTGCCTGGTCCAATGGGACATTATTTTTTAAATATACATCATGGTATTTCCTACCCTGGTTGCATTCAAGGTATTTAATCTGTCCCCTGTTATGTGTATTTAATTTGTTTGTAGTCTACGAGTATAGAAAACAATGCTGCCGTGAAAGTCCTTGTGCATATGTTTGCCTGCCAGAGTCCAGCAGAGTGTGGGTGGTGCCTCGAAAATCTTACCTGGAAGGAGTTTAATGGAGGAACTATGAACACAGGTGCTGGTGAGATAAACGGGCTCAAAACTACGTGGTTGAGTCCTTGGGGACTAGCAAGAGAAGACTTCACCTCTCCCAGGTATCAGGGGACAAGGAAAGGACAAGTGTTACTAGAAGCCAATGAGCCCACGGCTGGGAGAGAAGCCACCTAACAGGAGATGTGGCCATAGACTGAGGAATAAGCCACTGCCAAAATTCCAGAGTTCAGAGTACATATAATGACTGCTTTTCTTTTGCTCTCTGGCTACCTATTAGTATGCCTGCCAACTATGGATGGAAGCCAGACGACAAGAAAGCCTCAACGATGCAGTCCATAGACGTGAGCTTACTGGCAGGCATAGGATGATCAAAAATATATCTGCAAGGATGAATGGAGGATTAGCAGTCCCTGGCTTAATATTGTTTGACTTATAGTTATTGGACCTTACAATGGTGTGAAAATGATAGCATTGTTTACAAATTGTACTTTGAATAACACCTGGCTGGCTCAGTCGTGTAAGCATCTGACTTAGTTCATGTCAAGATCTCAAGGCTCGTGAGTTCAAGCCTGCCTCAGGCTATGCTGACAACTTGCATCCTGGGGCTGACTTGAGATTCTGTGTGTGTGTGTCTCTCTCTCTCTGTCCCTCCCCTGCTCACGCTCTTTCTGTCTCTCTTTCTCTCCAAAACTTGAAATAACATTAAACATTTTCAAGGATAAATTGTACTTCAAATTGAAGTTTTGACCTCTCCCAGTGCTAATGAGAGGTGATACGACCCTCTCCTGTGATGCCTGGCAGAGCAGCCAGCCACAGCTCCCAGTCCATCACATGATCATTATGGTGAACAATCTATCTGCTTACAGCTATTCTATACTCACAGAATCGTTGTGTTTATGCTTTCAACACAGTATTCACTGAAATACATGAGAGAGTTAAACTTTAATGTAACATAGGCTGTGTGTTAGATGATGTCTCATAATTTCAGCTCATGCAACTATTTTGAACACACAAAATAGAGGCTAGACTAAACTATGATATTCAGCACATTATGTGTGTTAAATGCATTTTTGGCTTGGAATAACTTCCACTCACACTGGTTTTATCTAGAGGTGACTCCATCCTAAATCAAGGAAGATTTGTAATGTAAAAATCTTGGGAAATTTCCTAGAACTGGAATTGTGGTATCAGTAGGACAGAAAGAACCTCTTCCACATCCATTCCTCCACCTCCTTCCCTTGCAGCACAAGCAATATAAGAGGAAGTGTCATGTGGCAGCTTCTGAGAAAGTTGAGACAGCTGTGGGCCTTGTGTTCTTTATTTTTTCTTTGATGTCATTCACATGCTGCCTTGGATCCTGAACTCTAGGGCCAAACCGTTTGGATGGAAAGTGAACTGAGATTCTTCCAGCAAGAGCTGGTAGGAATTAGATTTCTATGCACTTCATAGAATACAGCTGCCCAATCAGACTTGAGATGTATACCTCCAAAGTTCATTTACTTGGGAGAGAAATCCACTTTTACCCTGTTAAAACCATAGTTCTTCCTTGTTCTGTGTCGTAGGGAAAAACCTAACCCTCATGAAGGTATACGGATAACAGGTATAAATATGTTGAGTTTTATGGATATTGTCAAGTTTGGTATTTTAAACTGAATTTTTAATACTGAGTTTGAATTCAGCTACTCCATTCACAGCACATGTCTTAATCTTCTTGATCCTCTGATTTCTCAGAGGGGTAGTAATATAAAGCACTTCATTTGGTTGTTATGAGGAATAATTAAATTAAAATATGTGAAATAGATCAGTGTCTGTCCAACATGGCAAACACTCAATAAATGTTAATACTGTTATTTTTACCATTATCATCTTAAACTGTCTTCCAAAGAAGAGGTCCCAGTTCGCCAATTACAATTCTGAAATGCCTCTTTCCTCTTCCGTTTTCTATAGTGTGCATTACCAATGTTTTTGTCCAATAGAAGAGTAGTAGTATTTCATTTTTATTTGCAATTGCTTTCTAAAATTGTGGTGGTACGTCTTTACAGTTTTTAAAAGTCATTTATGCTTGTTTTCTGGTGAACTTCCTTTTTCTTTCCTCTATTCCTTCTATTGGATTTTTGTTTTGTTTAACAGTGTGGCTTAAAAAAAAAGCAATACAAACATTATGGAAATTTGTCTTCTGTGTTTCTGTTGGTGGTGCAAATATTTCGAATAATTTTCATTTGCCTTTATTTTATTTTTTTAATTTTTTTAACTTAATGTTTATTTATTTTGTGAGAGAGAGAGAGAGTGCGAGCAGGGAAGGAGAAGAGAGAGAGGGAGACACAGAATCTGAAACAGACTCCTGACTCTGAGATTTCAGCAAAGAGCTAGATGCAGGGTTCCAACCCACAAACCATGAGATTGTGACTGAGTCGAATTTGGACGCTTAACCTACCAAGCCAACCAGGCACCTCACTTTATTTTTTCTTTTCCTTTTTTTTTTTTTTTGTTTGGCTTTGTTTTTTCTTTACAAAATTAAAAAAATATATGTTCAATATAATAAAAATGATCCTTCTCTACTATCGTTACATCTGAGGTTAATGTCCACCCCTATTTTAGAAAGATCATTGTCATTCTGGATTATAAGAATAATTCCCCCATATTTTCTCCTAGGACTTCATAGATTGACTTACATAAAAAAATATCTTCTCCATTTGTAATAAAGCTGGGGAAGGCAGTGAGATAAGATTTAAAGTGATTCTGCAGATGACTGTGTTTGAGCGTTGGCAAAAATGAATGCTTTGACACATAAATCTTACCTAAGAAAGTTATATTTTCCTTTGATCCACATAAAAGATACTTCTTAAACAAAGCATGTGGGAAGCCATCCTCCTTGCAGGTATGGGGTAAGCTTGCCTCCTGGGGTTTTGTGTTTTTTTTGTTTGTTTGTTTGTTTGTTTGTTTTGTTGTGTTTTACTCTTAGGGGGAAAAGCATAGGTTGTTTATAATGAAATTTTGTATTTCCAGGTTAAGGTGCTGCCAGGTTGAGCATACTAATTTACCAGTTTATAAGACTGCCTCTCACACATCGCTTCCTGGTGGTAGGCAAGATTTCTTTCTCTGCAACCAGGGCCATACTGCCACTTGTTCACAGGTTAAGTAATGATGCCAAGACATTTTTATGCCTATGCTAATAATGACCCACCTGTGGACAAGTGCAGGCAGATACTGCCGACCTTTTAAGGCCAAGGAGGGATTGAGCCCATGGCCTTCCACTGGGCTCCACCATTGTTTCTGTTCTCTCTGTTGTATGTCAGTTGTTATCATCACGTTTGAGAACACACACTCTAGAGTAAAACTATCTGACTATGTACTTCCATCTTGAGCTATAGGGAAACAAATAAAGTCCCCTTACCTTTTTTGTTCTTTGCTTTCTCTTTTGTGAAACGGGCATTATCACAGTGTGGAAATTCAATAATTAAATAAATAAATACGTAAGTGCTTAAAATTTCTTAGAAACAAACGCTCAGTAAATATTAAGAAGGCTTTTCCCAATAGAGAATAGAAAAATAACTTTCTTGTTTTCTCCTAGGATTTTATAGATGCATTTTTATAAGAAAACATATAACATTAATAATATGACATAATGCAAATTAAGACATTTATAAGAAAAGTATTGAAACTTCATGAACAGTATCATTGTTACTATTATTCGAACAATGCATTTGCTTTGAAAGGTTCACTTAGTTATATACTAAATTTGCATATGCTTTGAACCTACTTCTGGATTCTCTATGACGTTTCATTCATTCAGCTGAACCACATTTGCTTTATAACATAATTTATTATCTGGTAGAACTCGCCTAATTCATATGCTACCTTTTCAGAAAAATTTTTCTGGATCAGCTTGAATATTGATATTTATACAAAAATCTTAGAACCAGCTGATCTGATTTTAAAAAAATCCATATTTTATTGGGTTTGCAACAAATTTACATAGTAAGTTAGAGATAGTCGGCATTCTTACAATAATAACTTTTCCTGTTCCAACACAAGGAATGTTTATATTTAAGCTTTTTTTTTTTTTTTAAATATCTCTCACATGAGTTTAAAGTTTTCTGAAAGGCTTATTTATATACTTCTTTCATGTTTTTTGTTAATTCCTCCCTTCCTTCCTTCCTTCCTTCCTTCCTTCCTTCCTTCCTTCCTTCCTTCCTTCCTTCCTTCCTTCCTTCCTTCCTTCCTTCCTTCCACCTCCTTCTCCTTTTACTTCTGTCATGGCAAATGGCGCCAATTCTCTGACTATATTTCTAATTATTTCTTGTTTGTATGAGAGAATGCTAAATTGTTACCTTGTGAGCCTGGATCATGTAATTTCATCAGGAAGACTCATGAAAAATCCGATCTCCTTCATCGCAGTTATCTATAATTGACACTTCTTGCAAGGAGATAAACAGAGTCAAGAGAATTTCAGTCTTAGAAGAGAAGCCCCTGAGGTGAGAGTAGCCTGAGAGAGCAATTGAAGAGGGAACAAATGTGACCCAGAAAGGAGCTCACTGAACAATGTGATTGGGATAACACCCAAAAAGCAGGTTGATTAGGAATAGCACCAAAAATAATTGTCAGATATGATCAAAGCTGTACAAGGGCAACTGAAAGTGTTAGATGTTTTCCTTAAATACAAAAACTTTTGCATTTAACCAAGAAATTAAAAAGTTAACCAAGTTACCAAGTAAGTAAAATTAAACTTCTTTTCTTGTAAAGAGAAAATTCAAGGAAACCAAATTATTAAAGTAAAACATGGTAACATTATAGAGCTTTTGGTTATTAAAAACTCCTATGTACACATGCCAATAAAACAGACAATGAATGTTTTGGACACAATGTAAAGGACTACAACTGGTTTAAGAAAAAGCAGTAAGAGAATGAAAGCAATGCAAGTCATTTCTTTGAAAAACTAGCATAACCCCATAACTCTAACACTGGAGCAAATGAGCAAGACTTGGGGACCAGCTAGCCTGGCTGAGAGGTTTCTTGCCAACACTTACTTAGTTCTTACTCATACCAGGTGAGGTTCTGAACATTTCACAAGTACTTCATGTCATTCTCCTTAGGGCCCTATGCGTGAGGGTTTACTATTAACCTCCTTTTACACATCAGCAAAGTGAAGAAGTTCACAGGTTAAGGAACTTGTCTGCTCCCAAGGTCAACACAGGTGGCATGTGATGGAACTGAGAGGTGGCATGAAATAGTGTCCTCTAGTGCCAACTCACCCAAGTTGACATCCTGTCTCACCAGTACTAGGTGTATGATCTTCGGCACAGAATTTTTTAATGCTTTTGTGCTTTCGTTCTCATATATGTAAGACCAAGAGATGAATATAATGATCATAAAAAGAGTTTAAAACAATATCTGAAACATAGCAAACACCCCTTATATAGAATCCTATTATTACTGTTATTATTATTATTATTATTATTATTATTATTATTATTATTATTATTATTATCATTAAAACAGGACGGGACAGAGAATACCTAAAAAGATATAATAACACATATGGAAACAATGAATTTCCTGATACCTAAAATATCAGAAAATCCAGTGATTTAATTAGGTGGTCTAAAGTGTTTTTTTTTTCTTTTTCTTATAAATTGAATTTATTTTTAAATATTTTATGGTTTTGAAACAATATCTTATTTCTTTCTGAGAGAATGCAAACAGGATCAGAGAGAGAGGAATAGCATATCTGAAGTGGGCGTGATGCCTACAGCACTGAGCCCAATGTAGGGCTTCAACCCACGAACTGCAAGATCATGACGTGAGCCAAAGTTGGATGGGCAACCAACTGAGCCACCAGGATGCCCCTATTTTTTTTTCACATATAGTGTTATATTAGTTTCAGAGTACAATATAATGATTCAGCAATTCCTTACAATACCCAGTACTCATGGCAACAAGTGCACTCCTTAATCCCCATCACATATTTCACTCACTACATCTGAACCCCCCACACACACACACTGGTAACCAGCATGTTGTTATCTATAATTAAGTGTATGTTTCTTGATTTGTCTATTACTCTGTTTCCCCAACATTTGATCATTTGTTTAGTTTCTTAAATTTCACATATGAATGAAGTCATATGGTATCTGTCTGTCTCTGACCGACTTATTTTGCCTAGCATTATATTCCCTAGCTCCATTCATGTTGTTGCAGATGGCAAGATTTCATTATTTTACATGGCTGAGTATTATTCCCCTGTGTGTGGGTATTATACAGAATATACCGCATCATATAATTATGTGTGTATAATACCACATTATAATACCACATCATGCATACATACTAAATCTTTATCCATTCATCATTTGATGGACACGTGGCTGTCCCATAATGCTGCCAAAATTATCAGGGTTCTTGTCTCTCTTTGAATTATCGTTTCTGGATTCTTTGGGTAAATACACAGTAGTGTGATTGCTGCAGTTGTAGTTTTCACGTTCTGAGGAACCCACTATGTTTTCCACAGTGACTGCACCAGTTTGCATTCCTATCAACAGTGCAAAAGTTCTTTTTCCATACCCTCTTCAACACCTGTTGTTCATTGTGTTGCTGATTTTAGCTATTCCAAAGAGTGTGAGGTGGTATCTCATTGTCCTTTTGACTTGCAATTTCCTGATGGTAAGTGATGATAAACATCTTTTCACGTGTCTGTTGGCCATCTGGATGTCTTCATGGAGGAGTGTCTGTTAAGGTCTTCTGCCCATTTTGTAATTGGATAAGTTTGTTTTTCAGTATTGAGTTTTGTAAGTTCTTTATATAGAGGATACTAATCCATTACTGGATATGTCATTTGCAAATAGCTTCTCCCATTCTGTAGGTTGCCCTTCATTTTATTGGAGTTTTTCCTTAGCTGTGCAGAAGCTTTTTATTTGGATGCAATCCCAATAGTTTATTTTGCTTTTGTTTTTGTATTTTTGCTTTTGTCTCAGGAGATATACCTAGAAAACGTTTCTTTGGCTAATGTCAAAAAATTACTGCCTGTGTTCTCTTCTAGGATTTTTATCTCTAATCCATTTTGGATTTATTTTCATGTGTTTTGTAAGAAAGTGGTCCAGTTTCGTTCTTTTCCACATTTCTGTTCAGTTTTCCAACACCATTTGCTAAAGAGAATACCTTTTTCCCATTTTATATGCTTTCTTGCTCTGTCAAAGATGAATAGACCAGATACTTGTGGGTTTACTTCTAGGTATTCTGTTCTGTTCCATTGGTCTACGTTCCAATTTGTGCCAGTACCATGCAGTTTTGATAACTACAGCTTTGCAGTATAACTTGATATCTGGAGTTTGTGATGCCTCCAGTGTTTCTTTGTTTGTCTGTCTGTTTGTTTGCTTGTTTGTTTGTTTGTTTGTTTGCTTGCTTAAGATTGCTTTGCTCTTCAGATTCTTTGGTGGTCCCATATAAAGTTTAGGACTGTTTGTTCTAGTTCTGTGAGAAATGCCCTTGGTGTTTTCATCGGGGTTACATTAAATATGTAGATCGCTTTGGTAACATAGACATTTTGACATTATTTGCCCTTTCAATCCATGAGCATGGAATTATCCATTTCTTGGTGTTGACTTCAGTTTCTTTCAACCTTATTTAATAGGTTTCAGAGTATAGGTTATCCACCTCTTTGTATATGTTTACCCCTAGATATCTTATTTTTTTGGTCCGATTATAAATGGGATTGTTTTCTTAATCTGTCTTTCTGCGGCTTCATTATTAGTGTATACAAATGCAAGAGATTTCTATATGTTGATTGTACCCTATGACTTTACTGAATTCGTTCTTCAGTTCTCACACTTTTGTCCGTGGAATCTTTCAGGTTTTCTACAGTAGAGTATCATGTCCTCTATAAATCGAGAACATTTTTCTTCTTCCTTATTGATTCCATTGTCTTTTACTTCTTTTTAGTGTCTAATCGCTGTGGCTAGGAGTTCTAGTACTGTGCTGAATAAAAAAGTGGTGGGAGTGGACATCCTTGTCTTGTTCCTAAGCTTATGGGAAAAGCTTTCAGGTTTTCCCCATTCAAAAAGATTTTAGCTATGAGTTTTTCATAGATGGCCTTTATTATGTTGAGGTATTTTTCCTCTAAACCTAATTTTCCGAGGGTGAGTATCATGAATGGATGTTGTAGTTCTTCAAATGCTTTTCCTGCATCTGTTGAAATGATAATGTGGCTCTTCTCCTTTATCTCATTGGTGTACTGTAACGTGTTAATTGATTTGTGAATATTGGACTATACTTGCAAACTAGGAATAAATCTACCTCAATTGCGGTGAATACTTTTTTTTTTTTATTTAATTTTTTTTCAACGTTTTTATTTATTTTTGGGACAGAGAGAGACAGACCATGAACGGGGGAGGGGCAGAGAGAGAGGGAGACACAGAATCAGAAACAGGCTCCAGGCTCTGAGCCATCAGCCCAGAGCCCGACGTGGGGCTCGAACTCACGGACCGCGAGATCGTGACCCGGCTGATGTCGGACGCCTAACCGACTGCGCCACCCAGGCGCCCCTGAATACTTTTTTTTAAATGTATTATTAGAGTCAGTGTGCAAGTATTTTCTTGAGAATATTTGCATCTATGTTCATTAAACATATGGGCTTGTCCTTCTTTTTCTTAGTGGAGTAGTTTTCAGATTTTGATATCAAGTTAATGCTGGTCTCATTGAATGAAGTTGCAATTCCTTTGAGAAGAACAGGGAGTAACTCTTCCTTAAGTTTATAGTAGAATTATTCTGATCCTGGACTTTGGTTTCTTCAGAGCTTTTGGATTAGTAATTCACGTTTGAGATTCTATCTCACCGTCACTGTGCCCCACCTCTGTACTCTCTCTCTCTCTCTCTCTCTCTCTCTCGTCTCTTTCTCTCTCTCTTTCAATAACTTTTAAAAAGATAAGATGAGACATTTTAAAATCAAATAAAATATCATCAATTTGGGCAATATTGTCAGATGGAATGAATTTGAGAGGCTTTTTAATATTGACTTCAAACTTGTCATCCCAATTTTCAATCAATAAAAATTTGAGAAGTGTTGCAAGATTGAAAATCAAATCATATTTTGAAGGAGTTTTAAAAAATCATATAATAAAGCATAACAAATTTGAGAATGAATGTTGAAAATAAAATTGTGAACAAAACAAAATACCTAATTTTTTCATCAACCAAATTGATCACACGCTCACACCGACAAGACTCTTGAAGGAGTCCCAGTACTGATGCCCTTGTGTGAACTTCGCTGTTTCTGAAATGACCTCAGGTTACGAATGGATGGCCCAGATTGCAAGCCAACAAAGGGGAGGTTCACGGGGAGGTGGGGCTCTTAAAGGCCACGGACACGCCATCCTCTCCCATGTGCCCGCTGCCCTCTCATCATCACCGTGATGAGTCGGGTGCTGTTCTTCCTCTGGGTCCACAGGTTTATGCCGTGTGTCCAAAACCCCACGTGAGACTTGTGAGAAGACTCCCAAGGGCAAACACCAGCAGGCCCTCAGGGAGGTCGCCTCGTCCCAGGCAGCCTGCGTTCCTTGGCCCGAGTGCCTGGACAAAGGCTGCCTCGGCCACATAGGGAACGATGGACTTGTGCAGCCTTAGCATTCTGTGCAGAGGTCCCGGGCAGGCCTGGATGTTAGAAAGGACTGGGACGAGCCTCACCTGGGAAGAGGTGAGTGCTGGGGTACTCCTTACACAGCAGATGGCTGCTTGCTAGAGATGTCTGTGCTAGGGATGCGGCAAAAGCTCCACCGTGCTAGCAGTGCAATAGACAGAGTTCAGCCCTGTCCATCGCAGGCTCTTCTCTATCCCCAAGTTACATGGCCCCCAGCACAGCGTGCCTGGACTGACATCCCCACACTAATCTTCCTGTCTCCCAAGCTGCCTAAGCCCCCCAGGATCCCCACTGCACAGCTCTGCAGTACAAGAGCCTTCCCTGCAGTGGCTCTATTCCAGAGTAGGTGTTGGCAGTCCCAATGCATGGAGGCTTCTTTGCCCTCCCCAATGTTTCGGAAACACAAGTCGCATCATGCGGCCCCGGCCCGAGACATGAACTGTGGCTGCTACCGAGGAGGAAACAGGAAGTGAGTGCAAGGCCCCCTCCCCAGACCCAGTCAGTGAAGACCTGAGGGCAATGGCTGGCAACTCGCTCCCCCCTTCCTCCCAGAGCCCGAATGTCTAGGGGGCGCATGCACATGGTGCTGTACCCCAGATGCCTCCAGGTGGCTATCGCTATGCTGCTGCCACCTAGGAGGCCTTTGTGGTGAGAGGTGCGCCTGTGGCTTTGAGGCTGAGGGAGCTCCAAGCCCAGCCCAGGCTGCTTCACTGCCTTCAGGACCAATCATAGGGAGGGTGGTGTGCCTGGCTTTGGCGGTCCCGCCCCTAGGTCACCAGGAAACTGGGGCCAGCCTGTTGCCTAGGCAGGAAGGCTCTGGGCCCCATGCAGTGCAACTCCTCCCTGGGGCTTGCAGCTGGCCCTCATTGCCCTCTGGGTGCCCTGTTTGGCTTCTGGCCATGCGAAAGTGACCTTTGCATTCCACGGTGTGCTGGGCACGCGGCTATCTACACACACGGGTAAAGGGAAACCTCCACGCTTTTCCCATTTACACCGCCACCTTTGTTCATTGTGCCCCTAGTCCGACAACTCCACGGAGCGGATCACCTTGGCTGTCCGGGAGACGCATTCCAGCTGTGCGCCTGCTGTCTGTGCCCCCTGGTTTTCCATCTGCTCAGCCTCCTTTGCATACTCTCTACATCCATCCTTGCTCCAAGGAGACATGTATGTCATGACAGCAGTCTAGCAGTGCACTGGCTAGGGAAGGTCGGTGACAAGAGGTGTGTGACGTGGGGAGGACGCCACACTAGGGGAGGCTACGTAGCATGCGCGCTGCTCTTGCCTTTGGCCCCGATGCCTGGAAAGTGACACACTGGCAAGCACACACCGCCCCCCTCATGATCGGCTGCCCTTTCCTCCCGTGTGTGGCCGTGCACAGGAAAGACCCGTGACCATGGGCTCTGGGACCCCTGGAGCTTGTGCCTCTCTCACGGACAGCGGTCCCCTTCCTCCCACAGTGCTTGGCCATTTTCTCACAGGGACCCTCCCCAGGCCTTCGTTGGCCGTATGTCTGTTCATCCTGGTCCCATTTCCTTTACCACTCACTTAGGCGGCAGGCTGCCATGAGCGTGGGCACTGACTCAAAACACTGTCCCCCTGTGCCACAGACAGCATGATTTCAAGGGCCTCCGAAAGGTATCAGGGGGTTGGGGTTGTAGCTTTGGGACATAAGTGAGGGACACGACCCAGGGTCTACATGAAGCCACGTTACCACTTTGGGGAACCAATAAGCTGCAGAAGGTGTGAAGTGAGGGCAGTGATGTGGTCTCCCTCCCTGTCAGGGCAGTGGTGATGTGGACTCCCTGCCTGTCTCCTTCAGACAGCAGCAGCTACACACACACACCACACAGAGACACTGCAGGATTGGAGGCTCGAGATGCATTGCCTGGCCAGGCAACACACTCATGCATTGCCTTTTCCCTTTGGTGGAATGCAGTGTTCCCCTCCCTCTTTATGGGACCAGGAGGCTGCCAGGCAGGCCGGGGATTCTAGGATTGCCAAATTGGTGTGCCGGGACCTCTGGCCAACATGTTGCTTCGGTGACACAGAAGAGGTTCCTCCAGACTCGCTGGACCACGTCAGGATACGTACGGGGTACAGAAATGCTCCAGGGTGGCTGTGATATATGAGGCAGCACACCACAGCTTCAGGTGACAGCAATGCATAGAAACGCAGGTGGATGGGGAGAGGCTGAACAGGTGGTAGGGGGCTGAGAGGGGGTGGCCACTGTGACAGACAGAGAGGCAAACATTTACCCAGAAAGGGAGAGAAACAGGTCCAGTGGTGAGCCCTCAAGCTGCCCTCAGCAGAGGATGTAGGGGGTGGGCAAGACAGGAAAGCAGGCCCAGACCCTGGTGCACCTGACTTATGCAACTCACTCCCTCCAGAGAAATGGGGCCTGTCAAACTCCCATGCATCGCTGGGAGACCCCGTGGCAGGAACGTGGGAGCAAATCTGGGTCCCAGGTGCAGGGGCTGCCTGGGACAAGCAGGCAATGCCTTTCAGTTTTAACAACACCTACAACAATATTGGGGCCCAGGGGCCGGGCCCCAACTTCGCAAGGAGGCCTAGACCAGCCAGTCCTGTCTCTGCAGGGTCATCCAGGAGGATGTTCACCGAGACCCGTACCCTGGCTGGGACCACAAGGCCTTGCGATGATCCCCGTAGGCCGGTACAGGAGCAGGACCAGACTTATGCTATCTGCTGCCTCCCTCCACTAATCCCCGCTTCCTTGCAGGGAACGTTGGTCCTCCTCCACTGGGCCATGGAAGGCCCAACCCCAACTTGACCCTGGCCTAGGCAACACAGGACGAGCAGACCCAGGCAAATCCAGGCTTTCCTCCTGTCATAAAAAGTGATCAGCTAGCTCCGTGTCGATACCAGGAGAGAAGGGATTGCACTCGCTGGACTTTGGCACTTGAGCCTCGCCCTTACCCACCAAGCCAGGAAAGCCCCCAGTCTCTTTCCTTCACTAGCCAACGGCCTACACACACGCACTCAGGCACAATGATGCACGGCCATGCGGCACATGGACACAGACACGCACGCGCTGCCAGCACAAACGCTAGGTCTCAGGCAAAAGTACTCACAGGCACCAGCCACAATACACTCACAGACACTCTACTGGACCTCTGCACTCACGCATGCCCTCTGCCCCATCCCACTCACGAGGCTAGCTCCTCCCCACGACCCACACTTGCTTTCCCTCCTCACACCCCACACGCATTTGTCCTGGGGCCCAAACCTGGCTGAAAACTAGGGCAGATTCAGGACTTCCATTGGGTCACGTGAACTTGCATTGAGATGCCGAGGAAAGGGAGCCACAACTGATACCAACAGTCCAGTACCAATGGCACTGGAACATGGCATGTGGAGAAACACCAGCCGCGACTAGGTTCCCAGCCTCCTCGGCCCCTGCCCTTTCTTCACACCCTCTAAACACTGGGGAGTCCCTTGGGTTTCAGTACCTCCCAGCTGGCTGCAACCTACAGGGCAAGGGCCAAGGGACTGACCTTTCACAGTTCACATGTATACCCAGCTTGTGGTGGCTGCCTGGAGGCAGTCACGGCTTAGGAGGCCTGGATGTGCTCTGACCCCTGTTACTTACGCGTCCCTTTGTGTGTTCCCTTGCAGCCCTGTGCCATCAGTAGCCTACTATGTCCATATGGACATGCACAGCACACGGAAACCCAGATGCACTGATACTGTCCAGGGACAGGACAGAGACAGAGAAAGAGAGATAGAGGTGGGGGAGGAAGAAAGCGCTCCCTAGAGAAAATGATCACAGGGACTCAGAGACAGACAGAGACCAGAGGGACATGGAAGGACGCAGAGGAAGGAGTGTAAGTCACAACTAAGGATAGCCACAGAGGGGGAGTGTGCGTGTGGTGCCTAGGCTTGTGCGTGTACATGTGTATGAATGGGTGAAATTGTCTGGGACTGAGACAGGGGTGTGGCCACGATTCCTGGACTCTCTAACGCGCCTTCCAGCAGAATGGAGGCCCGGTATTCTCAGGAATCTCCGCGTTTTCCGGAACATGACTCATTTGCTTTGGTGCGCTAGCCCATACTCAGGCTAGGAGGGCCATAGAGCACAAGGAGTGGGAACTTGAGGCATGCGGCTCCAGATAGTCTAGCCCAGCAGGTGGAGCGTCGAGGCCCAAGGTTTTTAAATGCCTGCTGCCTCCTTCTGGAGCCCACAAGCATTTGGGAAGCACGCCCATGGCCCCATGGCCCTTCGGACACTGCAGTGGCTTTGGCTGTGGCTGTGGTGGAGGTGGGGCAGAGGCAGGGGAGTGAACTTTTTGACCGTGGGTCCTTGGGGTGAAGGATCTCCAGACCAGACCCAGACAGTTGGCTTCTGTTCAGGAACCATCAGCAGGAAGAAAAGTGGGCGTGGCTCCAGCATTTCAGCCCCTCCTCCCCTTCCCGGGTCTGGAGCCAGTTCTCTGCCTCCCCCTCCAGGGTGGTCTCCCTCTTTGGTCCATGTCCTTTTCCGCTTTGTCATCGAGCACAACTGTCCTGTGGGATATCTCATATCGGAGAACTGGTGCTATAGATCTCACCTCTTTGGGGAGGAGCCAAGATGGCAGACAGCATGGAAGTTTCTTAAGTGTCTCGTGTGCATGAAATACAGCCAGACCAACACTAAACCATCCTACCCACCCAGGAAACTGACGGGAGGATTAGCACAGCAATCTGCATATCCTGAACCACAGTCTTCAACAGGTACGTGACATGGAGAAGTGAACTTGGAGAGCGAGGAGGCTCAGGAAGGGAGGTGCTTCTGTGCCCGGAGAGGCGAAGGAGACTGGGCAGGTGGAAATTTTACTAATTTTCTTTAATATTCTTCTACATTATTCTTTCCTTTCGTGTCTATATTCGCAAATTCTATTTTACTCCCATATTCTCCTTTCAGTCTATTTCAGTGTTTTGATTTTTCAAATTCTCACAACATTTCCCTTTGTAATATTTTTTACTTTCTAAATTTTTCTCCACTCCCGCTTTTTTTTCTCTCGTGTCAAACCCCTTTCAACACCCAGATGAAACATGCCTAGAATCTAGCATCATTCATTCCCTTTTTTACGTGTGTGTTTTTAATTTTTTACTTTTAACATTTTATACTTTGGATAGTTCATTTGAATTTTCTACCTCATGAGTTCCTTTTCTCCCTTCAAAATGACGAAAGGAAGGAATTCACCCAGAAAGAAAGAGCATGAAGCAACGAGAGCCAGGGATTCAACCAACACAGATACAAGCAAGATGTCTGAAGCAGCATTTAGAAGCACGATGATAAGAATACTAGCTGCGGTCCAATGTAGATTACAGTCCCTTTGTGCAGAGAAAACATGAAGTAAAACCTGGCCAGAATGAAATTAAAAATGATATAACTGAGCTGCAATGACGGATGGATGCAGCGGTGTCAAGGATGGATGAGACAGAACAGAGAATCAGCGATACGGAGGACAAACTGATGGAGAATATGGAAGCAGGAAAATCGAGGGAGATTAATGAAAAGAGCACGGATGAACAATTAGAGAAATCAGGACTCATGCAGAAGGAACAACATCAGAATCATAGGGGTCCCGAAGGGGGAGAGAGAGAAATAGGGGCAGCAGGGGTATGTGAGCAAATCATAGTGGAAATTTTTGCTAACCTGGGGAAAGACACAGCCATGAAAATCCAGGAAGCACCGAGGACCCCCATTAGATTCAACAAAAACTGACCCTCTACAAGGCAGCAAGGTATATCATATTCAAGCTCACGAAGTACTCAGGCAAAGAGAATCATGAAGGCAGCAAGGGGAAACAAGTCCCTAAACTACAAGAGAAGATAGATCAGGTTTGCCACAGACCTATCCAGAGAAACTTGGCAGGCCTGAAGGGAGGGGTAGGATTTGTTCAAAGTGCTGAATTAGAAATTTACGCAGCCAAGAATTCTTTATCCAGCAAGGCTGTCATTCAAAATAGAAGGAGAGAGAAAAAGATTCCCAGACAAACAAAATTTAAAGGAGTTTGTGACCGCTGAATCACTCCTGCATGCAATTGTAAGGGGGGACACTCAGAGGGGAGAAATGATTATCTATCTATCTATCTATCTATCTATCTATCTATCTATCTATCTATCTACCTACATATCATCATCTATCATCTCTCCATGTATATGTATATGTAATTGTATATGTGTATGTATATGTATACTTATAATTATATTTTTATTTTTATTTATTTATTTATTTATTTATTTATATTTATAGATAGAAATATATAATTAGATATATAGAGATATATAGATGTAGATGTAGATGTAGATATAGATATAAAGATATATAGATTTTTTTTTCTCCAACTCTTCAAAGAAGATAATGGCCATAAATTCATATCTTTCAGTACTCACTTTAAATGCCTGGGTGGCGCAGTCGGTTAAGCGTCCGACTTCAGCCAGGTCATGATCTCGCGGTCCGTGAGTTCGAGCCCCGCGTCGGGCTCTGGGCTGATGGCTCAGAGCCTGGAGCCTGTTTCCGATTCTGTGTCTCCCTCTCTCTCTGCCCCTCCCCTGTTCATGCTCTGTCTCTCTCTGTCCCTAAAATAAATAAACGTTGAAAAAAATTTTTTTTAAAAATAAATGTCAGTAGAGTCAATGCTCCAATCAAAAGACATAGGGGAACAGAATGGATGAGAGAACAAGCGCCATCGATATGCTGTTTACAAGACACCCACTTTAGTTGTAAACACAAGTTCAGAGTGAAAATAAGAGGATGGAGAATCATCTGTCATGCTAACCGTCAACAAAACAAAGCCAAAGCAGCCATACTTCTATGAGACACTCTAGACTTTAATGTAAAGACTGTGTCAAGTGATGCACAAGGGCATGATGTCATAATCAAGCGGTCTATCCACCAAGAAGACCTAGCAATTGAAAACATTTATGTGGCGTATTTGAGAGCAACCAAATACACAAATCAATTAATCACAAACATAAGGAACCTCATTCTTAGTCATGCCATCAGAGCGGGAGACTTCAACACCCCACTCGCTGCAATAGACAGATCATCTAAACAAAAAATCCACAAGCAAACGGGGGCTTGGAATGACACACTGGACAAGATGGGCTTCACAGAGATCTTCAGAACATTTCATAATAAAGCAGCAGAATATACTTTCTTCTCCAGTGCTCATGGAATATTCTCCTCTATAGATCATATCCTGGGGATAAAAGTCAACCCTAAGGAAGTACAAAGAGATCGAGGTCACACCGTGCATATTTTCAGACCGCAACACTACAAGACTCGAAATCAACTACAAGAAACAACTTGGAAAGGTAACAAACACTGGCAGACTGAAGAACATCCTACTAAAGAATGAATGGGCAAACCGAGGGTTTAAAGAGGGTATAAAAAGTATATGCAAGTCAATGAAAATGTATACGGAAGTCAGTGATAACACCACAACCCAAAACCTCTGGGACGCACCAGAGTCGGTAATAAGAGGACCTATCTAGCAAGTCAGGTCTTCCTAAAGGAGAAAGAAAGATTTCAGAGACACAACCTCACTTTACGCCTTACGAGGCTGTGAAAAGAACACCCTATGAAACGCAGAACATTCAGAAGACAGGAAATAACAATGATTAGAGCGGAAATTAATACTATGGAAACCAAAGTCAAACAAAACAAAAACAAAAACAACCTCAAACAAACAAACAAACAAACAAACCAAAATAGGAGAACAGATCAATGAGCCCAGAAGCTGCTTCTTTGAAGGAATTAACAACATTGATAAGCCAGTCATCAGTTTGATGAAAAAGAAAAAGGAAAGGGCCCGAATAAATAAACTCAAGAATGAAAGAGGAGAGATCACAAGCAACACAGCAGAAAGGCAAACAATAATAAGAGAACATTAGAAGCAACTATTTGCCAATAAAATGGGCAATCTGGGAGAAATGGACAAATTCCTAGACACATGTACACTACCAAAGCTGAAAGAGGAAGAAGAGGAAAATTGGAACAGACCCTTAGCCAGTAAAGAAATCAAATTACTAATCAAAAACCTGCTGAGGGAAGAAGACTGCAGGGCCAGATGGCTTTCCAGGGGAGTGCCAGCAAACATTTCAGGAAGCGTTAACACTTATTCTCTTGAAGCTGTTCCCAAAATAGAAATGCAAGGAAAACTTCCACACTCTTTCTATGAAGCCAGCGTTACCTTGATTCCAAAA
This sequence comes from Puma concolor, assembly GCF_028749965.1. Classification (NCBI taxonomy): domain Eukaryota; kingdom Metazoa; phylum Chordata; class Mammalia; order Carnivora; family Felidae; genus Puma; species Puma concolor. Next base: position 604,215 of record NW_028240227.1, read on the forward strand.
CCAGAAAGAGACCCCACTGAAAAGGAGAAGTATAGACCAATTTCCCTGATGCAAATGGATGCCAAACTCCTCAACAAGATATTAGACACTCGGATCCAACAATACATTAAGACGTTATTCACCACGACCCAGTGGGATTTGTACCTGGGAGGCAGGCCTGGTTCAACATCCACAAAACAATTCACGTGATTCATCACATCAAAAAAAGAAAGGACGAGAACCACAGGATCCTCTCAATCGATGCAGACAGAGGGTTGACAAAATACAGCATCCTTTCCTGGTAAAAACCCGCAAGAAAGTAGGGATAGAAGGAGCACACATCGAGATCATAAAGCCACGTATGGACGACCCGACATTACTATCATCTCAATGAGCAAAAGCTCTCAGCTCAAGTCACGAAAGAGACAGGAATGTCCACCCTCTCCACTGTTATTCAACATAGTATTGGAAGTCTTAGCCTCAGCCTCGTCATCCTTCTGCTCCCCCTCTTCAGCTACTGCTCTACCAGCCCTGGCTCTACCTTGTCTCCTCCTTCTACCCTCTGCTCACGTCCTCCTCAATTTCCTCCCCCAGCTGCTCCTGCTCTTCGACTCGTGCTCCTCCTCTTGCTCCTCCTGGACTTCCTCCTCCTCCACTTCTTCCCTCGCCTGCACCCGATCATTCACTCTTCCTCCTCCTCCTCCTCCCATAACTCCTCCCAATCCTCTTCCTCCATCTGATCCTCCACCTTCTCCTCCTCCTCCAACTCTTCCTCCTAGGCATCTTCCTCCTTCTCCAGGTCCTCTCCTGCTACTGCCCTTCCTGCCCTACCTCTGACTTTTGACCTCCTCTTCTTCCCTCTGCTCTCGTCCTCCTCAACTCCCTCCTCCAGCTGCCCCTGCTCCTTTGGCTCGTGATCCTCCTCTTCCTCGTGCTGGACATCATCCTCTTCCATTTGTCCTTCTCCTGTACCCCGTCATTCACTCCCTCTCCTCCTCCTCCACTTCTTCTTCTAACCCCTCCCAATCCTCTTCTCCAGCTCCTCCCGCTCCTCCTCTTCCTCCTCGGTCTCTTCCTCCTTCTGCTCCTACATTTCTGCTCACTCTATTCCAACCCTGGCTCTACCTTTGCTCCTCATCCTCGTCCCTCTACTCTCGTCCTCCTCAACTTCCTCCCCAGCTGCTCCTCCTCCTTGGGCTCGTGCTCCTCCTCATCCTGGACATCCTCCTCCTCCACTTGTTCCCTCTCCTGCACCCAATCATTCACTCCTCTCCTCTTGCTCTAATGCCTCCCAATCCTCTTCCTCCAACTCCTCCTTATCCCCGTCCTCCTCCTCCTCCTCCTCCTGCTCCTTCTCCTCTTCCTCCAATGCTTCCTCTGGTCATCCTTCTCTTCCCCAGGCACATCTTTGTCCCTTAAGACCACCACAATCTCCTCTAAGAATGGGAGTAAAAGCTCTCACACTGCCCCAAGCCATCTGCAATGAGCACCGGACCCTGGGGCATGGGCCCTCACAAGCCATCGTGTCCTTGCAAAAGGAGCCTGTCAACCTTCCAGGCCTCCCGGGGAGACCTGGCAGTGGGAACCTGGGAGCAGCGACAGGGTCCCCGGTGCAACGACACCCAAGGGACGATCGTATCATGCTCTGTTGTTTCAACAACACCTATAGCAGTATCGGATCTAGAGGCCAAGCCCTAACGGGCCTCACATACGACCCCTGACCAGCCAGCCCTGTGTCGGCAGCGCCATCCAGGAGGAAGCTCACCGACACACATGCCATGCCTGGGACCCCAAGGCGCTTCGATCACCCCCTAGGCAGATAAGGTCAGGGCTAGGTTACTCCATGGGACCTGATGCATCCCTACAGTCATCCCCAGTTCCTTGTAGGACAGGTCAGACTTCCTCCACTGGGCCATGGGGTCTCCATGCTGTCAAGCTGGCAGCAGCCAACACATGAACAGCGGTACTGGGACACTGTCCAGCCTTTCCTCTCATGCTGGATGGTGACCGCGTCTTTACCGAAAGCCCTGTATGGGGGCAAAGAACTGTGGGGAAGGCAGATAGGCGGGTAGCCAGGCACAGATGAGACCACCCGCTGTGATCCCGCAAGGTCACTGGGACTTCACTTCCATCTGGCCCACACGCAAATGCTAGTGATGGGGCTTTGGGGGCAGTGTGGACGCCTTGCAGCTTCAGTGTCAAGGAACTGGGCACACACACCTGTGGGCCCAGCCGGCAGCAGACTGGGACCAGTGTTCCTCCCTAGGCCCCTTTGACCCACCACCACCTGAGAAGAATACGGGGGGTGGGCTGAAAGGCTTTAGACTACCCAAAGTGCACACACAGTGGGCCATGTGCTGCCCGCTGTGGTTTGGGGCGGGGCGGGTGGAGCACGGTCGGGATTCCTGACTCCAATGTCCACAGCATCCTCCGTTGACCTGCAACCGCTGAGACACCGAGAAAGGAACCCAGTTCCCCATGTTACATGAGGCCAGGAGTCGACAAAGCCTGAGGCTAATCAGGGTCGGCAGCACAGGAACTGAGAGGCTCATGCTGGCACCACTTACATGCAAGGGGAACAGAGTTCTGGGACACACCTTGACATGTCCCGAGCCCAGCTGCAGCGGCAGGGGTGATCTTGTGGGGCGGGGAGAGGTGTTGCTGGCAACAAACTGTCCCCTAAGAGAGCAGCTGGCAGACTGTTCACCTGCCCATCCACACAGGGATCCCCAAACACCACACTGCTGCGGCACTCCTGGGGGACGCAAGTCACCTGAGGTCTAGGGTCCAAGCTCCTCCCTTTCCCTGGGCCTGTGGCACAGGAAGCAGAGAGGAGAGCCCCGAGGAAGAGCTGACTGGTGACAAAACATGGCACGTCTGCCTAGAGCAGAGAGTATTGCTGGACGCCTCCCTCCAGTGAATTATCTACGCCCTCTGCACACAACATAGCCTAACAGCTTGGGTTCCTTAGCTACTCTGTGCACAAGTTCTGGGCACAACCTTGTAGCCCCTCCATATTTGCTACTGTAGGCCACCAGGGCAATTCAACACACACACACACACACACACAAACACACACACACACACACACACACTCACTCACTCACTCACACACTCACTCTCACGTAGACACATACTAACACACACACAAGCACACTCACTTACAAATGGTCCACTGGCCACTGGGCAAGGGTTTCCTCCCCTCGGTCCCCGTCTTGACCTTGCACCAATTTCCATTTTGCATCCTGACTTGAGCCCCCTGGCAGAGCAACAGTTGCACCCATCCCAGCGATTACCATCAGGACTCAGGAGGGAAGGGACTGCACTCCTGTATTCTGGCACCTGACCGTCCCACATAAGCACCTCATCCACAGAGACCCCTGTGTCTCCGCTTGTCTCGCCGGCGGCCTACACACCCACTCCTGCACACACAGAGACACACGGCTATGCAATCGCATGAATATATGCATGCACACACTGCCGGCACCACCACGGATCTCAGGCCCAGTTTGCCACAGACGCCCACACACACTCTCAGGAAATCACGCTGGGTCTCCACCCTCGCACGTACTCTCTCCATGAAATCCCACTCATAAGCCTCGCTGCTGCCCACAACCCACACCTGCCTCTTGCCCTCACACATATCCCATCCTGAGCCACTGTCTCAGGACAGGGCTCGGGGTCAAAGGGACCCCGGGTGTGGTAGGCAGCAGTAAGGTATACTGGGATCGACTGTGAGAAGCCTGCCTTCTCCTGAGTTCTCCAGGGACATGGTTCCTTAGCTCTGATCCTCACTGGAAGTGTTGCTCACTGGATTCTCTCTCACCAAGGAGACGACACCCCTCTGGGACCAAGGATCCTGGCTGAATCTCCCCAAGTCCTGGACACACTGTACCAGCACCCAATGGACCAATTTGGTCCCGCTGTGCAATCCCCTTCCCTGCCTTTCGGCTCTGGCCTATTCAACAAGTCTCCACATAACATGTCTGTCTCTTCCTCCTCCTCCTTCCAGACTCTGACTGCCCAGGAAGGCAGGCCTCTGTGCACATGGCAACACCTGCCCCACACCAGTACTGGATCTCCTCTGCACACACAGAATCATCCTGTCAGCGGCTAGGACAGTCACACTCAGGTCCCGTCCTCGTCGTCCCTCCTTGGGTCCCCCATAAACACACACACACACACACACACACACACACACACACACACACACACACAGAAACAGAAGGGTTTTTAGCTTCCTGTATGTGTCCACATAAACATCGTGGCAACTCTTCAAGGCTGCCACATGTGATCACTTCCCCAATTGTCTCCGGGGCTCGTAGAAGACAGGAGACGCATCCACCATTCTCTTCCAGTGCTGCTCACGTCCTCCATTGTTTCTGCATGGGCAAACATAGAAGTTCTGTGCCTTTCACGCCCACACAGATGCAGAGCCCCTGACGCATATGGGCACATGCAGACACATTCGCGTACACGCACACACACGCACCCCCACGCAACAGACACCATGAGTGATACGGGATATTTGCAAATACATCCCAGATTGTATCACTCTTGTGCCTCACCCTTTTGTGATCCCTCTTGCTTTCTCACCCAGGGATTCATTTCCAGGCCCCAATGGCCTTGGACTAGTTCTAAGAATGGTTGTCAGGTTGCGGGAGGACATGGCGTGGTGGGGCACATGGAAGGAAGTGCAAGATTCTCACCACAGTGGCGCCTGGGGACAGGGCAGCTCCAGTCCCAAAGACTGGCAGGCAAATCCAAACTGAAGGAGCAGAGGGAAGCCCGGGATAAGGCAGACATCCAGGGGGAGCATTTGTGGTGGAGAAGCATTGCTCCTCCCGAGTTGCTCTCCAAAGCCCTAGCCCACAGCACAACTGCATTTGGTTTGCAGGCATCGTCCCAATGTGTGTTTGCAGCTGAGTCCCTGCAGGTCCCTTGTCATCCTCTCTCCCGCTTCCCATGCTACCTAGGTCCCAGTCTCGGCGGACCTTCCATTTCCAAGCCAATGTCTGGCCCACGTTCCCTTGCCCATACAACACACGTGTCAACACACCGCATACTGGCCTTCTCACCGACACGTGCGCACGTCAGGTCACTGTCTTCTGGTCCCTTCCTCCCTCAGGTTGTACTGCAGGGGATTGGGCCACAGGTCCTCGATGATGATCTGGTAGGGGACACAGGCTGGCGCCACATTGGGCATAGTCCACTCTCCTCTCTGGCCGGGGGCCACCCACATCCCCACTGCTGAGGAAGGCCTCAGGTGCCCCACCTCGGCAATCCTATTTGTCCCTGGACAGCTGTGCTCACACAGCCAGTTGAACAAGTGAAGCTGGTGGGGTCATACCTGAGACTGGGAGCTCCATGTTCATAATCGCAGAACCACTGGACTGGAGTGGCACGTGATGCCCTGTAGCCTGCAGGAAGAGAGGTTTTGAGGAACTACCTGATGGCCTCTTCCCCACCCACCTACCCCTCCCCCTCCCTCCTGCCCCTGATGCATGCTCATCAGCCCCCAGCCCTGCACCATCATGGGACCCACACCCTACCAGCAGAGCTAAGCTGATACTCCTTAATGATCACTGGGTTCCAGAAGTACTGGTTCTCCACAAAGAAAAACATCACTCTGCAGCGGTACTTGGGATGGCCCACTTCCTCCACCTGCGGTGAGCAATGGGACAGGACGGGCAAGTGTCCTCCCTCAGGGTCCTGACCTCTTTGCCTGGCTATGAGGGTGAGCACCTTTGCCTCTCCCTCTCCTGCCCAAATCCCGCACCCGACGGGACGGCCCCAAGCCACAGCCTCCCCAGTCTGACCTCCAAGTCGACCAGGTAGCTGAGCACGTCTTTGTCCTGGGCAACGATCATGGCCGACAACTGGGGGTGATTCAGAATCTGTGCTGGGTCAAGGAGCTGTGCCTTCACATGCTGTGGAAACAGACACAGCCCACCCCCCCAACCCACCCAGGTTAAGAGCAAGGGAGTATATCAGGGCATGTGCAGAAAGTCCAGGAAACACTAGCCCCCACACTCCTCAGCCTCTGCAAATGCACCAGACCCCATCGACACTGGGCTGTCCGTTGGCTTCCTGTACCTCCCACGCTGTCTGCACACAGCAGGGAGAAACTCCACTGCCTGGACTCCTCACAGTTCCTTCATATACCTGGCCTGTGTGGGTTGCCAGCAGCCCATCATAGCTTGTGATGTTGGCATGTGCTCTGACCCCTCCTCACGGCTGGGTGTCTTGGCATATTCCCGTGAAGACCAATGTTGTCACCGGCCTTCTGAATCCAGAAGGAATAACACGGCTTACAAGAAACCGACTGCACACTTACGATGCAAACATAGGGTGTGGGAGGGAGAAAGAGATCGAGAAGCAGGGACAAGGAAGGGAGAGGAGGGAAATGAAAGTAGACACAGTGACACAGCCAGTCAGGAGAGAAAGACATGGGTGGGACCCAGCCGGAGCCTGAGGACAGAGAGGGAAGCAGCGGTAGATATAGCAGGAGAGAATCCTGTGTGTGTGTGTGTGTGTGTGTGTGTGTGTGTGTGTGTGTGTGTGTGTGTGTCTGGGGAGGCAGATTGTACCCCGCTCGGTGTCGGTCTGAGTCATCCCACTGTCTGGAACAGGGGGGTGGCATGGTTCCACTAAAGGCCATGAGTGTGTGTCTGAAATGCTCTCTTTTGACGGAACTGCTAGAAACCGTGCACAGCCTGTGAATGTGAAGGTGGGTGTGCGGCCTCTGTAACTCTCCCATTTGGCATCGAAACGTTTCCTTGCCTTATCTGCTCTGAGTGAAGGCTGCTTTGTGCAACCCTAGCTCTGGTAGCATGGGGACACATGCCTCACGTCCACAAATAATGTTTGAGAGCAGCCTGCAGGCCAACGCTGGCGGAGACCTAGAGGAAGCAGGTCCAAGTCCCCAAGTCCCCCCATCCCCAACAACCGCCCCTGTCCAAGGCCTTACATTGGATCCCAGAACACACCAACCCAGGGCCAGGGACCACTGCCCAGCTCTCCTCCTTGGGGGCCATCGTCCCAAGGCACCTTGCTCTGAGGGCCCAGCCCTCCTGCACAACAGCCCCCGCCATCACCCACCAGAACAAGGAAGGACACAGCCTGGGCCCAGAAGCCAGGGATGTGCTTGATGATGGCCCTTCTGTGATCCAGGTAAGAAATGTGCCTCCGAAGAATCCTGTGCTTCAGCCGCCATAAGGCCCTGGAATCTTGGGCATTCCCAGCGCTGATCTCCAGCTGAATACGCTCCAGAACTGCCAGCGGGTCCTGGGCTGAGGCAGGACGCAGCACTGGCTCTTGCTGCTGCAGCTCCTGTGAGAGCTGGGGCCTCCACCACTGCATCTGCCTCAGGCTTCTCCTCTTGCTCCAGAATCTCCTCCAGCTGCTGTCTCTCCTCCTCTACCTCCTCCTGCTCACGCATGTCCTCTGCTTCTGGCTTGGCTTCCTCAGAATTCTCCTCTCCAGTCACCTCTTCCTCGGTCGCCTCCCCGTCCTCTTCCTCCACCCCGATCACCACCTCAGCCGCCACCATTCCTTCATCCAATATCACCACCAATTCCTCCGCTGCGCTTGCCACCTGTATCTCACACCCGGTGTGGGTTTCTTGCACAGGATGGGCGCTTGCCACCCCTGAACCTGGGGACTGCGGGCAGCCCACGCCCTCCAGCGCCCCTGCATTCCCGCGGGCCAGGGACTCTCGACATTTCTCATCCAGGACGATCAGGGACCAGGGTGGAACGGAATCACCGCTTTTTCCGGACCGCGACACGCTGACCATGACGCTCGGCACCGGCCCCAGTGTAGCTAGGGCAGCCTCAGGACAAGGACAGGGAAATGGCAGCAGGTGGACGGTGCCTTGGCCGCAAGGCCTTGAGCTCCCTGCTGCCTACCGCCACAGCCCGCCCAAGTTGGGTGCAGGCACACAGGCTCTGGGATTTCACGACTCCGCATTGGCTGTGGCTGCTGTGGAGGAGAGGCTGAGACAGAGGCAGTGAAGAGTGTGTGCATGCGGCCTGGGGGCGAAGTGGTTCCAGGGCAGGTCAGGCCCGCTGGCCAGGTTGGTGGAGCAATCAGTTGCAAGACAGCAAGACAGGGTGTTGGCCACCAGCTAACGCGCGCCAGCGGCCGGTCCGGGCTCTGGAGCAAGGGCCCAGCCGCCAGCCTGGACCCCGTTTGGCCGTATGTCCTCTTCAGTGCTGTCACCTTCCAGGCCTGACTCGCGAAGTCCCGTGTCACACAGTCTGTGTTCGCTTGTACACCCTTTCCCCAGAGGCCTCACTCCGGGCAGCAGAGCATTCAGCACAGGAATGTCCACAGCGTGATCCACTACCTGCTCCACCCCTTTGCCCCTTTTTCATGAAGCTGGGGCAAGCCTGGAGAAGTCCTTAGGTGTCGCGCCTACCGGGGCCACATGGCCGTCTGCACGGTTTCTCCTCCTTGGCCATCAGCCTGAGGGCAGCGGTAAGGTGGGTGCCCACCCAGAACCAGTGACACCCACTCTAGACCCACCCCACCGCCGTGTCCTTGCAAGAAAGCAGCTCAGTAGAACTCACTGCACTGCAATTCAGAGCAAACAACAACCCCCACAGCCCCATCTGCCACTGGTGCCCTACTGATCTCCGTACAGAGCATCAGGGAGATGGGGTAGTAGGATTTAGCAGTTTCCTCCGGTCCGGAAATCTAACCTTCCACTAAAAGGAGGACGACTCCAAGCAGGGCGCTTAGGGGCCCTTCACCAAGAATTACAAACTTGTCTGTGTCTGTCTCTGAGAAAGCCCCATGCCTGTTGTCACTAGTACACATGAAAGTAGACGAGTTCCCTCCACATTTCCCAGGCGCCAACGGGAATTCTGAAGAAGCGTGCACGCAGACACAGAATGTCCACTGAAAGAGACACACAGGGAGATAGAGATATAGAGGGAGAGAGAGAGACACATGCAAGCAGATGAAGGAAGGACGAGTGGACGGGAAGACCGGCCTAGAGAGGGAGAGTCACAGGGAGATTGGCGGGAGAGACAGGGAGGAGTAGCAAGACAAGAAGAGACAGAGGGGCACCTATTACAAGGAAGACAGGTGGAGACAGGGGGAGGCATTAGTGAGGGAGAGGAGGGATACAAAGACAAAGAGACCTGGAAGGGAAGTGGGAGGGAGGGGCAGGAAGAAGACAATGGAGGGGGAGGCAAGGGGAGGGTAAGAGGAAGCACTGCAGGGGCAGCTGAGGCAGAGACAGGTGGGCTGATTCTGACGACAGGGCAACTGCAGTGTGCAGTTTCACCTGGTGAAGTTCACCTGTGTAATTTCCACAGAGACGAATGCTGTACAGTGGTCAGCCCTCAGCACAAATGGCACCGTTCTCATCTGGATCTTAAGGGCAGTCTGGAACGATCCCTGAACTAGAAGGAAGCTGCAGTGAGGTCATTCTGGGTGAGGAAGAGGGCACCGCAGGGAAGAAAGCAAGGACCCGATCCCCACAGGGCTGCTGGAAGCCCTGTACTTACCAGGAGCAGACAGGAAATGGGATTGCCGGAAAGAGACTGCAAAGACCTAGGGACAGCATGTGCGGTAAGAAATCACGTCCCCAAGCTCGGCAAATTCAAGCAAAAGCAGAGGCTGCACATCCATGGAAGTCAATGCTTTCCGAGTGGAACCAATGAGGTTCTCTCAGATGCCCAGGAAATGTGCTCCACTCTGAGGCCCCACACTTCTGGCAAGCTTCTCATCCAAAGTGACTCATCACAGAGAAAGGGTGCACCGTGAGCAAAAGAGCCAAGATCTCCTTCGCATCCCCGAACGCAGACAGGTGATCCGCCCAGTAATCTCAATCCAACGTATGGTGATAAAGTTTACATTCCACAACAGTGTTGGAGGAAACTCTCACCCGAGGGGAGGACAATGAGTGAGAACCGCATCCCAGGCTGTAAGGTAAGGACAGACGTCAAGCTGTATTGACAAATCACGAGACCGTGACTCAAATGTCTGTACAGACACAGAGCGTCTGCACAAGCATGAGGGCTGGATAGTTGGAAGCAGGTAGCTCGATTTCTAAGTCTGGGCTGCCCATATGATATGAAAGGCTAACACGTGCAAGCAGAGCTATGCCCATGTGATGCGGATCAGCTTCCTGAGGCGGTACTTTGTACCCTGTGGATGACCTGGGAGACCCATGCAGGCAGGCTCCTTGTGCACCTCTGCCACCGGGCACATATGTGGGAAACGTAGGGCCAAAGGGTTCCCGTTAGGCTTAGTTTGGCTCACCCTTCAGCGGGTGCATTGAGCATCAGTGCAGAAAGCACTGGGCTCCCTGAAAGAGGCCAACCCCTGACAGAAACACAGTGGTGGTGACCCCTGCTTGATGGACTCCTGAGGAGATTAAAATGAGTTAAAGGCATGCAGTCCACCAGAGAGTAGAGAGGTGTTAACCAGGGGAGGGTGCGATGAGGAGGTGTCGGGCCTAGGGTGTGAAGAGGCAATCATGCCATGTGCATGAGTTCTGGAGATCTAACTTGCACAGGGCAGCCGTAAGGAACGCTTCAGCGCATCGTCAGGGTGCTCAGAGCTAAGTGCTCTCACCACAGATATAGACGGTTTGCTGAGAAATGTCCCGGTGAAGGTGGCTGGACGGAGCGCTTGCACGTGAAGGATACGGGCACCTCCGTGACTGCCCGTTGTGTACCTCAATCACGCACTAGTCTTGGTGGACTAAGCTGAGCTCAGTACCTTGCAGTCAAAGGTGTCTGCATGGTTCCCGCAAACATGAATCAGACTCCCAGGTAGGAAGTAATGGACAAATGAGAGACCAGAACACACAGGAGGCACACGGAAACGAGACACACGCGGGAAGGGGGAAGTCTCTCCTAGCCAGGAACATGCCACTTGGCAAAAGAGTAAGTGGGAAAACGTTGCTAGACCGCTTTTCACACTTTAAGCCTGCATCTGCAACATGCAAGCCAGTGACATTTGAGCCCTAGGGTCCAAAGCATTTGAAAACAGAAGGACGGAAAATAGAGGTGCGACTTAATTCTCACAGCAAGGCAGCTGCATTTGGGGACATTAACTGGCTGGCAGTGAGTGCATGGCCAATCCTCTGACGAAGGTCCTAAGGGCACAGAAGGATTTCTGGCTCCGGGAACATATTAGAGAACACGCAGAAGCCCCTCCACCTGACAGCAGGACAGCAATTGGATCTGTCAGTGGAAGAAAGGGGTTGAATTCAGAGGGAAACACACTCAAGCGCAGAAGCATACACCAAAGACAAGACAGGCCAGCAGAGCCGCAGCTGACACAACACGCAGGTGTGCAGAGACAAAGGAGGTTACACGGGTACAGCTGTGCCCACTTAGACCAGGCAAGGAGGCATCACCAGAGAGGCGTTGGCACAGGCAAAGCCAGGAAAGGACACCGACACGCCAGGGCTCACTCAGGGAGACAGAGGACCACAGGCAATGCAAGACATTTCCTGTACACAGAGAACAACTGGACGATGCCGACAGGCCAATGAGGGACACATGTGGTCCAGAGACATGGAAGTCAGAAGGCTCCTGAATTGCCGAGGGTGTCCCCTGTCGAGGGACAGCACTCTGGAGCCCACACACGCTGGTGTTGTGGTGGAAGAGGCCGCTAGGCAGCACATACAGCTGTGCAGGGGATTTAGCCGCTCCTGGACCCTGGGGCTCCCCAGGGAGTGCAGCGGCTACGGGAGGACACCCGGGGCTGCAGGGTGTGCAGCATGAGGGCTGTAATCCCTCGGACACAGAGCACCCAGGCCTCTGATCATGGACCCTGGACACAAGTGTCCACACTTGAGGGTTTGGCTCTGGGGGCCGTGAGGACATTCCACACCCACACCTTGCCCGTACCTTCTCTTTGGGACAGGCCGGGCGGAAAAATCACCCTGGCCCCTCAGCAGGTATTGGCGCGATATATGAACATGTGGGGGACCCTGTGTTCCCCTGTCCCGTAAAGTGTTCCTGCCTGGCAAGACCTATCAAGTAACGGCCTGCTTGTGCAGAAAGATGCCCCAAAGTGCCCAGCCTCATGACCACTGAGACCGTATTACCACTGCAGAATCATTGGCCATACTTTCTTTGGATGTTCACACCCAAAGACACGGGCCAGCACAGGGAGTTTTTCCAGGGTACCCCGACGTTTACACATTAAGCAGCTGTGTAAGACAGCTGCTTCTCCAGCCAGTGTGCAGACAGCAGCGAGAGAAAGACCTGCCTTCCCTTCTAGAGAGTGTGACAGGCTCAGCCCTGGAAGAGTTATGGCTTGGGCGTACAGATCCCCAACTCCGCAGCATGCTGACACCCACTGACCATGTTGTCTGCATAGTGGTAAGGGCAAGAAGCCTCCATGCTTTGGGACTGGCAACACCTTCTCTGGAATAGAGACACTGCAGAGAAGACACTTCTACTGCAGAGCTGTGCAGTGGGGATCCTGGGGGGCTTGGGCAACTTGGGAGACAGGAAGATTAATGTGGGGATGTCAGTCTCAGGCACGCTGTAATGCGGGCTGTGTAACTTGGGGATAGAGAAGAGCCTGCGATGGACAGGGCTGAAGTCTGTCTATTGCAATGCTAGCACGGTGGAGCTTTTGCCGCATCCCTAGCACAGACATGTCTAGCAAGCAGCCATCTGCTGTGTAAGGAGTACCCCAGCACTCTCCTCTTCCCAGGTGAGGCTAGTCCCAGTCCTTTATACCATCCAGGCCTGCCCGGGACCTCTGCACAGAATGCGAAGGCTGCACAAGTCCATCGTTCCCTATGTGGCCGAGGCAGCCTTTGTCCAGACACTGAGGCCAAGGAACACAGGCTGCCCGGGACGAGGCGACCTCTCTGCGCGCCTGCTGGTGTTTTGCCCTTGGGAGTCTTCTCACAAGTCTCACATGGCGTGTTGGACACACGGCATAAGCCTGTGTACCCAGAGGAAGAACAGCATCCGACTCATCACGGCTGATAATGAGAGGGCAGCGCGCACACGGGAGAGGATGGCGTGTCCGTGGCCATTAAGAGCCCCACCTCCCCGCGACCCTCCCCTCTGTTGGCTTGCAATCTGGGCCACCCATTTGTAACCTGAGGTCATTTCAGAAACAGCGAAGTTCACACAAGGGCATCAGTACTAGGACACCTTCAGGAGTCTTGTAGGTGTGAGTGTGTGATCAAATTTGTTGATCAAAAAAATGGGTGTTTTGTTTTGTTCACAATTTTATTTTCAACATTCATTCTCAAATTTGTTATGCTTTAATATATGATTTTTAAAAAGCTCCTTCAAAACATGATTTGGTTTTCAATGTTGCAACACCTCTTAAATTTTCATTTATGGAAAATTGGGATAAGAAGTTTGTAGTCAATATTTGAAAGCTTCTCAAATTCATTCCATCTGACAATATTGCCCAAATTGCTGATATTTTATTTGATTTTAAAATGTCTCAACTAATCTTTTTAAAATTTATTTATTTTGAAAGAGAGAGAGATAAAGAGACATCGAGACAGAGAAAGAGACAGAGAGGGAGAGTTCAGAGGAGGGGCACAGAGGTGGTGAGATAAAATCTCAATCGTGAATTAGTAATCCAAAAGCTCTGAAGAAACAAAGTCCAGGACCAGATCAATTCTACTATAAACTTGAAGAAGAGTTACTCCCTGTTCTTCTCAAAGGAATTACAACTTCATTCTATGAGACCAGCATTAACTTGATATCAAAATCTGAAAACTAGTCCACTAAGAAAAAAAGGACAAGCCCATATGTTTAATGAACATAGACGCAAATATCCTCAAGAAAATACTTGCACACTGACTCTAATAATACTTTATTAAAAAAGTATTCACCACAATTGAGGGAGATTTTTTCCTGGTTTGCAAGTATAGTCCAATATTCACAAATCAATTAACACGTTACAGTACACCAATGAGATAAAGGAGAAGAGCCACATTATCATTTCAACAGATGCAGGAAAAGCATTTGAAGAAGGACAACATCCATTCATGATAAACACCCTCGGCAAATTAGGTTTAGAGGAAAAATACCTCAACATCATAAAGGTCATCTATGAAAAACTCATAGCTAAAATCTTTTTGAATGGGGAAAACCTGAAAGCTTTTCCCATAAGCTTAGGAACAAGACAAGGATGTCCACTCCCACCACGTTTTTATTCAGCACAGTACTAGAATTCCTAGCCACAGCAATTAGACACAAAAAGAAGTAAAAGGCAATGGAATCAATAAAGAAGAAGAAAAATGTTCTCGATTTATGGAGGACATGATACTCTACTGTAGAAAACCTGAAAGATTCCACGGACAAAAGTGTGAGAACTGAAGAACGAATTCAGTAAAGTCATAGGGTACAATCAACATACAGAAATCTCTTGCATTTGTATACACTAATAATGAAGCCGCAGAAAGACAGATTAAGAAAACAATCCCATTTATAATTGGATCAAAAAAATAAGATATCTACGGGTAAACTCATACATAGAGGTGAATAAACTATACTCTGAAATCTATTAAATAAGGTTGAAAGAAACTGAGGTCAACACCAAGAAATGGATAATTCCATGCTCATGGATTGAAAGGGCAAATAATGTCAAAATGTCTATGTTACCAAAGCGATCTACATATTTAATGTAACCCCGATGAAAACACCAACGGCATTTCTCACAGAACTAGAACAAACAGTCCTAAACGTTATATGGGACCACCAAAGAACCTGAAGAGCAAAGCAATCTTAAGCAAGCAAACAAACAAACAAACAAACAAACAAACAAACAAGCAAACAAACAGACAGACAAACAAAGAAACACTGGAGGCATCACAAACTCCAGATATCAAGTTATACTGCAAAGCTGTAGTTATCAAAACTGCATGGTACTGGCACAAATTGGAACGTAGACCAATGGAACAGAACAGAATACCTAGAAATAAACCCACAAGTATCTGGTCTATTCATCTTTGACAGAGCAAGAAAACATATAAAATGGGAAAAAGGTATTTTCTTTAGCAAATGGTGTTGGAAAACTGAACAGAAATGTGGAAAAGAACGAAACTGGACCACTTTCTTACAAAACACATGAAAATAAATCCAAAATGGATTAGAGATAAAAATCCTAGAAGAGAACACAGGCAGTAATTTTTTGACATTAGCCAAAGAAACGTTTTCTAGGTATATCTCCTGAGACAAAAGCAAAAATACAAAAACAAAAGCAAAATAAACTATTGGGATTGCATCCAAATAAAAAGCTTCTGCACAGCTAAGGAAAAACTCCACAAAAATGAAGGGCAACCTACAGAATGGGAGAAGCTATTTGCAAATGACATATCCAGGAATGGATTAGTATCCTCTATATAAAGAACTTACAAAACTCAATACTGAAAAACGAAATTATCCAATTACAAAATGGGCAGAAGACCTTAACAGACACTCCTCCATGAAGACATCCAGATGGCCAACAGACACGTGAAAAGATGTTTATCATCACTTACCATCAGGAAATTGCAAGTCAAAAGGACAATGAGATACCACCTCACACTCTTTGGAATAGCTAAAATCAGCAACACAATGAACAACAGGTGTTGAGGAGGATATGGAAAAAGAACTTTTGCACTGTTGATAGGAATGCAAATTGGTGCAGTCACTGTGGAAAACATAGTGGGTTCCTCAGAACGTGAAAACTACAACTGCAGCAATCACACTACTGTGTATTTACCCAAAGATTCCAGAAACGATTATTCAAAGAGAGACAAGAACCCTGATAATTTTGGCAGCATTATGGGACAGCCACGTGTCCATCAAATGATGAATGGATACAGATTTGGTATGTATATATGATGTGGTATATAATGTGGTATGATACACACATAATTATATGATGTGGTATCTTATGTATAATACCCACACACAGGGGAATTGTACTCAGCCACGTAAAATAATGAAATCTTGCCATCTGCAACAACATGAATGGAGCTAGGGAATATAATGCTAGGCAAAATAAGTCGGTCAGAGACAGACAGATACCATATGACTTCATTCATATGTGAAATTTAAGAAACTAAACAAATGATCAAATGTTGGGGAAACAGTAATAGACAAATCAAGAAACATACACTTAATTATAGATAACAACATGCTGGTTACCAGTGTGTGTGTGTGTGTGGGGGGTTCAGATGTAGTGAGTGAAATATGTGATGGGGATTAAGGAGTGCACTTGTTTCCATGAGTACTGGGTATTGTAAGGAATTGCTGAATCATTATATTGTACATCTGAAACTAATATAACACTATATGTGAAAAAAAATAGGGGCATCCTGGTGGCTCAGTTGGTTGCCCATCCAACTTTGGCTCAGGTCATGATCTCTCAGTTCATGGATTCAAGCCCTACATTGGGCTCACTGCTGTAGCATCATGCCCACTTCAGATATGCTATTCCTCTCTCTCTGACCCTGCTTGCATTCTCTCAGAAAGAAATAAGATATTGTTTCAAAACCATAAAATATTTAAAAATAAATTCAATTTATAAGAAAAAGAAAAAAAAAACACTTTAGACCACCTAATTAAATTACTGGATTTTCTGATATTTTAGGTATCAGGAAATTCATTTGTTTGCACATGTGTTATTATATCATTTTAGGTATTCTCTGTCCCGTCCTGTTTGAATAATAATAATAATAATAATAATAATGATAATAATAATAATAATAATAATAATAATAATAATAGCAGTAATAATAGGATTCTATATAAGGGGTGTTTGCTATGTTTCAGATCTTGTTCTAAACTCTTTAGATGATCATTATATTCATCTCTTTGTCTTACATATATGAGAACTAAAACACAAAAGCATTAAAAAATTCTGTGCCGATGATCATACACCTAGTACTGGTGAGACAGGATGTCAACTTGGGTGAGTTGGCACTAGAGGACACTATTTCATGCCACCTCTCAGTTCCATCACATGCCACCTGTGTTGACCTTGAGAGCAGACAAGTTCCTTAACCTGTGAACTTCTTCACTTTGCTGATGTGTAAAAGGAGGTTAATAGTAACCCCTCCCTCATAGGGCCCTAAGGAGAACGACATGAAGTACTTGTGAAATGTTCAGAACCTCACCGGTATGAGTAAGAACTAAGTAAGTGTTGGCAAGAAACCTCTCAGCCAGGCTAGCTGGTCCCCAAGTCTTACTCATTTGCTCCAGTGTTAGAGTTATGGGGTTATGCTAGTTTTTCAAAGAAATGACTTGCATCGCTTTCATTCTCTTGCTTCTTTTTCTTAAACCAGTTGTAGTCAGTTACATTGTGTCCAAAACATTCATTGTCTGTTTTATTGGCATATGTACATAGGAGTTTTTAATAACCAAAAGCTCTATAATGTTACCATGTTTTACTTTAATAATTTGGTTTCCTTGAATTTTCTGTTTACAAGAAAAAAAGTTTAATTTTACTGACTTGGTAACTTGGTTAACTTTTTAATTTCTTGGTTAAATACAAAAGTTTTTGTATTTAAGGAAAACACCTAACACTTTCAAGTTGCCCTTGTACAGCTTTGATCATATCTGACAATTACTTTTTGGTGCTATTCCTAATCAACCTGCTTTTTTGGGTGTTGTCCCAATCACATTGTTCGGTGAGCTCCTTTCTGGGTCACATTTGTTCCCTCTCCCATTGCTCTCTCAGGCTACTCTCACCTCAGGGCTTCTCTTCTAAGCCTGAAATTCTCTTGACTCTGTTTATCTCCTTCCAACAAGTGTCAATTATACATAACTGCGATGAAGGAAGGGAGATCAGATTTTTCATGAGTCTTCCTGATGATATTACATGATCCAGGCTCACAAGGCAACAATTTAGCATTCTCCCATTCAAACAAGAAATAATTAGAAATATGGTCAGAGAATTGGCGCCATTTGCCATAAGAGAAGTAAAAGGAAAAGGAGGTGGAAGGCAGGAAGGCAGGAAGGCAGGAAGGCAGGAAGGCAGGAAGGCAGGAAGGCAGGAAGGCAGGAAGGAAGGAAGGAAGGAAGGAAGGAAGGAAGGAAGGAAGGAAGGAAGGAAGGAAGGAAGGAAGGAAGGAAGGAAGGAAGGAAGGAGGAGAACTTAACAAGAAACATGAAAGAAGTATATAAATAAGCCTTTCAGAAAACTTTAAACACATCTGAGAGATATTAAAAAAAAAAAGCTTAAATATAAACATTCCCTGTGTAGGAATAGGAAAAGTTATTATTGTAAGAATGCCTACTATCTCTAAATTACTATGGAAATTTGTTGCAAGCCCAATAAAATATGGATTTTTTAAATCAGATCAGCTGGTTCTAAGATTTTTGTATAAATATCAAAATTCAAGCTGATCCAGAAAATTTTTTCTGAAAAGGAAGCATATGAATTAGGCGAGTTCTACCAGATAGTAAATTATGTTATAAAGCAAATGTGGCCCAGCTGAATGAATTAATCATCATAGAGAATTCAGAACTAGGTTCAAAGCATATGCAAATTTAGTATGTAACTAAGTGAACCTTTCAAAGCAAATGCATTGTTCGAATAATAGTAACAGTGATACTATTCATGAAGTTTCAATACTTTTCTTATAAATGTCTTAATTTGCATTATGTCATATTGTTATATGCTATAATATTGTTATCTATCTTATATGTTTTCTTATAAAAATGCATGTATAAAATCCTAGGAGAAAACAAGAAAGTTATTTTTCTATTCTCTATTGGGAAAAGCCTTCTTAATATTTACTGAGCATTTATTGCTAAGAAATTTTAAGCACTTACGTATTTATTTATTGAATTATTGAATTCCCACACTGTGATAATGCCCGTTTCACAAAAGAGAAAGCAAAGAACAAAAAAGGTAAGGGGACTTTATTTGTTTCCCTATAGCTCAAGATGGAAGTACATAGTCAGATAGTTTTACTCTAGAGCGTGTGTTCTCAAACGTGATGATAACAACTGACAAACACTAGAGACAGCTGAGTCAATGGTGGAGCCCAGTGGAAGGCCATGCGCTCAATCCCTCCTTGGCCTTAAAAGGTAGGCAGTATCTGTCTGCACTTGTCCACAGGTGGGTCATTGTTAGCATAGGCATAAAATGTCTTGGCATCATTACTTAACCTGTGAACAAGTGGCAGTATGGCCCTGGTTGCAGAGAAAGAAATTTTGCCTACCACCAGGGAGCGATGTGTGAGAGGCAGTCTTATAAACTGGGAAATTAGTTATGCTGCACCTGACAGCACCTTAACCTGGAAATACAAAATTTCATTATAAACAACCTATGCGATTCCCCCTAAGAGTAAAACAAACAAACAAAAAAAAAAAAACAAAAAACAACAACACAAAAGCCCAGGAGGCAAGCTTACCCTATACCTGCAAGGAGGATGGCTTCCCACATGCTTTGTTTATGAAGTATCTTTTATGTGGATCAAAGGAATCTATAACTTTCTTAGGTAAGATTTATGTGTCAAAGCATTCATTTTTGCCAACGCTCCAACACAGTCATCTGCAGAATCACTTTAAATCTTATCTCACTGCCTCCCCCAGTTTTATTACAAATTGAGAAGATATGTTTTTATGTAAGTCAATCTATGAAGTCCTAGGAGAAAACATGGGGGAATTATTCTTATAATCCAGAATGACAATGATCTTTCTAAAATAGGGATGGACGTCAAGCTCAGATGTAACGATAGTAGAGAAGGATCATTTTTATTATATTGAACATATATATTTTTTTAATTTTGTAAAGAAAAAACAAAGCCAAAAAAAATAAAAAAGGAAAAGAAAAAATAAAGTGAGGTGCCTGGGTGGCTTGGTAGGTTAAACGTCCAAAATCGACTCAGGTCACGATCTCATGGTTTGTGGGTTTGAGCCCTGCATCTAGCTCTTTGCTGAAAGCTCAGAGTCGGGAGTGTGTTTCAGATTCTGTGTCTCCCTCTCTCTCTTCTCCTTCCCTGCTCGCACTCTCTCTCTCTCTCTCTCTCTCTCTCACAAAATAAATAAACATTAAGTTAAAAAAATAAAAAAAATTAAAAAAAAGGCAAATGAGAATTAGTGGAAATAATTGCCCCACCAATAGAAACACAGAAGACAAATTCCCATAATGCTTATATTGCTTTTTTTTTAAGCCACAGTGTAAAACAAAACAAATATCCAATAGAAGGAATAGAGGAAAGAAAAAGGAAGTTCACCAGAAAACAAGCATAAATGACTTTTAAAAACTGTAAAGACGTACCACCACAATTTTGGAAAGCAATTGCAAATAAAAATGAAATACTACTACTCTTCTATTGGACAAAAACATTGGTAATGCCCACTATAGATAAGGGAAGAGGAAAGAGGCATTTCAGAAATGTAATTGGCGAACTGGTACCTCTTCTTTGGAAGACAGTTTAACATGATAATGGTAAACATAACACTAATAACATTTATTGAGTATTTGGCATGTTGGACAGACACTGATCTATTTCACATAGTTCAATTTAATTATTCCTCATAACAACAAAATGAAGTGCTTTATATTACTACCCCTCTGAGAAATCAGAGGCACAAGAAGATTAAGACATGTGCTGTGAATGGAGTAGCTGAATTCAAACTCAGTATTAAAAATTCAGTTTACAATACCAAACTTGACAATATCCATAAAAACTCAACATATTTATACCTGTTATCTGTACACCTTCATGAGGGTTAGGTTTTTCCCCACGACACAGAACAAGGAAGAACTATGGTTTTAACAGGGTAAAAGTGGATTTCTCTCCCAAATCAATGAACTTTGGAGGTATACAGTTCAAGTCTGATTCGGCAGCTGTATTCTATGAAGTGCATAGAAATCTATTTCCTACCAGCTCTTGCTGGAAGAATCTCAGTTCATTTTCCATCCAAACGGTTTGGCCCTAGAGTTCAGGATCCAAGGCAGCATGTGAATGACATCAAAGAAAAAATAAAGGACACAAGACACACAGGTGTCTCAACTTTCTCAGAAGCTGCCACATGACACTTCCTCTTATATTGTTTTGGCTGTAAGGGAAGCTGGGGTATGTAGTCCTAATTCTGAGTGCCCGTCGGCACAGCTCAGCGCTGGTAATAACCTGCAAGGGAAGGAGGTGGAGGAATGGATGTGGAAGAGGTTCTTTCTGTCCTACTGATACCACAATTCCAGTTCTAAAAATTTCCCAAGATTTTTACATTACAAATCTTCCTTGATTTAGGATGGAGTCACCACTAGATAAAACCAGTGTGAGTGGAAATTATTCTAACCCAAAAATGCATGTAACACACCTAAAGTGCTGAATATCATAGTTTAGTCTAGCCTGTATTATGTGTGTTCAGAATAGTTGCATGAGCTGAAATTATGAGACATCATCTAACACACAGCCTATGTTCCATTAAAGTTTAACTGTCTCATGTATTTCAGTGAATACTGTGTTGAAAGCATAAACACAACGGTTGTGTGAGTACAGAATGGCTGTAAGCATATAGATTGTTCACCACCATGATCATGTGGTGGACTGGATGTGGCTGGATGCTCTGCCAGGCATCACAGGAGAGGGTCGTATCGCCTCTCATTAGCACTGGGAGAGGTCAAAAAGTTAAATTTGAAATACAATTTATCTTCGAAAACGTTTAATGTTTATTCAAGTTTGGAGAGAAAGAGAGACAGAAAGAGTGCGAGCATGGAAGGGGCCGAGAGAGAGACACACACACACAGAATCTCAAGTCAGCCCCAGGATGCAAGTTGTCAGCATAGCCTGAGGCAGGCTTGAACTCACGAGCCATGAGATGTTGACATGAACTAAAGTCAGATGCTTACACCACTGAGCCAGCAGGTGCTCTTCAAAGTACAATTTGTTAACAATGCTATCATTTTCACACCATTGTAAGGTCCAATAACTATAAGTCAAACAATATTAAGCCAGGGACTGCTAATCCTCCATTCATGCTTGAAGATATATTTTTGATCATCCTAGGCCTGCCAGGAAGCTAACCTCCATGGACTGCATCGTTGAGGCTTTCTTGCCGTCTGGCTTCCATCCATAGTTGGCAGGTATACTAACAGGTAGCCAGAGAGCAAAAGAAAAGCAGTCATTATATGTACTCTGAACTCTGGAATTTTGGCAGTGGCTTATTCCTCAGTCTATGGCCACATCTCCTGTTAGGTGGCTTCTCTCCCAGCCGTGGGCTCATTGGCTTCTAGTAACACTTGTCCTTTCCTTGTCCCTTGGTGCCTGGGAGAGGTGAAGTCTTCTCTTGCTAGTCCCCAAGGACTCAACTACTTAGTTTGGAGGCCGTTTATCTCACCAGCACCTGTGTTCATAGTTCCTCCATTAAACTCTTTCCAGGTAAGGTTTTCGAGGCACCACCCACACTCTGCTGGACTCTGGCAGGCAAACATATGTACAAGGACTTTCACGGCAGCATTGTTTTCTATAGTCGTAGACTACAAACAAATTAAATACACATAAACAGGGGACAGATTAAATACCTCGAATGCAGCCAGGGTAGGAAATACCATGAAGTCTATTTAAAAAATAATGTCCCATTGGACCAGAGACTTTAATTTTTAACAGGGCAAATCTCATGTCATACCTTTTCACAATCACAAAAATCATGTTTCTATAAAATGGAGAAGTGTAGATAATATCTTGGTACCAGCTATGCATATATATATATATATATATATATATATATATATATATATATATATGCAAAGTACATACCTTGAGATTCAGGAAAAAAAAACCTACAAACTGTTAAAAGTGGTCTTCTTCTGGGGAAGAATAATGGAGGCCTAGCGAAGACATAGATTTAGTTTCATTGAATAACTCGTTTTGCTACTATATGAATTTTTACAATGTGTATATTACCTTTAAAAAGCTCGTTAAAGGAAAAAAAAAGTTTTCCTTGGGATATATATAGGGAAGTTTATGAACATGACAATAACTCTCCTCTGATATTTCAATATTGCAGTTTGGATCCCAACTTCCTCCCCTCCCTACTCTGCCCACCCTTTATCCTCTCCCTCCATACAGGGTCACTAAACCCTCTTTTCTCATACAGGACAGCACTTCCGGGACTACTGTGGTCCTTACTGTGTGTTCCCCATGTTGTCACGGCTCTCACAGCACTTGAGTTTCATCATGATCCAGAATCATCTTACATCATATAGTTCTTATAGTTAAGCTTACAAAGCTTGGCCTGTTAGGAAATTAAATTACCTTTCATATTTCTTCAAAAAAATCTTACTCTCTCAGCTTACAACTCTTAGAATATGGTAAATTCTCCCACGATTGGCTAAAGGACCCTCCAGTTGAATTCAAATGCTCTAGTGTTACTCTGGGGTGAATTCATAGGAACAAAAGTCTTTATTGAGCCCTTTGTCTTCAGACCCATTCATTCCTTTATTTCTCAATTGAGCATCAATTTATTGAGTGTCTATTTTATTCCCAAACTGTAGGAGGTGCTAGAACTTCATGAATGGATAGTCCTGGTCCACAGAAATATTTAGTCCTATTGGAGACATGAAAATGTAAGATGTGTTGGGGCACCTGGGTGACTCAGTTGGTTAAGGGGCTGACTTCAGCTTGGGCCATTATCTCACAGCTTGTGAGTTCAAGATCCATGTAGGACTCTGTGCTGACAGCTGAGAGCTGGAGGCTGCTTTGGTCTACACCTCCTTGTCTCTCTGCCTCTCACCCACAGATGCTCTGTCTCTCTCTCCTCCAAAAATAAAAATACATGAATAAAAAATAAACATTAGGAAAAAAATTAAGTGTAAGAGGTGTCAATTGAAGTGTGTATAGAGATTAGAGTCGGGGCATAGAAAGAGAGTGTTGGACCAGGATAAGTAACTAGAGCAACTTTCTAAGAGTATTAGAGACGGTGGGTAGTAATAAAAGGTGAGTAGGGGTGCCCTAGAGGGACTCGTGAAAGGGACGTCATGTAACACATTGGAAACAACATAAATTGAAGCCGGAAAGCAGGACACTTGAAGTAATGTATGACCTTTGATAGAAGAATAAAATGGTGAGTTAAGATGTCAGATGACATCATCAGTGTCGTCATCAGGCTGGAAAGAATCAAAAGGGAAGGGGAAAGGGATCAATTAAGAGTGTCTACTAAAACACCAGACACATTAAAGATGCTCAACATCACTAACCAGAGAAACCTGAATCAAAACCACAATGACACATCAATTCACACCCGACAGAATGCCTAGTATCAGCAAGACAAGAAATAACAAGTATTGGTGAGAAGGTAAGAGAAAAAGTAACACGAATGCACTCTTGGTGGGAATGTAAATAGGTGCAGCCACTCTAGGAAACAGAATGCAGGTTCGTCAAGAAATTAACTCAGAAGTACTATATCATCCAATAATTCCACTACTGGGTATTTACCTAAAGAAAACATAAACCCCAATTTGAAAAGAGGCATGGACCTCTGTGTTTATTAAAGCATTATTTATGATAGCCCGGCTATGGAAGCAGCCCAAGAGTCTGTCAACAGATGAATACATAAAGAAATGTAGTGTCCATATAATGGAATATAATTTAATTGTAAAAAAAAAAAAGGAATAAAACCCTGCCGTTTGCAACAACATGTGTAAACCTAGAGGGTATTATGCTACATGAGATTATTCCGATAAAAGGAAATACCATATAATTTCACTTTTATGTAGAAGCTAAAAAACAAAACAGAAAAAGAAAAGACAGATTCTTCAATATAGAGAACAAACTTCTGGTTACAATAAGAGAGGGGGTGGGGTGTGTGAGATAGGGAAAGGTGACTAAGAGTTACAAACTTCCTGTCATAGAATGCATAACTTACAGAGATGAAAAGTACAGCGCAGGAAATATAGTTGACATTACAACAACACGATATGGTGAAAAATGATGATTACACTTACCACGGAGAGCACTATGAATAATGTACAGAATTATCAAATCGCTATTTTATACACCTGAAATTAAAATAACACTGTATGTAATCTATACTTCAGTAATAGAAAATTAAAAATGAAAAAAAAAGGTCATCTATTACCGTTGTTATCTGGCAAATAAAAAAAAAAGAGATAATAGGTTAGATATTTGATAGTTATTTTAGCCTGCCTTAAAATACGTACCAATTAAGATGCTTCATCAAAACATACCCATGGTGATAGGGAAGACATCTAGGCATAAAACAATAGGGCATATTAAGGAATTTGCTGATAGTTGATCATGAGAGTGTCTAAGGGCATGAACAATTGGCCCAGGACCAGTAAGGATGCAAAGGTGGGGGCAGGGTGTGGATGGGAAAGGTGTTTTCTCTCATGCTGGAGTGTGGGGGAACCACAGCTTGGAAGGCAGTGATGGAATAAGTTTTGCATGTTACAAAGTCCACTCTAAGGGGAGTAGAGATATGAGCTCCATCATGAGGCTCCACGGATGCCAAGCAAAGATACAGAAGGGTGCAGCATAGAGGGAATGTGGTTGCCATAGTATCCACAGAAGTGAGTTACTAATTGAATCATACTGGTGAGGGAATGACAGGAATTACACTAGGATAAAGAATAAAAAATGGAGAAGGAAATTTTGGGAACATGTGCTCGTTTGTGGTTCTTTGTGAGATGACCTCTTCACAAAGCGTAGGACACAGTCAAGAATTGGAATGAGTCAATTTCCAATTTTTACTTATACCCTCTCCCTACATTCAGTGTGATTTTTCTCTACTGTGTAATGCCTGAACCTCTTGTCTCCTTCCTACTCCAACCTTGCCTAATTAATACCTACTCACTCTTTAAGGATTAGTTCAAGATACCACCCCATCTGAATAGTCCCTTTACACACTTCATCTCCTATCCCTGAAGGCTGAGTTACATCGATTTTCCCTTCACACTCTCCTAATGCTCCGTGCATCTTTGGACCATTACACCATAATTTCTGTCTCCCCTACATGATTGTAAGCTCCTTGTGACTGTAAGCGCCTTGTGAGTAGGGTCTACCCCCTCATCTCTAATGTCCCAAGCATATAGCACAGTGCTTCGTAAGACTCAGTTGGCTCTCAGTGATTGCCGAATGAATTAATGAATCTAGAGTGGGAATAGGAACATTTTTGTCTCTCATACTGCGGTTGTGGTTGAAACTTGTGTTGAAAGGTGTCATTATGAGGTCTGAGTGAGTGTTTGAAGGTGTCTACAATCTACGTTCTATTGATGAAATAAGAGCCATTTCCCAGGGAAAGGTGAAAAAGATAGGTTGAGGGAAATGATGGAGATATGGAATAGCTGCTGTGGGGAGACGACCGCTTAAGATTGGCAAGAAGCTGTGGGGGTATGTTGACATCCACAACCATAAAATTAGAGTGAGTGACCCTAGTGACTGTGAGTCCCTGTAACAGTTCACTGGGCTGAGTGACACAGAGGATGGGCTGACAGGGTGGAGGACTCAGCCAAGCTTCAAGGCCACCAAAGCAGATGCAGCAGAGGACTAGGACGTTCCAGCACAAAGTGACATACTGAGGTGTCTACACTGCATTAGGAAGGGAAGTGGAGCCACAAGGGATGATATTCAGGGAAATGAGAGGGAGGAAGGAGGGACCACAAGTCTCTATCGGGCTGAAGAAGAGAAGTTGTGAAGTCAAGTAGTGAGGCACCTGGTTAGGGGAGGTTATCTTCTCAGATATTGACACGTAAAGTTTGACATTCTAGCAGAAGACATCTGGATGATCATAGAGCTCAAATACCATCACGGAAGTTAGCTACTGGAGGAAACTGACTCTTAAGGTTGTGGGAGCCAGAAAATTTAAAGAACCCTGAAGCTACATTGCTAGAGCAATTTTACCAGGATTCTGAAATTGCCCACAACAGAGGTAGGAGCAACGTGAGAAGAAAGAGGAGAAGGAAGGGACTCCAGAAATTTCCATGAAGAAAAGGGTAGCACTCTGGGATTGAATAGATGGACTAAGGTGAAGGCAGGAATTGCAGGGGAGTAGAAAGATCATGGCCTGGAGGTGGTAACAAGGGGCCTGTAGATCACTATCCAGCCTCTCCCCTAACCCTGAAGGAATTTTCTCTCTGCTGGAGCAATGTCTCCAACCTCTAGAACCTACACAGCATTTATCTTTGTTCCTCATTCTGGCATCTTGATTCTGCTTGCTGAGTCATCTCTTAAATGGAGTCCCCAGTCTGATTCTTTTTTTTTTTTCCTCATGGCCATCACTACATGTCCCAGAATGTTATGACATCAAAACGAATATGGCCTGTTTTTCATTCCTTCATGTGACCAATGGGACCAATCTACTGGACGTAGACTGAGTTTCACTCCAAATGATGATGGACTCAACATGCTACTTTGCCCAAGAAATCTACTTGTATCTTAGAAGATCCTCCCAGAAATAACAGTGTTACCCAACCCACCCAGCAGACTTGGCAAGTAAGGCAGCCTGCTAAGAACACATCAAAATGCAAACATGTTTTCTAGTGATGCATCTATTAGCATGTAGGCAGGTAGTCCAAAGCCAAAGAAGTAAATTTATTTAAGTTAGGGAATGAAAGGAAGGTAAACTGCCATAAAGGTATTTTAAACTGTTGGGGCAAAGGAGTAGAATATGAGTGTCATAAACTCACAATCATTCATACAGGACATCATACATATATTCCAGGAATTTCAAGATAGTAACATGTGGTTCATATGGTAGAGAAAGCGCCACTATTGCCACCTCTTTATGCTCTGCCTATACGTGGTCACCATGAAAGCTGCCTGACACCTACTAAAAAACCCAATTAATAACAGATGATAACGGAGCGCCCATGAAATACCATGGAAGACATGTGTGGGCAAAGGTTAGGAAGCCCAGAACATGGTCCCTGCCCTTAAGAAACCTGAAACATAAGGGAAAGTGAAGTGAAACCAATAAGAGTTAAAACCTGTGTTAAAATAACTGGTTGACTTCTAGTCAGCATCAAGAATCAGACATGTTATTGCTGTGGAACTGTGAACATCGCCTCTGTGTTAAAGAGTTCTCTTGAGTTTTATAATGTTGCAAAAAACTGGCCTTTTCTGAGCCTGGGCAATTCCCAAACTTGTGCATTGTGACACAAGCCTATCAGATCAGCGGGCTCCTTATATGCTGCTTCCTGCTGAATGAGCTGGCAGTTTTATCTGTCTTCCACACCACCTGGCTTAGCAAATTAGATCATAATAGGGCTATTGTCTCAGAGACAATAAGAGGCATCTGTAACTGAAGGAGACCATGATGATGTCTTCTAAAGAGACTTTGAAGACTAGAAAGGTCAACAAGAGGAGTATAACTATCATCATTGTTTTTTTTTTTTTAAACCCGTCCTTCTCTTCCTCTGTTATACATGCTACCCTTTAGTAAAATATATAAAATCAACACATTTCTTTTATCTTGGCACAGAGTGTTGTGAGAAAGAGTAACTTACATTATATAGCACATTTTTATGTACAAAATCCTTCTGCATATATGAACTCTTTTGGTCCTCAAAGCAAACAGTATAGAAGTAAGAACTGTTGACACAATTTACAGAAGTTCATTTGGGGTTTCGGCTCCATTCACTGCACCACTACATGTGAGGAAACAGTTACCTT